>NC_138538.1:5630273-6230273 GCF_964234715.1 Podarcis melisellensis | reverse complement strand
AGATGGGCGGGGTACAAATAATAAATTATTATTATTATTATTATTATTATTATTATTATTATTATTATGATTATTATTATTGCAGCTGGGCAGTGCCAGATTTAAAGGTAAAGGTAAAGGGACCCCTGACCGTTAGGTCCAGTCGTGGACGACACTGGGGTTGCGGCACTCATCTTGCTTTACTGGCCAAGAGAGCCGGCGTACAGCTTCCAGGTCATTGCAACTAGCATGACTAAGCCGCTTCTGGCAAACCAGAGCAGCGCACAGAAATGCTGTTTACCTTCCCACCGGAGCGGTACCTATTTATCTACTTGCACTTTGACGTGCTTTCAAACTGCTAGGTTGGCAGGAGCAGGGACCGAGCAACAGGAGCTCACCCCGTCACGGGGATTCAAACTGCGAACCTTCTGATCGGCAAGCCCTATGCTCTGTGGTTTAGACCACAGCACCACCCGTGTCCTTTTGTGGCAGATTTACGTATAAGCTAAACAAGCTATAGCTTAGGACCCCACTCTCTTTCCCCCCCATAAAAAATAATTCAAGGGGGGGGGAGTGGATGAGCATTTGCAAAATATAAGATAAAAAACAAATAAAATAAAACCTACATACAACAACAGTGTTTGTATGTTGTGTAGGCTCCTATGATGTAAGTCATGGGCCCCGCCTGCTAGCCTGCTCCCTAAAAGATCACTGGTTTGCTCCTTTCTATATAGAGGGTGCCTACATTCTGCATGGACTGGTTGCACAGCGACATGACTTTAGATATGTATTAGGTCCATAAATTACCACACAGCATATATTCAACACAAAAACCAGTGACAATTTGTTGTGGACAAAGGACAGCTGGACATATAAAGGGCCCCATTACCTTCAGTAGCTGAGGGCCTCATCAAACCTAAATCCGGCCCTGCAGCTGGGGCAGAGGAAAGTGCCCAGCTGTCAAAGGCTCGAGTCAGGTGCATGTCAGCAGCAAGAAATAAGAAATCTCCCAAGGCCAGTAGAATTAAAAACTTATTCAAGGAGGTCTTGCCTCAATGACGCTGTTATGAGGCCTAAAAGTCTTGGCCTTCGTCTATCTGACAGACCTTCAAGTATTTGTTGTTGTTGTTGTTTAGTCGTTTAGTCGTGTCCGACTCTTTGTGACCCCATGGACCAGAGCACACCAGCCACTCCTGTCTTCCACTGCCTCCCAGTTTGGTCAAACTCTTGCTGGTCGCTTCGAGAACAGTGTCCAACCATCTTGTCCTCCACCATCCCCTTCTCCTTGTGCCCTCCATCTTTCCCAACATCAGGGTCTTTTCCAGGGAGTCTTCTCTTCTCATGAGGTGGCCAAAGTATTGGAGCCTCAGCTTCAGGATCTGTCCTTCCAGTGAGCATTCAGGGCTGATTTCCTTAAGAATGGATACGTTTGATCTTCTTGCAGTCCATGGGACTCTCATGAGTCTCCTCCTCAAGTATTTGGAGAGTGCCGAATATGCCAGTCCCCACACAGCCTTCTCTTCTCAAGGCCAGGGTTTCCCAAACTTGGGTCTCCAGCTGTTTTGGACTACAACTCCCATCATCCCTGACCACTGGTCCTGCTGGCTAGGGATGATGGGAGCTGTAGTCCGAAAACAGCTGGAGACCCAAGTTTGGGGAACTCTTCCTAAGCTAAGCATACCAGTTCTGGCTGGTCTCTAAAATATGGCACTTTGAGCTGAACACAGGACCTTGGTTCCCCTCCAGTGGGTTCTTCTGAGAATAAGAAGCTACCAAATTTCATGAAAATCGCCTGCACTTTCGTTAAGCGGTCACTGTGAATGTTCAGGATAGACATTGTTTTTGTCAACTTTTTTTTTAAATTCAGCCAACAATCCTTGGCTGAACAATAAAGAAAGCAGAGAGTTGTTTCATCCAAACTTTACTGTTTTCAGTTTCGGATTACGTATTTTTTGGGCGGGGGGCAGTCCTGTGTATCTCTGCAGAAGGAAGATAAAGACAAATGCTGTCGTGAACAAGCTGTCAATTATCCAAAGATTTATTCATTTAGATTACAGCTCCTCCTGTGTCTCAGGCTCAGGAATGGATAATTGGGCCTGTCAGCCAATTAAAATTTGTGAAGATTAGCCAATAAATCAATTAAGTCAAAAACTGTTTAGTGAGTGGGAAAGGTAACCCTGGCAAGAGATTAGAAGACACTAATTATGTTCAGAATCTGTCCTTGATTCGCCTCCCAACCACATCGCAACTTTTCACGCTGGATCATTTGGGCTCACTTCACGTATTACTTTTTAAATGTTTACTTAAAACGTAACATGTGAATGCGACAAACACCATGCAGTGGACGTTCATTGGGGAGGTGAACTATTGGCTGAAATTCTCTATTGCAGGGGTAGCTGATGTCACCACATCTTCCAGATGTTTTCAACTACGTACAACTCCCAGCATCCCTGGCAATTGTAGCTGGGGCTGATAGAAGCTGTAGTTGAAATCATCCTGGAGGGCACCAGGTTGGCAACCTCCGCCTCAACCGCAGACCAGGTTTCTTTCTGTGTGAAATAGCCTCATGAGTTCATTCAGAGATAATGGTTTGACAGAATGGTAACAGCGGTGAGTAAAGAGACCCTCAATAACCTGGGCTCTTTAACTTCAGATATGTTTTGATGCTATAAAGCTGTGGTTCTCAAACTTTTTTTCCCTAGGGCACTCTGGAGGGGGGGAGTTTTTCTCCTTCTTTGCTGTAACTCTTGAAACTCTGCGAGTAAAGTAGCCACTTGTTTGCGAAGCCAAGTCCCTGTGATTTATTCTAGCCTAAGTATTTTTGTGGATAATAATAATAATAATAATAATTTATTATTTGTACCCTGCCCATCTGGCTGGGTTTCCCCAGCCACTCTGGGCGGCTTCCAACAAAGATGAAAGATACACTAAAATGTCACATATTAAAAACTTCCCTGAACAGGGCTGCCTTCAGATGTCTTCTGAATGTCAGGTAGATGTTTATTGCTTTGACATCTGATGGGAGGGCGTTCCACAGGGTGAGCGCCACTACCGAGAAGGCCCTCTGCCTGGTTCCCTGTAACTTGGCCTCTCGCAGTGAGGGAACTGCCAGAAGGCCCTTGGAGCTGGACCTCAGTGTCCGGGCAGAACGATGGGGGAGGAGACGCTCCTTCAGATATACTGGACCGAGGCCGTTGAGGGCTTTAAAGGTCAGCACCAACACTTTGAATTGTGCTCGGAAACGTACTGGGAGCCAATGTAGGTCTTTCAAGACCGGTGTTATATGGTCTCAGCGGCCGCTCCCAGTCACCAGTCTAGCTGCCGCATTTAAACATTTGTTTAAAGGTGGATGAGGGCAGATGCCAATCTAAACAACTTGTAATGTGCTCGGAGCAATCGCCTTTGTGCTAACCCTACTACAGGAGAGTAAGAACCACTTTCCAGCAGATCCTAAGCCAGGCAACAGTCCAGGGTCCATGACTGTTAAGAGTGCTATGGTAGCTTGGACTAGGCACTATCACTCTGCCTGAGCCTACCTCACAGGTTTGTTGTGTGGATAAAAGGCGATGGGATAATGTAACCCCACCCCCAAAGCTCTAAGGAACAAGGGTGGGTTAAAAATATTTATTTGTGTGCTTGTTTGCTTATTGTCGCATTTATATCCCACCATCTTTTCCAAGTTGCTCAAGGCAGGGTACATGCTTCACCCCTCCACATTTAATCCCAGCAACAACCCTGTGAGATGGGTTAGGCCAGGCATAGGTAAACGCTGGCCGTCCAGATATTTGGGACTACAATTCCCATCATGCCTAGCTAACAGGGCCAGTGGTCAGGGATGATGATGGGAACTGTAGTCTCAAAACATCTGGAGGGCCAAGGTTTAGGAAGCCTGCTCTAACCACTATGCCATGCTGGCTCTCGTGGCCACATACTCTGACCTCCCAAACTAACCACAGCTGCTGGTTGTGAAGGAGTATCATGGATTGCTTACTCATAAGGATTCCTATGTCTGATACCAGGTCAGGATGGCATTACAAGGTGGCACACTCTGTGAGGTTGGGACCAGACCACCCTTGTCAGAAAGCAGTATTTCTTGCAGAAACCCGTCACCCCTTCAGGACAGGAGGTTTGTGTGATAACGCAGACATGCTTACAGCGTTTGCTTCTATAACATCAGATCCAGCTCCCAGCAGCCACTTTCGGGGCAGCTTATGGGGGATTAAAGCGTAAAAGCAAATCAATGTTAAAACAATTTGTTATGTACTAAGTTGAATAGGATCCAAAATGCAGCAGTCTGATTGGTCCTAGAACAATAGGGTCCAGAATGCAGCAGTCTGATTGGTCCTAGAACAATAGGATCCAGAATGCAGCAGTCTGATTGGTCCGCAGGAGCCACCCAATCCAGCTCCAGGTGGAAGTGAACCCGCAACCTGATTGGCCTACAGGAGAATCCCGGAATTAGCCAATCACGTGGGGCCCATTGTGTAAATAACGTATATAAAGCAGACATTCTGGGGGAATTTCCATTCCTCCTCACCACTATGAGCTGAATAAAGAGCATGAAATCCACTCTCGACTCCGAGTATATTTCATAATTAAAACACCTGAACCCTTGCACACCAGCATGATCCGGGGCAGCAATAAGCTCAACAAGCATTTCATTCATCAAAGCTCTGTTGAAATATGGAAGTCTGAAACAGCCTCTGAAAAGAAGTCCATTAGCAGACCACCCGTGTCTCCTTAAAGGAGGGACTCTGCAGAGAAGGGTTCCTGTACACATGCAATGACAGTGAAGGCCCCTGAGGCATGCCACAGGAAGAAGACACTGGCCCAGCTACCCCACACCGTGGGGGCAACCTCCCTCTGCTCCCCATGCTAAGACACAGAGCTGCTTTTAAAATCAACGTAAATATGCAAGCCCAAATCTCCAAAATCTCAGCTAGTTTGGCCCTGAGAATATCCAGTGATCCATGTTTTCCACCTCCACCTGTGTGTGTGGTGCTGAACTCCCCCCAAAAGAAGAGGATTCGAAACCTGTGGGATCAGAGATTCTCAGAAGACTGGAGTAAATATATGAATTATTTGAAAAGCAATTGTAATCAGCAGATTACGCTAGTAGGATTGCAAGAAGGACTATGCGAAATATTGCAGAGAAAACTATGGTAAGAATTATCAGTGAAGGAGTATTAAATGTAATACTGGAAATAATGAAATGCAGATTAAGTGATAAAGACTGGAAAATCTTCAGATGCAGTTGATGGAAGTCGAAAACATTGTTATAAGATAAGAAAGTATGTTATATGATTTTTGGGAATTATTTGTAAAAATCAATACAAATATTTTTTAGAAAAAGAAGAGGAAGAGGGTGAGGAGACACTGAAACCAGAGTAAACAGTGATTTGTAAATGCCTTGAGTGGGACTACTTCTGGGGAAACAACTGCAGGATCATAAAGACTGTAGTTGAGGGGCAGAGCATCTATTTTGTATGCAAAAAAAATTCCCACGTTCAATTACTGGCACCTACAGATAGGGAAAGGGACGCGGGTGGCGCTGTGGGTTAAACCACAAGCCTAGGACTTGCCAGTCAGAAGGTTGGCTGTTCGAATCCCCACAACAGGGGAGATCCCGTTGCTCGGTCCCAGCTCCTGCCAACCTAGCAGTTCGAAAGCACATCAAAGTGCAAGTAGATAAATAGGTACTGCTCCAGCGGGAAGGTAAACAGCGTTTCCGTGCGCTGCTCTGGTTCGCCAGAAGCGGCTTAGTCATGCTGGCCACATGACCCGGAAGCTGTACGCCGGCTCCCTCGGCCAGTAAAGCAAGATGAGTACCGCAACCCCAGAGTCGGCCACGACTGGACCTAATGGTCAGGGGTCCCTTTACCTTTACAGATAGGGCAGGGGAGACCTGCAGCCAGCAGACACGGTTACCCCTCTGGGAATTTCTTCCTTGTCAGGTTGCCTCCAGATTATCCGTATTTTGTGGGAGGGACTCAATCACATAATGTGTGTGTTTGACTAGATGGCCTTTTATTTTCTCCCTCTTCCATGCTGTCATTAGGGCGAGGGAAGCGATGGAAATGGCTCTGATGCCATCTAGAGGGCCTTTCGAGTTGTTTTTCGCTCACAGCCTGGATTTCCTCGCACACAGATGTTTTAGGTGGCCTAAAACAGTAGCAGGCTGGTGCCACACACCTGACAGCGTTCAAGGTGGGAAAAGAGGGTAGCAGGAATCTATTTTGAGAGAAAGAGAGAAGGAACGCTCTTTGCGTGACAATTCAGAGTTCAGTGAGCTCAAGGCTCACAATTGTCAGGCAGGGTTCAATCACATGCCCGGTGGAATTCAAACCCAAATTTAGGTTGCACACTTAAAGTTGAGTTGGTCCTTTTGTGGAACAAACCCACTGCACCAGGGTCAAATTTAGATTTGATGAGGACCTAAGCTACTGAAGGTAATGGGGCCCTTTATATGTCCAGCTGTCCTTTGTCAACAACAAATTGCCACTGTTTTTCGTGTTGAATAGATGCTATATGATAACTTATGGATCTAGTAGGTATCTAAAGCCATTTGCACATAACAAAATATGTATTTTATCAAAGTAATTGTTGAACTGAAATATAATTAAGAAGAAGTATATTAATAAAAAGGTAAAGGGACCCCTGACCATTAGGTCCAGTTGTGACCGACTCTAGGGTTGTGGTGCTCATCTCGCTTTATTGGCCATGGGAGCTGGCATACAGCTTCCAGGTCATGTGGCCAGCATGACTAAGCCGCTTCTGGCAAACCAAAGCAGCACACGGAAACACTGTTTACCTACCCACCATAGCAGTACCTATTTATCTACTTGCACTTTGACATGCTTTTGAACTGCTAGGTTGGCAGGAGCAGGGACCGAGCAATAGGAGCTCATCCCCTCGCGGGGATTTGAACCACCGACCTTCTGATCGGCAAGTCCTAGGCTCTGTGGTTTAACCCACAGCCCCACCCTCGTCCCTTTAAGTATATTAATAGTGAAATGCAATTAAGAAGAAGTATATTAATAGTGAAATAATTATTAAGCTCTAACTTTGGGGGCGGGGCAAGAGAGTGGCGCCCTAAGCTGTATGGCTTGCTTAGCTTATACATAAATCCAGCACTGCACCGCCCGCCCGCCCCCAAAAAACAAGGCTTTTTGCAATAATGAAAGTGACAGGAAAATGCATTGGAAAGTGCAGGATAGCAATTGCTAGTTGCAATATTGTATAACCTCCCCACAAGCAAGGTGGAATGAATACTCAATAAATTGTAACATAATCATTATTATGATGATGTTGCTTTGTTAACAATGTTGTATAGATTGCAAACTGCATCACTGATAATTTTTTAATTATTCTATATGATTAAAAATTAATTGGCAAAAAAGTGGACTTATTCTGGTTAGGAAGCTGATGGTGAACTGCATTTAAAAGTGTGGGATAAATTGCTGATTAATGGGAATACGTGTAACTGCCAAACAAACCAATCAAGATGAACGTTCATTGTTGTAGAACAACCCCCGCCCCCAAAAATAACCCGAAACAGAACATATGCTCAATAAAGATATCCTCAAAGTTCTGGGTAAGTGAAACACAATGAATGCTCCATAAACTGGTCATCTAGAATAGCCCTAAGTAAGATCAAGATGGGAAACTTTTAAAATATTTCTTTAAAGTACTTTTCCGTTGAACATCCCTTTCCCGCCACCAGGGGGCCCTGTGGAGCAACTGGAAACAGATTTGGGTGGTCCTGGAAGGGAGCGATTCAGACCGATCCTGTCCTGTTGCAGCCCCTGAAGTCCTTGCAGCTGCCTCCAAGACCCGTTTCTTCAATTAACTTACAAAAATAAAAGAAGCAGAGCATCTCTCTCTCTCTCTCTGTGCCTTTTGCTCCTTAAACCCCTCTGCTGCAAATATTTCTCTGTGCCATTGCCTTGCTGCTGTCATCTGGCCACTTCCAGCCTCTCCCCCCCCCCCCTGCTGCTGCCCCCTCCACCTTAAAGTCTCTCAAGGGCCTCCCTGCCAGTGGCGTTCCAGGCCTTTCCCCAAAACAAACACACCAGACAATGAAACCCGGATTAATAGGCTTCAGATGTAGGGGAGATTAGAAACAGGCAACAATGGAAACGGCCCATTTAAGAAGAAAGCAAAAAGGAAATAAATCCAATGTAGAATAAGGTGGGACCAGGGAGTGGGTGGATTAGAGTGGGAGCTGGAGGTGGAGAAACACAATGAGGAGAAAGTTTAGCCTTCAGGTATGAAATTGGTTTAGGATTAAAGTATGTTGAATTGTATCATACTGTACTATGGATTGAGATGGGACACGGGTGGTGCTGTGGGTTAAACCACAGAGCCTAGGACTTGCTGATCAGAAGATCACTGGTTCGAATCCCCGCGACAGGGTGAGCTCCCATTGCTCGGTCCCAGCTCCTGCCAACCTAGCAGTTCAAAAGCACATCAAAGTGCAAGTAGATAAATAGGTACCACTCTGGCAGGAAGGTAAACGGTGTTTCCATGTGCTGCTCTGGTTTGCCAGAAGCGGCTTAGTCATGCTGGCCACATGACCTGGAAGCTGTACGCCGGCTCCCTCGGCCAATAAAGCGAGATGAGTGCCGCAACCCCAGAGTCGGCCACGACTGGACCTAATGGTCAGGGGTCTCTTTACCTTTACCTTTATGGATTGATATTATGATGAAAAGAAAGGAATTTTAGTATTTTGAACTAGTTAATTGTATTAGACAGTGAGTATTGGAAAATTGCTAAAATGAGATCTAATGAAAATCAGTTAGGAAGGATTTGAGGAAGTCATTTAATAATGGAAACTAACTTGGATTTTGATTGGGGGGAATTTATGTCTCTTTGTTTTTCTTTTTATATGTTTTGTTTTTTTGTGTTGTGTTGTATTTGTTATAAACTTGGAAAATTAATTTTAAAAAATGGGGGGGGGGGGAGAGAAAGAAAGTTTAGCCTTCAGAACGCACAGCAGGTTGCGAGAGATATACCTTTCCATCTTTGCATCCTCCCAGCTATTTGCCCATAGCAGGTAGCTGTTAAAAATTATGGTAATCGCCTGCAACACGCGCAGCCAGGAATATCTAAGAGTCTGGTTTCCTGTGGCAGAGAAGGAGGGTGTTTAAAAGCAGCCGATGCAAGGCTTTCCAATTTGCAAGGCTATTGGGCCCAAACGCGCATGTGATTTGAGCAGCTAATTACGACAACGGGAAAGGGAAAATTATGGGATGGGTGCAGGATAGTGGCGGGAGTCAGTAGGAACAGAGAAGGAATTCAGGATGCATTCAAAGCTGTCCTTCCGAATCCATGCGCATCCGAATTTTGCAATATAGTTCTCCAACAAAAACACACTTGCTTGGAGAAACCGTGCTTAACAACGGAGATGCTGGTGAGAATAACGTATGAAAGAGCATTATGTTAGGGGAAATGGCTTGCAAAAATGTGTGGTGTTGTTGTTTTAGTCATTTAGTGGTGTCTGACTCTTCGTGACCCCATGGACCAGAGCATGCCAGGCACTCCTGTCAAACTCATGCTGTCCCACCATCTCGTCCTCCTTCTCCTTGTGCCCTCCATCTTTCCCAGCATCAGGGTCTTTTCCAGGGAGTCTTCTCTTCTCATGAGGTGGCCAAAGTCTTGGAGCCTCAGCTTCACGATCTGTCCTTCCAGTGAGCACTCAGGGCTGATTTCCTTCAGAATGGATAGGTTTGATCTTCTTGCAGTCCATGGGACTCTCAAGAGTCTCCTCCAGCACCATAAGTCAAAAGCATCCATTCTTCGGCGATCAGCCTTCTTTACGGTCCAGCTCTCACTTCCATACATCACTACTGGGAAAACCATAGCTTTTACTATACGGACCTTTGTTGGCAAGGTGATGTCTCTGCTTTTTAAGATGCTGTCAAGGTTTGTTATTGCTTTTCTCTCAAGAAGCAGGCGTCTTCTAATCTCGTGGCTGCTGTCACCATCTGAAGTGATCATGGAACCCAAGAAAGTAAAATCTCTCACTGCCTCCATTTCTTCCCCTTCTATTTGCCAGGAGGTGATGGGACCAGTGGCCATGATCTTCGTTTTTTTGATGTTGAGCTTCAGACCATATTTTGCACTCTCCTCTTTCACCCTCAATAAAAGGTGCTTTAATTCCTCCTAACTTTCTGCCATCAAGGTTGTGTCATCTGCATATCTGAGGTTGTTGATATGCAGAAATGTGTACATGAGTCAAAACCGCATATCAGATGTGTTTATTTGCAGAAACTCAAACGAAAATGCTCATGAATTTTCATTTCGGTTTTTAAAAAAATGCAAATTGCCACAAAATGTGGAGAACTGAATTTATGATTGGAATCATGAGAATCTGAGAGAAACAACATATGTTGGAAATGTAAAGAAAAGGAAGGGACTTTTTATCATATGTGGTGGGAATGTAGAGAATTTTTTTTAAAAATGGGAAATGATATGTAATGAATTGAAGAAAATGTTTTAAATGTCATTTGTTTAAAAAAACCCAGAAGCATTTCTGTTAGGGATTGTAGGACAAGACCTGCCAAGGAAAACAAAGAACTTATTCATGTATGCAACAACAGCAGCAAGAGTCTTAATAGCACAAGGATGGAAGAATGAGGAAACCCCAACAAAAGAACAGTGGCAAGAGAAATTGATGAACTATGCAGAACTGGCTAAACTGACATACAAACTGCGAGATAAGGACAACTGTGACTTCAAAGAAGAATGGGAAGTTTTTACAAAGTATTTAAAAAGACAACAAAATGAATTGGACTCCTTGGCAGGTTTTGAATAAATACACACACAAATTTAGTGATGGACAACATGGTAGATAGATAATAGAAGGATTGAAATAATTTTATAATATGCAGAGAATAACATGTGCTGAGAAATCAGAGAGAGGAGCTGAGGGAAGTCTTGGGGGAAGGGAAGGTTTGATGGGGAATGGGGGGGAAAGGGGAAATAATGAATATGATATGTTTTGATATATTGTTATGTTGAAATTGTTAATAAAAAATTATATATAAAAGAGAGAATCTGAGAAAACCAGGGAACTGAGAGAACTCGATGGACACAGAATCTGAGCATGGAAGAAGCAGGTGATAGCATCCAGCTGTCATGGCTGCTTTAGCCATCATTCCTGCATTGCAGGGGGTTGGACTAGATGACCCTTGGGTTCCCTTCCAACTCTACAATTCTATGATTCTAACCTGAAAGAGCAGCCTAGCTGGCTGGAACAGGAGCACTCCACCCTGCAACATTTTGTTGCGGTCCCCACTTGATATTAGCAGTACTCCTGTTCCAGATGTTTTTATAGTGGCTCACACTCAGTTAAAGAAATCTTAGCTGATGATTCAATTAAACAATTGGTGCAATTTGCACGGATTGGCCCACGGGTAAAAGCAATTGTCCTGAAGCAAGAAGCATGACCTCCTTTGTTTTCAGACTGAAGAACACCTGAGTTGTAGCAATGACACCGTCTCAGAAGATGCATCTGTTCCTGTGTGACAGCAGTGGAGAAATGGCTCTTTTGCTACGGGGCTGCATGTTATCTGATGTTTTTAGAAACTCTTGTTTAAGCATCTCTCTCAGCTGTCTGATTAATTTGGAGACTCCTTTTAAGTGGACTAACTGTGCAGTCCTTCACATATGTTCTCAGAAGTTAACCTATTGAGTTCAGCGGGATTTAAGGTAAAGGTAAACGGACCCCTGACAGTTAAGTCCGGTCGCAGATGACTCTGGGGTTACGGCGCTGATCTCGCTTTATTGGCCGAGGGAGCTGGCGTACAGCTTCCGGGTCATGTGGCCAGCATGACTAAGCCACTTCTGGCAAGCCAGAGCAGTGCATAGAAATGCCATTTACCTTCCCGCTGGAGCGATCCCTATTTATCTACTTGCACTTCATACTTTCGAACTGCTAGGTTGGCAGGAGCAGAGACTGAGCAACGGGAGCTCACCCCGTTGCGGGGATTTGAACCGCCGACCTTCTGATCAGCAAGCCCTAGGCTCTGTGGTTTAACCCACAGCACCACCCGCATTCCTCTCAGTGGGATTTACTCCCACGTAAAAGGATGTAGGATTGCATCCTAAAATTCACCACAGTCAATTAACCGTCTTCTTCTTAATCATGATTGTTCAGACCAGCGAGAAATTCAAACTTAAAGAACTGTAGCTTTTGCCAGCTGGCTGTAGGGCAAGGATATGTGCTGAATTGAAGCTTGTAAAAATGTGGAAGATGTTTCCTGGCACCTTGTAACCATTTCCCAGCAAATAAAGTTTTGAAGTTTTGTGTTTTCCCCCATGAGCTCTCAAATATACAAGACACATCTGCCAGAGATTGAAGATCTACCATCTGCGTGGGGAGGAGAAAGCAAACCCCCTTCTGCTTTTCAGAGCTCTCCATCCTTATACATATGTTAATAATAATAATAATAATAATAATAATAATAATAATAATAATAGGCTCCCCCCACTTCACCCCACTCTCAATGCATAAACTGAAAACACCAAGAAATAATGTAAGAAGAGAATGGGAAGGCGAGGGGGGAAAGAATAGTTTCTGAATATAACGTCACTATATCAAATAATGGAACTCTGTAGGCCTCTTAAACAAGCACCTGTCTCTAGCAGACAGGTAATTGTTGGGAGCAAAACACTTATGAAATATCGTCTCCTCCAAAGACAGAATTGCACTTACAACCTACAGATTTCTTTTCTCCAAGGCAGTGTGTTGCAGGGAATGGTTCAACAGGCAAGCAATGTGTTTACCTTCCAGTGTTTAGTGGCAGAAGCACCTGGTCTTTAGGTGTGTTGCACACCACCCCTCAATCTCTGAGCAGTGCAAGGTTGCAGAGGTTCCAAGCACTTACCCAGGATTCGGTTTTCGAATGAAGGACAGTGGGGACTGTGGTGCCTTTAGGATATCTGGTTTATTTGCACATATATACATCACCATGCCGACAAAGGTCCGTATACTTAAAGCTATGGTTTTCCTAGTAGTGATGTACGGAAGTGAGAGCTGGACCATAAAGAAGGCTGATCGCCGAAGAATGGATTATTTTGAATTCTGGTGCTGGAGGAGACTCTTGAGAGTCTCATGGACTGCAAGAAGATCAAATCTATCCATTCTGAAGGAAATCAGCCCTGAGTGCTCACTGGAAAGACAGATCCTGAAGCTGAGGCTCCAAGACTTTGGCCACCTCATGAGAAGAGAAGACTCCCTGGAAAAGACCCTGATGTTGGGAAAGATGGAGGGCAGAAGGAGAAGGGGACTAACATGAATCTGACCAAACTGCGGGAGGCAGTGGAAGACGGGAGTGCCTGGCCTGCTCTGGTCCAGGGGGTCACGAAGAGTCAGACACGACTAAACGACTAAACAACAACAACAGCCTGAGCCTATGATGGAGGGGCTCACAGCATTAACACCCCAGAAGGTCTTGCTTATCGCGTAGTTGCAGCCTTGGAATCAAGCAGAAATCAAGCATGACTCTCTCTCTCTCTCTCTCTCTCTCTCTCTCTCTCTCTCTCTCTCTCTCTCTCTCTCTGGCTTCTACCTGCTTCTACCTGCATTCCCACAACTCTAGCTTTTGTCTGTCACTACCAGACAGGTGAGGGAGGAGGCCCCTTTGGTACACAGCAACCCCCTTGGGGGTAACTATGACTCTTGCCTGGCTAGTTCAACAATGGGCTCCTCCATTAGATTTTAACCCTTGCTGGATCCAGGACCCCAGGAACTGCAAGGGTCTCAGGAGTCATGCAAGCTAAGCCCCCAAACACACAACACTGTTTAGTGCAGAGCGTTGATAGTACAGTGGTACCTCGGGTTACAGACACCTCAGGTTACATACGCTCATGTTACACACTCCGCTAATCTAGAAATAGTGCTTCAGGTTAAGAACTTTGCTTCAGGATGAGAACAGAAATCGTGCTCCAGTGGAGCGGCAGCAGCAGGAGGCTCCATTAGCTAAAGTGGTACCTCAGGTTAAGAACAGTTTCAGGTTAAGAACGGACCTCCGGAACGAATTAAGTTATTAACCTGAGGTACCACTGTACAGCGCTGAGCAAGCCAGAAACACAAGTCTATTCCATGAGGACTGGTGGCTTGAACCCACCAAAGAATTAAAGCGTGTACACACTCCGGAAGCACACAATTGAATCCCCCAAATCCTAGGCAACGTATTTTGAAGTTTCTCCTGCTAACGTCACCCTAGTAGTTTAGGGAGTCATTTGATCTCACAATTCCTTCTCTGCTAAGGTAATGATAGACTTAATGACTACCATAGCGGCTACGGTGATGCTAGAAGAGGTCTCAAAATGTGTTGCCTGGGATTTGTGGAATTGAAAATGCTTAGATTAATTGTTGTGTGGTGCCGGTTGTCTTTGTGAAGGCAGCAGCTAGGGAGGGAAGGGGTTAAACCTTATCCCTGCCACTGCAATCTCCACGAAGATCTCTCCCCTTTTGGGGTGGGAGGGAGAGATGAGCTCCATTTTCCCCAAGCCTAATTGCTAAGGAGGGGGGTGTTGAGAATGAGTGTGTGCGTTTGTGTGTGTGAACATACGCACATGTATGTGTGGGTGTAAGAGAGAGAGGAATAAGGAGCTAAATGGGTGTATACATGTGTGAATGAAATAATGCCTGTGCACTGTTGTGCATCATGTATGCACAGGGGGCTTCAGGGAGGAGGAGAGGAGGGGGATATTTCATTGCACAAACCACAGTCTGTTGTACAAAGGAAAGAATGATGGCGTTGGAATACAACCCTCTGCTCTCACGGTGATGAACCAAACATCTCTGGGAAGACCACAAGCAGGATATGAGTACAATGTTGGAGGGTGGATGGCGGCTAACAGATTGAGGCTGAATCCTGACAAGACAGAATTACCGTGGTACCTCGGGTTACAGACGCTTCAGTTTACAGACTCCGCTAAACCAGAAATAGTACCTTGGGTTAATAACTTTGCTTCAGGATTAGAACGGAAATCGTACAGCAGCGGCGCGGCGGCAGCAGGAGGCCCCATTAGCTAAAGTGGTGCTTCAGGTTAAGAACGGACTTCCAGAATGAATTAAGTTCTTAACCTGAGGTACCACTGTATTCTTTCTGGGGGACTCCCTGTCCTGAATGGGGAAACTGTGCCCCTGAAGGACCAGGTGTGCAGCCTGGGAATCATTTTAGACTCACAGCTGTCCATGGAGGCACAGGTCAATTCTGTGTCCAGGGCGGCTGTCTACCAGCTCCATCTGGTACACAGGCAGAGACCCTACCTGCCCACAGGCTGTCTCGCCAAAGTGGTGCATGCTCTGGTTATCTCCTGCTTGGACTACTGCAATGCGCTCTACATTGGGCTACCTTTGGAGGTGACCTGGAAACTACAACTAATCCAGAATGCAGCAGCTAGACTGATGACTGGGAGCGGCTGCCGGGACCACATAACACCGGTCCTGAAAGACCTACACTGGCTCCCAGTGCGCTTCCAACACAATTAAAAGTGTTGGTGCTGACCTTGAAAGCCCTAAACAGCCTTGGCCTATTACAGCTGGAGAATCGTCTCCTTTCCCATTGTTCAGCCCGGACGCTGAGGTCCAGCTCTGAGGGCCTTCTGGTTGGTGGCGCCTGCCCTGTGGAATGCCCTCTCACCAGATGTCAAGGAAATAAACAACAATCCAACTTTTAGAAGACATCTGAAGGCAGCCCTGTTTAGGGAAGTTTTTAATGTTTGATGTTTTATCGTGTTTTTAATATTCTGTTGGGAGCCCCCCAGAGTGGTTGAGGAAACCCAGCCAGATGGGTGGGGCATAGATAAACAAATTATTATTTCCTGCCCGGAAACCTATGTCCCCACTGTGGAAGGATGTGTGGGTCCAGAATTGGCCTCCACAGTCACTTACGGACTCATTGTTAAAACCGTGTTTATGGAAGACAATCTTACTCGGCTACGAGGGATCGCCAAAGAAGTAGAAGCATCCAGCCAATCCAATACACTTGTTGCCGTTCTCTAGCAGATTACCTTATATACATCCATCATGACTAGTAGCCGTGGATAGCCTTTTTCTCTATAAATTTGTCATGCACCCTTGTTTAATGTTCCTCACTTCCCCAGGAGTAAGAAGTTCAAGCATCAATGCTGCATGACTGAGTTTGTTTTTACACAGAGAAACCATAGACTTAATGAAAACCTTTGCAACATTTCTTTTATTTACCCATTTCCAAGCAGAGCACATTGAAAGCAAAGAGAGATTCTTACAGCAGGCAGTGAATCTTGTTAACCCAAAGATCCAGATTTCGGGAAGCTTTTCTGATTCAAACTGTTCTTTCCTTACCCCCTTAGCCCTGCAGGGTGTCACATTCCAAAGCGAGATTTCTAGGCCATCATGAAAACATTCCCACATCATTAAAACGCATTAAGCCCCTTTTGTCCAAATCCCTGGCCACTCCTCAGCTGCCTGGATCCAGCGATCACGACTGCCAAACTCACAACACAACCCATATTGTGGGTCAAGCAGCCTTTTCTGTGCAGCAGCTGGTAAACAGACCTGAAGTTCAAATATATTTTACTAACATTTCTGGTCCAATCAATCTCAGCTCATTGCTAATCAACTAAAAACAGTGCCTTGAATGGACCAGTTGTCATTTGGAGCTAGATGGATAATATAATTAAGATTCCCTCAAAGGCCCTTTGTTTTCGCCTTGTTAATTAAGCTGATGCTGGGGGGGAAATGGGGGGGGGAGAGACCGGAGCAGAACACAGCTCATGCCACCCCCTGGCAGATTAAAAGGATCATGATTTGCTTCCCATCTCACTTATCACTTTGTGGGCTTCATTCACAGACACGATGGGTTGGTGGGTGTGAACAGACGGATGTTTATGTCCAGGTTTCTCCATAAAGCTGCTGCCCTGGGGAAACCATAATTGCCTTTCTGCTTTATTTCTTGGGGCTATTTATAGACTGCCATTCCATTGTTCTCAGTGTGCTTTGCAACATAAAAGGTTTCACGATAACAACACCCTGAAAGATGCAAAAATGAAAGCCACTTAAAACCTCCAGACAGAAGTAGTCTCTCCTTATTGACGTTGACATGGGCTGCTTTAGGAGACAATAATTGGCTGAAAAGCAGGATAGAAATTTAGTTGTTGTTCTCGGCATCCATCTGCCTTGAGAGACAATGGGGAGGTGTGCCTTTGGGAGTAAAGTCTGTTGGAGAGTTACAGCGCCTGCTGTGGCTGTAGAGACCGATAGCAGAGAGACAAGTTTTGTTGCAGCTGGGGCAAAGAAAGGCGTCCGGTTGTGATGGAAGAAGTCTGCTGGAATGAGAAAATGGAAACCTCTTAGAAGGAACTGCATGCCCTGACTGGGTAATATTCAAAAGGCTGAGTGGAAGTACTGGAAAAAGAAAGACACCGTTTGTTTGAATGTTTAAGGAAGAAGCTGTCATCTTGAACTAAGAAAAACGAAGCCCATGCTTGGATAAGCATGTAAATACTTTGCATATATTCTTCTTTAGCTATATGTTCTGCAAATAAAAACTTTTGGATATTTTAACAAATATTTGGACATTGTTTTAATTCCAATAAAAGTGTCGGCATTGCACATGATTTGGCTTCCTGGCTGCAATTTAGCTACTATGCCTACTGCCTTGCCGTGGCAAAGGGGCTTGAATAACTCAGAGGAGCTATGAGCTATGCCATGCAGGGCCACCCAAGATGGACAGGTCATAGTGGAGAGTTTTGACCAAATGTGATCCACCTGGAGGAGAAACCGGCAAGCCACTCCAGTATCCCTGCCAAGAAAACTCCATGGACAAAGACAACAGGCATCTAAATTTTGAATTATGGTGCTGGAGCAGACTCTTGAGAGTCCCATGGACTGCAAGAAGATCAATCCTATCCATTCTGAAGGAAATCAGCCCTGAGTGCTCACTTGAAGGACAGATCCTGAAGCTGAGGCTCCAATACTTTGGCCACCTCACGAGAAAAGAAGACTCCCTGGAAAAGACCCTGATGCTGGGAAAGATGGAGGGCACAAGGAGAAGGGGACGACAGAGGACGAGATGGTTGGACACTGTTCTCGAAGCTACCAGCATGAGTTTGACCAAACTGCGGGAGGAAGTGGAAGACAGGATTGGCTGGCGTGCTCTGGTCCATGGGGTCACGAAGAGTCGGACACGACTAAACAACAACATGCCAACACAGCAGAGCCTAAACAACAGGTTTGTGACTTTCCCTTATTTGAAAAGTATAGAACAACAGGTAAATTTCAAGACAAGGACTAGGAAAGGGTGTGGGGATGAGCTTCAAGTTGACAGTTTTCTAATGCCGTATCTGCTAGGGGTGGAGGGTTAGTTAATTGGCCTCTAATATAAGTGAGCTTCCTTAATTGAAATGTACTGAGGCAAGGCTAATTCCTTCATCACAAAGACTGCATCCCATTTGACTCCCCGGTTTTAAAGGCTTCCGCACGCCCACACTGTTCACAGAGCGCTTCGATCTTTGACCTGCTCTGACAACCTTCGCAAATGCTGAGCAAGCTCAGAAAGCAAAGTGTGAGCCCTCGAGTCACACCTCCCAAGCACACTGCGCAACCTTCTAGATCCTTGAGCCTGCGGGTGGCAGGTGCCACTGAAAGATAGCAGGTTGTCAACAATGCAGAGTCTCATCCTGACTGCTTGTGCTCAGAAGCAGGTCCTGTTCAGCTCAAGGGGGCTTACTCCCAGGTAGGTGGGCAAGGGACGCGGGTGGCGCTGTGGTCTAAACCACTGAGCCTCTTGGGCTTGCCAATTGGAAGGTCGGCAGTTCGAATCCCCGCGACGGGGTGAGCTCCCGTCGCTCTGTCCCTGCTCCTGCCAACCTAGCAGTTCAAAAGCACATCAAAGTAGATAAATAGGTACCACTCTGGTGGGAAGGGTTTTTTTTTTTTGCTGTGCTCTTTTAAAGAAATATATTTATGCTTTTCAGGTTTATACATTTCACTAATTTTACAATCATTTTAACATTTCAGAACTTGACTTCCTTCCCCCTCTTTCTGGGGTTCCTTAAATGTATTTTTAATCTCTTCTGCATATCCAAATTAACTTAATTTGCTCATTTATTCATCTACTTTAGGTATATACTCTTATAAAATTGCAGGTCATTGCAATAATCCTGCCAATGTTCTTATCTGTTTACAATTTATCTGTAAATATTCAATAAACCATTCCCCTTCTTTTATTTTATTTTTTTAAAAGGTTGTTATCTTGATTTCTTATTCTTCCAGTAAGTTTCGCCATTTCTACATATTCCATTAAGTTTCTGCATCCATCCTTCCTTTGCTGGGAATTCTGCTTCTTTCCATTTTTGGATGAGTAATATTCTTGCTGCTGTAGTAACACACATGAATAAGTTTCTATACAGTTTAGGTAGTTCTGTCCCTATAATTCCCAAAATTGGGAAGCGGGCTAAGGTTACCAGATATCCCAGTTTCCCGGGGACAGTTCCCGGATTTACAAATTAGTCCCCATACAAAATCAATTCAAGTTAAAAAGGGTCCCTGGATTCATTGGGAAAAGATCTGGTAACCTTAAACTGGGCTTCATTTAATTTCAGTTTTACTGGTGTTGCCATGAGCTGCGTTGAGCAGGACTAGTCGGGGGAGAGTGGCGTGCGAATAAACCAATGGCGAGGATGCTGTTTGGGGCCCATGATTATGGGCGGGACAGAGCTGGATAAGGAAGCAGATCAGATCTTCTTGCATACTTTAGGTTTTGAGGAAGTCCAAGTTGACAGAGAGGAGCAGCCAAACGCCTCTCACAAGGGGGAAGCCCACTGTGCATTTGAAAGCAGCAGGCCAAGTTTACTGCCCCATAAATCTCGATTAGACGCTGGCCTCCCCCCCCCACACACACTTTAGACCGGCCAGGGGTTGATTTACGGCAGCAGCTGAGCGGCTGTTGAAGGGGGACCCAAACACAATTTATCCTAACAGCTTGGGGGTGATTCATTTACAGGAGGGAGACAGGTCGTTCGTTTCCCAACAATTATCCATGGAGAGGGCAGGATAGGCTAACCTCCCACCCGCCTCCCATAAGTCATCCCTCCCCTCTCCAGAGGCAGCGCAAGCGTGCCAACACTCAGGGTGGTCAGTGACTGGCCAAGCGAGCTCCCAGGGTGAAATATACTCGGAGTCGAGAGTGGATTTCATGGTCTTTATTCAGCTCATAGTGGTGAAGAGGAATGGAAATTCCCCCAGAATGTCTGCTTTATAGACATTATTTACACAATGGGCCCCACGTGATTGGCTAATTCCAGGATTCACCTGTAGGCCAATCAGGTTGCGGATTCACTTCCACCTGGAGCTGGATTGGGTGGCCCCTGTGGACCAATCAGACTGCTGCATTCTGGACCCTATTTTTCTAGAACCAATCAGACTGCTGCATTCTGAATGCTATTGTTCTAGGACCAATCAGACTGCTGCATTTTGGATCCTATTCAATTCAGTACATAACACAGGGCGTGCAGAAAACTGCTTGTCGGCATTTGGGAACATCCCCTTGTAGTGTCTCATGGACCTCCCCGTTATGCAAAGGAGACCTTCATAATAATAATAAAATTATTTATACCCTGCCCATCTGGCTGGGTTTCCTCAGCCACTCCAGGCGGCTTCCAACAAAAATTAAAAATACATTAAAACATCAGTTATAAAAAACTTCCCTAAACAGGGCTGCCTTCAGATGTGGTCTAAATGTCAGATAGTTGTTTATTTCTTTGACATCTGATGGGAGGGTATTCCACAGGGTGGGCGCCACCACCGAGAAGGCCCTCTGCCTGGTTCCCTGTAGCTTTGCTTCTCACAGTGAGGGAACCGCCAGAAGGCCCTCGGAGCTGGACCTCAGTGTCTGGGCAGAACGATGGGGATGGAGACGCTCCTTCAGGTATACTGGACCGAGGCCATTTAGGGCTTTAAAGATCAGCACCAACACTTTGAATTCTGCTCAGAAACGTACTGGGAGCCAATGTAGGTATTTCAGGACTGGTGTTATGTGGTCCCAGTGGCCACTCCCAGTCACCAGTCTAGCTGCCGAATTCTGGATTAGTTGTAGTTTCCAGGTCACCTTCAAAGGTCCAGGGCAGTTTTGCAAAGGCAGTTTCTGCATTATGAAAGAGCTGCGGACTCATGCGCTGTGGACACATGACATTTCATTCTAGAATCAGTGGATACTGAGTACTCTCCCACCCACCCACCCACCCACCCACACACACACACACACACACAAGTCCTTAGAGAAGCCATGCTGACTGCTACAGAAGACTTGTTCCTCTGCATGATTAGTTATTTTATCTCTAACAATATTTTCCATCAGTTTTTCTGGGACACTAAGCCAACCAGCCTGTAATTTCCAGGATCACCACCCCAGATTTTTTTTAAAATAATTGGAGTTACGTTGGTTAGTTTCCATTCCTTAAGTATGGAGGCTAATTTCAAGGAGAAAATCTACTCTACAAATCCAAAATCCATTCTATTCCAGCAGAGTTAATGGTTCAGAAAGGGCCTGTTCACAGCCTGTTGGGTATTAACATGCATTTGAGAATTATTCAACTACCTTCTTACCAAATAAGGAGACAGAAGAGTCTCCACTCTGCTTTTAAAAAATACACACACACTCCAAAATTGGGTTTCACACCTATTGTGAATGTAAACAGATCCTACATCTCAACAGATATGTCTTTGCCTGCCATGAAATAATTCTTTTGTGGGCCTTGGGGCAAGACACAATTATATGGCCCCATAATTTTGTTAGGATATGTTTTTAAACTTAGCTCTTGGAGGGTAGCCACATGGCAGATGTAAAGTGGTTTGAGCATCTTTCCCTAGATGTCTAAACTGTTTTATCGATTGCTCATTTGCCTTCTGGTCACTTTGGGAGGGGGGGCAGGATATAGATTTAATAAATAAATACATGAAATGAACAGATCTGTTGCAAGGAGTTCTAGATGCCCTTGAGCAACCCTAACTGCCCTCTCCAGATCCTATCTCCAGAGCTGCAGTCACAGAAGGAGCATTGAGTGTATTGCCCCACTTTCAAATTCCTTGTAGCTTAAAAATAAAGTAACCAGTAATAGCTAATGGTCTCCTAAAGTAGCGAGGATTCCAATTTAACCTGCCAGAATTAAGAATCTTCCTTGTCCAAATGGATTTTTAAGGTCATTATTACCATTTCCATGCTAAGACTCCTTCATGGAGCCTACTGGGTGAGGTCAAAGCAGTGGTGTAACACAGGGAAGATTGCCCCGGGCGCAAAATTGTTAGGGGGCACAAAGCTTCAGCACCCGGTGCTGCCTCAATAGAAATACATGCTTCCATTGCTGGGCTCTGTTGAAAACGGCTTCTCCATGCGATCCAGAGACCTCTCTAGACAATGGGACAACTCTTCTCTTCTCATCTCTGCATCTGCAATCTCCTGGGTGATGTGGACGCCGTTAGCCAGTTGAATGCATATATCTACTCCATCCGTTTCTCTCCCTCCACACAGCCCCGGGCGCTAGCAACCCACGCTACACCACTGGGTCAAAAGTCCACCTAATCTAGCATCCTCTTCTCCAGATGCCTAGGGGAAGCCCACAAGCAAGACCCGAGCTCAACAGCACTCTCTCTACTTATGCACAGCTGTCAACCTTTCCCTTTTCTTGTGAGGAATCCTATTCGGAATAAGGGAATTTCCCTTTAAAAAAGGGAAATGTTGACAGCTATGTACTTGTGATTTCTAGCAACTGGCATGGAGAGGCATGCTAGATCGCCAAACTTTGAGGGCTGTTCAAGAAGCTTAAAGGAGGTAAGGACTTGAAGTATTAAAAGAAGCTTTCTAAGTAGGCCAAAACTTCCAAAGTTAAAAATAACTGTTTTTATTCAATGTATTTCATCCAAGCACATCCTGGAAATGCAGCTGTTTCTGATTTAATCCCGGAATTTTCTGCTTTTCCTTAGGTTTTCCTTATATTCCATCAGATAAATGTTGGAGGGTATGGAGTTATGTGACATACACACCCCGAGCCAAGGAAATAAGTAACTATACAATCTTCAGAAGACACCTGAAGGCAGCCCTGTAATGTTTAATGTTTTACTATGTATTTATGTGGATGCGGGTGGCACTGCGGTCTAAACCACTTAATCTCTTGGGCTTGCCGATCAGAAGGTCGGCAGTTTGAATCCCCACAACAGGGTGAGCTCCTGTTGCTCAGTCCCAGCTCCTGACAACCTAGCAGTTCAAAAGCACGTCAAAAAGTGCAAATAGATAAATAGGTACCACTCTGGTGGGAAGCTAAACAACGTTTCCGTGTGCTGCTCTGGTTTCAGTGTTCTGTTGCACCAGAAGCAGTCATGCTGGCCGCATGACCAGGAAAAACTGTTTGCGGACAAACGCCGGTTCCCTCAGTCTGTAAAGCGAGATGAACACCGCAACCCCAGAGTCATTCGTGACTGGACTGAACTGTCAGGGGTCCTTTACCTTTACCTTTTTATGTACAGTGGTACCTCAGGTTAAGAACTTAATGGAGGTCCGTTCTTAACCTGAAACTGTTCTTAACCTGAGGTACACTTTAGCTAATGGGGCCTCCTGCTGCCACCGCACAATTTCTGTTCTCATCCTGAAGTAAAGTTCTTAACCCAAGGTACTATTTCTGGGTTAGCAGAGTCTGTAACCTGTAGCATCTGTAACCCGAGGTACCACTGTATTTATATATGCTGGAAGCAACCCAGGGTGGCTAGGGCAATCCAGTCAGATGGGTAGGGTATAATTATTATTATTATTATTATTATTATTATTATTATTATTATTATTATTATTATTGAATAGGACGTCCCTTTTTTTCTTCAGAGAAATGTTGGAGGGTATGTGACTGGCCAACTGGGCACTGACCTCCCACCTGTCCAAAGAAGGGGGATTTTGGTGAAAATTTTGGAGTGCATTCACAGTGTATCTCTTAAACGGTGAGCTTAGTCTCGCAACCCATCTGAATTTTGCATCCCTACACTGGGTATCCTGGACTCAATCTGTATGGGCCTACTAGGAATGCTCAAAAGAAATATTACATGTCATTGGGTGTTTTGCTCTGTTTGTGTGTGTTTATACGTTCTACGTTTGAATTTAAATCCGAATTGCTGAGAGGCAAGCGAAAAGTTACTTTATTAGCTAGCAATGCATACATCTTCGAGAGATATTCCCTCCATCTTATCCACTCCTACAACAGAGATGGGGGATGTGAGACAGATCTCAATGGATTTTTTTTTTTTTGCATAGCTGAAAATAAAAGCTCTTCTGAGCTCAGCCTGACACCCATGCATTAAAAATGCTAATCTAGAAGCTCTGTGAGCATGTTAAGAGCTTTAGCCTAGTTACCTGTTTCGCATGAGCCAGTTTCAAAGTCTCTTGAGTAATTTGGGTCACCTGTTTCAGGAGTGGTTGAAAGAAACCCATTTAGGATGGCTGGCGAGCCATTCATCCTTGGCACAACGCAGAGTGAAAATTCGGAGCAAACATCAATTCGAGGAAGAGGTTAGGGATAAAGACCTGAAGGTACAGTCCTGTGTAGACCTACTTGAAACAAGGATGCACACACAAACAGACTGGCAATTTTCAGGTGGGCTTAAATCACACACCTTGCAGCAAATTTAAGTTTCATAACTGATGTTCCTTGAGGAGAGAGCTGTCAGAAGCTTCGACATACCCTCCAACATTCCTCATTGTCCTAAGAAAACCCTTAATCCCAATTTTAGGGACATGGGTGGCGCTGTGGTCTAAACCAATGAGCCTCTTGGGCTTGCCAATTGGAAGGTCGGTGGATCGAATACGCGCGACGGAAGTGTGCTCTTATTGCTCTGTCCCAGCTCCTGCCAACCTAGCAGTTTGAAAGCACGCCAGTGCAAGTAGATAGATACGTACTACTCTGGTGGGAAGGTAAACGGCGTTTCCATGTTTTTTGGTTTCCGTCACTGTGTTCTGTTGTGCCAGAAGCGGTTTAGTCTTGCTGGCCACATGGCCCAGAAAGCTGTCTGTGGACAAACACCGGCTCCCTTGGCCTAAAAGCGAGATGAGCACCACAACCCCATAGTCACCTTTGACTGGACTTAACCGTCCGGGGGTCCTTTACCTTTTTACCTTAATCCCAATTTTATTTTATTCTTTGGTGGATTTACAAAAAAGAGCACAGACAAATAAATAAAATTCAGAGAGAGGCAATGTTAGGCGTGGATGCACAAAACATAAAAGGTAAAGGGTAAAGGGACCCCTGACCATTAGGTTCAGTCATGGCTGACTCTGGGGTTGCAGCGCTCATCTCGCTTTATTGGCCGAGGGAGCCGGCGTCCAGCTTCCAGGTCATGTGGCCAGCATGACTAAGCCGCTTCTGGCGAACCAGAGCAGTGCACAGAAATGCCATTTACCTTCCTGCCGGAGTGGTACCTATTTATCTACTTGCACTTTGACGTGCTTTCGAACTGCTAGGTTGGCAGGAGCAGGGAACGAGCAACGGGAGCTCACCCTGTCGTGGGGATTCGAACCGCCGACCTTCTGATCGGCAAGCCCTAGGCTCTGTGCTTTAACCCACAGTGCCACCCGCATCCCGCACAAAACTTGTATTTGTTTTAATCAAGGCTCCTTGCACTCTAGAGCTCCCTCTTTCTTCCCACCCAGGGAGGCCCATTCCTCTGCCTGCCCCCCAGAGCTCTCACATCAGCCAGGGCTGGGCTCAGAGGTTGAAGCCTCTCTCCTCACCTGCTCTCCAGCAGCTGCTAGGAGCTGCCCAAAGAAGGAGGCCAACAGTGGCAGCCATGGAGAGGCCTTGGAGAGGCAACAAGATGCTCCCTCGCAGCCGCTGCCAGTTGGGACAAGCGCCACTCATTCCTGAGCTCGGCAGCAGCAGCACTGGTGAGGGATTAGGGACCTTCCAGGACCTTCCAAGATCAAAAGAGAAGCAGGGATGGCTTTCATAGTCCCAGGACTGTCCCTGGAAAATCGTGACGCTTGGAGGGTGTGCTTCTAGCAGCCTTGCGCCCAAGAACATACCTCAGTCCACCTTGCAGGGTTCTTGTGAGAATAAAGGGGGGAAATGGGCACATTCATCAGATTATATTTGGTAGAAAACCAGGACCATAGCTGTCTTGCGAGGATAACGGAATAACGGAATTTCCCTTAAAAAAAGGAAAACATTGACAGTTATGACCAGGACTGAAATGTAAGTAGTTACAATAAACACCAGCGGCCTTTGGAGAAAGGCAAAGGAAACAGTACAGTGGTACCTCGGGTTAAGTACTTACAGTAATTCGTTCCGGTGGTCCGTTCTTAACCTGAAACTGTTCTTAACCTGAGGTACCACTTTAGCTAATGGGGCTTCCCACTGCCGCTGCTGCTCCGCCCAGCCCCCCCCCCCCGCGTGATTTCTGTTCTCATCCTGAAGCAAAGTTCTTAACCCGAGGTACTATTTCTGGGTTAGTGGAGAGTGTAACCTGAAGCGTATGTAACCCGAGGTACAACTGCATCACCACCCCATGGAGGTAACTGTTGAGTAGAGGTGCATTGTGTTGTTTGCATATTCTCTCGGTTTCCAGAACTGTTGCTGCACAAGATCAGCTCTCTCTCTCTCTCTCCCTCTCTCTCCCCCTCTTTCCTTTTGGGTTTCTCCACTTCTCCTTCTCGCAGACTCCTTCCCTCCCGCCCACGTTCCAGGGTTCTGCCTCTGAGATTCTTAGCAGCAACAGCTGTTCCAACTAGAGAAAAGTTTGCTTCTTCAAAGACGACCCCTCCTCCTTCCTCCACCCCCTTCCCCCACCCCAGTGCCATTCCCATTGCGGCCTGAGAAGAGAAAAGAGCAATGGAATTTGGCAGGATATATTTGCAGTCTCTCTACTAGCGGGCTTGTGCCTGGCTGCTGTCCTCACCGGGTTTGCACAGGCGGAGATGGAGACTTCCTCCGTCCCTGCCTCCCCTCTTATGGACAGACGGTCAGTGCGCCTACTATGTGGCCTCAAGGATTTGTTTGCCACTGTGAATGCGTGTGGCAAGTAGCAGCGCCTTGGGAGCACCAGTGAGAGTCGGAGGGTTAGGAGATTCATTCCCTGTGTCTGCAGTCATGGGATTGTTGTCTATCACATGACGGTGTATGTTTTGACTCCACAGAGTGGGAAGTGACGGAGACAGGATATTTGTGTTACTGTGTTCCGTGAAGTGGGACTATTGTCCTTTGTTCTTTTTCTCTTTGCTGTCTGATGCTAGAGAGAGAGGGAGCCATGTTGCAGTGCTCCAGATGTGTTTATATGTAAATAAAGTAGATTAGCCAAAATGCCGAGTTGCTGAGGTCTGTCACGCATGATGCACAAACTCTGCGGATCCCTAAGTGTGCCGGTGTCAGTTGGCATCGGTTGCTGTGATGTTCGGGCTGAAGAAAGCTTATGAAGCTCCCGATCGACCAGGAGGGAGGGCACATGCCAGTCGGGCATGTGTCTCTGCCAGGGTCCTACTCAAGTGTAGGCCGAGCTCCTGACACCCACCAGCCCTGATCTTGGCATTGTGGGTGCATGTGTGTGTCCCTCTTGCGGTCCCACCAATGGGTGTGGCAGGTCAATTGCAAACCTGGAGCTAGGCTTTCTCTGTGATGGCACCTAGTTGTGGAACACTCTCCCCTCAGAGGCACGGACAGCTACGACACTGATGCACTCCCTCCATCTCAAGTTTCCAGCCTAGTTTTTCAGCCTCTATCTGAATCGGTTGTTGGCATCCGTTCTATCTCAGGAGATAATGGAGGTGTGCGCCTTTGCGGGTGAGGTCAAACTGGTGGAGACTTACAGCGCCTGCTGTGGCTGTAGATACTGATGCAGGAGAGACATGTTTCGCTGCAGCTGGGGCTGATGAAGGCACCTGGTTGTGCTGCTGCAAGCGCACTGCGGCTTTTCTTCTCTCTGTGCTCCTCCCAGCGGCCATTTTTCTTCTGGTCACTGCTATGGATGACCAACCTGAGTGTCTGTCTCCAAGCACTGCGGTTGTCCGCAAGGGATTCCCACACAGCAGGCTTAACATTGCCAACCTTTTCAGCACTGGCCCCGACTTGGTAGAACGCTCTGTCACAAGAGACCAGGGCCCTGCAGGATTTGACATCTTTCCTCAGGGCCTGCAAGATGGAGCTGTTCCGCCTGGCCTTCCGCTTGGACTCACTCTGACCCCTTATATGGGATTTGGTATACAGTCATACCTCGGGATAAATATGCTTCAGGATAAGTATTTTCGGGTTGCGCTCTGCGGTGACCCGGAAGTAATGGAGCGTGTTACTTCTGGGTTTCGCCGCTTGCACATGTGCAGACGGTCAAAATGACGTCACGCGCATGCGCGGAAGTGGCAAAATGTGACCTGCACAGGTGCAGAGTTGCATCTTACGCTCTATTCAGGATGCGAACGGGGCTCCGGGATGGATCCTGTTCACATCCCGAGGTACCACTGTATAAATTTTCCCTTGGCATTTTTGCTGGCCCATGTAGAACCAGCATGGATAGCTGGCTCGGGTGAATATCTGATGTTTCCTCCCTTTATGGTCTTGATTTATGGGCTACTACTAAAATGAGGCTGCATTTTAAGCAGAATTTTAAGCCGTATTTTAATTAACTCCCCCCCCCATTATGTTTTATTGTAATTTATATTCGATGTTAGCTGCCCTGAGCCCGGCCCTGGCCGGGGAGGGCGGGGTATAATTATTATTATTATTATTATTATTTCATATTTGCAGGGTAGGTCTGCCAACTGGCCTGGTGCCAGAAGCCAGCTCCCCATAGAACACATCCTGTGAACAGGACCAAGCCATCATAGACGCCGCTAAGACAGGAGTGCAAACGTGCTGGGAATGTAGGCCTGGAAGAGAACTTCTTTGTTCAATGCTCTGTCCTGCCATGGGATGTCCAGAATCTTCCTGACGCAGTGCCTGGGGAAGGCATTAAGGCTTTGCTTCTGGCCGTTGTAAGTTGCCCACAACTCAGCGTGGTGTAGTGGTTAAGAGCGGTGGACTCATAATCTGGTGAACCGGGTTCGCTTCCCTGCTCCTCCACATGCAGCTGCTGGGTGACCTTGGGCTAGTCACACTTCTCTGAAGTCTCTCAACCTCACTCATGTCACAGAGTGTTTGTTGTGGGGGGTGTAATGGAAATTGGGGTTGCTCTTGCGTAAGTTCCCTCTACTCTTGGCAAAGTTGCCTGGTTAAACCTTTCCCTGGCTGTACAGCCCTAACTCCGCGGCTGTGTCAGTCACTGGCAGAATCCGTCAGTGGGCGTTTCCTGAACTTCTTCCAGCATAAAAGTTCTTTGACGCCAAGTCTCCGCCTAGCCTCCCTGCGCGGAAGTCTTCTGCACAGGGTGGGCGTGGACAGCGGAGGACCTGTGCTCTCCCCGCTAGTTTCTGTGGAAGAGTCCTGGAGACATCTCTCCGAAGCCCTCCCCTGCTCCCCTTTCTTCCTGGTGTCACACTGATTTCCTTCCTCAGTGGATGAGTTCCCTCTCTCCCTGCTGGGCCCTTCTCCAGCATCGCTGGAGAGCCTTCCCTCCACTCCTGGCTCCGATGGCAGTTCCCTGACAGGGAGGAAGGGAAAGGAGAATGTTAGCCGCTTTGAGACTCCTTCGGGTAGTGATAAAGCGGGATATCAAATCCAAACTCTTCTTCACTTCCATAAAGCAGCATGTTCAATACCCAAGCTTGGTCCAGTCGACCTTCATCTAGGTATTGGACGTGAACCTCAGTAATCTAATAGGATTGCTGCAATTTTATTGGTAATTTGACTCAGCTGTTAACCCATCCGAAAACAAATGTTGTAAAGCTGGCTATAAATCTGTCAAATAAATAATAAATTAAGCATTTCCACACATGCACACAGCACAATCTGGACAGAGTCTCCCCTTCTCTCCCCAGTACCTTTTTTTTGGGGGGGGGGAGGAGAATGCAAACTATTAAGAACAATCTGGACATGCAAACTTGTTTCAACCTTTGGATCATCCTTGCTGAATCAGGGAGCTTATATATTAGGAACACACTGAAGCCATTAGGAAAGACGGCTTAGCAGCATAGACATAATCAGTCCAACCATAACTGGTCCAACCAATCATCATCATCATCATCATCATCATCTATTTATATCCCGCTCCCCCCCCCGACTTACAGATGAAAAGAAGAACCGCTAAAAGCATAGAAAAAAATAATTTAAAATTGGTAGCATTAAAACCATCTATCTTTTTATATATAATCTATTAAGTGCATACACTGTGAGATGAGCCATTGGCCCGAACCATCGGGGCTCTTCTTCTATATATATAATTTTTTAATTAGATTTTACAATTAAAATACTCATTTCAACATCCTTGAGATATCAGTGACTTCCCTTCTTCTCTTTCCATGGTTCATTTTGCACATCATAAATCCCTGCATATTTTACAAAAACTAAACCATTCAGTATTGCATTATTGCATCCATCAAAACTTATTTATGCTGCTGAATTTATCTTACTGCTGCCAGCGTTTTCAGCTGTACACAATTTCCCCCTATATATTCAATAAATGTTTTCCAATCTTCTCTAAATGTATGTTCTTCTTGCTCTCTTATTCTATATGTTAAGTCTGCAAGTTGTGCATATTTTGTCAACTTAAGTTGCCATTCTTCTTTGGTTGGGACCTCGCTCTTTTTCCATTTTGGGGCTAACAAAACACGGACCGCAGTAGTAGCATACATAAATAACTTTTTTTAACACCTGTTTTTTCTTCCTCTTCTTCTGTTCTTATAGTGATGTGATTGTGCAACGGCAGCCTCGCACTTCCAAGTGCAATAAATTGACCCTATTTTGAAAAGAAAAGCCTTCTTTATTTTTAATGTCTGATTTTAGCAGTAATTTTAATGTACATTTTATGTAAACTGCTTAGAGGTATTGATGATTATGTGGTGCGTAAACAAAAAATAAACTGAATTAAGATGCTTAGCTATCTAATTGGATGCAGTCACCATAGTCATCCATTTTCTGTTCATTCAATATAGTTTCCCACTGCCTCAGAAACTCCCATTGAACTTTCAAACACACACACACACACACACACACACACACACACACACCATTCTCCAGAGGGTTCCCTTGGGGATAAAAACATCAATGTGCCTTAGGGAGGGGACAGCTGCCAGAAGGGGGGAGGGGAGCAGGCGGAGGATTAAGCCTGATGAACAAACCTAAATGAACCTATTTGCATCCTCTGGATGGAACAAACTCCTGCAGGCTGAGTTAATGGAAGAGATGCTGCAGTCTTTGCCATTGCTGTAAATGAAAAAGCCAGAGATGGCTTGCGCACTCTGACTACGTTAGGGGACGCGGTTGGCGCTGTGGTCTAAACCACTGAGCCTCTTGGGCTTGCCAATCAGGTCAGTGGTTCGAATCCCTGCAATGGAGTGAGCTCCCATTGCTCTGTCCCAGCTTCTGCCAACCTAGCAGTTGGAAAGCACACCAGTGCAAGTAGATAAATAGGTACCACTGTGGCGGGAAGGTAAACAGCGTTTCTGTGTGTTCTGGTTTCTGTCACGGTGTTCTGTTGTGCCAGAAGTGGTTCAGTCATGCTGGCCACATGACCCAGAAAGCTGTCTATGGACAAACGCCAGCTCCCTTAGCCTGAAAAGCGAGATGAGCACCTCAACCCCATAGTCACCTTTGACTGGAGTTAACTGTCCAGGGGTCCTTTGCCTTTTTTTTTTTTAAAACCTTAGTAGGCAGCCATTCTCCTCCTTCAGAGCTAGGTGGAAGTGGGCAAGCCACCTTCTCACGTAGGGGGGAAATATTGTGTCAAAATATAAAATCCATGCCTAGCCAAACGTTGGACTCCAATTTGCATCAGCCCCAGGGAGCGTCGCCAGTGGTTAGTGCTGATGGGAGTTGTAGTTTAGCAGGATCTGGTGGGGTACATGTGAGCCACCCATTATGTACACCAATGGGGCAATGGACAGGGCGTCTCAATTCTATGGTGTGGCTTATGCCTCAATAAACATCTTTTTCAGCTAAACTCACCAGAAGTCAGTTCTGGCACTGCACCTCTCTTAAAAAAATAATAATTATACTTTTCAGGTTTATACATTTCACTAATTTTACAATCATTTTGACATTTCAAAACTTGACTTCCTTCCCCCTCTTTCTGCGGGTCCTTAAATTTATTCTTAATATCATCTGCATATCCAGATTAACTTAATTTGCTCTTCTTTAAATATATACTCTTATGAAACTGCAGGTTGTTACAATAATCCTGCTAATGTTCTTATCTGTTTGCAATTTATCTGTAAATATTCAATAAACCATTTCCATCCTTTTATTTAAAAAAAAGTTTGTTATCTTCATTTCTTATTCTTCCGGTAAGTTTTGCCATTTCTGCATATTACACACATTTTTGTATCCATTCTTCCTTTGCTGGGACTTCTGCTTCTTTTCCGTTTTTGGGCAAGTAACATTCTTGCCGCTGTAGCAGCAGAAGTTCTGGCACCTCTCAGGTGGGTGCCATTGCCTTTATAAGAGAACAAGGGAGGTGTTCATGGTGAGTCCAGGCACCTCTTTTTCTAGAAAAAAATAGCATTGCATCTTACGTCTGCAAGGTACCACAAAACCTTTGCTTTGTTGTTGGCAGCAGTCTGTTCCAGAGGGAAAACAGATTGAACCTCCAGGAGTGAAACCAAACTGCTGCCTGAGCAGCGCTGAAACCTCCCAAGGGTGCAAGCCTGGGCAGCGTGTATGGAGGTCCTGGGCTGCTGGAACAAGGACCTCCCTCTCAGCCTCACTGGTGTGGTCCAAAAGAAAACAGAGCAATACTTTGGCACCAGCTTGGCTGAAGGAGTTGCCAAGAGGTGTAGAAGCCTGCCTTGTTATCATTACCAGCTACAGTGGCCTCCAACGAGAGAAGTTTTAATATATTAAAACTTCTTTCAATCAACCATGGCTCAAGAACGCCTAAATGGTTTAGCAATGATAAATATAAACCATGATAAGGCGAAGTTGCTTGGTTTTTCCTGCGTAATTCAAGAATTCACAGAAAAGAAAGTAAATGTAAATACTTAAAATAATCCTTTTCCCTATGTATTTTTAAAAAGCACTATTGTATATCTATATTTTCCTTTTTGTCTTTATATGCAGATAGGGTTCAAGCCTTGAAATAAAATTATTTGCTTGGAAAAGAGTTAAGGGCCTCGGACAGAAGATCTCCAGGTTGATGAACTATATGGAATTGACGGAAATGACTGGCAGAATCCGAGACCAGGGAGAAGAGATGGTGGAAGAAGATTGGAAAAGTTTAAAGTTTATATATAGAAATACTGTAAAATTAATGAGTGTTAGAAAAATTGTTGGAATGAAATTTTATGGCTTTAGTAGAAATGTTATAAGGAGTTAAGCATAAATAAGTATTTTAGCATTAATGGAAAATAAGGCTAAAAATATGTTGATATTTATATGACAAAAAATAGAGAAAGATGGAAAGGAATTGCTGAAACAATTAACAGAAGTGGAATACAAAAAGGGAGGTGAGAGGAGGTCGATGAAACAAGGGAATGAAAGATAGAGTAATGAAATGGTATGATGTATGTTTTTAAACTGTTGTTTTGTTTAGTTAAGTTTAGTGTGTTAAGGTTGTGTTTTGTATTGTTTATATATTGTATTGTATTGTCTTTCCCCCTCTCTTTTGTTCTTTCTTCTCGTCTTTTTTCTTCTTGTAAGCTTTAAAATAAATATTTTTTTTAAAAAATGAAATAAAATTATTTGTCAGCATAACTTTTGTGAAAATTATTTATATACAACTCCCATCTCTTGCGGGGGTGCAATTAGTGCCAGCACCGTCCGTTAAGAGTTTGGGTGTAATCTTCGATACCTCCCTCTCTATGGAGGTGCAGATTACAGCTATAACAAAGGCGGCATTTTTTCATCTCTGCCAAGCTAAGCAGTTGGTCCCTTATCTCTCTCGCCCTGACCTAGCCACTGTGATCCATGCGACGGTCACCTCCAGACTGGATTATTGTAACTCGCTCTACGTGGGGCTGCCCTTGAGACTGACCCAGAAACTCCAGCGGGTGCAGAATGCCGCGGCGAGACTCCTTACGGGGTCCTCGCTGCGAGATCACATTCATCCGGTACTATACCAGCTGCACTGGCTCCCGGTGGAGTACAGGATCAGGTTTATGGTGCTGGTTTTAACCTTTAAAGCCCTATACGACCTAGGACCCTCGTACCTACGGGACCGCCTCTCCTGGTATGCCCCACAGAGAAGCCTACGGTCTGCAAATAATAACATCCTCAAGGTCCCAGGCCTCAGAGAGGTTAGGCTGGCCTCAACTAGAGCCAGGGCTTTTTCAGCTGTGGCTCCAATCTGGTGGAACGCTCTGTCACAAGAGACTAGGGCCCTGCGGGATCTGACATCTTTCCGCAGGGCCTGCAAGACAGAGTTGTTCCACCAGGCCTTTGGTCAGGGCGCAGCCTGACTCCCTCCTCTGGCAACCTGCACAGAATTTTGCTTAATCGGTTGCCATCAATTTGATTTTAAATATAAATAAAAAAATTTATTATTATTATTATTAGACTTCAGTTATCCCCAGGGTAAAAAAAAAGGTGGGGCACATTATCTACTTGGCCTGGGCCTCTGCCTGGCTCTGCAAGGTCCTGAAAAGGCACCATCCAACCACTTATTCCTTAGTCTTTTCTTCTCCTGAATACTGCAAGGCAGCAGAGGTTCAGGATCAGTTTTCCTTCTCTTAGATGGGCTCCCTTCCCAGGTGGATGAGCCTCACCTGCCCCTCACTTCCTTCCACAGCACGTGCAGAAACCGCCTTCTTGACCTTTGGACCATCTCTTGGTCTCACCTGCTCAGTCCGCCACAGCTTGTCTTTGCATGCAGAGGAAGTCTCTAACCTACCGAGGGTTTGAGAGCCATCGGCTGCCCTCACCTGGCCTATGCCGTTTCCCAGGATTGTGGCCGCTGTCGCATGCTGACAGCTTCTTGCGAGCCACAGGTGAGTGTAGAGTGGGGACCAAAAGCAGGGACAAACTACCCCAGAAGGAGCACAGCGTGTCCCCCACCAGAGGTACTACTCCTCCCATAACATCCCGTACACCCCAATGGGAGTATAGGAGCAGAATCGGATGAGATACCCCCATTATGGACAACAAAGGGGCAACAGGCCCCTCTTAATTTATCTTAATCTTCAAGGTGCCACAAAACTTTTTTGTGGTTCCGGGCCACAGCTCAGCAGTAGTGTGTGTGTGTGTGCTGCATATATTTATATATATATATATGAGATGGAGAACCTGTGGCTCTAGTTAGTTGTTGGACTCCAAGTCCCATCAGCCCCAAGTCCCATCAGCCCCTGCCAGAGGGCCAATAGTCAGGGACGATGGGAGTTGAAGTCTGGTGACAGAGGGCTCCACCTGCCCCCATCCCTACTTCATAAGGTGATGCAAGACTCACCCCCCCCCAAGTATAGCGAAAGAGGATAGGAAGGAATGTAGGAAACTCCCCAATACTGAGCCAGCTCCATTATTTTGCGTAGCTCAGTATAGTCTCCCCAGGGTTCAGATTACTTGGAGATGCCAGAATGAATTACGAAGAAAGGATGTGGCGTTCGGGACTTTCCACTTAAGAGAAAAGCTGAGTAATTTTAGAAGTTCGGGAAATTATGCATGGCTTGGGATAGCTCAGTTGGTAGTGCATGACACTCTTAATCTCAGGGGTTGAGGGTTCAAGCCCCACATTGGGAAAAGGATTCCTGAACTGCAGAGAGGTGAACTATAGATGACCCTCCTGGTCCCTTCCAATTCTACGATTCCAAGCAGATGGAGAAAAATTTTCTTTCTCTCTCACACAACACTAAAACTTGTAGACATCCAGTAAATGTTGGGAGATTGAGGACAGGTAGCGGTGACAAACCTAGACAGCATCTTAAAAAGCAGAGAAGAGACATCACCTTATCAACAAAGGTCCGTATAGTTAAAGCTATGGTTTTCCCAGTAGTGATGTATGGAAGTGAAAGCTGGACCATAAAGAAGGCTGATCGCCAAAGAATTGATGCTTTTGAATTCTGGTGCTGGAGGAGACTCTTGAGAGCCCCATGGACTGCAAGAAGATCAAACTTATCCATTCTTAAGGAAATCAGCCCTGAGTGCTCACTGGAAGGACAGATCGTGAAGCTGAGGCTTCAAGACTTTGGCCACCTCATGAGAAGAGAAGACTCCCTGGAAAAGACCCTGATGTTGGGGAAGATGGAGGGCACAAGGAGAAGGGGACGACAGAGGACGAGATGGTTGGACAGTGTTTTCGAAGCTACCAGCATGAGTTTGACCAAACTGCTGGAGGCAGTGGAAGACAGGAGTGCCTGGTGTCCTCTGGTCCAGGGGGTCACGAAGACTCGGACACGACTAAACAACAACAACAAGCCCTTCTTGACAAAGAGCACTGTTAAACTGTGGAACTCCTTCCAGCTGGAAGCAATGGCGGCCACTAACCTGGATGGCTTTAAGGTTTAACAGAGAGTTAGACACATTCATGGGAGGAAGGGGCTATCGGTGGCTACTGGCCACTATGGCTATTCTTGTGCTTGGGTTCTGCTTGATGGTCGGTCACTGTGAGAACAGGATGCTGGGCTAGACGGACCACTGGCCTGATCCAGAAGGCTTTTCTTAGGCCAGGATTGCACCTTCTGGATTGAATCCTGCATGCAGCGGGCCCTGGAGAACATGCTGGAGAACTGATGCCACAGTAGTCAATTTTTGCACTCCATGGGCAAAAAACAAGGTAACTAAAGGCAGGTTCGTCTGTGGTTTCTCCTTACATTTTTAAAAAACGGGAGGGCGTTTTATTCCCCCCCTGCACCCCCCCCATGCATGCTCCCATCCCCATTATATTTTAAGAGAGAGTTCCCTGCGCGATGAGGAGACGATGATCTGCGCTGTGGCGCAACAAAGAGCAAAGTCGGTGGGTGGCAACCGCAGCGGAGATGCAGAAAACAAGAATTAGTATTTAAAAAATGAAAATCAGATCAAGCCTAAGAGGGGCAGCTTGAACTCCTTCGCCCCCAACTCCAGTTCTGCGCCGGGCCACTTCTGCAGCGCCCTTGCTTGCGCCGACCCCCTTGGATCGCGGCGCACCTGCTGGGGGACCCCCACCCACCCAGCCCACTCCCAGTGCGCGCCCCCCCTAAAAAAAAACACACCACCACCCAAGCCAGCTCCGTCCTCCTCCCGTCGGGCGCCGATCCCCGGCTGCAGCCGGGGGAGGAATACCGCGAGAGTTGCAAGCGGCTTCCCTCGGCCCGGCTGCGAAGGTAGGGAGAGGGGGGAAAGCGCGCGCGGGGGGTGGGCGCATGGTTGTGGTTGTGTGTCTGCGTGTGTGTGTGCAAGTGTGCGGGCGACGTGGTGGCGGCGGCGAGGGGGGGTCTCCGCGCATGAGCCGGCGGCGGCGGCGGCGGCGGCGAGGGCGCTTTGGCCGTGCGCATCGCTGTGCGCGCCCGGGCCCCGAGCGAGCGAGAGGAGCGCGCTGCCCGCCCGCGCCGAGGTAAGCCCGGAGCCCCCCGACGATGCCCGGCCCTCGCCTCGCCTCCCTCCGGCCCTTCCCCACCCGGAGAGGGGCTTTTACTCCGCCCGGTGGCCCCGGCCCGGCCTCGCCGGACGCCTCCCCACGGCTCGCCCGCTTCCTTGCGCCCCGCGGAGCTGGAGAGACCCCGGGCGAGGAGGAGGAGGAGGAGGGCGAGGGGGCCAAACCCCTCTCTCCTTCCCCCCACCCCTCCCTCCTTTTCTTTTCCTCCCATCCCTCTCTCTCTCTTTTCCCTTCCTTCCTTCCTTCCTCTCTCTCTCTTTCTCCTCCTTCTACATAAAAAGTCGCCATTTTGCTTCATTGCTTTTCCTGGGCTTTTTAATTAATTATTTTGTATGCCTTCCGACCCCCCCCCTTTCAACACCGCCCCGCGCGCTCGCCCCAAAGATTAGAGGAGGGGGGGAGAGAGGCAGATTTCCTTTTCTTCCTTTCGGTCTATTTATATGTCTTTTTCTTCTTTTTTCCTCCACCCCCCGACCCCCCTCTGCACCTTATTTTGCATGCGCGGAGATCAAACGATCGCGGGTGGAGGGCGGCTGTTGCTCTTGGTGGTCGGGGGTTTATTTGTGTGCATATATATGTGGTGGTGGTTGTTTTAATTTCTCGGATCCCACCCCCCCCCCCTTTGCAACCCTCTCCCTTCCCAAACCCTCCTGCTGCTTCTCGCCTGCTGCAAGATTTTAATTTTTTTTAAAGCAAGCCAAACACCCATCTCTTTCTCTTTTGCATTCTCCGCCTGCGCTCCATTTCCTTGATTATTCGAGCTTTTTTTGTGGGGGGGGGGAATGGGGACGGGAAGCAACCGAGTTCTGGAAATGTGGGAAAAGAGAGAGAAATAGCAGAGGAGGTTCGGAGCTTTGCTGCTTTGGAAAGCTCGCCTTGGAAGTGGATTAGAGTTGGGTGAGCCTGTCTTGTCTCTCGCGCCCCCCCCCAATTGCAAACTAAGCGGCCTCGCCCCTGGGCAGCGACAGGTGGTGCGACCTCCCCCCCCCCTTCTCCAACACACATATCGTGCGCTTGGTGTTAGGCACGCTTGCCGAAAGTGGTGCAGAGCGGAGAGGTGGGTGGGGCCCAGGTGGGGATGCTTGACCTACCTGGTCAGGTCACTTGGAGGTCACGAGGGCAACCAGCTCTTGGTGGCCCCCTGCCCTGCTCTGCCCAGAGGTCAAGGTCAACGGTGTCCGATATCGAGGACCTGAACAACTTCCCTCCTTAATCCGTGTGATCCTGGCTTGAGCGCATGGATGCACAACTGCCTAGATTGAAAAAACTGGTGTTTTGGGCAAAAGAGGTGTGCAACCTGAGCCCTGGATCCCTGGCAGTGATGCTGCAGCGCTGCAGCTCCCCGTTGCACCGCACCTGCTTTCGGGGCTGGGCCAAACGGCGGCAACCCTCCTGCTGCCCACAGGCGGACCTCGTTCTTTGGGGCGCCTGGTGCGTCTCAGATGCCGTGCCCCTGGGCCTTTGCCTAGAGGCGCTTTTGTGTGCCGTGCGGCAGCGAGGCAACTGGAGAGAGAGGGAGCGCCCAGCGAACATCGCCATCTTCTTGGCGGGCTGGTAGGAAGACCAGCGCAGGCTCACCCCGGTCCAGCTCCTAAATAGGGCCGGGAAAGGCTCCCTGGCTGAAACCCCCTGGGGAGATGCTGGCAGTCAGTGTAGACAGTATTGAGGACCAATGGTGCAACTTAGTGCAAGGCAAGTTGCTTAATTCGGAAACATGAGAACTGGGGCAGTTTTAGCCACAGAGCTGAAGCACAGAAGGTATCCTGGTCAGCTCCAGGTAGGGGTGGGAATGCCTCCTGCCTGAACCCCTTGAGGGATGCTGCCAGTCAGTGCTGGGCTATGTGAGCCAGTTCTCTGTAAGGCAGATTCTGATGTTCCTGTGTCCCCCACCTTCTTAAGGATTATGGGGGCTGGAGGCTCTGAAAAAGGAAACAGAGATATCGGAAAGAGGCTGTGGGATTATAAGCCCCGCCTGCACCCTGTCACCCCATTTATTTGGCAGGTATGGGTGCTAACGAAACATTTCTGCTTTCGGTTTTGATCCCTGCAGTACACTCCTCCTGCTGCCTCTTCCTCAAAACCCACCTTTCCTACCCAAACCTAAGCATCCTGGAAATTTTCTGTACAAGATGGGACCATCAGCAGCCACGGGTTACAATAGCTAATTCAAACCTCCAAATTCAGAGGCAGTCTGTCTCTCAATATTAGTTGCGGGGGGGGGGGCATCTTGCATTTGCATTCTTCTTATGGTTTCCCTGGGGGCACCTGACCGCCTGTGTAGGAAACGGGATGCTCAGTTAGGTAGACTTTTTGGTTTGATCTCGTTGGGCTTGTCTTAATGTGTTAACTGCATTTTCTTTCTTCGCCTTTTGGTATCCTTCTATCTCTTTGTAAGCTCCTTGGGGCAGGGACTCCCTCTTCCCTTCTGCTCATATTAAACTGTAACGTGCCACATGGATTAATGGCAGAATGTCATCTATGTAATCGGGCTGCGTTATCGGAGAAGGCAAGTTTTCAGGGGTATTATCCATCTGGAACAAAGTTTGCCGTCTAAACTTGATGTCTGTGGTGGAATATTCCTCATAAGGCCTGGAAACGATGCCTTATGAGGAACGGCTAAGGGAGCTGGGCATGTTTAGCCTGGTGAAGAGGAGGTTAAGGGGTGATATGATAGCCATGTTCAAATATATAAAAGATTGTCACATAGAGGAGGGAGAAAGGTTGTTTTCTGCTGCTCCAGAGAAGCGGACACAGAGCAATGGATCCAAACTACAAGAAAGAAGATTCCACCTAAACAATAGGAAGAACTTCCTGACAGTAAGAGCTGTTCGACAGTGGAATTTGCTGCCAAGGAGTGTGGTGGAGTCTCCTTCTTTGGAGAAGAAGGCTTGACAACCATATGTCAGGAGTGCTCTGATGGTGTTTCCTGCTTGGCAGGGGGTTGGACTCGATGGCCCTTGTGGTCTCTTCCAACTCTATGATTCTATGATTCTAATATTTTGCATGTCTTTCAAAAGCAAGGCCTGGAATCATATGAGGATGTTGTAACTTGATGATGGTTTGATTTGTTATGTGCACAGCCGCCTTTGCCCGTCTCAGGGTGGTAGTCAACGAAGTTTTACTCCGAATAGACCCATTGAAATTAAGGGACCAAATTCAGCCATGTTCATTCCTTCCAGAGGATCATGCGCTGAGTAAAACTTAGTTGAATACAGTCATACCTTGGCTCCCGAACAAATTAGCTCCTGAACAATCGAAACCCGGAGGTGAGTGTTCCAGTTTTTGAACTATTTTTGGAAGCCAAACGTCTGGCGCGGCTTCCGATTGGCTGTAGGAGCTTCCAATCAGCCAATCAGAAGCCGCGCTTTTGTTTTCCGAGTGTTTTGGGAGTCGAAGGGACTTCTGAAACGGATTCCGTTTGACTCCCAAGGTACGACTGTACCACCCTAAGAGCCTTGGAGGGTAGATCACTATTATTTCCCATTTCACAGGGAGAAAAACTGAGGCTGACAAATTTGCAGGTGTACCTAAGACTACAGAGTGAGCTCCAATCCCCGGGAAAATTATTTGCTGGGTTCTACTGATTATTTGCTCAGAAAGTTTTTTTTAGAGAAGGATAAGTCGGATAGAGAGTCTTGGAATTCCCGGGCATTTGTTCCTCCTTTAGTTCCTTTCAGAAATGATTGATCGACGGCATTTAGCGTCCTTTAAAATTATCATTACGGTGTTTTCACATTTGCCTTTTTACGCCTGCTGGCAGCGCGGAGCGGGAGGCGATCGTTAATCCTCTGAGAAAGGAACCTTGAAATCATGGGATGCGCACACAGATTTCCTGTTCAACTGATGGAGGGGAATTATACCCGTTTTAAAGCTTATCCGTTTAAAAGTGCTGTGCACAGAATCTGTTCCATTCAAAACAGGTTCTTTTCTTTTCGCTGTCCCCCCCATTTTAAATGCAAGGTCTGCGGAAGCAAGGAAAAGGAAAAGAGTCCGTTTTTAATTTAATCCAGGCTTTGGCGGGTGGGCGGAGGAATAGAGCTGTTCCTGTCCAAGAAGTTTTGTTGTAAGAAACTCACACAAACACACAAAACCCCCACACCAACAAAAAAACTCTACATATCTTGCATAAAATGAAAGGGAAGGGAATTGTAGAAATCAGTAGGAGGCTAGAAAATCATTCTCCTGTCGCACAGACCTATGTTTACTGCAGCAAACAACTTCCTAAACTGTGCTTTGCCTAGTAACCCGTGTGTGTTTAACCCTTTCCTCGCTGTCATTTTCTCCCCTGCAACACGTTCCTTCCAAGCCATCTCTCCCCAAACAGCATCGCAAGTTTGCAAATAAATCTGGCTGGCTATGTGCAAAAACTCAGGCAGAGAGATGGTTGGAGGAGTGCAACAGTCAAGGGGAAAGGTTTATATCCCCACCCCGCCCTCTCTGCTCACTTGCCCAGGGATTCTCCTGTACAAATGCCCCCGTCCTGTAGGGCACCTGCTTTGCGTTGTCAGAAGGTCTTGAGTTCGATTCCCAGCATTTCCAGGCGAGACTGGCAAACTCCTGTGTAAAGTATCCCGGAGATCTGTTTCCAGTCCGTGCCAGTATTACTGAGCCAGATGGATCAAGACAGCTTTCTGTGGTCTTATGTCTTGTATTGCAAACATGGCTTTGGGACATTCCGATTTAGGAGTGGGGCTGTCGGGAGTTGAGATCTTGTGTGTCGGCAAGCTTGGTGCCCTGGACGCCACTGCTGCCAGGCGGGCCAGTTCCCTGCCTAGGATGGGGCAACTGTAGACCTTCCTGGTGTTGCCACCTTAATGATAGAGAGACCTGCATCCACGTTGCGATGCCGTTACTAGGCCGCTTGGGGCAACCTGCTCCAGACCTCCCCAAACCTGGAGCTTCTCCCAAGCTGAATAATAGTACAGTGGTGCCTCGCAAGACGAAATTAATTCGTTCCGCAAGTTCTTTCTTCTTGCGAGTTTTTCGTCTTGCGAAGCACGGTTTCCCATAGGAATGCATTGAAAATCAATCAATGCGTTCCTATGGAAACCGCCTTCAGACCAGGTCCGGGGACAGTCTGTCCCCCGGCCTCTTCTGAAGGCTGGGGGGGGGGACAAGGGCTTTTCTTCCCACACCCAGCATTTTAAAAAACCCCGGGACAGCAGAGGACTTCTCCGCTGTCCCGGGGTTTTTTAAAATGCTGGCGGGCGGCAGCGAAGGCTTCGCTGCCGCCCGCCAGTATTTTAAAATCGATTAAAAGGGCGATTTTAAAGCCCCCGGGAAGGCAGGCGGGGGGGTAGCAAAGACTTTCGCCCCCCGCCAGCCTTCAGAAGAGGTCCCCCTTCTGAAGGCCGGCGGGGGGGGGCGGGCGAAAGTCTTTGCTCCCCCCCCGCCTGCCTTCAAAAGCCGTCCGGGATAGCGGGAAGCGCTTCCCTGCTATCCCGGACCGCTTTTAAAATGCTGGCGGTGGGGAGCAAAGCCTTTCGGCCCCCGCCGGCCTTCCTGGACCTCTTCTGAAGGCTGGGGGGGGGGAAAGGCTTTGCTCCCCACCGCCAGCATTTAAAAGAGGTCCCCGGAGATTTCCCTATGGGCTTTCTTCTTGCGAAGCAAGCCCATAGGGAAATTCGTCTTGCGAAGCAACTCGCAAACGGAAAACCCTTTCGTCTTGCGGGTTTTCCGTCTTGCGAGGCATTCGTCTTGCGGGGCACCACTGTAATGCCCCCACCACTCTGGGCAGGTCCAACACATAAAAACAATATACAGTGGTACCTTGGTTCTCAAACTTGATCTGTTCCGGAAGTCTGTTCCAAAACCAAAGCGTTCCAAAACCAGGGTGTGCTTTCCCATAGAAAGTAATGCAGAATGGATTAATCCGTTCCAGACTTTTAAAAACACACCCTAAAACAGCAATTTAACATGAATTTTACGATCTAACGAGACCATCTATCCATAAAATGGAAGCAATAAACAATGTACTGCAGCCACACAATCAATCAGTAGCAGAACTGGGTTCCACACAGTAACAAAAACAAAAGAGCCGCAAAAACAAAAAACCCAAGATAAATAGCAAAAACAGATCGACTTCAGCGTAACACTCAAAACGGAAGCATAATACTCAAAATGGAAGTGTGGCACTCAAATCAGAAGCGTAACACACAAAACAGAGCATGTTTGGCTTCCGAAAACAGTTCGCAAACCGAAACACTTCCGGGTTTGCAGTGTTTGGGTTCCAAGTTGCTTGAGTAGCAAGGCATTTGAGAACCAAGGTACCACTGTAACATCAAACATTAAAAACTTCCCTATACAGGGCTGCCTTCACATGTCTTCAAAAAGTAGTTTTTTATCTGTTTGAGATTTGTCAGGAGGGCATTCCCTCAGAGCTGGACCTCAGCGTCCGGGCTGAACGATGGGGGTGGAGATGCTCCTTCAGGTATACTGGACCGGGGCCATTTAGGGCTTTAAAGGTCAGCACCAACACTTTGAATTCTTCTCAGAAACGTACTGGGAGCCAGGGAAGGTCTTTTAGGACACTTAACTTAATGAAAAGTTTTCAGGCTGTCAGTGTGGGATGTCACCTGAGTGCAAGGCCTCCGTGAAGTTTCAAATATCCTCTTTTAAAAAATTAACATTAGCGAACATATGTGCACTTTTAAAAATGATTGTTAATATTTTATTAAGAGAATTTCAGTTAAAAGAAATAAAGTGGAGAAAGAAAGGGGGAGCAAAACAGTGCAGTGTTTTGTTTTTACAATATGTGCACTTCTGACAACAAACTTTAAAACAGAGCTGGCCTGCGCTTTGGTGCAAAGCAGTGACATTTATTGACGTACTTGACTTTAAAAACACAGACATACTGGAAAAGTTGCACAATATTTTACTAGAAACATTTGAAATACGTGAAGGTTTGTGTGTGAGAGAGAGGCGGGGGAACACCCACAACAATCGAAGCTTAAAAATAAAATTATTATTAAGAACAGAACCCACAAAATGTTTATTGTTCCAAATTACACAAAATTAGCTGAACGTATTAATGAACTGAATTAGGAAGAACAGACTCCTCAAGACAGTCATAGAAATACATTCCAGGTATTGCTTTGCGTGTTTACTCGGAAGCAAGTGCAGCTAAACTAAAGGGAGATTACTTCCAAGTAAGAGTGCATGAGTTATTTTACAGACAGTGCAATTTATGATAGTTGTTGCTGCTTAACACTGGAGTGAACCAACCAAACCATTTATTTCTGTTCATAAAGATTGAGGAAATGGGACCAGATCTATGGCAAAGTAGATCGAATCAGTATCTTTACTGCAAGACAGATTGGTAACTAGGGGTGAAGCAACATCAACGGAATGTGATTAAAAAATAATAATAACACCAGATCCAAACCTGGAGCAGCCAAACACTTTCTGCATTTAAGAAATGAGGAAGGTAAAGGTAAAGGTACCCCTGACCATTAGGTCCGGTCGTGGCCGACTCTGGGGTTGCTGCGCTCATCTCGCTTTATTGGCCAAGGGAGCCGGCGTACAGCATGACGAAGCCGCTTCTGGCGAACCAGAGCAGCGCACGGAAACGCCATTTACCTTCCCGCCGGAGCGGTACCTATTTATTTACTTGCACTTGACGTGCTTTCGAACTGCTAGGTTGGCAGGAGCAGGAACTGAGAAACGGGAGCTCACCCCGTTGCGGGGATTCGAACCACTGACCTTCTGATCAGCAAGACCTAGGCTCTGTGGTTTAACCCACAGCGCCACCCACATCCTAAGAAATGAGGAAACAGTCCAATTGGTTATTAGTATAGGCTTAGGGATTCAGGGGCGCTGAATGGGGGACGAGCCCCCCCCCCATTTTCAGGGAGGGTGCTGGGGTCCCTCAGTATTTTGTGGCCACGACATGCCCTGCCGGGTCTACCTGCCGCTGTGATGGGCCCTGCGTAGCCTTACCCACAGCAGCGGCAGGCCCTGTTGGGCCTCCCCCCACTGTGTGACATCACACGTGTGTGTTGGGGGTCTCCCCAGCATTGGGCGGAACCTGGCACGTATGTTGGCGCTGTCCGTCCTTCTGCTTTCCCCATGCCTAAAAGCACAGGTCCATGCGGTTTTCCATTTGCCGCCCACCGCTTTCCCCGGGAAAACCCAGTTGGCATTTGGTCTGATTCAGCAGTACAGTGCTGGTTTTCCAAGGAGAGAGGCAAACTGGAGTGTGGATGAGCCCTCAGTTCCCAAACTTGTGTCTGGGTTGGACCTCACTAGATGGAAAGTGGGCGCTCTCAGGATTTTTATTCTCTCTTTATAGATGACTAGCATGTCAGGGAGATAGTTCTTTCCTCGCTGGCATAAGTTTATATTTTGATGTTTTAAATCCAGTTTATGAGCCTCTGAACGGTTCAACCCAGAAGGAAACTTCTGTTTCAGGCAGAACCAGGCCATTGCTTCTTGATTTGCAATGAGTGGTAGTTACCTGAGTTTTACTCTCTGCAGTGGCACCAGGCAAAAACATTCCTTTTTAACCAGGCCTTTGGGTTCAGGGGCTCTTTTAAAATGAGATTTTTTTTGGGGGGGTGCTATTGGGCTGTTGTTTTATTTTTATTAGTTATTTTGTGGTTTTATATCTTGATTTTATTCTGTGAACAGACCTGAGACCCCCCGGGTTAGGGCAGTATATAAATTCAATCAATTAACAAAAATTAGACTCACGAGTAAACCCATTGAAATCAATGAGCCTAACGAAGGGCTCATCCAGACAGTCTTTTGTGACAAGTTTCTAGGCCCAGGTCCAAGTGGTTGTGTGTGTGTTGAGTGACGCTTTCCCCAGGAAAACCCACTTTTTACTGCTGTATCGGAGTGAACGGCAATTGGGTTCCCCGCAGATTGACAGTTGCTCCAAATCAACGGTAAAACGCCTTCCAGTTTGGTCGCCATCACTTCCTCCCGTGAGCTGCATGAAGAAGACCTTTATCTTTTGCACTCTTGATTCCTCTAGCATTCAACTTTGCTGCTTGGCGATGAGTTCTGGCGTTGTAAGAGGGAGAAAAAGTTTTGTCTGTCTACGTTGGTGTTTTCCAAACTCGGCTCCCCAGCTGTTTTCTGGACTACAACTCCAATCATCCCTAGTTGGCAAGACCAGTGGTCAGGCATGATGGGAATTGTAGTCTGTAAAAAAACATGGAGACCCACGTTTGGGAAACCCTTTACTTGACTCTTCACAGAGAGCGCCACTCTCATCCAAAAGAGGCTGGATCGCAGATTCTGGACCAGCTGCTCTCCAGGAGACCGATAACCTCTGCATTGTGTACGGATCCTGTCCACATCTCTTCTGTTTTGGCACATAAGAAGATGATGATTCTCAGTTCCGCAAATCCAATATCCAACTTCTCCCCTGGCTTCCACCCGAGTGTTAAATACCAAGACATGTGGTTGGCGCTGTGGTCTAAACCACTGAGCCTCTTGGGCTTGCCAGTCAGAAGGTCAGCAGTTCGAATCCCCACGACGTGGTGAGCTCCCATTGCTCTGTCCCAGCTCCTGCCAACCTGGCAGTTCAAAAGTACTCCAGTGCAAATAGATAGATAGATAGGTACCGCTGTGGCGGGAAGGTAAACGACATTTCCATGTGCTCTGATTTCCGTCACGGTGTCCCGTTGCACCAGCAGCGGTTTAGTCATGCTGGCCACACGACCCGGAAAGCTGTCTGTGGGCAAACGCCGGCTCCCTCAGCCTGAAAGCGAGATGAGCGCCGGAACCCTATAGTCACCTTTGACTGGACTTAACCATCCAGGGGTCCTTTACCTTTAGCTTTTTTTACTAACCCATGGGCTTTAATCGTCCCAGGGAAATAGCAAAAAAACTTGCAGAGTTAAGAGGCCTTTCAGAATTCCTTCTATCCTCCTGTTCCACGTTTTCTGCTCCAGGTCGGTTTCCCAGGTATTAAGCCTAATGTGGTCCCAGGCAAAGAGCCAGGCAGAGCCTTTGACATTATTAATTAATGGCTAGGTTGCTGCAAATGGCCACATTGCAGATTAACTTTTTTTTGAAGGGGGGGAAGGGAAGAATTGGGTCGGTCAAAGCCGAAATATAACAAAGACTTCTGTCCTGAAGGAGTGATTAAGCTAAAGCTTTGCTTTCTAGCCTGATTTGCCTGATAATCTGGTTGTTCTACAAACGTTCTCCCAGAGAAAGCAAGGAATTCTCTGCGTCAGCTTCCAGCGGTGCTCGCTTGGGCCGGGGGGGGGGGGGGTTGGTTCTGCAAAACGACTTTCTTCCATTCTCAGGCACGGCAGAAACTACCCCGAAGGCCTTCCATGGGCCTGGGCGCAATTGGCATTTTGCAGAAAATCTAGTTATTACCTGGGACCAGAAACAGGTGGTACAGGAGTGCTTAATTCCATGCATCCACCACCAGCCGCCGAACGACCACATTCACAGCATTCTTTTAAAGCACTGTGATTCCACTTTAAACAGTCATGGCTTCCCCCAAAGAATTCTGGGAGCTGTAGTTTAAGCACCATAAGAGTTGCTTGGGAACAGCCAAACACTTTCTGCATTTAAGAAATGAGGAAGGTGAAGGTAAAGGGACCCCTGACCATTAGGTCCAGTCATGGCCAACTCTGGGGTTGTGGCGCTCATCTCGCTTTATTGGCTGAGGGAGCCGGCGTACAGCTTCTGGGTCATGTGGCCAGCATGACTAAGCCGCTTCTGGCGAACCACAGCAGTGCACGGAAACGTCGTTTACCTTCCCGCTGGAGCGGTACCTATTTATCTACTTGCACTTTGACGTGCTTTTGAACTGCTAGGTTGGCAGGAGCAGGGACCGAGCAACGGGAGCTCACCCCGTCGCGGGGATTCGAACCGCTGACCTTCTGATCGGCAAATCCTAGGCTCTATGGTTTCACCCACAGCTCTAGTGCTTTAAATTTATGGTGTGCATCTGGTTTGAAGCTGATGCATTGATATAAGCACCCTGCAGTTAAAGCTGCTCTTGTGTCTTAAATTAGGGAGGGGGGGGGAGGAGATGGCTTCCAATAGGAAACTGGCTTAACGCTCATCGTTTTATAGGAAAAGACCACTTAAATGATTCATACCGAGAATTTAGATAAGGCTCACGTTTCCCTGTTTAGCACAGTTTCCCCATTAATAAGGAAAATTGGAAATTTATCGCTCAGATCTCCTCATTAAAACCCGCTCCCTCTCCCCTTTCTCATCATGAAAATGAGAAAAGAAGCAAAAGAGGAGAACCCTCTGCATGGAGGGTCTCTGCCACACCTAACAGAGAAATCATGATTATTCACTTTTTCTGTATTTGCACTTGGGCTGAGCGCGTCTCCCTGAATGGGGGAGCTTCAACCTTAGCGGCTGCAGAATTGCTGCTATTCCTGGGCTGGGCAATCTGTGGCCCTCCAGACCTTTGCTGGACTTCAGCTCCCAGCATCCTTGACTGCTGGCTAAGGTTGATGGGAGTTGGAGTCCAGTGACATCTGGAGGCCTGCAGGTTCTCCAAGCCTGTGCTAATCTTGTACATTTGGAAACAACTGGAACATGGCAGCTAGACTGGTGACTGGGAGTGGCCGCCGAGACCATATAACACTGGTCCTGAAAGGCCTACATTGGCTCCCAGTACATTTCAGGGCAGAATTCAAAGTGTTGGTGCTGACCACTAAAGCCCTAAACGGCCTCAGTCCAGTCTATCTGAAGGAGCGTCTCCTTCCCCATTTTTCCGCCCGGACAGTGAGGTCCAGCTCCAAGGGCCTTCTGGTGGTTCCTTCACTGCGAGAAGAGAAGTTACAGGGAACCAAGTAGAGGGCCTTCTCGGTGGTGGCGCCCGCCCCGTGGAACGCTCTCCCACCAGATGTCAAGGAAATAAACAACTATCTGACTTTTGGAAGACATCTGAAGGCAGCCCTGTTTGATGTTTTACTGTGTTTTTAATAATCTGTTGGGAGCCGCCCAGAGTAGCTGGGGAAACCCAGCCAGATGGGTGGGGTATATTATTATTATTATTATTATTATTATTACACAGGAATTGGCTTCCTACTCTTGAAGAGGCAGGGTCAGGCTGCTTTTTTATATAGCAGGTGACAGGTGCAAGCCAAGTCTTCCTTCTATCAAGCTCATGTCGCGCAATCGGCCTGTTTGATCGTGTCCTTTCTCCTTTGATTTTAGCCATGGCGGATTCATATTCCTACAGAGGTGGAAAGAAGGTGGCTGGATCTAGCAAGACCAGCGCAGACAAAGACAGCAGCAAGGCAGAGATGAAGATAAACCCGGCGTATGAGCAGTCGAGGCTTGGTGAGTTAAGCATATCACCTTTCCCAGCTGCAATAGGAAGGGCTTCGTTTGAATTAAGAGAAGCGCCATTGGCTAGGGGAACCAAAATAGGGCCGTCTATATGTTGTTGGGCTACAACTCTTGGCGTTACCAATGGTCCGGGGTGATGGGAATCTGAAACACGGAAGGTGTCTTCCTGGCTACCTGTCTCACGGCAGTGCAAGGAAATAAATACAGTGGTACCTCGGGTTACAGACGCTTCAGGTTACAGATGCTTCAGGTTATAGCCTCCGCTAACCCAGAAATAGTACCTTGGGTTAAGAACTTTGCTTCAGGATGAGAACAGAAATCGGGCGGTGGCGGCGGCACGGCGGCAGCGGGAGGCCCCATTAGCTAAAGTGGTGCTTCAGGTTAAGAACAGTTTCAGGGTAAGAACGGACCTCTGGAAAGAATTAAGTTCTTAACCCAAGGTACCACTGTAGCTAGGAAGCACATACAGGTCAGGGGACTTGATAAATTAACACTTTGGTTAAACAAAAGGTACAGTCATACCTCATGTTATGTTTGCTTCCGGTTGAGCGTTTTCAGGTTGCGTCCTGCGGCGACCCGGAAGTAACAGAACGGGTTACTTCCAGTTTTTGCCGCTCGCGCACGCGCAGACACGCAAAATGACATGCGCAGAAGCGGCGAATCACGAGCCGTGCATGCGCAGACGCGGGGTTGCGTTCTGTTCAGGTTGCAAACGGGCCTCCAGAACGGATCCCCTTTGCGACCAAAGGTACCACTGTATTTCACTGCCTCCCAGCAAATGTTGTACCCCAGCGAAACGAAACCCAGTACTTTGGAACAGCAACTCAGATTGGAAACGGCCGTTCTCAAGTTTTTTGAGCTTTGACGAGTTGAGAACACAGTCGGCTTCCGATGTCGGGGGCTGTTCCTGCGCAAGTGGCCATTGCCATCATTCAACAAACTGTCTGAACTTCCACAATCTAAATTGGTTAGGATGTTGCCTTCCATTCAGAACATACTCACAGAATCGCGGAAGGGGCATCCAAGGGTCATCTAGTTCAACCCCGGCCACGCAGGGATCTCAGCCACCCAACCGTTCTGTGCAGCATTAGCAACATTGCACGTGGGAACAACAAACAGCCTAGGCGGGGTGGGGCTTTCCGCTTGTGTGAAAGCACATCCAACCCATGTTACAGGTCTGGTAGGTCTTTTTCGTTTTCGAATTTACAAGAACGCGCTGCGGAAAGGGCCCAAGACAATGCAAGTGACAAGAATTCAGTGCAGATCGAGTGTGCTAGTTAGCTAGAACACTCTGCATATAGCGTGCAGAGTGTTTGAGGACTGGGACATTCGCAGGGAAACCTAAATGCTTGTTTACAAAGCTATTGTACTACCAACCTTACTGTATGCTTGTGAAACATGGACCACTTATAAACGCCATCTCCAACTCCTCGAAAGATTCCATCGGTGGAGTCTCCAAAATTTTTTACACATCACTTGGGAAGACAGGCAAACTAATGTCAGTGTACTGGAAGAAGCAAAGATCACCAGTGTCGAAGCAACGATTCTTCAACATCAACTTTGTTGGACTGGTCATGTTGTGCGGATGCCTGATGATCGTCTTCCAAAGCAACTACTCTATTCCGAACTCAGAAATAGAAAGTGTAATATTGGTGGTCAACAAAAGAAGTTTAAAGACTCTCTCAAGGCAAATCTTTAAAAAATGCAGTATAAACACTGCCGATTGGGAAACACTGGCCTGTGAGCGCTCCAATTGGAGAATAGCCTTTACCAAAGGTGTCATGGACTTTGAAGACGCTCGAACTCAGGACAAAAGGGAGAAACGTGCTAAGAAGAAAGCATGCTTGGCAAACCCTCAACGTGATTAACTCTTGCACGGAAACCTATATCCTCACTGTGGAAGGACGTGTGGATCCAGAATTGGCCTCCACAGTTACTGCTGACTCCCTGTTAAAACTGTTTTCATGGAAGACAATCTTACTCAGCTGCGAGTTACCGCCAAAGAAGAAGTGTGGTCAGCCCCAAGTCTTCTTTGTCATGCAGTAGAAAGCATTTTAAGTCAGTGGACGTCCAACAAAATGTAAGATGTATTAATTCAATCCACCATGTCATTCTTCCCCGTTCTGTTTGCAGGAAATGCAACTAACGATAAAACGGAAGGCAAAAGGAAAGGGAGGCCGAAGGCAGACAGCCAGGCCCTGAAGGATATTCCGGTAAGATTTTAATCGTATTTCATTTCTTTTCTTGGGAACTGGGGAAAAGGAAGTAGAGACAGGATAGGACAAGCTTGGTGCATTGGAGCACAGGAGGGGGCCTGATATTTGTCCCAGGTCTTTTCTTTGGGAAGCCTTTGATTTGATGTGAGATACTGGGGTTTGCACGTTCAGAAATTTTGCTTTCATTCGTCTTGCATTAAGTGGGTCTTTTCCCCTCCCCTCTGCTCCACGGATGTTTCCTATATCACAGCTGCCTTTGATGAACCAGTGGAAAGAAGAGTTCAAGGCCCACTCCAGGGTGAAATGCCCCAACTCGGGCTGTTGGCTCGAATTCCCCAGCATCTATGGCCTGAAGTACCACTACCAGCGCTGTCAAGGGGTAAGGAGGATGGAGGTGTGTGTTCTGTTTTGGTAACCCATATTTACAGCTTGTGTTATTGTCCGTGCCAAATTTGACCCCTCTTAACACTGCTTTGACCCTGCTAGAGCTTGGCTGTCTTAATTTATATTATGGGTAGGCAAACTAAGGCCCAGGGGCCGGATCTGGCCCAGTCACCTTCTAAATCCAGCCCGCGGATGGTCTGAATCAGTGTGTTTTTACATGAGTAGAATGTGTGCTTTTATTTAAAATACATCTCTGGGTTATTTGTGGGGCATAGGAATTCATTCTTTGTTTTTTTCCAAAATATAGTCCGGCCCCCCCGCAAGGTCTGAGGGACAGAGGACTGGCTCCCTGCTGAAAAAGTTTCTTGACCCCTGATTTATATGCATACAGACACTTAGGGAAGTGGGAGAAGAAATTCGATTCAATTAGCATTTAAAAGGCAAACATACCAAATTTGCACCTTCCGTATCAATGTGCGAACCAAAAGGCAGCCAGCCTTTGAAATCTGCACTTCTCCTAATTTTGCAATGCAATTCCCCAGCCCCGGTGTGCACAGGAAGGCATTTTAGTTTTCAAAAAAAAAAGGTGCAATGTCAGGGAAGATCGCTTTGCAAAAAGGAGAAATTTGCACTAAAATGCTGAGGAAGTAATGAGGACTTTAAAGAAAAAAAGCCACACAAACTGATGTGGAAAATTGAATTTAAGATTAGGAAAGAGAGAAACTCAAGAGAAACCAAAACAGAAATATTTTCCCATCTCTGCACACCAACCCACAAGCCTTGGTTGTGCTAGCACTGCCATTTGGTCACTGTTATTTTAACACAGAAGTTGCATTAAGACCAAATTACGAATCTTATCCGCTGTGGTTTCTGATGTTGCAGCTGCAAGGCGGGTTCTGAACTAACTAACCAGTCATTTGCTGTTTGGCTTCTAGTACCATTTGAAGCCACAGAGGTATTTAGATTCTGCTGCCTTACACTGTGCTAGAAAACCGCTCCATCTAGTTCAGTATTGTCTACCCAGATTGCCAGCAGCGTGCCAGGGTTTCAGGCAGAGGACAGCCCTCCCTGGAGATGCCTTGAAGAGTAAATTAGGGATGTTCTGCTTGCAAAAAAGGTGCTCTGCCTCTAATTCGCCTGCATGTAGGATGCTTTGATGTGCATCTTCTTCCCTTATAAATTCTGCCCTGCTTCCCAAACAAAAAACACTTGGAAAGGCCTTGCTCCAGTTGCCATCCATTCATGACTACGTGCGCTCTGTGTGGGGCTACCTTTGAAGGTGACCCGGAAACTACAACTAATCCAGAATGCAGCAGCTAGACTGGTGACTGGGAGAGGCAGCTGAGACCATATAACACTGGTTTTGAAAGACCTACATTGGCTCCCAGTACGTTTCCGAGCACAATTCAAAGTGTTGGTGCTGACCTTTAAAGCCCTAAACAGCCTCGGTCCAGTTTACCTGAAGGAGCGTCTCCACCCCCATCATTCTGCCCGGACACTGAGGTCCAGCACCGAGGGCCTTCTGGCGGTTCCCACGTGCGCTCCACATGGGGCTACCTTCGGAGGTGAACCAGAAACTACAACTAATCCAGAATGCAGCAGCTAGACTGGTGACTGGGAGCGGCCGCTGAGACCATATAACACTGGTTTTGAAAGACCTACATTGGCTCTCAGTATGTTTCCAAGCACAATTCAAACGGCCTTGGCCCAGTATATCTGAAGGAGCATCTCCATGCCCATCGTTCTGCCTGGACGCTGAGGTCCAGCGCCGAGGGCCTTCTGGCGGTTCCCTCACTGCGAGAAGCAAAGCTACAGGGAACCAGGCAGAGGGCCTTTTTGGTAGTGGCGCCCGCCCTGTGGAACGCCCTCCCACTAGATGTCAAAGTGAACAACAACTACCAGACTTTTAGAAGACATCTGAAGGCAGCCCTGTTTAGGGAAGCTTTTAATGTTTGAGGCATTACTGTGTTTTCATATTGTGTTGGAAGCCGGCCAGAGTGGCTGGGGAAACCCAGCCAGATGGGCAGGGTATAAATTATTATTATTAGTATTATTATTATTATTATTAAATACAGGCGTCTCCCAGCCTGTGCAGGGCTTCATTCCTGGCAACCGCACGCATCACCGGGATGTGTGTGATCGTAGGTTCCCCCTGTTGCACCCTTTCCTCCTTACAGTGCTTAAAATGGCTTGCATGTTTGCAGGAGCACACATGCAGATCCTTTGCAAGTTGGGAGTTGCTTGTACACACACAGAGGAAATGAGCTAGAGATCCTGTTCCCACAGTGGCCAACCAGCTGCTTATAGGAAGCCCACAACCAGGGACCTGAGGGCAGTAGTTCTCTCCCCCCCCCCCCCCCGCTTGCGATTCGTGCATTATTCAGAGGCATCCTGCCCTGCAGCTTAACTTTCTCAGATCCCGGAGAAGGACTTGGTCAGGTGTAACATCATAGTAGCTGCAAACCCCTCTTCCAAAGGAGACCTGATGCATCTCACTTCATCGCGCCCTCCAAGAGCAAAGCTTCCCTGCTTAGACAAGTTTGGGCAATTGTTTGAAGTGTGAATTAACTTCTTCTGGGACACTGTTGTTTGCGCTCTTCTGCACTGTTCCGTTTACTTTGCATTGGTGTTATTTTGACAAATGCTTATTGATACGCTCCGAGTTGCTTTGAGCTTGGAAGGGAAATCGTAGCCGGAGGAGCAGGAAGGAAATGCCCAAACTTGCCTAAGCGGGGAAATTTTTAGGATTACAGTTAAGTAACAGGAGTTCCCATTCATACCTCTGGCCTGCAGGCTGTTGGGCTGGGTGATATTTATACTGTGGATTCTGTGATCATTCAGTACAAGTGAAGAATTTGGTTTGTATCCTAGGAATGTCAGATTTCATGTTACGGGAAAAAGACAGAAAAACATGCAAGCCCTTAAGCTTAAATGTCCATGCCTTAAAGTTTGGGGACAAGGCCTGATAAAAAGAAGAGAATCCAGCTTGGGGGACTACTGAGAATGAATTACTCAACATAAGCACAGCGTATTTATTTGCTTTTTAATTTGTTAACTACCTACACAGTCCATGTGGATACATACCAAATGTGCTTCATTTGCATAGCTCCAGGCAGATCATGAAGTTCAGATGTTTTGGCAGAGAATTTGGGTTACCATGGCGCAGGGGTTTATAGGGAGAGGTTTGTAGGGACACAGCGTGCAGCCAATGAACTGATCATTCATTAGATATATGTTGCAGTTCTCCTGACATTAAAAAAATTGATTTAGAAAGGGGCTCCTGATTGGCAAGGCAGCAGTGTGTGTGTGTGCACTTTTGAATTGTTATTTATTTTTAATGTCCTTGCAAACTCAGAGGAGGCAATCTCCCTTTCCCCCTCTTTCACAGGAACGTAAGTAGTTGCTTTATCCCAGGTCAGGTTATCCCAGGTCAGGTAATTGGTCCATCTTTTAAGTACCCCACACCTGAAAATTAATAATAATAATAATAATAATAATAATAATAATAATAATAATAATTTATTATGCCCCATCCATCTGTCTGGGTTTCCCTAGCCACTCTGGGCGGCTCCCAACAGAGTATTAAAAACACGATAAAAGATCAAACATTAAAAACTTCCCTAAGCAGGGATGCCTTCAGATGTCTTCTAAAAGTCAGATAGTTGTTTATTTCCTTGAGATCTGGTGGGAGGGCATTCCACAGGGCGGGTGCCACCACCAAGAAGGCCCTCTGCCTGGTTCTCTGTAACTTGGTTTCTCGCAGCAAGGGAACCGCCAGAAGGCCCTTGGCGCTGGACCTCAGTGCCTGGGCAGAACGATGGAGGTGGAGATGCTCCTTCAGGTATACTGGGCCTTTGAGGCCGTTTAGGGCTTTAAAAGTCAGCACCAACACTTTGAATTGTGCTCGGAAATGTACTGGGAACCAACATAGGTCTTTCAGGACCAGTGTTATGTCATCTTGGTGGCCACTCCATGTCACCAGTCTAGCTTCCGCATTCTGGATTAATTGTACTTTCCGGGTAAAACAGAGAGAGAATGCTATGACGTATTTTGTTCCAATGCAAATGTATGTAGATGCAATGTCTTAAAAGTCATATGCTTACTTAGAATCATGGAACTGTAGAGTTAGAAGTCACCCAAAAGTTGACTCTTGGGTTGTCCTTGTTTTTAAGCACAGCCCTTCCTTCTCCTTCTCCCTCTCCCTTCTTCTTCCAGGGCGCCGTCGTGGAGAAACGGACTTTCCCGTGCCCGTTCTGCGAAGCCGCCTTCACGTCCAAAACCCAGCTGGAAAAGCACCGCCTCTGGAACCATCTTGACCGGCCGTTGCCGGCCGCCGCTGCCCCGGTGGAAAACAGGTCTCCGAAAGTCTCCGGCAAGGGCAAGAAAAGGTACTGGCCTGCGGTCTTTGAGGCAGAGAAGAGGGAAAGCTCCCCGACCCCATGGATTTGGGGATGGAAGGAGGGGGTCAGGCGTGAGAGGCCCCGATGTCTTAAACCCCGCTTTAAACCAGCCCTCTATGCTTTGCCCTAGAGCTGCCGAGGGTTCAGCTTCCCTCACCATCCATCCCAAACAGGCAAAGATGGAGAAGGCCGTCGCCCTGCACCGCCCCGAGAACGGAGAATGCGCGGCCGTCAGCCCGGGCAGCAAAGACTTCCAGACCAGGGCGGCCGCCATGCCTGGCGCTCAGCTGTCGGGCGGCAAAGGCTCCAAGCATCAGTCGAGCAGGCAGGCCTCTGAGCAGGAGGAAGACCCCGAGAGGATGAAGCACAGTAAGACTAGAACAGCGATTCCCGTCCACCCCAAGTCCTGGTTTCCCTTGCCCAGTTTAAGATTTGAAGCATGCGCTACACAGTATTCGTGGTAGACTTTTGTGAAATCATGTAGAATCTTAGAGCTGGAAAGGGAACCAAGAGTCATCTAGTCCGACCCCCTGCAGGAATCTCAGCTAAAGCATCCATGGCAGATGGCCTCTGCTACCATCCAACCTCTGCTTGAAATACTCCAAGGAAGAGGGAGTCTGTTCCACGGCTGAACAGCTCTTACTGTCAGAATGTTCTTCCTGATGTTACAACAACAACAAATTATTTGTACCCCGCCCATCTGGTTGGGTTTCCCCAGCCACTCTGGCCGGCTTCCGACAAAGATTAAAAATACATTAAAATGTCATACATTAAAAACTTCCCTAAACAGGGCTGCCTTCAGATGTCTTCTAAATTTCAGGTAGTTGTTTATCTTTTTGACATCTGATGGGAGGGCGTTCCACAGGGCGGGTGCCACTACCGAGAAGGCCCTCTCCCTGGTTCCCTGTAGCCTTGCTTCTAGCAGTGAGGGAACTGCCAGAAGGCCCTCGCGCTGGACCTCAGCGTCCAGGCAGAACGATGGGCGTGGAGATGCTCCTTCAGATATACTGGGCCGAGGCCGTTTGAATTGTGCTTGGAAACATACTGGGAGCCAGTGTAGGTCTTTCAAGACCGGTGTTATGTGGTCTCGGCGGATGCTCCCAGTCAGCAGTCTAGCTGCCGCATTCTGGATTAGTTGTAGTTTCTGGTTCACCTCCAAAGGTAGCCCCACATGGAGTGCATTGCAGTAGTCCAAGCAGGAGATAACCAGAGCATGCACCACTCTGGTGAGACAGTCTGCGGGCAGGGAGGGTCGCATCCCGCATACCAAATGGAGCTGGTAGACAGCCGCCCTGGACACAGAATTGACCTTCCCCTCCATGGACAGCTGTGAGTCGAAAATGACTCCCAGGCTGTGCACCTGGTCCTTCAGGGGCACAGTTACCCCATTCAGGACCAGGGAGTCTCCACTCCAGCTCACTCTCTGTCCCCCAAGAACAGTACTAACAGTATGTTAGTTGGATTCTCCTTACAGTAATACCTCGAATTGCGTTTGTTTCACATTGCGTTTTTTCAGGTTACGAACGCGGCAAACCCGGAAGTGTTTACTTCCGGGTTCGGCGCTTCGCGCATGCGCAGGAGCACTCTATTGTGTCAAGTGCAGGAGCGGTGCTCTACTTACGGACTTTTCGGGGTGCAAACGCCACCCCGGAACGGATTGCGTCCGTAAGTAGAGGTACCACTGTACTTGTAACTTGAAGCCATTGGTTCGAGTCCTCCCCTCCAGAGCAGGAGAAAAAGCATGCTCCTTCACGGCCTAGGACCCTCGTACCTCATACCTGCGGGACTGCCTCTGCCGGTATGCCCCACGGAGGACCTTAAGGTCTATATATAGCAGCACTCTAGAGGTCCCGGACCCTAAGGAAGTCAGATTAGCCTCAACCAGAGCCAGGGCCTTTTCAACACTGGCTCCGGCCTCTTGGAACACTCTGTCTCATGAGACCAGGACCCTGCGGGATCTGATTTGTTCTGCCTGGCCCTTGGCTTGAGTTGTTCTGCCTGGCCTTTGGCTTGGAATCAACTTGATCCCCTCCCCCTCTTTCCTTTTTCCTTTCTCCTTCTGTGATGGAACTCCTATTTGGGGACTTCCCTGGCTTTTTTTCTAGCCCACGTAGGACCAGTCTGGATAGTTGGCCTTGGTGAAGATTTGACGTTTTCACCCCCAAAAAGTTTTTGATTTGAGTTTCTACTGAAATGAAGCTGCATTTTAATGTTTTAATGTTGTATTTTAATCTTGTTTTTCAAGCTGTATTTCAACCAATTGTTTTTATATTTGGTGTTAGCCGCCCTGAGCCCGGTCTTGGTTGAGGAGGGCGGGGTATAAATAATTTTTTTATTATTATTGATATTATTATTATTATTATTACCTGTAACGTGTCAGGTAGATGAAGTTCTGCCCTCTGCGAAAGCAGAAAAGACCTCTTTTCCATGTGACAGTCCCCCCCCCCCCATGCATTTGAAGAGTGCTATTGAATCTTCATCTCGGTCTTCTGTTCTCCAAGTTAAACATGCCCAATTCCTTCATTCTTTCCTCATAGGACTTGTTTTCCATGGCTGCCCCCGCTGTTGTTTGGGAAAGTGTGTATCTAGTCCTTATGACTGTGGGAGATAAGCTTGAAAGCCCATGGGCAGTGAGAAACCGGCGGGGGGGGGGGGAGCCAAGCAGGGCTTTCCTTTCTGTGGCCTGGAATAAGATTTCAGCCCTGTGCTTATTCCCTGGGGAGCGAAGCAGCAGAATAAATTAGGTAAAAAAAGGGGGGGGTTCACTGAAATGCTGAGTTGCTCTGTGTAGACAGGGGTGTTGCACTCTCAGCTTACAGTGCAGGTGTTTGACCAAGTTTTTATTTCTGTTTTCTCCTTTTTGAGTTAGGAAGGAAACAGAAAACTCCTAAGAAATTTACTGGAGAGCAGCCGTCCATCTCCGGAACATTTGGACTGAAAGGTAAATGACGAGTCAGATGCGTTCCTGTTCTTGGGAAGTATTTTGTAGAGTATTTCGAATTTTCTGTTGCTGGGAAGCACCTCCTGCCTCAGTTCCATGGAGAGCCCTTTGTGTGTTGCAGAGGATTCTGGGAATATTCTAGGCTGTTGCCTTTGGTTTAAGCAGGGCACACGCCACCACTTGGAGCTGCTGGGCCTCGCTGTTACCTGGCACAAAGCGAGAGCACACCCCGAAATACGCATTTCAGGAGAACATCAGCCGTGGCGGGCAAAATATCTTTGCGAGAAGTTTGTCCACCATTGCTGCAGTTATCACAGGGAGACCTTGGGCTCATGCAGCACATAATTAAACTATGGAACTATGGATATGTGCAATTTTATAATATGCAGAGGAAATATGTGAAGAGAAATCAGGGAGAGTATTTGAGGAAAGTCCTTGGTAGGTGGGGAATAATGTATGTGATTTGATAATTTGTTATGTGGAAATTGATCAATAATTTACTTATTTTTTTAAACCTATGAAACCCACCGACACAAAATGTGACAATGGCTTCACTAGGGGATTAGACAACTTCACAGAGTTAGGTTATCCGCGGCTACTAGTCCTTGTGACTTTGGCTACCTTCACACAGCATTATTCCATTTTCACGCCGTTTCCCTAACTCTTGATTTTCACATTATATTTGGACGTAAAAGGCGCTTCTGGAACCGTAGTGTGATACAGTGCAAGTTTGGCACTCACTTCCACATTATTTGCAAGTGGATTCCCTCCCGAGAAGCAAATAACATAGAAATGAGCGCTTACACTTACGTTCCATTATTATTCCAGAAGGGGCTTTTTACCGCATGAGAAAGCTCAAACAAAATGTAGACCATAACCGTCAGGGAAAAGTCTATATTAGGTAACCTCTGGGTTAGATTACTGCAATGTGTTATATGTGGGGCTGCCTCTGAAGGCTGTTCGGAAAGTCCAGCTGGTGCAGAATTCACTGGCAAGACAGTTTGAACATATTACACAGATCCTGGCAGCCAATTGGTTTCTAGGCCCAGTTCAAAGTGCTGGATTTGACCTATAAAGCCTTAAAACGGCTCAGGACCTCAAGGACCGCCTCTCCTCATATGAACCTGCTCAAACTCTGCGATCATCATCTGAGACCCTTCTTTATGTACCGTTTTGAACATGGGTTTGGTTGTACCTGCCTGTTGTAGCATCTCCATGGAGCTGTCCATGGAGGCGCAGGTCAATTCTCTGTCCAGGGCAGCTGTTTACCAGCTCCATCTGGTATGCAGGCTGAGACCCTACCTGCCCGCAAACTGCCTCGCCAGAGTGGTGCATGCTCTGGTTATCTCCAGCTTGGACTACTGCAGTGCACTCTATGTGGAGCTACCTTTGAAGGTGACCTGGAAACTACAACTAATCAGAATGCGGCAGCTAGACTGGTGACTGGGAGCAGCCGCCGAGACCACATAACACTGGTTTTGAAAGACCTACACTGGCTCCCAGTATGTTTCCAAGCACAATTCAAAGTGTTGGTGCTGACCTTGAAAGCCCTAAACGGCCTCAGTCCAGTATATTTGAAGGAGCGTCTCCACCCCTATCGTTCTACCCGGACACTGAGGTTACGCAATGAGGGCCTTCTGGCGGTTCCCTCACTGCGAGAAGCCAAGTTAGAAGGAACCAAGCAGAGGGCCTTCTCAGTGGTGGCACCCGCCCTGTGGAACACCCTCCCACCAGATGTCAAAGAGAACAACAACTACCAGACTTTTACAAGACATCTGAAGGCAGCACTGTTTAGGGAAGCTTTTAATGTTTGATGCATTACGGTATTTTAATATTTTGTTGGAAACTGCCCAGAGTGACTGGGGAAACCCAGCCAGTATAAATAATAAATTACAGTGGTACCTCGGCTTACATACGCTTCAGGTTACATACGCTTCAGGTTACAGACTCCGCTAACCCAGAAGTATTACCTCAGGTTAAGAACTTTGCTTCAGGATGAGATCAGAAATCGTGCAGTGGCGGTGTGGCAGGCCCCATTAGCTAAAGTGGTGCTTCAGGTTAAGAACAGTTTTAGGTTAAGAACGGACCTCTGGAATGAATTAAGTTCTTAACTCAAGGTACCACTGTATTATATTATTATTATTATTATTATTATTATTATTATTATTATTATTATTATTATTATCTGCCATATGAGCAGCGCTAGGCCCGCTTTTCAGGAAGGAACCATCCAGACTGTTCTAACCTCTTTCAAAAGCAAAATCTTTCCTCTTCTCCAGGGCTGGCGAAAGCAGAGGACAAGGCGAAAGCACACCGGGCAAAGAAACTGGAGGCGTCTCTGAGCAGTGCCGGCAATGAAGACCTAAAGAAGAAAACGCCGGGGTCCAGTATGAGAAAGGATGCGGTCCCAACAGCAGCAGCTCCTTCTGCAACAGGTTTGACCCTTTTCACAGAACCCTTTCCATTCCGAGGGCCGCATTCCCTTCTGGGTGGGGCCAGAGGCAAAGTGGGCAGAGCTGCAATTGCAAACGTTTGCTTTGGACAGTAGGCTAGTTTCTCAACACACACTCACACATCCCTTGCCACCCCCCCGTCCAGGCAAGCCAGAGTCACGGCCAGGGTTCAAGGATGCAGCTGAGACAGGCAGGAATGCCAGAGGAGGGTGCAGGATTGGTGAGCAGTGTGGCCAAGGAAGGCTGTGGTGTAGTGGTTGAGAGCACCAGACTCGTAATCTGGGGAACCGGGTTCGCGTCTCCGCTCCTCCACATGCAGCTGCTGGGTGAGCTTGGGCCAGTCACACTTCTCTGAAGTCTCTCAGCCCCACTCACCTCACTGAGTGTTTGTTGTGGGGGAGGAAGGGAAAGGAGAATGTTAGCCGCTTTGAGACTCCTCTGGTAGTGATAAAGCGGGATATCAAATCCAAACTCTTCTTCTTCTTCTTGTGTGGCTTGTGGAACTTGCTCCAACATGACTTGGGGACAGAGGGTCTGTTTGCATGCAGGAGGTCCAGTCTTCAGCCCCTGGCTGGCGCTGGGGGAGCCACTGCCCGCCAGTGCAAACAATACTAATCTAGATGGACCAATGGTTTCACTTGGCTGAAGGCAGCTTATTTTGTCCCTATCTTTCAAGCCATTGCGGGGAAACCCGGTCGTTTGAACAAACGTGGTCTGTTCGCTGCACAAGAGGTGTGCATTTTTGCTATCAAAACTTGAGGGCTATTTTTTAAAAAATGGTTATTTAAGTCGTGTGTCCTTTGTTTCTCAGTTTGATCCTGTTACATGGCTTTGTATGTTTTGTGGTGTTTTATGCATTGCGGTTTGCTGTTACTTTTATTGATTATAGATTGATAATTCATTCTTGTGGCTGATAAGTGTTCAATTATTATTTGCTGATGTTTAACATTGCTGTTTACTATTAGATTCGGATGGATTGCTGAATGTTGCTTTGTTTTATATAAGATGTTTATTTTAAAGTTATTTGTGACCTTTTTGTATTGGATTCTTACTATTAATGTTTGGCGTTCTATTACGTTTTTGTATGTGCTGGAAGCTGCCCAGAGTGGCTGGGGAAACCCAACCAGATGGGGAAGGGTATAAAATATTATTATTATTATTATTATTATTATTATTATTATTATTATTATTATTATTATGCAACCCAGCCAGGTGGGCAGAGTATGAATATATTGTTGCTGTTGTTGCTGTTGCTGTTGTTTTAGTTGTTGTTGTTATTATTACTTTCCAGTGTTACCTTTTGAAAGTGCACTTTGTGGGTTAATTTGGGCTGTCTTTAAGTGTCCCTCAAACCACTCCTTTTGGCTCTTAAGATCCAGGCAAGTAGGTATCTGGAGCCAGGGGAAAAACCTTGCTTCTCTGGGGAATTTCTTCCTGGCTCGGGGAAGACAGCATATTCTGAGCAAAGCACAGCTGCAGCCTCTTCCAGCTGATCCACGTTCCCAGCTTTTGAGTCTCTGATCACCGAGTAAACAACTCAGCAGGCCTTGCCTGTTGCTCGACAGTGGGAGCAAAGCCAAGCCTATGGCTGCTTGAGACTGCGGCTCGGCCTCTTTTTGGCTGTGTTCCCTCATGGGGGGGGTGGCATTTAGATAAACACTGCAAGGAGTCCCGGAGCTCATAGACAGACCCTATGTTTGCTCAGATGTTGCTGTGCTTCAGAATGGAACCGTTGCCGAAGCCACGCTCCGTTTTCCTTTCCTGTAAAATGACGGTGTCGGCGGAGCTCAGGGATTATTGTTGTAGATGCGTTTTGCGGGGAGGCGGCACGTCTTCTCGCCAACCAGTCGCGATCCCATGCTTTTTAGTGCGTTTCCTCGTGACCTCCCGAACTGCAGGAAAAGAAAAAGAGGCATGTCGAAAAGAGGAACGAAAGACTTAACTTAGTAAAACCTCACTTGTTATTTGATCTGTTATTCATATATATATATATATATATATATATATGCAGGTTTTGGTGTCCTCGGGTGTCTTCCCGTGTAAAAGTTGGGGTGTCTAGGCGACGTTTCGACGAGGTCTCACTCGTCATCTTCAGGCTGGTGCTTTCGGCTTCTTGTTACTGGAACAGAGCTTTGTTACTGGAACAAGAAGCCGAAAGCACCAGCCTGAAGATGACGAGTGAGACCTCGTCGAAACGTTGCCTAGACACCCCAACTTTTACACGGGAAGACACCCGAGGACACCAAAACCTGCATTCCTGTACCCGTGAAAATCTACGAAAGCATATATATATATATATATATATATATATATATATATATATATATTCCTTTATCTATATTCAGGAGTTGGTAAAGGGACCACTGAGGGATAAGGATATTTGTTTTAAAAGATGGATGCTAATTAGAGATCAGTTTGTAATATAAGCAGCGTGTAATTGGGAAGAAATGGAAATATCTGAGAAAGAGAGTGGGAAGCCTGTTTTTTGGGGGAATTGTGTTAAATTAGTTTTAACTTGGCATTGATGGGTAATAAATTTGGAAAACGGATAAAAATTACTTGGCACAAAAAAGGAAAAATGTGAATTAGTTGGACCAGAGGAAATTGAGTTTTCAGTGCGATCGAACAGCAGCCCACCAAATAGCGGAAGTCTATAGGACACCCAGGATTTAGCCCCAGACAAACTTCCCCTCTGTCTTTCCTCCTCCTCCAGCGAGCCCAGAAGAGCAGTGGCAGCGGGCGATCAACGAGAGAGGGGAGGTGGCCTGTCCGACCTGCAGCATGATCACCCGGAAGACGATCCTTGGCCTCAAGAAGCACATGGAAGTCTGTCAGAAGGTAGGAAGCCAAAATTGGCCTGTCAACGAATTGTTCTAGTATCTGGCTGGGTTTCCCCAGCCACTCTGGGAGGTTCTCAACAGAATATTAAAAACACAAATGAAACATTAAACAATAAAAAACTTCCCTGAACAGGGCTGCCTTCAGATGTCTTCTAAAAGTCAGATAGTTGTTTATTTCCTTGACATCTGATGGGAGGGCGTTCCACAGGGCGCCACCACCGAGAAGGCCCTCTGTCTGGTTCCTTGTAACTTGGTTTCTTGCAGTGAGGGAACTGCCAGAAGGCTCTCGGAGCTGGACCTCACTGTCTGGGCTGAACGATGGGGGTGGAGACACTCCTTTAGGTATACTGTGCTGAGGCCGTTTAGGGCTTTAAAGGTCAACACCAACACTTTGAATTGTACTCGGAAACATACTGGGAGCCAATGCAGATCTCTCAGAACCGGTGTTATGTGTTTTCGGTGGCCACTCCCAGTCACCAGTCTAGCTGCCGCATTCTGGATTAATTGCAGTTTCTGGGTCACCTTCAAAGGTAGCCCCACGTAGAGCACATTGCTGTAGTTCAATCGGGAGATAACCAGAGCATACACCATTCTGACAAGACAGTCTGTGGGCAGGTAGAGTCTCAGCCTGCGTACCAGGTGGAGCTGGTAGAGAGCCGCCCTGGACACAGAATTAACCTGTGCCTCCATGGACAGCTGTGAGTCCAGAATGACTCCCAGACTACGCACCTGGTCCTTCAGGGGCACAGTTACCCCATTCAGGACCAGGGAGTCCTCCACACCTGCCTGCTGTATCTATATGGATATAGATACAAGCAACTCCCCATTTACACGGATTTTACAGTCAGAGGTACCGCACGCTTAAGTGAAATTGCATATATTGGGAACACCATTGACAAAAGCCTGCAAACTCCCCAATCGCTCCATCCAAACCTCCTTGCTTAAACTCCCAACTCTCCACAGGCCTTGGAAAGTCGGTGCAAGGGCTCCTGGGATTGCACTTGCAAAGGCTTGTGGGATTGTTAGGTCTGTTTTTGCCCTTTATGCATTTTTTTAGGGCCGTTTTTGCCCTTTCCCTAGTCACTTCCAGGTTCGCAGTGATGCCTGTGTGTGTGTGCAGTTATACAAATATTGAACATATGCAAATTGAGAGTTGCCTGTATATTTTATTATTTTATTGCCAGTAAGGGCTTGGTGGTAAAATACACATTTCTAACAAGCCCTGCTACTGCTACTGCTACTGCTACTGCTACTGCTACTGCTACTACTACTACTACTATTGTCAGGGAACTGCCATCGGAGCCAGAGGCAGAGGCAAGGCTCCCAAGCGATGCTGGAGAAGGGCCCAGCAGGAAGAGAGGCAGCTCATCGGCTGGGGAAGGAAATCAGCGTAACACCAGGGATAAAGGGGGGCAGATGGGGGAATCGGAGAGGGGGCTCCAGGACTCCTCGCCGGAGACCAGCGGGGAGAGCACGGGTCCTCCGCTGCCCACACCCACCCTGCGCAGAAGACTTCCGCGCAGGGAAAGTAGGTGGAGACTTGACGTCAAAGAACTTCTTTGCTGGAAGAGGTTCAAGAAACGCCCACTGACGGATTCTGCTAGCGACTGAAACAGCTACGAAGTGAAAGGCTGTCCAGACAGAAAAGGTTTAACCAGGCAACCTAGCCAGGAGTGGCAGCAACTTATGCACGAGCAACCCCTATAACCATTACAATTATTATTATTAGTATTATTATTATTGGTAAGGCTATCAGTGGCTATTGGTTGTGATGGCTGTACTCTGTCTCCACTGGGCTGGAGGCAGCAATGCTTCTGGAAACCAGTTTTTGGTGTGTTGACTTTTCGTTCCGCTTGCTTCAGCTGCAGGATGCCTTGAAATGCCAGCACTGCAAGAAGCAATTCAAGTCCAAAGCCGGGTTGAATTACCACACCATGGCCGAGCACGTCAACAAGGTAGGAAACTCTGCTTGCATGTAAAACAAGTAAATGAATATTCTGCCCTCGAACAAGCCGGATTCCACAACTTGTGTGCTTTTCGCAAGTTTGCATAATTTCCCTTGTCTTCCAACCTGTGTTTTCGGAATTTGTGCTATTTATTGCCTGGGGGGGGGGGCAAGGATCTGTGCTGGGCACTGGTGCCCCCACACCCCATGACTATTAATCTTGTTCCACAACCCCTCTGGCACCTGAAATCTCACCAGGAACACGCCTTTGCAACCACGAGGGCTGTAAAAGGGAAAAAAAGAAAAGAAATCTGAGATTCTCACTTTTCTGTGCTGGCATCACTCTGCAATAGATGCGTAGTCTTGGATAACGGTGCCGGGGTGCTGTGCCTTTTATAAAATGCCTCTTTTTGAGGTGAGAGGCAGACAAGGGCCCACGGCGTGTACGAAAGGCTAGATTAACATTGCAGGTTTTCTTTATTCCTTCCCTGCAGCCAGTTCCTGTGGAAACCGCTGCCCCACTCAGCGAGCACGAAGAGCGGGAGAGGCTGAGGAAAGTACTAAAGCAGATGGGGAAATTAAAATGCCCTGTTGAGGTACTTCTTTTCACTCTTGGCTAATATTCCCAGCAGAGAAAGAGTTGGGGAAGCCAGCGAGTTTTTCAGTACGATCACATCTTACGCATGTTTGTCAGGCGCGTTTGACGTTAGGTGGTTGAAAGCCAGCTGGTTGAAATCACACAAATTTAATGCCCAGAAGGCAGGGAGCTCAAAAGCTCTCTTTGTTTGGGGTTCTCCTGGCGCAGAAAGAGCTTTTAAGCACTCCGCCTTGCTTACTGGGGTCTGGGATGCTTGTGCAAGATCTTGGGATCTCATGAGAGCATTCCAGAGCCCAGTAAGCAAGCCGGAGAGCTGTTAAGCTCTCTGTTTTGCTGTGGGGCGCAAGGCAGCATGGATGTGCTGTCTTAACAGAGCTGAATCTATGGCCCACAACTGCACTTTACGTTTAAGCCATATCATGCCCCTTTAAAACGTCATGGCTTTTCCCCAAAGAATTCTGGGAACTGTAGTTTTAACAAATGTCATGAATGTTCTTGGGAAAGACAGGTTGATTGTTGAAATATCCTGGAAATTGTAGTTCTTGGGGGCAGGGGAATAGGGTTCCCCCCAAAAAAACTCTCAGTTCCCAGGATACTTTGGGGGAAATAGTGCCTGTTTAAAGTATTATGATACTGCTGTTTGTCGATTGATGTTTCCCCCTAGCTGTGAGTGGCTTTCATTGCCGCTGCCACAATGTTTGCTGGCTGGGAAATTACAGAACACCGTTGTGGCTTCCTAGCGAGAGCAGGACTCATGATCAGAAAGCAGCTCCAGCAGACACCCTCTTTTCTAGCTCCCTAAGTTGATGCAAAGGGACGCGGGTGGCGGTGTGGGTTAAACCACAGAGCCTAGGACTTGCCGATCAGAAAGTCGGCGGTTCGAATCCCCGCAATGGGGTGAGCTCCCGTTGCTCTGTGCTGGCTCCTGCCAAGCTAGCAGTTCGAAAGCACGCAAAGTGCAAGTAGATAAATAGGTACCGTTCTGGTGGGAAGGTAAACGCCGTTTCCGTGCGCTGCTCTGGTTCGCCAGAAGCGGCTTAGTCATGCTGGCCACATGACCCAGAAGCTGTATGCCGGCTCCCTCGGCCAGTAAAGTGAGATGAGCACCGCAACCCCAGAGTCGGTCAGGACTGGACCTAATGGTCAGGGGTCCCTTTACCTTTTAAGTTGATGCAACTGCAAGACAGAGAGCCTACAGCTGTGGGCAAATCTCTGCCATGCTGCCTTCCTGGCCAGGTGAGGGGAGGAAAGGTATATTGCAGAAGAGAAGTGGCAGTAGCCACCAGAACTTTAAGAAGAGCATGGCTGTTGAATTAGGCCAATGCCCCCCACATCTGATCCAGCCTCCCTGTTCTCATGGTAGCCAGGCAGATGGCCCAGGGGGAAGCTGGCAAGCAGGACTGAGCCCATTGGCATTTTCTCTGCCTCCCCAAAGTGGAGGTAAAACAGGGCGGATTTGATTTAAATCAAATCGATTTAAATCTCAATTTAAATCGCTCGTCAGTAAACAACTAAACAACAAGACTTGATTTAAATCATTTTTTTTACAGAAAAACTCATTCTTGCATATTTACAACCAAATGATGGTTTCATTTTTGGAATAATAAATTTTCAGAGTAGTTTTTACAGTTATATAAAAAATGACTGATTTGGTTATACTATTAGAAGTACATAGACCGATAATTATGAAATGATTGTGAGGTTTAATAAGTTAACTGTTTATATTTGGACAACTTTTCTGCTGTACTTCGTTGGAAGGAAGAAAACAATCATTTCCTTAATAACAATTTGAACAATTTATTTAACTAAAACAATGACAGTATGGCATACGTATCCATGTTTGTTAACTGATGTGGTTAAACGATTAAAAAAACCAAATAAACTTAGACTGAGTTTTAGCACACATGAAAAACTTAAAACGGATCCTTATTTCCTGATGAATAGCCTTTGGACTATAATGTAACTTAAATAGAAAACTATCTTTAGAAAGATTTTTCCTCCAAAAGCATTTTGTTTTAAAAATCTGATTTAAATAATAATAATAAAAATCATAGATTTTTATCCGCCCTGAGGTAAAACAGCCATCGTGGTTAGTAGCCATTGATAGCTTTATGAGGAAAAATACAAAACTTTGTACAAAGCCACAGAGACTCGCAAACTACCCAACCTAAGATGAAAAACCCATTGAAATCAGACATTATAAGTTCATCTTAGGTTGAGTAGTTTGCAAGTCTCTGTGGCTTTGCATAAGGTTTTGTCTTTTTCTCAGAAGACTGATGAAGAATGTGTAATCATTTTGATAGCCTTATGAGCTGGTCTCACCTGCTTTTGACCCCATCCCAAGTTTCTGTCATTCCCACCGTGTTTCTCCTGTTCATCTTCTTGCAGGGATGTGTGGCTACTTTCTCCAGCCTTATGGGGTACCAGTACCACCAGAAGCGGTGCGGGAAGCAGCTTTCCGAGGTGGAGAAGCCCGTCTTCACCTGCCTGCACTGCGGGAAGACGTACAAGTCGAAAGCAGGACACGACTACCACGTCCGGTCAGAGCATCCGTCCGCGGTAAGGCCCCCCCCCCCCCGAGCCTCTTCCCTCCAGCCCAACAGTGTCTTTTTTTAAAAAAAAATATATTTATTGAAGTTTAACAATTACAAAGAAAGAAAAACAAACAGTAATAATAATAGAAAAGATTACAATACTTCAAAAATACAGGAAAATACAATGCTAAAAAAGAAAAAAAGGGGGGGGGGGAGGAAAAGGAAAAAGGAGAAAACCCAAAAACAATACAGCTAAGCAATAACATTTAAAAACAATAACATCCAGTATTTTCATATCTTCATCTTTCATTTACTTATTTCCATGACTTCCTCACACCTCCCTTTTCGTATTCTTAATTCATAATTGTTTCAGCAAGTCCTTTCCCTCTTTCTCAAATTTTATTCCATAATTTATCTTAACGCAATTTAACCTTAAATTTTACACTTTAACCCATTAACAACCTATTTTAACTTAATTCTTTATAACCTTTCTGCTAAGACCATGTAGGATCATTCCAGCATCTTTCTAACATTCATTAATTTTACAATACTTTTTTAAATATACTTTAATTTTTTTCCAATCTTCTTCCATCGACTCTTCTCCCTGGTCTCGGATTCTGCCAGTCATTTCCACCATTTCCATATAGCCCATCACCAGCCCAACAGTGCCAAGCTGTTGAGTATCATTATGCTGCAAGACATTACATTTTGCAAAGTATTTCCTCATCTTTTGTTGGTTTTTTTTAGAAAAATAGTTTTTATTTGCATTTTTAATGCAAAACAAGCAAAAACCACACACACACACACACACACACACACACACACACACACCCTTTCCTCCGCCCCGCCCCCCAATTGTACAACTTTCATACCAGTCTCGACATACAACTAAATACCTAGTGACTTCCCATCCACCCTTTTCCTGGTTTCTGTACTTTTCTACTAAATTGCCTGTTCCAAATTTTTACTCTTCAAATTTATTCCTCTGCTAATTTCTGCTAGCGCCTGTTCTGCCGGGTTTACTCAAGACAAGCTAGGTTATTTACTTGTTTATACTGGTTCTTTAAAATACTCAATAAACATTTTCCAATCCTCCTTATATCCTTTATCATACCCTATTCCTGCTGCCAGTTCAGCATATTCAAGCAATTTAAATGGCTACTCTTCTCTGGTGGGTACCATACTCGTTCTCGACCTTTGTGCCAGTAAAATTCTGGCCGCGTTGGTGGCATATAATAATAATACATATCTTTTTTTTACCATTCCCAAAAGGAATGTCTCGGGCTTTTGGGGGAAGGTTTTTATGAATATCTTTTAAAAATCATTGTAAATTACTTCCCAGAATTCCCCGATTACTTTACAGGACCACCACATGTGGAAAAAGGTTGCTTCTACTTCATTGCATTTCCAACATTTATCTTTTTCTTTTATCAACATTTTTGCTAGTTTGGCAGGGCAACAGTGATCCGCTGGTGGTGTTTGTGCAAAACCTATTTCTCCTCTCAGCCTTTGTCTCAGCTTGCTAAATTTGGTTCTTTGAGTGCTGCTGATTTCAATACTCCTTATTTTAATGATTTTTTTTGTTTTGGGTGGCTCTGAACCACCTTGATTTTTCCCCTTTTAACAGAAGGCAGTGTTACAATTATTTTAAATACAGTGCAGCAACATCTCGCACACATTTAACATGTGCAATTTCGAGTGTACACAGCTGAAGACAGGCTGGTTGAAAGTACGCAAGTTAAATCCAAACCTGGCGGGGAGCTTAAAAGCTCATTCTCTGGCTTGTGCATCCTGGTGACAGCCCTTGACATAGAGTATCCAGGCTTTTTCATGCTGATGCGGAAGATGGGGCTGACACTGGTTGTCGTTCTTTGGGTATCCCTTCCCACCTTCACCCCCTCCCCCCCCGGTCTTCTCAGCCTCCTGAACAGCCCGAGATAAAGCCTGAAGTCAGCCTCGTCGAAGATTTCGAGAGGACTCCGAGCGGCAGGATCCGGCGCACGTCAGCCCAGGTCGCCGTCTTCCACTTGCAGGAAATCGCTGAGGACGAGCTAGCCAAGGACTGGACCAAACGGAGGATGAAGGACGACTTGGTCCCCGAGACAAAGCGAGTGAGAGCCCATCACACACCTGACTTTTGCTGAAGGCGGGCTGCAGGGAAAACAGGGTCTGTGGTCTTGGTCTGGAGCACGTGTTGGGGGGTGTGGCTTGGGGGGTCCTTCAATTGGCTGGTTTGGAAACAGATTGGAAATCAGACAGGCGCCTGACCAGAGAAGCCAAGCTTAGGGAATCGTTTTTGCAGGACCAGGTACAGCTCTGTGGACAGCAGGGCTCACAGCTTCAGTACCATTCTGTTGTTGCTTGCAGTGATCATGCTCCAGCCAGGGCTAGCAGGCCTATCCACCAGCTACTAGTGTTGTACTGAGTTAGCATGCTCTTGTTATCTCCCGCTTGGACTACTGCAATGCGCTCTACATGGGGCTACCTTTGAAGGTGACCCGGAAACTGCAATTAATCCAGAATGCGGCAGCTAGACTGGTGACTGGGAGCGGCCGCAGGGACCACATAACACTGGGCCTGAGAGATCTGCATTGGCTCCCAGTACGTTTCCGAGCACAATTCAAAGTGTTGGTGCTGACCTTTAAAGCCCTAAATGGCCTTGGTCCTGTATATTGGAAAGAGTGTCTCCACCCCCATCGTTCTGCCCGGACACTGAGGTTCAGCTCCGAGGGCCTTCTGGCGATTCCCTTGCTACAAGAAGTGAGGTTACAAGGAACTGGGCAGAGGGCCTTCTCGGTAGTGGCGCCTGCCCTGTGGAACACCCTCCCATCAGATGTTAAGGCAATAAGCAACTATCTTACCTTTAAAAGACATCTGAAGGTGGTCCTATTTAGGGAAGTTTTTAATGTTTGATGCTGTATTGTGTTTTTAATATTTGGTTGGAATCCACTCAGAGTGGCTAGGGAAACTCAGCCAGATGGGTGGCGTATAAATAATACATTATTATTATTATTATTATTATTATTATTATTATTATTATTAGCCTACTAGATGTGCATATGCGCAAGGTCCTCAGTATTTTCTTTCTCTGCCACTGGTAGAGCTCTCCTACGTCACAGTGCCTGTGACAAAATACACTCTAGTTGATTTCATCTCTTGTTGATTTCATCCCGTTAAAGATTTGTTCATTTTGGTGAAACATACATACACACACACGCTCTAGCCAATCTTTTTAAACTTGGGAAAATGAAAATAACAGAATCGTTTTTTGGGGGGGAACTTGTTGAAATAATAAGCAGATTAAAAGAATAATAATGGAGTATTTTTGTAGAGCTGTGTTTTAGATGCTGAAGTTGATTAACCCCTGCTTCTCGCCTGGCAGCTAAATTACACCCGTCCTGGGCTTCCGAAGCTGAACCCGAGGCTTCTGGAAACCTGGAAAAACGAAGTGAAGGAAAAAGGACACATCAACTGCCCTAATAACGTGAGTGCCTTGTTTTCTGCAGGGCTGATTGGAAAATGAAAGGGATGTTATGTTTTATGCTGTGTTATGGACATGCTGCGGGACGCGGGTGGCGCTGTGGGTTAAACCACAGAGCCTAGGACTTGCCGATCCGAAGGTTGGCGGTTTGAATCCCCGCGGCGGGGTGAGCTCCTGTTGCTCGGTCCCTGCTCCTGCCAACCTAGCAGTTCGCAAGCATGTCAAAGTGCAAGTACATAAATAGGTACTGCTCTGGTGGGAAGGTAAACGGCGTTTCCATGCGCTGCTCTGGTTTGCCAGAAGCGGCTTAGTCCTGCTGGCCACATGACCCGGAAGCTGTACGCCGGCTCCCTTGGCCAGTAAAGCGAGATGAGCGCCGCAACCCCAGAGTCGGCCATGACTGGACCTAATGGTCAGGGTTCCCTTTACTTTTACCTATGGACATGCTGTAGATTGGAACAGATCTCTTTCTGAGTTCTCCCATTCTTAAGGTTTCATGGCCAGGGTGCCCAGTTGAAAACGTTGCCTCTCCCTGATCTCCAGGAAAGGCTTGTTAACAGGGCTGTGGAGAGGTGCGAGGGATGTAATTTGCAGAGCAGGTGAGAGGCATTAGCCGGTTATCACGGCCACTTTGAAAAGGTGCACGGCTCTGAAACGGATAGCGTCTCTGCCCAGGCGATTAGCCCAATTTCCCTTTCCACATCAGACTCGCGACCGGCGGTGCCGTAAGATCTCCCGTCGCCCAGGAGGCCTCCCGTAACTGCTTGAAAGCGCCTTGAATGTTCAAAGGTCCATTTAGGGACGTGTTTTGCCTGCCAGCGACGGAGCCACATGACTCCCATTAGCAGTAATTAGAAGCATGTGGCAAGATCCCAACAGGCAGATCGCCTGTAAAATTAACCTTGTGACGGCGAGAGGGAGCTTGCAAAGAAGGAGAGCCTTGTGGGGATTTGGAGTGGGGCGGTCGCTGCAACCCCATGAAAGGGGGAAAGGAAGGGGGGGAGCACAAAACTCTATTTAACATGTGCTGCGCTGTTTTCGCTTCCAGTGCTGCGCTGCCATCTATTCCAGTGTGTCCGGTTTGAAAGCCCACCTTGCAAACTGCAACAAGGTAAGGCATTTATTCGGCTTATAGCCTAACTTCATTGTTATTATTGATTAAATTTGTATACCGCCCTTCATCAGGAAGATCTCAGGGCTGTTCACAGCATCGAAATACAAAATAAAAACAGAAAATACACAATACACAATGAAAGCAAAAACAAAACAATAACCACTCCGCTCCCACAAACACATATAAAAGGACACATAATGTTAATCAGGCTGGTTGAAGAGGACATTTTTGCTTGGCGCCTAAAGATGTACAGTGAAGGCACCAGGCGAGCCTTCCTGTTGGGGGAGCATTCCACAAACGGGGAGCCACTGCACAAAAGGCCCTGTTCTTGTGTTGCCACCCTACGGATTTCCCATGGAGGAGGCACATGACATAGAGCCTCATGGTGATCTCAGGGTCTGGGTTGGTTCAAATGGGTAGAGGTGGTCCTGGAGGTATTGAGGTCCTGAGATGTTTAAGGCTTTATAGGTCAAATTCAGCACTTTGAATTGGGCCTAGAAACTAATTGGCAGCCAGTGCAGTTGGGCCAGGATCAGTATAATATACTCAAACTCATGTTCAATTGAGCAACCTGGCCGCTGAATTCTGCAACAGCTGAAGTTTCTTTTTTTCCCTTCTTTTTTTCTTTTTTGGCCGAGGGAGCCAGTGTACAGCCGGTGTACAGCTTCCGGGTCATGTGGCCAGCATGACTAAGCCGCTTCTGGCGAACCAGAGCAGCGCACGGAAACACTGTTTACCTTCCCGCCGGAGCGGTACCTACTTATCTACTTGCACTTTGACGTGCTTTCGAACTGCTAGGTTGGCAGGAGCAGGGACCGAACAACGGGAGCTCACCCCGTCACGGGGATTCGAACTGCCGACCTTCTGATCGGCAAGCCCTACGCTCTGTGGTTTAACCCACAGTACCACCCACGTCCCAACAGCTGAAATTTCCGAACCTTCTTCAGAGGCAGCTCTGGAGGATGCCATAGCCAGTGGTATCCAAAACCCGCGAAGAGGTCATATAATGGCAAGGTTGAGAACCCTTCCCTGAGCGCGTAGGCGGAAATCCTTTTCCCAACTCTCACTCCCCGCCCTCAGCTTTCAGCACCCTCTGCCAAATTCAGGCCCCTCGTTAATTTTCTGACGGATCAGAAAACGGCTGGCTGGTTCATTCAGATGCTTCCAGTTGCGTGAAGATGCACCTATACTCGATGTCTGATGCTTGCCTGCTTCGCATTAATGCCACAGATCCATCTGCAAGCATGCTCCCGCGACTCTCACTACACCCCCTCTCCCGCCGGGAGCTCGTACATCACCTCATTGTCAATAAAGAATATATTACGCGTTCTCTAGTGGCAGATGGAGGCATAGTAGGGAGCCCATTCGTTTTCCGCAAGGTCAGCGGTAGCAGAAATCCAGGGTTTTAATTAGCTGCTCGGCAACCTAGAAGAGAAATTTAAAAAGCTTTATTGATCAGGTTCGGCCATAAATTAGAGGAAGCCTCTGCTCCTCGTAGCGGGCTGCAGGGTAGAATGAAGCTGCTGTTCTGCTCCACGTGGCAGCTTGGGTAGGCTGGCACAACGTCGGGGATGGCCAGCTCCACGAGGGGTTCAAGCTTGGGCAAGTGTAAGACGTTGCTTCAGCAACAGACAGCTGTTAGCTTTTTTTGTGATGAAACAGATGCCTTGCACAAGACTTGAAGATAAATCTTTACTTGTCAGGTTGGCAACAGTTGAACAGGTATTATTCTATTATTTTTATTTTTATTATTTTTATTTTTATTATTTTTATTTTATATTATTATTATATTATTATATTATTACTACTACTATTATTGGTGTTCTTATATTAAATTTACATATTAATGAAAGCAATGTGTTTCTCTCTCTTGAGCCAAAGAGGGCTTAGTCCTTCATAGCAGTGCATAAGTTACTGTATTTTTTGCTCTATAAGACTCACTTTTTCCCTCCTAAAAAGTAAGGGGAAATGTGTGTGCGTCTTATGGAGCGAATGCAGGCTGCACAGCTATCCCAGAAGCCAGAACAGCAAGAGGGATTGCTGCTTTCACTGCGCAGCGATCCCTCTTGCTGTTCTGGCTTCTGAGATTCAGAATTTTTTTTTACTTGTTTTCCTCCTCCAAAAACTAGGTGCGTCTTGTGGTCTGGTGCGTCTTATAGAGCGAAAAATACAGTATTAATCCATAGCTTGCCTGTCCTCACAAAGTCCTGCAGACAGCGTCTGCTGCTTGAAGTCACCACACTCCCATGTTCTCAAGGAAACGACGATAACAAAATAAGCAAACCAACTGCCACCATTTATTCTTTGCGAAATACATTTACAATACAAATACAGTACAAATACTAACAACCACCTCAGAATGGACCTTAGGTAAGGTGGGGGTTGTAAGCTCCTCTGCCAAAAATGCCTCATCTTTTGCCCTCCATCTCACCTGAGCGAGCCAGGTGACCCTTTCTGCTAAGTTTCCAAATGCATGAGTGCAGGATAGGTTCTGAGAGGTCCCGGTGAGAGTTAACCCTTCCCCAGATCCCCAGGGGAGATTCTGACCCCTACCTGAATCCTACTCCATTTATGAAGGAGCCTGAAGATTCCCTGCAGGCTGAATGGCACAGTCCCAAGGACAAATCTATCCTATGTAGATGATCAACACATCTCCAAGATATCTTCTGGGGCTGAGCTCACACGGACGGACCTTTGTATTGCAGGGAGACCACTCCGTGGGGAAGTATCGTTGTCTTCTGTGTCAGAAGGAGTTTAGCTCAGAAAGCGGAGTCAAGTACCACATCATTAAGACTCACTCGGAGGTAAGTCAGCAAACGATTTTGGGGGGTGTCCGCCCCGCCGCCCCCGGTGAAAGCTGAAATTCTCATGAGGCCTACAGGAGACTGGTCCCAGTGAGCTGGAATAAATCATTATCCTTTTCTAATAATATAGGAGCGAATTTCAAAGTTCCAGCTGACTGAAATTAGTCCCCCAGATTTGCTGCCTTATTTTCCAGTAATTCCAGCTAATTTTGGAGGGGTTGTGGGGAGGGTTTCATGAAGGGGAGGGGACTTTAGGCCGTTCATCATACTCTGCATCAAAGGCAGTCTAGGTAACTCCCTCTCAGGGACTGGGCAGATGATTAGGAATGGCGGAGACCCTCACCCCAAGAGCTTCCCTAAACAGGGCTGCCTTCAGATGTCTTCTAAAAGTCTGGTAGTTGTTTTTCTCTTTGACATCTGGTGGGAGGGCGTTCCACAGGGCGGGCGCCACCACCGAGAAGGCCCTCTGCCTGGTTCCCTGTAACGTGGCAGTGAGGGAACCACCAGAAGGCCCTTGGAGCTGGACCTCAGTGTCCAGGCTGAACGATGGGGGTGGAGACGCTCCTTCAGGTATACTGGACCAAGGCCATTCAGGGCTTTAAAGGTCAGCACCAACACTTTGAATTGTGCTCGGAAAGGTACTGGGAGCCAGTGTAGGTCTTTCAAGACCGGTGTTATGTGGTCTCGGCAGCCGCTCCCAGTCACCAGTCTAGCTGCTGCATTCTGGATTAGTTGTAGTTTCCGGGTCAGCTTCAAAGGTAGCCCCACACAGAGCGCATTGCAGTAGTCCAAGCGGGAGATAACCAGAGCAGGCACCACTCTGGCGAGACAGTCTGCGGGCAGGAAGGGTCTCAGCCTGCGTACCAGGTGGAGCTGGTGCCCTAGTCCTGAACAGGGACAGGAGTCAGATGTCGTAGAAACAGTACAGCAGCTGGCTGACAGCATGCCCCTTGAAAGAGGGGCAGGCGTGCCCTTCGTGCCTCTGAGCGGAAAGCCAAACAGAAAAGGAAAGATTCCCTTGTCGGCCACCGTAGGCAGCAGGAGGGGTCTGTGAGGTAGAGGAAGTCAGCGGCCAGGAGGAAAAGCGGGCACTCCAGGGAACAGTCCTATTTCCTGATCTCCATGTATTAAGTAGTGGGTGGACATGGCAGACGACACAGAGATTTCTCCAAGTAGGTCTTTATAAGTAAGCTGGAATTGAACTGAACAGCAAACAGCTCATCCGGCCTGCTTTTATAGGCAGCCGGCTGTCCACATTGTAACAACAGCCCAGGATTTCCCGCCTAAATTAACTTACGTGGACCTGAGTGAAAACCATATATAGTCATATCTCGGGTTGAAGTAGCTTCAGGTTAAGCATTTTTGGGTTGCACTTCGTGGTGACCTGGAAGTAACGTAGCGCGCTACTTCCAGGTTTCGCTGCTCGCGCATGCACAGACTCTAAAAATGACGTCACGCGCATGCGCGGAAGTGGCGAATCGCGACCCGCGCAGACGCGGATTGCGTTCGCTTCAGGATGCGAACGGGGCTCTGGAACGGATCCCGTTCTCATCCAGAGGTACCACTGGACACAATACCCCCTGGTGGCCAGGGTGAGAACTTTCGTACGTAACACCGTGTACAGTGGACGCTCGGGTTGCAAATGTGACCCATGCAGGATGCACATTCACAACCCGCAGCGGCGCGTCTGCATGCACACAGATTGAAATTTGGCGCTTATGCGCATGCGCGACTGCCGTAACCCGGAAGTAACCAGTTCCGGTGCTTCTGGGTTTCGGCTGTCCGTAACCCGGAAAAATGCAACCTGAAGCGCCTGTAACCCGAGGTATTTCTGATTCCAAGAAACGTACTGAAAAGCAGCTCTCTGTCTCTCTGTGTGTCTGGATTCTCTGGGCAGTTAGCCAAGTGCTGCCTGTTGGCTTTCCTCCCTTCCTAAGTCTCCTTTTGTCTCCTTGGTTCACCCAATATGGGGGAAGGATTTTGGGGCAAACCCCCAAACTGAAGCAAGTGATTGCAGCTCAGAATGGTTCAAGTGGGGATGAGGTGCTTCCTTTAGTTGTTTTTTTTAACTTCTGAAAACCGCCACGTTTGCTGGTAGTTGTGGTGTTGCGGCAGAGCTGTGGCCGCTGCTATTCCGTGCCGCGTCCGAATCAAGTTCCCGACTCTGTTCTCCTTTCCTTCCTTGAACGCAGAACTGGTTCCGGACTTCCACGGAGGCCATCCGGAAGAAAAAGACCAGCGAGCCAACCGCTACCAGCCCTGAGGAGAAGAAGAAAAGCACAGACGGGAAGAAGAGGGGGCGGAAGCCGAAGGAAAGGCCTCCGGAATCTTCCGCCAAAAGCAAAGAGATAGGCAAGACGAACCATAAGAAACCGGCAGGGCCCTGGGAGGCCGCGGACTTCAGCCCCGATGAGACAGAGCGAGGTAACAAGCCCCTCCATAGCAAGAAAGGGGGGTCCAGTAAAATGCCAGAGAAATAAGCCGTCATTTTTGGGGGGGGGAGAAAACAAAACAAAACTCTCTAATGATTAGTTTACAGCCCAGGGTAATGGGGCGGAAGGAGGGGAGAGCTATTCCCAGTATATGCTGGGCCCCTTCTGCTCATCCCTTTTTTAAAAACAAAAAACCACTTTAAATCACGGGACGTTTTGTTTTCACCACTGGAAGAAGAGAACGAAGCGAGGAACGGCCGCTGTGCGATTCTTCCGTCGGAAACCTCTGCGGATTGTACATAACCCCCTGTGGGTCAGGCGCTCCGCGTCCATGGGCAGGTGGAATAGTAAGGTGGCTTGTTGGCGCCCTCCTTCCTTTCTTCCTGCTTCTGAATTCGAACCCGATGCTGTTCAAGCAAAGAGAGAGAAGGAGAGGGAAAGAGAGCAAAGGGGGTTTTGCTCAAGCAAAGGGAGAGGAAAGTGCAATAGGAACCCAGGCGTAAGCTGGTCGGAATTCTTTTTTAAAAAGCTATTATTATTTGTGGATTCCTTTTCAGGTAGCAGTCATGTGTTAGGAAATAGAGCTGGTGGGAATTTTACAGATGAAATTATTGTTGTGATTGTGGTTGCGAACCAGCTTTCTTTTATAATTTTCATAGGGGATGCTTTTTTACGAAGGAAAAAAGGAAAAACAAAAACCCGATGGGGTCGTTTGACGATGGACGTTTCGGGATTGTCGTTTCGTTAGGTTCTGTTCACGTTTTAAACGTTGCCCTGATTTGGGACCCGGTTCCCCGTTTTCAGTTTCGGGAGCTATATCCTTCAGTTGTCAAGGTTTGGGGATGATAGTGGGGAAGGGGGAGGGTTTTGGCAATGAGACATTTTTGGAAGCAGACCTGTGGGGAGTTCTGAAAATGGCCGTTCTCTCGCTGCGTCAATTCTTGCCTGGGAGTCCCTGCAGGGGTAAATCACAAACATTTTTTTTGTAAGGCATACTTCTTTGAGGGGAAGCTTTGAACGGAAACCGCTTATCGCGGTGCGAAATAAATTTTGAGAACGTTTATTCTGCCTGGAGGAAATGTCAAACCATAAAGGAGCCACAGAGCCGTGAATATCTTCTGGGCCTCAGTTCCATCCTCTCTCTTGTTCCCTTGTTGAGCACAGAAGGTCTGAAGTGGGATGTTGAGTCACGTTTGCTGGAATCTTCCATGTGGTCAGAAATGCTCCTGGGGTGTAGCGCTCAGAGCATTGGATTGGGACCCGAGAAACCAAGGGTCAGATCCTTCACTTGGCTGTGAAGCTTGCCGGGTGACTTTGGCCCAGTCACGGCCCCTCAGTCTAACCTACCTCACAGGGTTGTTGTGAGAATAAAATGGGGGGGGAGAGAGAGCATGCTGAATGTAATAATAAGCAAGTAAATCAAGACAAAAGCAGAGTTCCTAGTCGCGAGGAGGCTTAACCTCACATTCAGGAAAACACGGGTAGAAGTCATCCTTCAGTCCTTCCTTTCTCTGTAGGGGAAAGTTGGGGGGCAGAGATGGGGTTCGATATTTCCTGCTCATGCAGAATGCCTGAACTTGGCTCGTTAAAACAAGAATACCGGGAAGGTCTCGCCAACTATAATTCAATCATCGGTTGACTTCTGCAGCGCAGGGGGATGCCAACCGTATTGGGCCAGCGGGCACATTTGGGATTTTTAGAAAGTGCCGTGGGCGCCGGTCACAAAATGGCCGCCGTGGGGATGTGGCGTCATCCAAGATGGCTGCCACGATGATGCAAAAACAGCTGGTGGGGAAGGGGGAGCCAACAGGATCTGGGCAGAAATATTGAACAGGGTCTCTCCTGCATTGTGGATTTCTGAGGGGAATTTTGCAGGGACTTTTTTTTGCAGGTGCCATTGGAGGTATCTCCTGCTGTAGAGGGTGGGAAGTGTACTTGAATAGGATTGGGTGTGTCCTGGCGTGTTATATTATGTTAATTCAGCATAACGAACACCTCAGCATTTACCTCAGCTGGTGGGGCCTTGAGTTGAAACTAGTCTCTCCGCCATCACATGGCGAATGGAACCAGTATGTGTTGCCCAGTATCAGGAATCCCCAGAAGTGCTTTTTGGCTATATCCTAAAGCGCCAGATTTAGGCCACAGTGAAAATTGTCTAGGTTCTCAGTAAGGTTATAAACGCTCTTTCCGCCATCTCTGAATTTTCAAAGGATAGACACCTCTGGCCTAAGGGACCGCTTCTGAGATCAAGGCTGGCTACTGTTTCTGCCTAGAGGGGGGTTAAGGCACAGGTAGCTTTGTTGAACTACAACTCTCATCAGCCAAGGCCGGCACTGAGAATGGTCAGGCCTGCTGGGAGTTGTAGTCCAGTGATGGAATAATGGAGAAATCAGTCCCATTTAACTTTGATGAAGGTGTAGCTCTAACAGTCTTCCCCCAACCTCACACCCTTCAGATGTTTTGGAGTACAGCTGTTATGGCTGATGGGAGTTGTCGTCCAGAACATCTGGCGGCCACCAGGTTGGGAGAAACAGAGTTGTACCAACCCTGCGGTATTTGGCAGAAGAAGCCAACTGGAAGTCTTTGAAGCCTAGAAGACACTTTGGGCCTGTCTGCTATCGATGCGGTTGGCAAGTCTTGGGGTTTGAATTGACGATTTTAAGCTTCAGGGTTCCTAGGAGAAGGAATGGGTGATCAAATGAGGAGCCATAATATAGGATGGCAGTGTTCTCATTGAGAGGTTTTGGCATTCAGACACACATTCATAGAAACATAGAGTTGGAAGGGGTCTGGATCATCTAGTCCAACCCCCTGCAATGCAGGAATCTCAACTAAAGCATCCATGACAGATGAACATCCAACATCTGCTCAAAAACCTCCAAGGAAGGAGAGTCCACCATCTCCCATGGGAGTCCGTTCCACTGTCGAACAGCTCTTGCCATCAGAAAGTTCTTCCTGGCGTTTAGTCGGAATCTCCTTTCTTATCACTTGAAGCCACTGGTTCGAGTCCTACCCTCGGGAGCAAGAGAAAGCAAGCTTGCTCCATCTTCCATGTGACAATATTTGAAAATGGCTATCATATCTCCTCTCAGTCTCCTCTTTTCCAGGCTAAAGATGCCCAACTCCTTTAGATGTTCCTCATCTTGAGCTCCTAGTTTCTTTCCCTTAACCAGCCAAAATGCCATCCTTCTGAATTAAATGTGCAACCCACTTGACCTCTGTAGCTGCAACAACCCAACAAGGCAGAAGTGCTTACGGAGGAGAACTGGGCATCAGTTTGCTTGTTTTGTTAGCCTTGTTTGCTTTTTGAAGCTTGCACTGCTGAAGACACAAGATGCTCTGCCCCCGGTTTCAGTTCCACAGTTTGTACTGAAAATCGGGAAACGCCAAAGGGGCTATCGGCACCTGTCCTGCCCCATTATTTTCCAAATGGTCCTGGGGTTCATGTGAAAGTGTGCTAGAGATCCGTAGTGGTCCCTTCAAGGGGGCCGGGGCTGATGGGAATCTGGAGGGCACCAGGTTGATGAAGCTGGCTTTAGAGTGATGTGCAGACAAGGCCAATAGCAGCATGACAGAAATGCTTTTCCTACACCGGGGTGAAAGAAAGCCGCAGTATCTCCAGAACACCTTCCATGCCTTCTGCTCTTTTGAACGATTTCTTGTCTCCGGCCTAATATCTAATTTAATGGTTTTAGCACAGGGAAAACTTGGGATGGAAGCTACCGCCTAATGAATAACAAGGCCGAATGATCTCTCCCATCCCCTCTCACATTGAATTTCAGAAGGTAAACTTTTATTAATTAAGCTCCTGCCATTATTTCTCTCTCTCCACCAGTTCATAGTCCTTTCTTCACGCTGGAAAGACCTCATTCAGTAATTTCAGAGGGGCGGGGAAATCATTAACGGCATGCCTAGAAGTGTCAGCTTAACTCTTTGTCAGGCTGGCTCTCTGGGGAAATCTTGGCAGCTGAATTAAAACTTCCGCATTTTGCCCAGTCAGAAGGACTTGCACTTATTTTATCAAGCCCCTCAAAGTCTTGGGTCTGTTGGAACCAAGACGCTGGTAACTTTTTTGTGCACAAAGAAGCTTTTCCTTGGCTGGTTCAGTGCAGAGAAGCCACAGATGCAAGACCTACCAACTGCGTCACCTTTAACAAGATAGCTGCCTCTTTTTGCAAAAGTCTCTCAGTCTTTGAAAAGCAGGAAGGAGGAGGAAGGGAGCAGAGTTCAGCCTGCAATTAAGCGAGGGACATCTAGCTTGCTTATGCTTCTCCCGAGGACTGCTCCACACCAGATTCAGCCGCAACCCAGTGTTCTTGCCAAGCGGCCAGGATTGGCACAGTTTTGCCAGCCCAGGGTGGCAGGCAGGTGTTTGGCCACATTCAAACACTACATTTTCATGAGTACGCTTAAATCATCTTAAGGTCCACACTTTTAAAAATTGCACAGTTCAACATGGCCCTACAGTGGTACCTCTGGTTGCGAACGGGATCCGTTCCAGAGGCTCGTTCGCAACATGAAAAGAGCGCAACCCACTGCGGCGCATCTGCATACACGCGGGTTGTGATTCGCCACTTCTGCGCATGCGCATGATGTCATTTTGCGCTTCAGCGTATGCGCAAGTGGCGAAACCCGGAAGTAACCCTTCTGGGTCGCTGTGGGACATAACCTGAAAGAACGTAACATGAAGCAAACATAACATGAAGTACATGGCTTCAACTTTTTAATCCACCCACCCCCAAACCACAGCTTTCTCAAATACCATACTGTACTGTGCTGGTCCAGGGGGGAGGTTACCGTGGGGCAAGGTCCAGGACCTGAGTTGAGGGTTGGCAGACAGTCCTCCCCGGGCGAAGCGGGGTCCACAGCGGGAAGCCGGGCAAGGACAGGAACTCTGGTGGAAACAGGACTGGATGCTGGCCAAAACAGCTCATCAACAACGTTGCTCCCGCAACCTGGGACCGGGCTGACTGGCCTTTATCTTCTCTGAGGCCAGGGCGTTCCCGGCCCCCAGGAGACCCACCTCTCCTGGCCTTAAGGCGAGCACTCCTCCTGGGAGAAACCAGTTCCCTTCACCTCTCTGCCCTTCGCCTCTGCAGTTCAGGAGAGGCTGAAGGGTTACTGGGCCCAGGGGAAGACTCACCTGTAGGCACTGAGTCCTCAACCACCTCTGGAGCCAGAGTGGAATCCCCTGGTGCCTGCACCTGAGGATCCGGCACAGGTGCAGGCGCTTCAGAATCAAGACCCTGCCCCAGTTCAGCCGGCCTTGGAGGCGGGGACTCCTGTGCAGGCTGGGATTCCTCCGGTTCAGCCTCTGAATCGGATTCCCAGGCCATCACACTGTACTATGTTTCCTTCTGTAGGAACAGGGGTTGCTGTTTCTCTATATCCGTATTCGCATACCCGTATTGGGACCATAGGGAGTGGGACATGGTGGATGAGAGACTATGGGTTACGTCAGCCCTGCAGAGTAGCGCAATGCAGTTATGCCCGTGGGTGGGGGTGGGGTGGGGGTGGGGTGGGGGTGGTTGAGTGAAGTGTATGACAATCCTACAGGGTAGTCTATAGAGTTGTGGCACCATATTTTGAGCACTTTTGGGGGGGGATGCAGAGGGGATGAGGGGAGGGCTCTCAAGCTCACGGTAGGAGCAACACAGGGGGGGGGAAAGGGGCGATTAATTGCTATCCCACCCATATGATGGGGGGGGAGGGATCTTGTGGGCAGGCTGCTGCTGCTTGCAAACAAATAAATGGATATATTCGTTTCAAAAGGCTTTTGCACAAAAAAAGGAAAGAGAAGAGGCAGTGGAGGCTGTTTCAAAATATCAGATGAGGTAGTGACCTTTGGTCAGGACCAGCCCTACCATTAGGCAGGTGGGAAAAGCAGTCTTTTTGTGGGTGCCACGTAGCCTGGCTGTTCTAAGCTAATCTGCTGTCCCCTCAGTTATAGAAAAGGATACTGCCCCTTCACCAGTGTTGGTGTTCAGCCAGTCCAGTCGCCTTCCATACATGGAATTGGGAAGAGACCGCCATCTTGTCCTTTGCTTCAGGCGGCTAAATAATAATAATGATGATGATGATGATGAATTTTTATTTATACCCCACCCTTCCCGGTTCAGGAAACTGGGCTCAGGGCGGCTAACAACAAATTTAAAACACTTAATTGATGCTACAAAAAAAAGCATAAAATACGGTATAAAGCATAAATAACAATAAAATCAAGAATCAAAAATCAATCTAGGGGGGAAATGTCTTAGTTTTGCCACCACTGGAGAAACCACTGTAAAGGTGGATCCGCGATCCCTCCTTAAAGCACTTAAACGCTTTGCTTCCCCTCCCCAGATTGATTGTTTACCACGTGGAAACGGGTTTAGCAGCGGTGGGGAAACTACAGAAACTACAGAACTACAAAGTTGTGCTCAGATGCAAATGCCGCAGATATAATTAGCTCTCGCTTTGCAAGCCAAAGCCGTCCTCTGTGCTCCACAGCCTCACTTTATAGATTTGCTACCTGTGGTTTTAGCAGGCGGTTGGTAAAGAACAAAGCGGATGGAGGGGGAAAGGTTGTTCTCGTTTGTTGAGCGCTTTAAGTGGGTAGGCCAAAGGCAGCCAGAGATAAATAGCAGCTGATAATATCTTGCCTTTTAACCCTGGAAACCTGGCAGCTGGGTAAGCCATCCTACCTGACCTAATAGGACTGGCTCACCTGGCAGGGTCCACAGCAACAGCCTCCTGGCAGCAGCGCCACTGTTGCTTACTGGGAGGTTGGCAGTGGCGGTGAGGTTTGCCCCAATGCAGTTGCCCCAATGAGAGCACCAGGTTGCCTCTTCCGGCACTTGGGCAACCCAGCTGCCTCGCCCCTCCTGGAAAATGGCAGCAATTCCTATGCTAGGAGGCTGTTGCTGTGGGTGTGCCACTCCGGGAGAACCATTCCTTGACTTTAGTGCGGACTGTCTGAATGAATAGTTCGGTGGTATAGCATCATCTGTGCATTCAGGAAGTCGCAAGTTCGCTCTGCTGCATCCTTCCTTATCCATGGTCCGCCCAGGCTTCCTCGCTTTTCCATCCCACCAGAGTCCCTTCCTTCCTTCCTTCCTTCCTTCCTTCCTTCCTTCCTTCCTTCCTTCCTTCCTTCCTTCCTTCCTTCCTTCTTGTTTCCTTCTTCGCTTTCCCTGACTTTAAAAAGTCTCCTTCCTCCCCTTTGCTGTGTAGTTCCAGAATAATTGGAAGGACAAGCCAACGTGTGTGGGGGTGCTGTACCCTCATGTCAGATGATTCCCAGTCCCAAATATAATCCCCTACTCTGTCCACCCCTAGTTCTAGCATCCATGATTACCCCATTCACCTATGGCGAGCAACAGTCGGGCTGCAGGCGACTAGGCAAGGATCCTTCCGTAGAATGGGAGAGAGCTGGTTCATTCACATTGTGTCCTGCTGATGATAAAGTCAGGTCTGGGCAAGGCAGCGAATGGAAATGGTTTTGTATGCTTCCAATGACGTGTTTGCAAAGGTTACGCTTTCTGCTAGACAAACTCCAGGGCTGTGCAATTCTTTGCTTTTCTCTCAAGCCCTTGCATTATCTCAAGTAATCCAAATAACAAGTCGCCAATGTTATTATCTCCTTATTGCAGAGGGAGGTTAAGACTAAGAAGCTAGTCTAATAAGCCAAGCCAGTGAGTTCATAGCTGTGCTGAGATTTGAGCTGGGAACCCGTAGCTTATTTGCTTAATGCAAGATCCCTTCCATTTACGGCTTTGGGACGGAAATGTAGCCTCCCTAGAGTACAGCTCGTCTACTGATGCATGGAGATATCATAGCAACATCTCGTCTCCAGAGGCACGAGTGACATATTTCTGGTGTCCTCCAGAGGCTGGCTGCAAAATAGACTTTGCCGGTTGGGTCGGACTGCATGCTTTCTCACTGGTTGTGTGCAATAGGCATTCGTGTTGCAGGCATTCATTTCCTGGGGATTCAGGGGGGGAAATCATGCAAAATCGCCTAGACAAAATTGGCCCTTTGCTCTTGTGCCTTTCTGCTTATAGGCTGGTGCAAACGGATTGTTAGTGAGAGCAGCCGAAATGTCTCTAGGTGAAAAGGAAGTGGGAGTGAACTGCAGCCATAAGCAGAGTTTCGATTTCATGAGTACTTCAGATGAATAGGGTTGTAACCTGGAGGGGAGCACCCAGGGTTGCAAGCGGCAAATCCTGAAACGTGGGAGCTTTTTGTGACAACCCCCCCAAAGCCCTGCCCCTCCAAAGAATATACCGCAGTAATGAATTTTTGCCTACTGCAGACTTCAGTAACGAGCCAGTTTGTTTCTTATCCCCAACTCCCGCCTTGCTTAACATGCAGGCTGGCGAAGAGTTCTGTTGAACTCAAAAGCTTACTGTCATGTGACATTTTGATAGATGGAATACTGTAATAAAAGGAACGTTGCGGTTTTTCGGAATAAAAGTTAGCAGTTCAGCCCTTTAGCCGTTCACGCTAATGTAACGTACCTCTTCTTCTGCTTAGCTTATTTCAGGTGTAGGAACCCTGGGATTCTCCAGGGGCTGTTACATTGCGGTGCCCATCACCTTTGACCTTTGGCCATGCTGGCTGGGGTTGGTGGGAGATGGAGTGCAAATGCTCCCTGTCCCTGGCTTATTTGGTGGGTTGTTTTTCCCCTCTTTTATTTGGCATGCCAAGGAATGGCAAGAAACAGCCCAGAAGACGATGCCCTCACCGCTGCAGTGGAATGCGTGCTGGCGCTTCATGCATGCCCTGGGAGTATCCCTCCCAATTTTGGCTCCCAAGAACCACCTCCAAGCCACTCCTGCTACCTCAGTTTTCTTAATGAAAAGCTATTCACCTCAACCTGTCGTTGATTTCGAGTGGTGTACAGAGAATGAACCAGTTCAGGACCCCATGAGTCGCCCAGTCCAACATCTCATTCATGTTTCTTTATCCAAGTTGCATGTTTGATTGGGGGTGCCGAGTGAGATAAGTCAAGAAGGGCCCTCGACACTAGCTCACGCGTGATCCAAAGGAATGATCTGGGCCGTGCTCCCCAAACCTGGTGCCTTCCAGATGTTGCTGGACTATAACTCCCTTCATTCCTGACCATGTTGTCGGCGGATGATGGGAGCCGGAGTCCAACAATCTGAAGAGCACCCAGTTGCGGAGGTGAGCCTGGACCATGAATTCTATTTCTTCGGCTTCAGAAACCTCTTCTTCCCAGTCCTACCACCACTCCCTGGGCTCTGAGCCGCCTTCCCTGAAGCATGGTGTGGTGGTTAAGAGCGATAGACTCGTAATCTGGGGAACCGGGTTCGCGTCTCCGCTCCTCCAGATGCAGCTGCTAGATGACCTTGGGCTGGTTGCACTTTTCTGAAGGTTCACAGCCTCACTCACCTCACAGAGTGTTTGTTGTGGGGGAGGAAGGGAAAGGAGATGGTTAGCCGCTTTGAGACTCCTTAAGGCAGCGGTTCTCAACCTGTAGGTCCCCAGATGTTGTTGGACTACAACTCCCATCATCCCTGAGCTCTGGCCTTGCTAGCTAGTGATGATGGGAATTGTAGTCCAACAACATCGGGGGACCCACAGGTTGAGAACCGCTGCCTTAAGGGGAGTGAAAGGCAGGATATCAAGTCCAAACACCACCACCACCACCTCCTCCTCCTCCTCCTCCTCCTCCTCCTCCTCTTCTTCTTCTTCTTCTTCTTCTTCTTCCCTTGACGGTTGCCCAGCTGGTTCCTCCTACCACTCTTCTGTGCCCAACCAGTTCCTGATACTTTTCTTTCTTGGGGGTCTTCTGCTAAGCCAAGGGTGGGGAGCCTCAGGCCCAGGGGCCCAGTGTCCAGGCCTCTCCATCTGGTCCTCGGCAACTCTTGCCAGGCCACACCCCTCTCGACAGGCCACACCTCTTGGACCCAGCTTTGCATCTTGGGTGGAGGACAAAGGGTGTGTGTGTGTGTGTGTGTGTGTGTGTATGAACTAGTCTACTTTTGCTTCAGGCCCCACCTACCACTGGGATGTAGCCCCCAGAAGAGGAAATGGCCCTCAGGATGGCCTAGACTGTGCAATAACTCTCTTTTGGGGGGGGGGAATCTAAAGCCATAGAGCATCGTCCTCTCGGGGAAAGCCATCAACATCTTTGGACTCTTGTCCTGAAGAAACTAGATGTATTGCAGCCTTGGAGCCCATGGGATTTCGAGTCCAAACATCTGGAGGGCACCAGAATGGGGGAGGCTGCCTTCTAGACCCAGCGTGGTGTGGTGGTTAAGAGCGGTGGACTCATAATCTGGTGAACCGGGTTCGCTTCCCCGCTCCTCCACATGCAGCTGCTGGGTGACCTTGGGCTAGTTACACTTCTCTGAAGTCTCTCAGCCTCACTCACCTCACAGAGAGTTTGTTGTGGGGGAGGAAGGGAAAGGAGATTGTTAGCCGCTTTGAGACTCCTTTGGGTAGTGATAAAGCGGGATATCAAATCCAAACTCTTCTTCTTCTTAAACAGATACAGCTCTGAAGTTTGAGTGGCGTGTGTCTTGGGGATAAAGGGGCCGATTCACAAGACGTTTTGTTCCTGAACCGTGTGGCTCTTGTGCTGTTAACCAGTGGCGTAGCGTGGGTTGTCAGCACCCGGGGCAAGGCAAGTAATTTGCGCCCCCTAACCCATGGATTTTAGTAAGGGCAGAGAACTGCGAGTGCGAGCGCGCCCCCCCAGATGTTGTGCCCAGTGCGGCCGGCCCCCCCCTGCACCCCCCACACTACGCCACTGCTGTTAACCCCCTTCTAAGCGAAGGACATAGAAGCTTGCACTTAGATTTTAAAAAACCACACGAAAAACCCCAAATAACAGGAAGAGAAAATTTATCTTCAATAACTGAAATAATAAAGTATGGAGACTTTACACATTTATGCATGCTTTCCTGTGCACAGATTATTATGCCCCAGTCTGAACATTTGTGGATTTATTTATTTTTTAAACTAGATTTAAGAAGGGTAGGGAACAATGCATCACTGGGAAGGAGCTAATGTGGGTGGGTGGGTGCAAAATATGACGGGCTGTTTTGGGGCGGGGGAGGGATCTGGAAGAAGAACTCCTACCTCATTTTCCAGCCAGTGCAACCCAAACTTCCTCTGGCTCCTAAGCCTCTAAATGACTTCAGGGTTTTGTTTCGTTTTCCTGCCTCGATGAGGGCCAGGAGCTTATTTTTTACACAATGAAAACCAACGTTGCTCAGGGTTCACCGTGAGCAGCAACCTCTCATCCTATTTGATCCTGTTCTCACATTTGACCTCAGAAACGTTCTGCCGGAGCTTTTCTCCCTGCGACTGCTGCACTCACAACACAACTCTATGTGTGGCGGGTTGTTCCATCTGAACACGCCATTCATACTGGGTCCCCGTCATTTCTCCGCAAATTGTGTTGCAGCCACTGCCATAAATAATTTCTGGACCAGCTAGCAAGTGAGGCATTAAATTTCAGTTTCAGGGAATATAGGGTCAGGCAATGAGCATCCTATATGTTTTTTAAGCCCTCTGCCCCCCGAGTTTCTAGAATCAACCCACCCTGTTCCACTGCTCCCCAAGACTTGTGCAGATTCAGATGTTGCTGCTGAGAGGGAGGTTGGAGGAGCTCAAACATACATGTGCAATCACCTGTGTGCACCCAGAGATGCTCTCTGCAGCATCAGCTGATCTTGGCAAAAATGCTCGCAACTTCTTTTTTGAGATGGTCAATCATGGCCCACACCTGCGTTCTTAGAATTATTGAGGGCATCAGGTGGAAATCGCCAGCTTTGGGGCTTCCTTCCCCCATGAAAGACGTTCTGCTGAAATACTCCCTACCCATCTAGGTCCAATTTGCATACTCAGAGGAGGAAGAGAATGAATGGGCTGCAGCCTTCCAGGAAGTCGTCCCAGGTTTGGCCTCTGGCATCTCAAGTTAATAGGCCATTGGTAGCCAGTCATGGGGGAGCCTTTGCCCGTAGAACCTGGGTGAACTGCTGGCAGTCAAAAATAGGCAGACCTGGAGCGAGGATCACCTCAGGCAGATTTCTGCCTCCAGAGAGGCCAGTTATGAATCCTCTTCTCCGTCAAAGCAAAGAAATCAAAACCTCCTTGCAGGCAAAGAAGCAGCACTTCACAGCTCATTTATTTGTTATTTATTTAGAAAGATTATTACGCTTTTCCTTACAAAAGAAATACAGCAGACGCTCGGGTTGCAAACGTGATCCGTGCGGGATGCACATTTGCAACACTGCGTCTGCGCACGTGCGGGTTGCGATTCGGCACTTCTGCACATGTGCAAAGTGCAATTTAGCACTTCAGCGCATGCACGACCACCGAAACCTGGAAGCAACCTGTTCCGGTACTTCTGGGTTTCAGCAGTCCACAACCCAAAAAAAAACGCAACCTGGAGTGACTGTAACCCGAGGTATGACTGTACATGCAGCCATATAAAAACACATGGAGTTGGGGGTTCTAGCTTAGCTTCCCCCCCCCCCGCTCTGCTCCTTTTCTAGGCCATGGCTTCGTCATTTCGAAAGTGCAGGGGAGCGTTCAAAAGTCGATTAGCCTGAAGTGGTATAGTCATCTGCCTTGTGTCAGGACTCTCCCACTTCATACCACCGGCTGCTCTCAGGCGTCAGATGTCATAAGATGCGTTTTTGTGTGTTAGCTGTGGCTGTACATGAGCACTTTTTGAGCACTGGTTATGCGCTGGAGCTGTCGAGGGGGTGGAATACCCCTTGTGAAATGTGGTTGGCTTTGAACGTCAGCTGTTGACACTGAAAGCTCAGTTCGTTGCCACCAGGAGCTGAAGCTAGCATTTCTGGAGAAACCTGTGTGCAAGGGGACCATAGCAGATGAGTCTCGCGTGGCTGGGACCTCACACCTGCCCTGTGCCCTTGGGGAAGGTTAGGCGCATCACCTTTGCATGCAGAAGGTCCCAGGGTAAAACCCAGGATCAGGAGAGGCTTCTGCCTAAAACCTTGCAGAGCCGCTTCCAGACATTGTAGACAGTACTGAGATACATGGACTAATTGATTCATAGAATCATAGAATTGCAGTATCCTGTACGCTCAGTCATTAAAAAATAAATAAAGGGAGGACAGGGGAAGGTAATCTACAGCCCTGTCGATCCCAAACAGCACCTCTGGACCATGTGAAAGGTTTCGAGAGTGAGCTTGCAAGTACAACTTCAGTCTTCCTAAGTTAGTAAGACTTGGACAGTCAATTGAAATCCTTTACAAGTTCTGTAGGGTGGCCTGGACTCCCAATTTCCCAGCAACCTTAGTTGAGAACCTGAGGTGCAAAGCAGAAAGTTTGTGATAGAGGAGCTCCCCGTTAGCAGAGTAGCTAGTGCAACTCCAGCAATCACCGTATTTTTCGCTCTATAAGACGCACCTAGTTTTTGGAGGAGGAAAACAAGAGCGAGAAAAATTCTGAATCTCGGAAGCCAGAACAGCAAGAAGGATCGCTGCGCAGTGAAAGCAGCAATCCCTCTTGCTGTTCTGGCTTCTGGGATAGCTGCGCAGCCTGCATTCGGTCCATAAGACGCACACAAATTTCCCCTTACTTTTTAGGAGGGGGAAAGTGAGTCTTATAGAGCAAAAAATACGGTATATTAACTTTATATGAGATGATGTTTTCTCAGCATGAAATACTTGCATGGAGGCAAGCCAGGGAGAGGCCGGAAGGATTTCAGATCTTGGCAGCATTGCTTGTGTGGATGCTTTGGGCTCACAATTCCACGCAGCCATGACCATCTTAGACCCGGTATTGTCATGCTCAACCTAACCTACCTCGCAGGCTTGTTGTGAGGATGTACTGGAGAGGGAAGAACCTTTAAGCTCCTCAAAGGACAGGTTGGATATCCTAATGAAGGTTTATTATCAGCTCTGCATAAGAGTGTTTTCCCAGGTTGACGCTGTTTCGTGTGGCACAGCTGGAGATAATCTTAACTGCTATAGGATTCTCACCGGACCAGCTGTGGTTTGTGTTAAATTAGTGGTGGTTTTGTTGCCACTACCGCAATAAACGACTTCAGCGATAGTTCACTAGTATTTCCCCTGGGGCGGGGGCCAGCACAGTCAGTTCTGCCCTGCACCATCTTCTCTGTCTTCCTGGGCATAAAATGTTTGGTACAGTGCCCATTAGAAAATGCACCATTCTCCCATGATCTTTGCACAGGAATATGGGTTAGTTAGCCGCTAAATTTATTAACATGGAGGCAAAGCAAGAACTGCAACTGTTGTCTGAACCCAACAGCAAAACCAAATCATCAAAAGGGAAGAAGTTGTTTATTGCAGGAGTTGCAAAGGGGAGGGGTAAACCCTAATTTATTCCTTGATGGCTTTCTGAAGTGAGTCCATTCACACCATTGCTTTCTCACCAAGTGGTCAAGTTTCTCAGTCGCTTTGGGTTTGGCGGTTTGAATCACTGGTCATTTGGCCAAGGTGAAGTCTTCAAAAAGTGAACTGTTGGAATTCTACCGAACTTTTCAAATGACCCTGTTGCACACAGAGCTCTCAAAACATCTGAAAACCATGGAGTCGGGGAGGAGGGATCAATTGAGTTGGCGGCTTCCCACAGCTTAAGTTGCATTTGGCTCTGCCACATAAAGTGATCTCAAAAAAAATGGCTTTTGTAAAATGAAGTGGTTGCACTGAATTTCCCGCTATGGCACTTGGATGTTGAAGAAAGGTGAGAAAACAGCTATTTGAATCCACACTGAAGCTTTTCAGCTATCTTGACAATCATGTCCTCCACATTAATGGGGTTAATCTTTGCACGCCACTGAAATTCAACAGGCTTAATGGGGCACCTCCTACCCTGGCCCTATGCAGAGTTAGACTGGGCCTAAGCCCAGTGAAATCAAGGAGCACTGAAGCTTCTAATTCTGCCTTAGACTGGACTGTTAGTCGTATTCAAATCGGACGGCACAATGTGCTTTTGTGCTCGATGCCACGATAAGGGCTACAGATAGAGAAACAGTCCTATGCATCCATCAGAATGTGCTTGGGCCCTGTTCTTGCCATGCGCTCTTGGAGAGACCAACCTAGGAAAGACCCAAGGGCCTTTCCTGCGTACCAGGAGCATTTTAAGTTGAGGACAAGACTGCCACATACAAAGCTAGCATACCAGTATAATTCAGCAGAGCGGGGTGGGGTGTGTGTGGAGGAATTTATCATCTTGCTACTGTAGTTCTCCAAACCTACGGAGATCAAACGTCACTTCCTAGAGCGATGCATTCGGAATTAAAGACAATCACCCTGAACATGGTTCCCATCACTGGGGCGTGGGCACACACATCTGCCACCCCCAGAGGCAGTTCTGTGAGAGAGATGGCGGGAGGAGAGGGGAGGCAATGGAAGCTGTGCTTTGGTGTGACACTCATGTGCTTCCATGCGTCCAAGGAGGCCTGCCCCCGCGATACATTCTCGCCCGTATATCCGAAACCATCTTTCCTTTTCCCCTTCCCACTGCATCCCTTTCTTCGTGGTACCCATTCCCGGGCATCTCCAAATGTTGTTTTGAATTGTTTCTTCTTTTTGTCTTTTTATTTCTTCCTTCTGATGCCAGGCATTAATGCATAAGTGTATTTTGAAAAGTTAAAATGGGGAGGGAAAAAAAAAAAGATTTTCAGTCTATCACTTGTAACCATATATAAATAAATATATATAAATATATATTAAAAAGTGTTTATTTGCAAAAAAAAAGAAAAAGGAGAAAAAAATCCAACACAAAAAATTAAAAAAAATGTTTTAACTGTAAACTCTCTTATAGACTTCTGATTTGTGACGACCTGTCCTTTTGGTAATCATTGACAAAATAATTCCTCAGCTTGAGTACTGTAATAAAATAAATATTAATATCGGCGCCACTGAAAACCCTTGAAGGGAGAAATCTATGTACTGTATGTATTTAAAAAAACAACAACAACCCACAGCTGTATGAAATAAATGTTTATTGCCTTTTTTCATACTTGGCGTGAGTTTCCTTGCTGGCGAAAAGAAAGCGTGGCAAAGCTTGACCCAAAGAGCCTTATGCACAATTAATGTATTGTGCTCTGATTCACAACTTTCAGGAAGTTTTTTAAGGTGGCATCTGCTAATGCATTCCTCTCACATACAACTACCAGTTACAGGGCTGATTCACACATAATACTAAGCAATTCTTCTCCAACCTTGTGCCCTTACGTTGTGTAGGACTGCAAATCCCATCAATCATGGCCGATGGTCAGAAATGATGGGAGTTGTAGTCCAAAATCTCTTGAGGGACCTAGGTTGGGGACGCCTGCACTAAACAACGGAGGAGCCTTCAAAGGTCATCACATCCATGTTCTTTCTGTTCCCCACTTGATGGACACCTGTCATTCGTGGACTGAAGTCAACCATCGTTTGCTGGATTTTCTGAACTGCTGGGGCACTGCTTGTTTCCAAAGGATTGGGAACGAGTCTGGTTTTTCAAGCTGATTAAGATGAAATCACGTGGGTGGCGCTGTGGGTTAAACCACAGAGCCTAGGACTTGCTGATCAGAAGGTTAGCAGTTCGAATCCCTGCGACGGGGTGAGCTCCCGTTGCTCGGTCCCTGCTCCTGCCAACCTAGCAGTTCGAAAGCACATCAAAGTGCAAGTAGATAAATAGGTATCGCTCTGGTGGGAAGGTAAACGGCATTTTCGTGCGCTGCTCTGATTCACCAGAAGTGGCTTAGTCATGCTGCCCACATGACCCGGAAGCTGTATGCCGGCTCCCTGGCCAATAAAGCAAGATGAGCGCCGCAACCCCAGAGTCGGTCACGACTGGACCTAATGGTCAGGGTTCCCTTTACCTTTACCTTAAGATGAAATTGCAAACCATGGTTTGCCTTAAAAGGAGGAGGGACGAAATTGCCATGCGTCAGAAAAGAATGGATCTCTGGCTTGCTGTTTCTCTGCAAATCCAAGTGTTTCACCACATGCCATTCAAAGGTACACGCGTCTTGCCATTTAAATTAGGCACATTTTGTATCTTGAGTTGAACTGGTAAAGTGAACAGGTTCCTTGCTGCTAGAGAGAGTTGAAATCCTGCTGAAATCCTTGCAACATTATGATCTGGATCACAAATAATGCTAAGGCATAGCATGTTTAATAAATCACAGATTAACCACAAACAGACAAAAAGTTTGCTTTATTTTCCATCTGCTCCTGCCTTATGCTTAATGTAGTTTGGTGAGCTTCCAGGGTGGGGTGATCAAACAAGCCATAGTTAATGAAGAGTGCTAGGTTCACCAAACCATAGTTAAAGGCTTGTAAGCCAACAACCAACCATGGTTTCAGACGGTGGTTTGTTGGCAGTAAACAAACTGGGCAGGGTTCACACATAACATTAAGCCAGAGTTCAATAAACTATTGTTTAATAAGCCATGGTTTACTGATTTCTGCAAACCAGGCCTATTTCCACCCAAATATTTTTTTTAAAAAAATGGTGCAAAATGCAGGCAAAGCTGCTGGTAGAGTTTTCTAGCGGCAAATTCCATGTGTAAGTCGTCTTTTACATTTTTTATAACCCCTCTGTGTTTACGCTGTTGGTTGAAGAACGGGAAGCACTCGAGAGACAAAATTGACGCGGCTTTTCCATCTGCTTCCTGCAGCCGAAGCCTGACAGCTGTCCTGAAAGCTTGTAGTTGTAAAAACCAAAGCTGTTTTCGTGGAATAAACATGGCGCATCAGGGAATGGGTGGCTGGAGCCAAACAGCGGCGCCTGATGTGTTGGCGTTGAGGCTGCAGCATCAGGTGCAAGCTGACTGGAGCTCGCAGCTCTCCTGGGGATGAACTGGGAACACAAGAGGGGTCTCTCGGGAGATGTTGTTCCTGTCGTTCGCAACAAGGGGGCATGGATGGGAGGGCACAGAAATGTTTCTGCCTAACGCCAAGCACTTGTTTGTTTGCTGTGCCGCTGGGAAGCTTGCCAATCTGGCAAAGACTGACGATTCTGACGCTGACCATGGCACCGCAAAAATTAAATACACCACCGTAGGGTTTTCAGGGGAGGGGGCAGGAATTATTGCAGAGCACTGAAAAGAAAATTGGAATCTATCAGCTTTTACACAAGGCCTTTCCATTCACACCAGGCTTCTTGCATAGCTCGGTTGGTTAAAGTGTGATGCTGGTAATAGCAAGGTCGCAGGTTTGATCCCTGTATGGGGCATATTCCTGAATGGTAGGGCGTTGGACTAGAATCGGGCCAGCAAACTTTTTCAGCAGGGGGCCGGTTCACTGTCCCTCAGACCTTGGGGGCTGGACTATTTTTGGGGGGAGGGGGGATGAACGTATTCCTATGCCCCACAAATAACCCAGAGATGCATTTAAAATAAAAGCACGCATTCTACTCATGTAAAAACACCAGGCAAGCCCCACAAATAACCCAGAGATACATTTTAAATAAAAGGACACATTCTACTCATGTCAAAACATGCTGATTCCTGGACCATCCGTGGGCTGGATTTAGAAGGCGATTCGGCCAGATCTGTCTCCCGGGCCTTAGTTTGCCTACCCATGGACTAGATCAGGCATCCCCAACCTTCGGCCCTCTATATGTTTTGGACTACAATTCCCATCATCCCTGACCACTGGTCCTGTTAGCTAGGGATCATGGGAGTTGTAGGCCAAAACATCTGGAGGGCCGCAGGTTGGGGTGCCTGGACTAGATGATCGTCGGTGTCCCTTCCGCCTCTTCAGTTCTATGATCTTCTACGTGAAAGAATATAGAAGACTTGACATACCAAAAGGAAAGAAAAAACAAACTGCAGGTACCACCTTGGATTACACTCTTAATGGGCCGCAAGTTCTCATTTTTTACTTTGCAGTGTTTTCCATGGAGAGATTGAACCTTACCTTGTAATACTGGTTTAAATAAAGAGAGTTATATTTATTTGGCTTGCTTGCCATTTGTGTGCCGATCAGAAGGTCGGAGGTTCGAATCCCCACGACGGGGTGAGCTCCCGTTGCTCGGTCCCTGCTCCTGCCAACCTAGCAGTTCGAAAGCACGTCAAAGTGCAAGTAGATAAATAGGTACCGCTCTGGCGGGAAAGTGAACGGCGTTTGCGTGCGCTGCTCTGGTTCGCCAGAAGCAACTTAGTCATGCTGGCCACATGACCCGGAAGCTGTATGCCAGCTCCCATGGCCAATAAAGCGAGATGAGCGCCGCAACCCCAGAGTCGGCCAAGGTGAGGGATTGTGGCAATCGGTGATTTGATCAATAGGCACAAAGTTGGCTGGGTGTGTAATGGATATGCAGAATAAAGAGGGGATTGATTTCCAGGGTCCCTTCGAACTGTACAATTCTTTGATTCTATGAAGTACCATCAGCCAACCATGGGGTTACAATAGACCATTCTACATAGTAATTACAACTCACTCCATTAAATCTAAGCCAGTCAGATGTTCAGATTTTACACAAAGATTTCAAACTACGTGTGTGCCAAGAACCTTTCAACTCCTCAACATAGTGCTCTTATTCATTAACTTGCGATGGCGCATTGTGGTTATCCATCACTGATTCCCGCATTATTCTGTCAAGTCCATGTGCTGGCCATAGCGGGGGCAGTGTTCTTTTTTAATCTATAAACTTCAACGTCCTTTTCCAGGACCTCTTGATTCATTAACTTATTCTTTAGCTGGGTTCCCTTCTTATCCAAGAACAAACGATTAAGTGAAATAGTTCCACGTAGAGGATTCCCTGCATTCCTTTGCCGGAGATGTCTCTGCTTTTGTGCCAAGCTAAAAACTACCACGAAAACGGGCGTCTTTAAGAAAATGCAGTTTTAAGGAAACAAGAGTTTTCTCCTCTGTATGTTCTCACCTTTGTGCTCTAAGTGCGGCACGAGCTTTCGTTGGAAAACGGCCTGTTTCATGAGAGGCATTTGTCAAGACGTCTCTCTCACAATTCCCATCAGGCCACTGGGTGGCGCTCTTGACACAGCTTCTAAGGCATTGCACAAAGGCTACAGTGACTGGTCACAAGAAATCTCAATTCTCCGCTTCTTCCAAGCTAGCTCTAGCTGTGTGGTCTTTGCTAGCTTTGCAGCTGGGATAGCTCAGTTGGTAGAGGGTTGTGGTTTGAGTCCCACCTTCAGCAAAAGATGACTGTCTAGCCAGGGGTTGGGCTAGATGATTTTCGTGGTCCCTTCCAACTCTACAGTTCTACGTTTCTATGAAAGGCACTGGCCTTTCTCTAATCTGGGAATGGCAACGCTTCACAGAAGCAGAGATGCACCTAGGGGTCCTTTGTGCCGTTAGAGGAAGAATGACCGGCTGGGAGGAGCACAGAAAGAAGAAACGTCATGGTGTGTCTGCAGCAGCACAACCAGGCGCCTTCATCTGCCCCAACTGCAACAAAACATGTCTCTCCTGCATCAGTCTCTACAGCCACAGCAGGTGCTGTAACTCTCAGACAGTTTGACTTCACTCCCAAAGGCGTCCTCTTCCATTGTCTCCCAAGACAGATGGACGCCTATATATATATAATATAATAATCATCATTATCATCATAATACAGTGGTACCTCTGGTTGCAAACGGGATCCATTCCAGAGGCCCACTCGCAACCTGAAAAGAACGCAACCAGTGTCTGCATGTGTGCACGGGTTGCTATTTGCTGCTTCCGCGCATGCGCATGACATCATTTTGCGCATCTGCACATGCGCGAGCGGTGAAACCCGGAAGTAACCCTTTCCGGTATTTCCTTTTTTTAAAAAAAAAAAAGATATTTATTAAAGTTTTCAATATTAATACAATAAAAATCAAAAAGAAAAAGAAAAAATAACAAAAATACAAAAAATAAAAGTAATTAAAAACACACAAAGCTTCGATTACTTATTTTCCATTAACTTATTTCCCAGACCTCCTCGTACCTCCCTTTTTTGTATTCCAATTCAGATTGTTAGTTCAGCAAATCCTTATCAATAAATTTTAACCTGCTTCTAGACCTTTTTTTCCCCATTTCCGGGTCGCCGCAGGACACAACCTGGAAACGCTCAACCTGAAGCAAACGTAACATGAGGTATGACTGTAATCATAATTTATACCCCTCCCTTGTTGGGTGGCTTTCAATAAGAAATTAAAAATACATTAAAACATCAGTCATTAAAAATTGCCCTAGCTGCCCTGGACACAGAATTGACCTGCGCCTCCATGGACAGCTCTGAGTCCAAAATGACTCCCAGGCTGCGCACCTGGTCCTTCAGGGGCACAGTGACCCCATTCAGGACCAGGGAGTCCTCTGCACCTGTCCGCCCCCTGTCCCCCCAAAAACAGTACTTCTGTCTTGTCAGAATTCAACCTCAATCCGTTAGCTGTCATCCATCCTCCAACCGCCTCCAGGCACTCACAGAGAATATAATATATATATTGTAGGAAGGGGGGGATATTGATTTGTTCTTGTTTTGTTCTTTGTTACGTATTTCGTGTTCTTATTTTGCAGCTTCATGCTGTGAACCGTCCTGTGATCTTTGGATGAAGGGTACCATATAAATTTAATGAGTAAATAAACATTAATTTGGTTACCCGGAAGCGAAGCCATGCTGGGCTTCAAAAACAAGAACATGCACTTTGGATTATGTTCCCCCACCCTAATTTTTATTATTATTATAATTGCAAATATAGCAAAGGAAGAACAATCCAACTTCAGATTGTGCTTGGAAGCAGACCAGTCGCTGTTGGCGTTCTTTCAACTCAGGCGAGATACATTCCCTCCTAGTACTTCATAACAGCTGCATTTTATACAAGCTGCAGTTTCCAGGCCATCTCCCAGCCCCGTGTGCATTGCATTGCGGTAGTCCAGCTGTACATTTGAGGGAACCATTGCCTTGCCCTTTTGCTGTGCTCTCCTCCAAAATACCAGAGAAATTCTGAGAGCCGGACGACCGGTGGAGATGGCCTGAGTTTTTAAAAGGATGTCTTGCATTGCCAAAGTGAAATTTCCATTATTCAAATCCTTGTGCCTCCTTAATTTGCATGCTGGTTTTCCTGTGCCCTCACGAGAGGCTATTAATGGCTCCCCAGGACAGCTGCGCTGACAGTCAGAGAGATACCAGACAGCAGGCTGTGTTGCCTGCTGCGTTCTTGACTTCAGCTGGCGGCATGTGTCTTTCCTGCAACAGCAGATAATATTCTATCAGCAGGGAGGGCGTGTATGTAAAAACAGAGGACTCTCTTGTTCCGGAATCAAGCAGAGAGTACCCTTCCTTTTGCAGGAACGCCTATTCTGCTTGACAAATGTCTGGCGTGTGTGTAATAAGAGTCTGTTTGGGAGAGATCGAACGCTTTGGGCTCCAGAAACCCGAGTGGCTGGTTAGACACCTCAACCCCATTCACTACTTGGTGGCATAGCTGTCAAGCGTCCCTTATTTGGCGGGACAGTCCCTTATCCCAGTGCCATGTCCCGCTGCTGTCCCTTATTGACGAGGCTTCGTTTGGCTGCTGCCTGGGCTTTCTGCCTTTGGCTCGGAGGGGCTCAGAAACCGAAAATACCTGTGCCTTGAAAATCCCTTATTTTGACTGCTGATCCCTTATTTTCGAGGCTGCTGGTCCCTTATTTTCAAATCTGTAAGCTGACAGCTAGGCTTGGCGGAATAATTTACGGAACGCTCCAAGCTGCAGAGATCAGGAGCTCCACATTGGTGCTCCCCCTTCGAGGCCTCGCCCCACTGCTAGGCCCCTATGTGGGGACACAGCTGTGCTATATAAATATCTTCAGCAGATCTGGGTGGGGGGTTGAGGGCAGGGGGGACTAAGTCTCCATACTCTGCATCTTGTGGGTCATTGGTCAGCCAAGGAGACGAGAATAACAATGCAGCCCAGCGCTCCCGTTTCCTCCCCCCCTTTTTATTAACATATAAAACACATACATATACATTTACACAATACACGTACACAACACACTACCTAATTTTCATAACATAACACATACCTACATTACTCTATATAATACCTACCTATACTATACATGGGGGATGCGGGTGGCGCTGTGGGTTAAACCACAGAACCTAGGACTTGCCAATCAGAAGGTCGGCGGTTCGAATCCCCGTGATGGGGTGAGCTCCCGTTGCTCGGTCCCTGCTCCTGCCCACCTAGCAGTTCGAAAGAACGTCAAAGTGCAAGTAGATAAGTAGGTACTGCTCAGGCGGGAAGGTGAACGGCGTTTCCATGCGCTGCTCTGGTTCACCAGAAGCGGCTTAGTCATGCTGGCCACACGATCCGGAAGCTGTACGCCGGCTCCCTCGGCCAGTAAAGTGAGATGAGCGCCGCAACCCCAGAGTGGTCATGACTGGACCTAATGGTCAGGGGTCCCCTTTACCCTTTTAAAACACATATACATTTACACAATACACGTACACAACACATGTAATTTTCATAACATAAAACATACCTACATTACTCTATATAATACCTACCTATACTATACATATCAACATACCTGCACACCTACCCCACACGGACACCCACCAAGTGACTTGACTTCCAGCCATCTTGTTACGCTACTTTATTTTTCCAACTAGCTTAAACGCATTTCATTATTTCTTTAACCTCTTCTTTTATCTTAACTTTACTCTCCTTTCACTCTAATCATTTTCTGGATTCACTCAGTATCTGTCAGAAATCCTACTTTTTCCACATAAATTTTGATGTATTCCTTAAAGATAGCCCACTCCTTATTCACTTTTTGTACCATATCTCCTCTTATCCTCCCTATTAGTTCGACAATATGGAAGTATTCTATCATTTTAGATAACCAGTCTGTTTTAGTTGGGACGCTGCAGCTTTTCCAATTTTTGGCAATCAATAACCTTGCCGCCGTAGTTGCATACATAAATATTGGTCTGACCGTTCTTATTTCCTCTGACACAATACCTAAGAGAAAGGATTCTGGTTTTTTTTCAAATGAAAATCTAAACATCTTTTTCAGTTCATTATAGATATTTTCCCAGAATCCCACTATCTCTTTGCACTCCCACTACATGTGTAGAAAGGTTCCTGTGCTCCCGTTTCCTAAAGGGGTGGGGTAAACTCTGTTTCCATCCGAGGGCCGGATTCTCTTCTGGGCAACTTCCCAGGGGCCACATGGCAGAGGCGGGCAAGGCCAGCAGCAGATATAAATGTCCCCTTTGTACAGTAGGATACTTTCTGCACTCACCTCCTTATCTTCCACCCACCAAGCAAAAGGCATTATCAGAATTCAAGGACATGTTTCGGCCAAGCAAAGGCACCCAAGGAAGGTGTGAAGCAGGGCTGGTGGTTATTGCCATGGGAGACAGCACCAAGGGCCAGGTGAAAAGGCTTAAGGGGCCACATGGGGCACCCAGGCCAGAAGTTTTCCCCACTTCTAAAGGGATTTGGTGGAGACCTCTGGCTGTGATTGGCTAAGCTGAGCAACAGAGAGGGGAGGCGCTGTGCTCCTGCAACTGTGGCGATAGTGGTGAGCAAGCTTATTGTTCAGAGAAGTGTCTCCTGTGAATGAGGAATTTGTGATACACGGCATGTTACTGAGGAACGCCATTAAGATTTCTCAGAATAGTGTTTTCAATCCACTGGGCTAGATAACATCACGGGGATTCCTTTAAAGAAAGAAAAGTTACATAATAGATGCACATTTAACAATTGCTTAAAACCTACAAGAGGGCCATTGTGTGGTCGTGGTTCGGATGCAGGATCGGGACCTGGGAGACTCAATGCTCACTGAGTGTCCTTAGGCTAGCCACAGTTTCTCAGCCTAGCCTACCTCACAGGGTTGTTTTGAGGATAAAATAGAGAAGGGAAGAACCATGCAGCTCCTAGGATGAAAGGCACAATATAAATATACAACAAATAAACATGCATTACGCACCCGGTTAGGTTGCCTCTAACATATGTATCTGCTAGCATATATAAAAAACTGACACAATATGTATTTTCTGTGTGTATATATATATATATTAACACAGATTGAGAGGGAATAATATATGACATATCAATTTTACAAATCCATCAAGCTATTAATCACCTCAATCTACTCTAAATAGGTTGTACCAACCTCATGGGAACCCCATAAACCATGGGAGAAGTCTTTGTGCTCAAGCCCCATTGGAATGAATGGAGCTGCCTTAAAATGAATGGACTGGTGGCAAGCTGTGCTTGGGAAATGGTTTAACCATTCAGACGAAATAGTTTCCCTCTAAACATTGGGGTTGGACTAGATGACCCTTGGGTCCCTTCCAATGCTATGATTTGGTCATGTTTACTTCCCCATAATAAACACACCGAAGGTCTCAGGTGGAAAGTTTGACGGAATTAAGTTCCACGACAAACTAACCTGTGATGGTGACTTAGCTTGAATCATCCAGAATGGAAAGTTCATTGCGCAAGCACTTTTTCCATGGTCCAACAAGCTGAGGCTTAGAGCAGACAGCCCTCCAAAGACCACAATTATTTTCCTCCCCCCCAGCCCAAGAATATCTCAGCAATTTTGGTGGCAATGGAAAAGATGGAGCAACAGCAGATACAGCCCTTGTTTGCTTCTTTCCCCCCATTGCAACCCAAATTGGCAAAATCTTGGTCAAATTGGTCAGAAAAAAATAACTGTGGGACCAGATGACGCCCCCAAACTGGGGGCTAACCACCCCGCCCCACCCCAGCTTCCAGAGTGGGTGGCTTGGGCACGGTTCATACGGCCTCGGTCCAGTATACCTGAAGGAGCATCTTCACCTCCATAGTTCTGCCCGGACACTGAGGTCCAGCGCCGAGGGCCTTCTGGCTGTTCTCTCCCTGCGAGAAGCCAAGTTACAGGGAGCCAGGCAGAGGGCCTTCTTGGTAGTGGCACCTGCCCTGTGGAACGCCCTCCCATCAGATGTCAAAGAGAAAAGCAACTACCAGACCTTTAGAAGACATCTGAAGGCAGCCCTGTTTAGGGAAGCTTTTAATGTTTAATAGGTTATTGTATTTTAGTGTTTTGTTGGAAACCGCCCAGAGTGGCTGGGGAAACCCAGCCAGATGGGCGGGGTATAAATAAATAAATTATTATTATTATTATTATTATTATTATTATTATTATTATTAATAGAATCCTAGAACTGGAAGGCACCTGGAGGTTCATGTAATCCATGGGTAGGCAAACTAAGGCCCAGGGGCCGGATTCGGCCCAATCGCCTTTTAAATCCAGCCCACGGATGGTCCAGGAATCAGCGTGTTTTGACATGAGCAGAATGTGTCCTTTAAAATGCATCTCTGGGTTATTTGTGGGGCATAGGAATTTGTTCTCCCCCCCTTCAAAATATAGTCCGGCCGCCCCCACATGGTCTGAGGGACAGTGGGCCGGCCGCCTGCTGAAAAGGTTTGCTGACCCCTGATGTAATCCAATCCCTGCAATGCAGAAATATGCAGCTGTCCCATACAGGGAATCGAACCTGCAACCATGGTATTATTAGCACCATGCTCTAACCATCTGAGCTATCTGGTCTCAGGCGTTATATGAACCTGGCTTTTGACAGCTTTCATACGTAATTTCCAGTTGACGAGGTTGGATAGATCTATAGACTTTTTTAAAAAAATAATAATTAAATTTTATTAGATATTACAAAAAAAGGAAAAAAAAGATATAGAAATAATACATAACCATATATAAAAACATTTATCTACACAATTTTCCAGAATGTAGACTAGAAAATGAATGAAGAGAAAAAATACTTTTCATAATCAATAATTCCAAATTCATACTTCAAACATTACAATATATAAATCCTAGTTAAAATCCTTTTTTGGTTTTGGTGGCTCTCCTCCTTAGAAACATCCTTGCTGGGATTTAACGGCCTAGGAAAACAAGAAGCTGCCTTGTGGTTGAAGCTGAGACCTTCTGCCTGCCAAGCAGCTGTTCTGCCACTGTACTAGCCTAGTTGATATTCCTTCATTGCAGGGAGTTGGACTAGATGACCCCTGGGGTGCCCTCCAACGACAGTTCTGTGATTCAAAGCAAGTTGGTGCTGCAGGTGGGAATTAAATACACTGGACCTAACAGTACTCCACCAAAGTCAGCATGCTCAGATTCAGCGGGGGCGGGGGGCAGAGAGGGGCTCTGCCTTCTCCCTGCTGATAAGAAATCCACTCATCTTCTTGACCCAGGTTTGAGATCTGTAATGCCAAAACCATTCCTAAGGATGAAAGAGTCTTGCAGGGCCAGGGCCTTTTCAGTGATGGCTCCGACCTGGTGGAATGCTCTGTCCCTGGAGACCAGGGCCCTTCAGGATTTAACCTCCTTCTGTTGGGCCTGCAAGACAGAGCTATTCCGCCTGGCCTTTAATTTGAATCCAGCCTGATCTTTTATTTCCCTTCTCTTCCCTCCCCTTTTATGAAGATCACCCGCTCTGAGACTCCACAGCTAATTCTCCCCTGGCCTCCTCGCTGGCCCAAGTAGGACCAATTCAGCCAGCTAGCCCTGGGGATTATCTAATTGATTTTTTATTTTTATTGTTATTCATGCTTTTATACTGTATTTTACGCTGCTTTTATAATTAAGTGTTTTAAATTTGTTGTTATCCGCCCTGAGCCCAGTTTTTGAACTGGGAAGGGTGGGGTTTAAATAAAATTATTATTATTATTATTATTATTATTATTATTATTATTATTATTATTATTAAAGATTCACAGATTTGTTATACAGCCCAAGGCTCCTTGCAATAAGTAATCTGGCTACCTCTTGTTTTGTTTTTCAAGGTTTTATTTATACTTTTCAAGTTTATACATTTCGTTAGTTTTACAATCAATCTAACATTTCAACATTTCCTTCCCCCTCCTGTGGTTCCTTAAAATTTATTTTTAAATATCTCCTGCATATCCAAATTCATTTAATTTACTCATATAATCATCTACCTTAAATATATACTCTTATGAAACTGCAGGTTATTACAATAATACCACCAATGTTTTTATCTGTTTGCAATTTATCTGCAAATATTCAACCAACCATTTCCGTTCTTTTATTAAAAAGTTTGTTATCTTGATTTCTTATTCTTCCGGTAAGTTTTGCCATTTCTGCATATTCCATATGTTTTTGTATCCATTCTTCCTTCTGGTTTGGTTTGCTTTTTACAAAAGTGATTTCGAACATCCTTTTCCATTCATTGTACGTACATCATCGATAACCTGGCTACCTTTTGGGAATCATATGGAGATTTTCAGATCCAGGTAAGCAGGTATTTCAATAGGAAACAGGAGGTCATCCTCTGCTGGCCTTGGGAATGTTTGCGCCTGGATGAGAAAGGCAAACAATGGAAGGCAATTTCAAGGAATGCCAGAAAGAGAGGTGGAAGCTGGAAGCTGGACAAAGGCTAATCAAACTAATACTTTCAGTTTGTTCCGTGATAAGGACTGCTCCAAGGCTGCATCGGTGGCGAAAAATTTAAGGTGGCAGGGAGAGAGAAAACGCCTTGTTCTCATATAAAAAGCACATTATTTAAAGTCAGGGGTGAAGAACTGTTTTCCATCTGAAATTGGGTAACTTTTGTGGAGGCAGCCGGGGGCCATGCTGCTGATGGGTAAGGCCCTGGGCACAGCCAGGCTTTTTGTTAGGAGTAGAACCATGGGCGTGGCTAGTATTGGGGGGGGGGAGCTTTTTTTTTTTTAAGGAAATCAAAGCTGTTGAGCTTTCTTGGGAAATCACAGGTAAAAATACCCCGTAAATAGGACGTTGAGGGGGGCAGGCTTCTGCTGCAGGGTCAGAACATCAGATAACAGCACTTTCTATGGTTTTCAATAGTATTTGTGGAACTAAGGGGGGAGAGCTGCCTCCCTGCCCCCACCCCCCTTGGCTATACAAATGGGTAGAGCCTCAGATTTGTATTAATTTGTATTTATTTTTTGTGGTGGGGGGCACGCTCCCCCCCCGACATGGGCATAGCCAGGATTTGGGGGGGGCATAACCGACGTGATTGGTCAGTTAGTTAAGTATTTCTATTGTTTTACTTGATCTGGGGGGAGGCACTATTCCCATGCCCCCTGCCCGCCTTGACTATGCCCATGGGTGAGGTCACGCTTTCCTAGGAGTAAGCCCCACTGACTTAAGTGGATCTTATTTCTGAGGAAATGTACCGTATTTTTCGCTCTATAAGACGCACCAGACCACAAGACGCACCTAGTTTTTGGAGGAGGAAAAGAAGAAAAAAAATATTCTGAATCTCAGAAGCCAGAACAGCAAGAGGGATCGCTGCGCAGTGAAAGCAGCAATCCCTCTTGCTGTTCTGGCTTCTGGGATAGCTGCGCAGCCTGCATTCGCTCCATAAGATGCACACACATTTCCCCTTACTTTTTAGGAGGGAAAAAGTGAGTCTTATAGAGCAAAACATACGGTACATAGGTGGCTAAAGCTCTAAATATCTTTTTAAGCTCAGCCCTTTCTTAAAATACAGAACGATTAACTGCTTGACGTTGGCATTTATTTAAGCAGAAGTAATGTCAGGCAATGATGCGCAGATCTGCCTTTTGGAACCAAGAGGCACCCAAGTAGCTCAGTCGGCAGAGCAGGAGACGCGTCGTCTTACAGTCATGGGTTCGAATCCTGAGTTGGGCAAAAAAAAAAAGGCGCTTGGAATAGCGATGACCCCGGTGGTGCCTTCCAAATTTGGCTTCTATTATTCTCTTCTACCCAACTAATTCCTCTGCAAAGGCCGAACTCTTTCAGTTTCTATTCTCTCCCTTTGCGTAAAGCTGTGCTTTGGAGACCCTCCCAAGGCGCACAAAACTACAGTTCCCGTCGTGCACCGGAGAGCAAAGCTTCCGGGTGCTTGTAGTCCTCTTGCGCTCCCTCTTGCCATCGCATCGGGGGAGCGAGGCCCGCCTGGCGAACTACAACTCCCATGGTGCCGCGCGGCGCGCCTCCGCTTCGCCTCCCTCCTCTCTCTCTCTCCCTCTGCCTCTCCCCGCTCCGCGCTCCAAACAGCTGATCGCGAGGCGCAATGGCTGCAGCAACCGCCGCGGATGCGGGGCGCGGGGCGGCGGAGAGCGAAGCGGGAGGCAGGGATCTCGGGGGCGACAGGTAAGAGGAGAGACCCCCCTTTGGCAGACGCGCACCTTTGGGTGCGGGGGAAGGGAGGGAGGGAGCCCAGGTGGCTCTTCCCGCACGGGGGTTCCCCGGGGAGAGGCGCGCTCCGTTGCGCCTGGTTGCGAAGGGTGCCCGGGGCGGCTGGATGCGCGGAAAACGGAGCCCCGGCCGGGCTGAGCTCGTTGGCAGGGCGCCCGCCTTCTGCGCGGATGGTCCCGGGTTCAATCCCCGGCATCTCCCGGGATTTGCGGGGAGCGGATCCCATCAGGAGAGCGGTTTCCCGTTGGCGCAGAAAATGCCGAATTAGAGGGACGCCCTGGCAAGAGTGCACACTTGAATAAAACATCGGGGGGGGGGGGTAAGCCCTGTCCAATATAATCGTGGAGCAGGTACACCATTTGAATGGCCTTTCCTATCAACTTGGGCGGGGGGGGGGAGTGGGGCTCAAATATTTCCTTTGCCCGCTGGCACCTTCCGTTGCGCACCTGAGCACTGCCTCTCTTTGGGTTTCAGTAGTTGGCATGTGGAAGGGCTCAGTGGTCATGGAGTTGAAAGGTACCATGAGGGTCATCTTGTCCAACCCCCCAGCCAGGAATCATTTGAGCCAACCTGGGGCTCGAACCCACAACCTTGAGGTTTAGAGTTTCATGATCTAGTGACTGAACTATGTGGGAAGACTAGGAGGCCATTGGGGGCACACAATGGAGTTGGCGAGTTTGGTCTCTTACCAGGCACCCCCAAACTCAGCCCTCCAGCTGTTTTGGGACTACAACTCCCATCATCCCTAGCTAACAGGGCCAATGGTCAGGGATGATGGGAATTGTAGTCCCAAAACAGCTGGAGGGCTGAGTTTGGGGATGCCTGGTCTCTACCATAGGAACCAACTCCTAGGGGCCAAGGTCCCTTTGGCCCCCCCCAAAAAATAAAATGCCCCCCGAGTTGATGGGCATTGCCATTCAAATGATGTGCATGTGCCGCGTCATGTGATTGATTACATGGGGTGGGGTTTACCTGCCCCCCTCAATCTTTTATTCAAGTTGGCCCCACCTAATGCGTGCCAAGGATGGAGGCCCAGAGGGGCACCAAAAATGCGTCTCTCACCTCTGGCTCACACTCCCTGGACCGTCCTTTGGGTGCCTTGGCAGAGAAGTACAAGGTGGGGGCAGCAGTCAGGATGACAACTTGGATAAAATATTTGCGGGGGGGGGGGGCGTGTAAGCCTTGCACCATATAATGGATCACAAGCCACATAGACAATTTGAATGGCAATGCCCATCAACTTTCTTGGGGGGGCGGCCCCCTGAAATACTTTAGGGGGGGAAAGGGTTTGTGCAGGGAGTTTCTTGAAGGGCCTAGGAAGAAGAGGAATTTAGGCAGGAATTTAGGAGGAGAGATTTAGACAGGCTAGGAGACCTGAATTTCACATAACATGTCGAAAAGAACTAGGCACTTTTGTTTCTAAAAATACCGGTAACTTTTGACACCTTAAAGACTAGTCAGTTTTATTAAGGATTAAACTTTTTAGCAGATTGGACCCAATTCATCAGATGTAGCACACTTATTCCGATTTAAAATCTGTTTGTCTTTATAGTGCCACAATGTCACGACAGCAGACTTGACACGCTTTGAATTGTGTTTGCAAGTTTTGAGTGGTTGTATATATCTTTGTCCTCATCCGGTGCCGACCTTTGGGATAGGATAGGCGTTTAAACAAGCAAATAATACTGACCACCGCTGAGGTCAAACATTGCTCTTTCTGTTGCCGCAAACTCTCTTCACACCAGAGCCGTAGCTGGGTGATTTTGCGCCCCTGGCAGAACCGTCCAGATTGCGCCCCTAGGTAAAGGTAAAGGGACCCCTGACCATTAGGTCCAGTTGTGACCGACTCTGGGGTTGCAGTGCTCATCTCGCTTTACTGGCCGAGGGAGCTGGCGTACAGCTTCCGGGTCATGTGGCCAGCATGGCTAAGCCGCTTATGGCGAACCAGAGCAGCGCACGGAAACACCGTGTTCCTTCTTGGAGCCTTCTGGCGGTTCCCTCGCTACGAGAAGCCAAGTTACAGGGAACCAAACAGAGGGCCTTCTCGGTGGTGGCCCCCGCCCTGTGGAACACCCTCCCACCAGATGTCAAAGAGAAAAATAACTACCAAACTTTTAGAAGACATCTGAAGGCAGCCCTCTTTAGGGAAGCTTTTAATGTTTAATAGGTTATTGTATTTTTGTGTTTTGTTGGAAGCTGCCCAGAGTGGCTGGGGAAACCCAGCCAGATGGGTGGGGTATAAATAAATTATTATTATTATTATTATTATTATTATTATTATTATTTGCTGAGGTCACCAGTACCTTCCCAAGCTGCAAAGAGTAATTCCAAATGGCTATGGGTGTTGTTCGTTTGGAGGAAGGTCTAGCGAATGCAGTGCTCAACTAGCAGTGTTAGAAATTCACCAGGCGCATTTTGCGACTGGCACAGGTCAAATTGCAACCACGTGGAGATCTCTGGGTGTCAGGCTCGCGACGGACATCTGCATCTGGCTGGTCCCTCCAGCTTTCTTTTTTTGCATTCATATCTCAACGGAAAACATGGTTCACCTCCCATCTTCAGTTAATCTGCACAACGACCCTGTGAGGTAGGTTAAGAGGTTACGACCGACTCCAAGGTCACCCAGTGAAACTTCATGACTGAGTGGGGATTTGAACCCTGATCTCCCGGGTTCTAGTCTGACACTCTAACCTCTACACCACTCTGCCTTCCTAGAGCTATTCTGCTGTGGGCCAGCTCTGTAAATCAAGCAAGTGAATCAATATGGGGGAAAGCCAAATGTCACTTAGAGAAGGATCTGAAATGCCGTATGTTTCGGTCTATAAGACGCCCCCATATATTTTGGGGGGCTCAGATTTAAGAAAATGGGGGGAGATGGCTCAGAGTATAAGATGCCCCCCTAATTTTTGACATTATTTTTTAGGGGGAAAACCTAGTCTTATACACGGAAAAATACAGTATTTTCCTTGAAGCTTGAATTTGTTTTCTTCTGGATCGTTTCATTTGATGTTTTCATGCGTTGTAAACGGCTTTGAGATTTTTTCCCTTTAAAATATAAAGTGGTATAAAAATGAAATTATTAATAATAAAAAATAATAACGGTAAATTTCACCACGAAAAGCTGCCTAGACATTCCTTTTTGGTGTCTGTAACCTAGGTTTAAGGTGCCTTTGGCGATTGGCTTATATATCTGAATTCCTAACACTGTCAGCTAGGCTGGGCTTTCTCTTTGTTTTGCAGCTGTAGGTCTGGAATTTAATCCACTGTGGGGATTAGCCTTCTGAGAAGCATGGGCAGTTTTAACCTGTTGCTGACTTGCACGCCTGCCTGTTTCTGAAAACACCTGTGATGTTGTCCTGAATATCACACACAGGGCTCTGGAGTTGCACATTTTGGCCAACAAGCCAAAGGCGAGTGTGTGTCCCACTGCCCCCACCATACCCAAAGTTTAAACAGAGGAAGCCTCCAGCACGATGTGAGTGCTCTGGGAGTTTGTCTGTCTCTGTATACATACATACAAAGAATATATCTGAATGACAAAAAGCAGACAACACACACACAGAGAAAGGCAAAACAACTAAGTTCAAGGAGAGGCGCTTTAGATAATGAAATCAAAAGAAAAAGTAATATCAAGAGTGAATGAAAATGATGCAATTATGAATCTACAAATGGGGAATGAAATACAACTTGCATGGTGCAATGAAAGAGATAGGCCATTCTCCCTCCTTTTTCGTACAGTCTTACCTCGGGATAAATACGCTTCAGGTTGAGCGCTTTTGGTTTGCACTCTGCGGTGACCCAGAAGTAATGGAGCGCGTTACTTCCGGGTTTCGCTGCTCGCGCAAGCGCAGACGGTAAAAAATGATGTCACATGCATGCGCGGAAGCAGTGAAACACGATCCGTGCACGCACAGACGCGCTGTCACATCTTACGTTATGTTCAGGATGCGAACGGAGTGGATCCCGTTTGCATCCCGAGTTACCACTGTATTTACAGACGCCACCAAATAAAATCATATTTCTAAGGGATTTGCCACGCATGTGACAGTGCTGTGCTATATTTAATAAATAACCCCACAAACAGAGGTGAAATAAGAAGGCTCAACATCTCCCCTAGCCGCAGAAGAATAACATGCCATTCCCCCCCCCCCCTGAAATAGCAATGAACATAACTGTTTTTAATATATATAGAGGCTGGGGGGGTGTGGCTTGGGAGAGGGCCTTCTCTGTGGTGGCCCCTAAGCTGTGCAAGAAAGTTATGTGCAAGAATGGTGTGCAAGAAGAAGAAGAGTTTGGATTTGATATCCCGCCTTTCACTCCCTTTATGGAGTCTCAAAGCGGCTAACATTCTCCTTTCCCTTCCTCCCCCACAACAAACACTCTGTGAAGTGAGTGGGGCTGAGAGACTTCACAGAAGTGTGACTGGCCCAAGGTCACCCAGCAGCTGCATGTGGAGGAGCGGAGACACGAACCTGGTTCCCCAGATTACGAGGCTACCGCTCTTAACCACTACACCACACTGGCTTTTGTGCAAGAATGGTGTGCAAGAAACCCTAACACATAACTTTCTTGCCCAGCTTAGGGGCCGCCACAGAGAAGGCCCTCTCCCAAGCCACCCCCCCCCCCAGCCTCTGAGGGCAAAAGAACTAGTAAGATAGCCCCTTCTGCCAATCTTAGCACTCCAGAGGGACTGTAGGGAGGAAGACTCCCTTTCAGATATTTGTTTGAGAAAATGGTCTCAGGCCCCTGGGATCTCGATGGAGGCACTCCCAGCCTCCATATCTGGGTTTGTGCAATATTTTGAACAGCTGCACAGGTGTGTGGAGGGCAGGGGAAGACCAGCAACTGGCTAAAATGTCAGTGCTTTCCAGAAACTAATGCTAAACCATTGACTAACTTCCTGCCGAGTTACAGTACGGACCTATTATTCCTTCAGCCCTTCCTCTTCAGAGCTTGGAGCCCTGTCTTAGCCTGACAACAAGCCTGCGAGGTAGGCGAGGTATATTGCAGAAGAAGAGAAGGATGTGTTGTACGGGAAAGGAATCCAATTTCTTGAGAACGTTTGGCTTTTAAAAGGAAAAAGAACCCAAAGCTTATCTCCGATGGTTTTCGTGTAAATACATTTTCAAGGCGTCGCTCCAAATCCTGGCCGGTCCGCTATCTGGGGAGAAAAAACACATTTTTCTAAGCAACAATAGTCTGCAATTTGAATGCTGGGGGGGGGGGGGAGCAACATCCTTGAAAACAGAAGCATTTCCTTGAGGGATAATTTCTGAATTCCATGCAGTTCAGTTAAAAATAGCCCGTTGATAGATTGGGTGGAGCTCCACTTAGCCTCCAAGTTCCCAGTCCATATGGAACATCTCTCTGAAGCAAGCCATGCTGGAACAAACAGGGGGTCTGCTGGAGCCAAGCCGCCCATGAATCCCCCTGGTTTAGCAGGCTTTGTGCAGGAGATCTTCCTCCCGGCAGATCTCCCTGGAAAGTTCCTTTAAGATGTTTCAGTTCTTCCAGTTCTGCTGTCCCATTCACTGTTGAAATTCAGATTGTCGGCACTTGAGACTAGGAGGGCTGCATTTTGGTCTTGTTGACTAGAGTGTGACATATTTACTGATGGTTCTATGCACTGAATGGCCATGCTGCCTACTCTAAAGTCAGTGAAAGCCTGTGTCCAATGCTTGCCCTACTCAAGGTAGGCCCATTGTAGGTAATGACTGGGAGAAGCCGCCGAGACCACATAACACCGGTCTTGAAAGACCTACATTGGCTCCCAGTACGTTTCCGAGCACAATTCAAAGTGTTGGTGCTGACCTTTGAAGCCCTAAAAGGCTTCGGTCCAGTAGACCCGAAGGAGCGTCTCCACCCCCATCGTTCTGCCCGGACACTGAGGTCCAGCGCTCAGGGCCTTCTGGCGGTTCCCTCACTGCGAGAAGTCAAGTTACAGGGAGCCAGGCAGAGGGCCTTCTCGGTAGTGGCACCCGCCCTGTGGAGTGCCCTCCCACCAGATGTCAAAGAGAAAAATAACTACCAAACTTTTAGAAGACATCTAAAGGCAGCCCTGTTTAGGAAAGCTTTTAATGTTTAATAGGTTATTGTATTTTAGTGTTTTGTTGGAAGCCACCCAGAATGGCTAGGGAAACCCAGCCAGATGGGCGGGGTATTAATAATAATAATAATAATAATAATAATAATAATAATAATAATTGGCATGGTTACCTTACTTCAATCTTAGGCTTGGATTCAGCCAGGTACCCTACCCTGGAAGTAAGACCCATTGCATGCTATGGGCCTTCTGAGAAAGCATGCCGAGTCTCTGTGATTGCAAGAACGACTTTGGAAACAAGTGTTCCTGGATATTGTTTCTCTTACCAAAGCGTGCAATCGCATTTCCCTGCTGCTGGCTTATTTTTAATACTTGCTTTTTGGCAACGAGAGCAGAGACGCTGGCAGGCCTCTGGACAGATCCTGTAAACAGATCAGTTTTGTTTGGCCCTTTGCAATTTTTCAACTGTGTTTGCTCGGAAAGAGGGAGGGATATTTCCAAGTCGTAAACGAGAGGCAGACGCCATGCATTATTGTTCTCTCGGTGTTTGAATGTGATGGCCCATCTATAGCTACATGCATGGAGATCTTGCATGTAAAGCTACCACTGGATGGCACCATCTTCATGTGGATTGCAGAACCTGTGAAGTGGTCAGTTTGTGGGGTGAAACAGCTTTCTCCCTGCCTCTAGAGCACTGTCTGGAGAAGGCAGCGATGCCCAAGAAAATATAAGTTGATCCCTGAAACAGAGACCTAGTTCTTATTTGAAATAGTAAACCAGTGTCCTGACAGTACCACCATATTGCCAGTAGGGTTTGCATTACTGGCCATACACCATCTCCCCACCTCATAGAAAGCTAGCATCTCAGCCCTTCTTCTGGACATGCTAAGTTTCTTTTTGCAGGGAATTGTATTTTTTTTTTCTAGCAAGGAGAATTTAATCATGCGAGCCTCTATGTGCATTCTAAGGTGGGATGCAGCCCAGATTTGTTGTTGTTGTTGTTTAGTCGTTTAGTCGTGTCCGACTCTTCGTGACCCCATGGACCAGAGAACGCCAGGCACCTCTGTCCTCCACTGCCTCCCGCAGTTTGGTCAAACTCATGCTGATAACCTCGAAAACACTATCCAACCATCTCATCCTCTGTCGCCCCCTTCTCCTTGTGCCCTCCATCTTTCCCAACATCAGGGTCTTCTCCAGGGAATCTTCTCTTCTCATGAGGTGGCCAAAGTACAGGAGCCTCAGCTTCACAATCTGTCCTTCCAGTGAGCACTCAGGGCTGGTTTCCTTAAGAATGGAGAGGTTTGATCTTCTTGCAGTCCATGGGACTCTCAAGAGTCTCCTCCAGCACCATCAAAAGCATCAATTCTTCGGCGATCAGCCTTCTTTATGATCCAGCTCTCACTTCCATACATCACTACTGGGAAAACCATAGCTTTAACTATACGAACCTTTGTTGGCAAGGTGATGTCTCTACTTCTCAAGATGCTGTCTAGGCCTGTCATTGCCCTTCTCCCAAGAAGCAGGCGTCTTTTAATTTCATGGCTGCTGTCACCATCTGAAGTGATCATGGAGCCCAAGAAAGTAAAATCTCTCACTGCCTCCATTTCTTCCCCTTCTATTTGCCAGGAGGTGATGGGACCAGTGGCCACGATCTTCGTTTTTTTAATGTTGAGCTTCAGAACATATTTTGCGCTCTCCGCAGCCCAGATAGCTCAGTCTAAAAACACGAGATTCTCTTAATCTCAGGGGCACGGGTTCAAGATGGGTGAAAGGTTCCTGCATTGCCTGGGCCAGAGGGTTGGGCTAGATGACCCTCGCGGACCCTTTGTGACTCAAGCTTCAAGCCACAGCTTGGCTCCCTCCATGAGGACCAGAGCATTCGCTGAGATTAATGTGCCCTTCAACCAGACAGCGTCCTTTCCGCCCACGGCGCTGCTTTCAACACAAACCATTAGCCTAGGCAAACACTCCTTGCTTATCTTTTGCGGTTGTGCCAAGCTGCCGTGAGTCTGCATTTTTGCGTGTGGCAAGTGAGGATCCCAGTTGCTTCACCATGTGTTTACTGGAGACAGGGCGGCTGGCGTTTCGTTTCTTTGAAGAAGGTGCCTGGTTGCTCTTGCGCCACTAGGGGGAGATGTAAACCCTGCAGCTCGACTGGAGAGAGGGCCACGATTCATCAACTCTCACTGGGGGAAATGTACAGTGGCACCAGGGCCGTCTTAAGCATATGTGGTGCCGGGGTACAAAGATCTGCCCAGCGCCGTCCCCCCAGGTTCCCCAGAGTTATCAACCTTTTTTTTAGAGGACTAACACCACGCTTATCTCTGCTCAGGAAAAGAAAACAGGAAACAGGTGCCTGGGGCTGCAAAGATGAAGGAAACGAACTATGTGGGGAGCAGGATTTAAATCCACACTCACACGCTTTAAAAAAAAGAAATCCCCCGTAAACGCTGCTAATAGAATCCAGCCAGATGGGCAGGGTATAAATACCACCCTTTTCCTCCAAGGTGCTCAAGGTGGGGTTACGTGGTTCTCCCTCCCATTTTATCCTCAAAACAACAACCCTGTCAGGTAGGCCAGGCTGAGAGATGGGGACTGCCCCAAGGTCACCCAGTGTGCTTCATGGTGGAGGGGGGATTCGAACCCTGGTCCCAGTCTGACACTAACCATTACATCACAGAGGCTCCCTGTTCCGGCGTCACACAGTCTTGCTCAGTTCCGATCCTGATGTGGGGAAAACCTCTGTGCAACAAAGTAGAACCCCGTGAGTAGACACTATGCTGATTTTTTTTAATCTTATGGTGAACATCATCATTATTTTTTAAGATCATTTTTATTGCTTTTTCCAACAGAAAGTTGTAAACAAAAGTATATTCATATAAAGAGATTCCTCCAAATCTCCGGACTCTTCCCCGCCCCATCCACCCCGTGGTGGTCCCATTTTGAACACTTATTACTGCATATTCTTTCATACTCCAATTTTTATATCAAACCACATTGTCCGTGGTAATTGCTAAACTACAAGTGAGATCAAAACCCTGCTAATGTTTCCATCTGCTTGCAGTGGTCTCCTAAGTAACTTATAAATTTCCCCCATTCTTTTATAAAGTTTTCGTCGTCTTGGTTCCCACGTTTTCCAGCCAGTTTTGCCATCTCGGCACAGTCTATCAGCTTGGTTTGCCTCTCCTCTCTGGTAGGGACTTTGTCTTCTTTCCATCTCTGGGCTAGTAATGTCCGGGCAGCTGTTGTTCCATACATAAAAAGTCTCCTCTGTTCCTTTGAGATATCAGTTCAGTCATAACTCGGGTTACAGACACTTCATGTTGCGTTTTTTTGGGTTGCGGAGCACCAAAACCCAGAAGTACCAGAACGGGTTACTTCTGGGTTTTAGCGGTTGTGCATGCGCAGAAGCACTGAATCGCAGTGCAGACATGCCGCTGCGGGTTGTGGACACTGCGGGTTGCGAATGTGCATCCCACACGGATCACGTTCGCAACCCGAGCGTCCACTTTACCTGTAATTCCTAATAGAAAAGAAATTAACAAAAGTTATTTTTTGTTGATTTGGTTTCTTAACAAAGAATTTTGGTTTCTTAACAAAAGTTATTTTAAACATTTTCTTCCTTTCATTATATATCATCTCCCAGAAAGCTTTTCTTACCTTACAAGTCCACCACATATGATAAAAGTTGCCATCTTTTTCTTTACATTTCGAACAAGTATTTGTAGTTGTCCTGTACATTATGGTTAACGTCATTTGATCCACATGTCAGGCTGCCCCACGCAGTTACTTCCCACATGCTTTGTGCGATTTGGAATCGGTGTTCCCATTTTTTAGATATGAAAAACTGAGGCCAAGATGTTACACTCATTCGTTGCATCTGTAGGTCACACCCAAGCATACCTCTGTTCTCCTGCATAAACTAGAGCGCGCCGTGCCTCTTGGATAAAGGACAGGTCAGCCAACAGAAGCTTTGTGGAAACATCTGAACAAAATGGGGCAAGCTCAGAGTTAGGCATATTTGGGACAGTAGCATTGCCACCCACAGATTTTTTACTGGGGAGGGGGGAAAGGGGGAGAGTGGGCTAGTTTTCCCACCTGACCCCAATGTAAGGAGAATTTGCTCTCGTATCTCAGGTTCTACAAATGCTAAAAAATTTGGCAAAGTCTCTTGTTCAATGAAATCCTGCCCCGCACCACATCCCCAATCAGCTCTGGGGATTCCCACTAATAGTCAAGCAGATTTGAGGAAGGAGGAAGGAGGGTAGTTCTGTGGTGCAAGTGTAAATGTTCTAACGCTTCAAAGATGCTCTTAAGGCAGAACTAAAAAAAAATGCAGTACAGTGGTACCTCGGCTTACATACGCTTCAGGTTACATATGCTTCAGGTTACAGACTCTGCTAACCCAGAAATAGTACCTCGGGTTAAGAACTTTGCTTCAGGATGAGAACAGAAATCGTGCAGCGGCAGCAGGAGGCCCCATTAGCTAAAGTGGTGCTTCAGGTTAAGAAGAGTTCCAGGTTGAGAACGGACCTCCGGAATGAATTAAGCACTTAACCCGAGGCACAAATAACTGGGAAACACTGGCCTGCGAGCGCTCCAATTGGAGAACAGAGCTATTGCACAACCAACCTTACTGTATGCTTGTGAAACATGGACCACTTATAAACACCATCTCCAACTCCTCGAAAGATTCCATCCATGGTGTCTCAAATTTTTTTTACATATCACTTGGAAAGGCAGGTGAACTAATATCAGTGTACTGGAAAAAGCAAAGATCACCAGTGTTGAAGCAATGATTCTTCAACATCAACTTCGTTGGACTGGTCATGTTGTGCGGGCGCGTGATGATCGTCTTCCAAAGCAACTGCTCTATTCCGAACTTAAAAATGGAAAGAGGTTTGAAGACTCTCTCAAGGCAAATCTAAAAAAAGAAAAAAAGGCAGTATAAACACCGACAATTGGGAAACACTGACCTGCGAGCGCTCCAATTGAAGAACAGCCTCTACCAAAGGTGCCATGGGTTTTGAAGATGATTGAACTCAGGACGAAAGGGAGAAACGTGCTAAGAGGGAGGCACGCATGGCAAATCCACACCGTGATCAACTCCCTCTTGGAAACCTAGGTCCTCACCATCAGTGGCGTAGCGTGGGGGGTGCAGGGGGGGCCGGCCGCACTGGGTGCAACATCTGGGGGTTAGGGTTAGGGAGCGCAAATCCACGGGTTAGGGGGCACAAATCCACGGGTTAGGGGGTGCAAATTACTTGCCTTGCCCCGGGTGCTGACAACCCACGCTACGCCACTGCTCACCATGGAAGAACATGTGGAACTAGAGTTGGCCTCCACAGTCACTTATGGACTCAAGGTTAAAACCATGTTTATGGAAGACAATCTTACTCGGCTACGAGGAATCGCCAAAGAAGAAGATATGTTTTAACAGAAGAAGAGCACTGGACGCTACCATTAAGGGGGTGGGCGTTCAAATGAAAGTTGGGATTTCCCCCCTTTTTTCTCTTCCCACCATGGGCATCCATTGAGGGCAAACAAATTTCTGCCCTTCATAGGCAAGGGTTTCACAAGGCAGAGAGGCCTTCTCTGATTTTGGTGATATGGTGGAATCTTCCAACTCATCCTTTGGTTTTGTTAACTGGGAAAGAAGGAACTGAGTGATTAGTCATGGTATCGATTTGATTTTTTGTTGTTGTTGTTGTTGTTTCGTCGTTTAGTCGTGTCCGACTCTTCGTGACCCCATGGACCAGAGCACGCCAGGCACCCCTGTCCTCCACTGCCGCCTGCAGTTTGGTCAAACTCATGCTGGTAGCTTCAAGAACACTGTCCAACCATCTTGTCCTCTGTCGTCCCCTTCTCCTTGTGCCCTCCATCTTTCCCAACATCAGGGTCTTTTCCAGGGAGTCTTCTCTTCTCATGAGGTGGCCAAAGTATTGGAGCCTCAGCTTCACGATCTGTCCTTCCAGTGAGCACTCAGGGCTGATTTCCTTCAGAATGGATACGTTTGATCTTCTTGCAGTCCATGGGACTCTCAAGAGTCTCCTCCAGCACCATAATTCAAAAGCATCAATTCTTCGGCGATCTGCCTTCTTTTTTATTTAGCAAGATTTATATATCACTTTGTCAAAATAATATCATTCCCTCAACAGTTCACGTAAAAGATGTAAGATAGTCACAAACAAATACTGCTGAGATCAAAACACGTTTTGAAAACACCTGGCCGTAATAAAATGTATCACAGTATAGGGAAAAATCCTATATTTTTAAAGACAAATGTGCACCATAAAAAATGCACAAGTCTCAGTAGGCTCAAAAAGCACTTTTTAGCTGGCACTGAAAACAGTACAAAGGAGGTTAATATTAATAGGCTGGGAGTTCCAGAAAACAGGGGATGCCAATATTGATTTCTCGCAAGTGCGTTACAAACAAAGTGGTTGAGTATTGAGTGCTTTTCAAATGGATCTGGAGGCAGAGGAATTGAGTGTGGGTTTGTTGTTGTTGTTGTTTTGTATCTTGTTGTTTGGCAAAAAACTTTCAAGGCCGCTAAAAGTCACAGTCCAAGGATGTGAACGTTAAACTCTCAACTCACAAAACGGCAGCAGTGAAAGCAGGCATGCATGAATCCATAATAAAACCGAATGCCCTTGATTTCATGGAATGCTCTTTGTGATATGGCTTTGTTTACTGGCTGAAAACATACCCTCTCTGTGCAGGCTTTGGGGGGAGTTAGTAGTAGTAATAATAATAATAATAATAATAATAATAATAATAATAATAATAATATATATATATGGCTTCCCCAGCCACTCTGGGCAGCTTCCAACAAAGGTTAAAAATACATTAAAATGTCACACAATAAAAACTTCCCTGAACAGGGCTGCCTTCAAGTGTCTTCTAAATGTCAGGTAGTTGTTTATCTCTTTGGCATCTGATGAGAGGGCGTTCCACATGGCGGGTGCCGCTACCGAGAAGGCCCTCTGCCTGGCTCCCTGTAACCTCGCTTCTTGCAGTGAGGGAACTGCCAGAAGGCCCTCGGAGCTGGACTTCAGTGTCCGGACAGAACGATGGAATTGGAGACGCTCCTTCAGGTCTACTGGGCCGAGGCCGTTTAGGACTTTAAAGGTCAACACCTATATTATTAGAAAGGCAGTTCTGAATATGAGAAGAGCCATCCTGCTAGATCCAGCCAGTGGTCCATATTGCCCACTGTTCTTACTGTGACCAACCAGCTGTCTCTAAAAAGCCTGCAAGAAGGACCTGAGAAAAACAAGAGCATTCTCTCCTCTTGCAATCCCCATCAGCTTGAATTCAGAGTGGCATGTTTGGCTCGGTGTTTCATCTGTGCCTCTTGTTTCATTAATTGGATGGCAGTCACCTTTTATGTTTTGAGGATTTGGCGTGCAACCTCTCCCTGCAAAATACTGATGCAATCAATGGCACTTCTTGGCTGAGCAAACCTCACCTGGGAATTTCGACTGTGCTGTTTCAGGTAAATGTCTCGTGGTGAGGAGGAGCGATTGCCTCTGGCTTTAAAAGAGTACAAGGCGATCAAGAAAGTAGTCACAGCACAATGATAGAGACACGCTTGGAAGATACTGGTTATCTTGACCCGTTTCGGTCTGGTTTCAGGATGGAACTGGTCTTGCCGTCCCTGACAGAGAACCTTTATCAGCAAAGGGACGTCGAGAGTGTGACCTTGCGTTTAGCACAGCCGCACCAGAAATTTGCAACACTGCTCCTAAGGAAGTCAGCCAGACACCCACAGCCCTGATATTTCATTTTCAGCTGAAAATGTGCTTCTTTTGCCAAGTGTTATTGAAGAATTGATACAATTCAGCTCAGTTGGCAGAGCACGAGGCTCTTCATCTCAGGGCTGTGAGTCTCAGCCCCGTGTCGGATTCTGTGACTCTATGTAGTGTTGGTTGCTTGTTCTGTGTTTAATAGTTGTATGGTGTTTGAGCAATTTCATTGTACATAGACTTAATATTTTTATGAGCTGCCTGTTTATAAGTATTAATAATGGTAGCAATCAAAATTAGCAGCGTAGGAGAATAACATTGTCTTCACCAGGCAGAGGACCTTCTCAGTGGTGGCGCCCGCCCTGTGGAACGCCCTCCCATCAGATGCCAATAAAATAAACAACTATCTGACTTTTAGAAGAAATCTGAAGGCAGCCCTGTTTAGGGAAGTTTTTAATGTTTGATGTTTTGTCGTGTTTTTAATATTCTGTTGGGAGCCTCCCAGAGTGGCTGGGGAGGCCCGGCCAGATGGGCGGGGTATAAGTAATAAATAAAATAATAATAATAATAATAATAATAATAATAATAATAATAATAATAACAACAACAACAACAACAACACTTAAGAGGTAGCATAGTGTCTCTCGTGAGTGTATCGTACACAGTCCAGGTGCCACCAGTGAAAAGGCCCTGTCTCCTCACCTCCTATAAAGGACTGTGGAATGGAAGGTGAGATTTAATCTGATCTTATATTTGCATGACGGATCCCAGCAGAAGTCATTGTGGCCACCTTGCCTTGTCATTCATATTGTAATCCTCCTGAGGCAGGAACCTTCTTAGTTCACTCCACCCAGTTATGTTAGTGGTATATGCTACAGTACTAATAATGTTTAAAAACAATAGATAATATGCTTGTGGGACACCTATGGGAGAAGAAAGGGCAAAGGAGTAAGCCCTACACAAATCCGGAATGGAATTCCTAAGATGGTTGGATGGCATCTTGAATGCCTCCTTCCGGCAGCTCTTGCAGCCAAGCCGGGGCCAAACGTATTGCTTTCCTTTCTTTGGGACCACATCAGCGAGGCCGAGACGAGGGGTCTTGTTGTCTGGACAGACCAGGACCCAGTGGCGTAGCATGGGGGGTGCAGGGGGGCCGGCTGCACCGGGCGCAACATCTGGGGGTTAGGGTTAGGGGGCGCAAATCCACGGGTTAGGGGGCACAAATTACTTGCCTTGCCCCGGGTGCTGACAACCCACGCTACGCCACTGCCCACGCTACACAATGCCCAGGCTTACGCCCTAGGGGAGTCACTTTGGTGCTACAAAGACAGCAGGAAAAAAATCGGAATTACATTAAATAACGTAGTTAACCTTATAGCCACAGACGTGGGTGGCGCTGTGGGTTAAACCACAGACCCTAGGACTTGCCGATCAGAAGGTCGGCGGTTCGAATCCCCACGACGGGGTGAGCTCCTGTTGCTCGGTCCCTGCTCCTGCCAACCTAGCAGTTCGAAAGCACGTCAAAGTGCAAGTAGATAAATAGGTACCACTCCAGTGGGAAGGTAAACGGTGTTTCCGTGCGCTGCTCTGGTTCTTCAGAAGCGGCTTATTCATGCTGGCCACATGACCCGGAAGCTGCACGCCGGCGCCCTCGGCCAATAAAGCGAGATGAGCGCCGCAACCCCAGAGTCGGTCACGACTGGACCTAATGGTCAGGGGTCCATTTACCTTTACTTTACAGCTCTTCCCTAGAGTTCTTGGTTGATTTAGCAAAAGATGTGTTAATATCCCTCCCCCCATAGATGGTGTTTCTTGCATAGCTCATCATCTTTGTAGCTCATCACGGGTGTGAATTGCACAATTGTGTACTTCTCCACATTAGCTGGCCTGGTCATGTGAGGTTGGTGAATCAGTAGACAAATCAGACAACATCAAGTATTTGAGCAATTGAATTTCCAAGCTTTTTTAGGCACTGCTGGCTTGGTTCCATAAACTCACCCCAAGGGTCCCCTGCCCTTCCGATCAAAGGCATTATTCAGAATAGCAGTTTGCATGAGCCACCAGGGAACACGACGCAGTAAAGTTCAAAACAGTTGCACGTTTGTTCAAAAATCCAAAAACTGGCTTTCAAAGTAGGCTGTCTCCAGTTCCAGGCCATGGATGGAGGTGGAGGAAACCAGGAACGGAGATTGACAGCTGTCCCAAAAGGGAACGCTGCTTCAGCACCAGTAATTACAGGCCGCTGAGTTCAGGTCTCACCAACCAGATGTTTGGACTACAACTCCCATCATCCCCAGCCAGCGCAGCTGATGGGAGTTGTCCTCCAAAATGTCTGGAGGTCACCAGGTTGGCAAAGTCTGATGTCGTTGATGTATTGCTTAGGAAGAGGGAGAGTACAGGAAAGGATGAGACAATAGTGTGAGACATCACTGCCAGCACACTTGCTGCTGCTTCCTGGCATGTGACCTTGGGGGGGGACACCCCAAGGGCCCCCCAAATATGTTTTGTATGAGAAACCTATAAAAAGCCCCAACTGAATGAGATATTGGCGTTCTGTTAAAATCCGTGGTTCATAATAGTTTCCATTTGTTCATAAAAGACGCATAGCCTAGTTGCTGCTTGGTTGCTTGAAATACCAAAGATAAGGCATTTGGGGAGAGAACTTCTGAAGAGTAAAATTATGGGAGTCTGTCTGTGCCAGCTTACCAAGTACGACTCCCCTTATGTAGGCTTGTTATCTAGGTGAACATAAATCTCAGACTACAATTCTCCTTTCTTTAGTATGTAGGCTTGTATCTATGTAGGCTTCAAAGGTTTAGAAGTGAGGGGCCCTAGAGGGGCTGGACACACGTCAAGTTGCAGGCTGGATATCCAGAAAGTTGTACCCAATGTGTTATTGCCAATTACCATCTGCTAATGTTTGCAGCATTTTGATTGGATCTTATGTGAATTCTTTGTCTGTAAACCCACCACTTGGGAAGACAGGCAAACTAATGCCAGTGTACTGGAAGAAGCAAAGATCACCGGTGTTGAATGATTCTTCAACATCAACTTCATTGGACTGGTCATGTTGTGCGGATGCCTGATTATCGTCTTCCAAATCAGCTACTCTAGTCCGAACTTAAAAATGGAAAGCGTAATGCTGGTGGTCCACAAAAAAGGTTTAAAGACTCTCTCAAGGCACAGCTTAAAAAAAATGTAGTATAAACACTGACAATTGGGATACACTTGCCTGTGAGCGCTCCAGTTGGAGAACAGCCTTTACCAAAGGTGTCATGGGCTTTGAAGACACTCGAACTCAGGACACATGAGAGAAACATGCTAAGCGGAAGACACGCTTGGCAAACCCTCACCGTGATCAACTCCCACCCAGAAACCAATGTCCCCACTGTGGAAGGACATGTGGATCCAGAATTGGCTTCCACAGTCACTTACGGACTCAGTGTTAAAACCGTGTTTATGGAAGACAATCTTACTTGGCTACGAGGGATCGCCAAAGAAGAAACCCTATAAAAGGTCCGGGGTGTGTGTGTGTAACACATGCCCATTCAGCCTTTGTAGAAGTGACTGCACTGAACCTATTTACTGCAGTAAATAAATTTTGAACTCTTTCTTCAACCCAACTCATAAGTAGTTAATGGTACTAGTGAGACCAGCAGATTTGCCATGCAACAACCTGGTCAGCTTTTCCTTAGTCCCCGTTTTCGGCAGCTCGGTTTGCTTGGACAGCCAGGGCTCTGACAGGCATCCTGAAAGGGGCCTGCTCCATCTCAGCACCCAATTGGCACCAGGGAGAGGTCTACTGATATAATAGGTGAAGCATGGCTTCAGTTTTCCAAACAACTAGCTTTTTAAGCTGCACAACAGGTTATCAACAATATCAGACCATGACTCCATGGTGGAGATAGTTACAAACTTTCTTTTTATTTTGTAGATGGCAGGAAATATTTATTAACTTCTGAGGGATGAAAATAAGCCAACATTAAAAATGCAGCATTTTTTGTTAAAAATGGAACAGGATCACCACTTTGCTGCTTGTTGTTGTTGTTTAGTCGTGTCCGACTCTTTGTGACCCCATGGACCAGAGCACACCAGGCACTCCTGTCTTCCACTGCCTCCCGCAGTTTTGTCAAACTCATGCTGGTCTCTTCGATAAAACTGTCCAACCATCTCGTCCTCTGAGGTCCCCTTCTCCTTGTGCCCTCCATCTTTCTCAGCATCAGGGTCTTTTCCAGGGAGTCTTCTCTTCTCATGAGGTGGCCAAAGTATTGGAGCCTCAGCTTCACGATCTGTCCTTCCAGTGAGCGCTCCGGGCTGATTTCTCTTTTTTTAAAAAATAATATTTATTAAAGTTTCAAAAAAGTTACAAAAGTGAAAAAAGAAAAAAGAAAGAAACAAAAAATACAAAATACAGAAAAATAAAAACAATTAAAAACAAACCAGTCTTTCCATGTCTTGTTTTTCATTTACTTGTTTCCCTGACCCCCTCACACCTCCCTTTTTTGTATTCTAGTTCAATTAGTTGTTTCAGCAAATCCTTTCCGCGCTCAGGGCTGATTTCCTTCAGAATGGAGAGGTTTGATCTTATTGCAGTCCATGGGACTCTCAAGAGTCTCCTCCAGCACCATAATTCAAAAGCATCCATTCTTTGGCGATCAGCCTTCTTTATGGTCCAGCTCTCACTTTCATACATCACTACTGGGAAAACCATAGCTTTAGCTATACGGACCTTTGCTGGCAAGGTGGTGTCTCTGCTTTTTAAGATGCTGTCTAGGGTTTGTTGCTAATCTGCATTTATTTATTTGGAACAGAATCTGTGGGCATATCCACTCTGTGTGCAAAAAGACTTTCTGTACAACCGGAACTCTGATTTGTCAGGGCTCTCAAAATGTATCTCCAGTTGAATGTGCCAATGGTGGGGTGGTAACAACAGTTACGTTGCCCACTGAGCGTTCCATGTTTGCAGTGCTTCTCTTTGCAAGAACAGTTTCATTAGGGGAAAGCTTGCGGGAATCCCCTTTTGCCGTTCTATCTCTTTACCGCAATGCATTCCCATCCTCTCAGGCAGATCCACCCTTTGTATCTGATGGGTTTCGTTTCCCACAACAGACCCCGGGGCATGTGATGGCTGTAACTTATCCGAGAGGGCAAGCGGCCAGTCAATTTGCTGAGAGAGCAAAGTGAAGAAGCCGTACCGGGTGGCGATGAGGGGAGTTTATTCTTAGACGTCTTGCTGGCCCAGATGGACAGCCTACGTTGGGGCTTATGCAACCACCTCAAGGAGGAACATCCAAGGCTGGGGTAGCTTAACCTGAGGCTAAGCATGGAGGAGAAATTCGACTCAAGGCACATTTGAAGGTGGACTTATCAGCTTTGCACTCTCCAAAACAGATATCCTTCCAGCTTTGAAATTACCCGAATTTTGCAATGCAAAATTCCAACCAAGCAATGTTTGCAAAAGCACATCTGTTAGGAGGAAGTGTGTGTGTGTGAGAGAGACAATATCAGGGAAAATAACATATTGCAATACGTTGTAGAAGGAAAAATTGCTTCTGAAAATGTGCATGATAAACTGCATTTACAGTCGTACCTTGGATCTCGAACAACTTGCAAGATGAACGTTTTGCATCCCGAACGCCGCAAACACGAAAGTGATTGTTCCAGTTTGTGAACATTCTTTGGAACCTGAACGTCCGACGGGGCTTCTGCAGCTTCTGATTGGCTGCAGGAGTTTCCTGCAGCCAATCAGAAGCCGCGCCTTGGTTTCCGAATGTTTTGGAAGTCAAACAAACTTCCAGAACGGATTCCATTTGATTTCCAAGGTACCACTGTAAAGGCATGCTTGCTAGGAGAAATTCACACTAAAATGAAGACTAATTTTCATGAGGGTTTAAAAATTATTATTGCATGGAGAGCTTTGAGAAACAGAGAGAACCAGAACTCATATCTCCACCCACCTCCTCCCTGCAGCCTTCCAGTCGTTGTTGGACTGTCACCAGCCCAGCCAGCCAATGTTCATGGATGGTGGGAGTTCTAGTCCCGCAGAATCTGGAGGAGGGCAGATTAGCTGCTCCTGCACTAGTGATTTGCTTTGCAGCAAGATAATTACAAGCTGAGATTAGCGCCTGGGATCTGGGAGTGCAGGACTACGGTGGCTTCCCCCACCCTGGTGCCTTCCAGGTGCCTTGGACTACAACTCCCATCAGCCCCGGCCAGCTTGGCCCATCTAGTCCAGCATCATGTTCTCACGGTGACCCAACCAGATGCCTGTGGGAAACCCACAAGCAGGATTCGAACCCAAGAGCGTTCTCCCCTCCTGTGGCTTCCAGCAGCTGGTACTCATCAGCATGGCTGCCTCCGACTCATAAGCATTGCTGCCTAATTCTATTTTAAAGCGATCTGATTTGTTGACCACCCCTGTGTCCTGTGGCAGTGAGTTCCACAGTTCATGCTCTTTCTTTTATACGTCCCGGATCTTCCGACATTCAGCTCCACCGGTGTTCTCATGCCAAGGAGGGAAGAAAAGCCTTCCCCTGGACCCTCGTCCCATGCCAGGCGTCTGCCCACCACTCTTGTGCATTGCCCTTCTCCGCCAGGCCCCGGACACGCTCCAAATGTCAGGAGCGGCTGCCTGTGGCCTTCCGCCAGCCATGTTTTGGTGCCTCTGGAGCAGTGGGGCTGCTTGGGAGGCTGTGCCGTGCGACTCCTCCTCTCTTTACAAAGTCAGTGCTATTAATATCAGGTAATGAACATAATCTCTAGGTTAAGCTATCCTCTTATGTGTGTTGGCTACTCTCTCGTTCCCCGGGCAGGGCTCTCTTTTCCCTCCTTCTCCCACTGTTGACACCACACCGGACTTTTTCGGGTCTCCTTGAACACTACCAGTTCGTAGGTTCTCCCAAGCCACCGTGTGGTGTTTTCCACCCCTTTCCTCCTCTTGTGTTCAGAGTGGCGAGACCCACGTTTCGTTTCACTGTAAAGGCCAGAATGCATGTAGTCAACTTCCTAGGGACTCTGAATTCTTTGAGGCTGCGATGAGACTCACACACACACACACACACACTCCACAAGCCAGCTCTCCCAGAGTCAAAAACACCTGAAGCCTTTCTGCCACTTCCACAGTCACCCCAGACCCTTCTCCGGCTAGGGGGAGATGAACAGATCCCCTGTATATTCGGGGGTCAGGATCTCTGGCTGCTGGGCCCTCGGACCTGAAGGCAGGTGAGTGCTTTTGTCCCGTTTCCCCCCCCCCTTCCGGATGTAAATTAACTCTCGGATGCAGGATGGACGAGTTTTTAGAAGGCTTAGGAAACAGAGGAGGGGGTGGCGAAGAGAGGAGAGGGGAGATCTGCTTTCGGGATTGCAAAACAAAACACTTGTTTTGGGAAATTTCAGGAGCAGCGCATTAGAGAACTGGCTGTTTCACAGATATTGGGAGGGTGCAATGCAGGGGGGGTGCAACTGGGCTTTTTTGGGGGGTGCTGTCTTTCATTCACCTGGGCTGGTTCTTTCCTTTGTGAACTGATTCACTGCCCCACCCCCTTAATGGTAACTAGGGAGCAAAACGTGTTTCTGCGGGAGAATGTACTCTTAATAATAGATGCATCCTTTGGTCAGTCGGAAGCAGGTGGAAAGGTTCTTAACTTGCCCCTTACTGGACCTATGAGCTATTTGGGGAGATGAAAGGTGGGTTTTGATGCATCATTTGAGCCGAAAGACTATTCTGCGCTGTAGTGATGATAACAGGTGCATGGTAAAGGGGTTTGGATGTTATTCCGGATTAAATCTCAGAGGGTGGGGAGAATGATTGTTCCCTCTCATTCTGATGTTCAAGCTGTGAGTGCCATTGCTTGTGTAGTCAGAATAGCCCCACACACACGTAAGAGAGAGGTATCTGCAAACTTGGGGGATCCCAAAGTTTGCAATAGGAAAAAAAGTTATTGTTTTTTTTTTAAAAAAAAACTTGGTCAGGATTTGGTGGGGGGAGGGCAATACCACCAAATGAGGAACTGGGCATGCTTACTTATTGCAGAATGCTGACAGATTGTGTTTGAGACGGAACGGAAAACTGAGCAGGAGGGGGAATGGAATGGAGTATCCTGGAGGAAGAGAAACACTCCATACTGCAACATTTTGTTGCAGATCCTACTTGTCTATTTATGGATTTTTGTGTGTGTGTGTGTGTGTTTGCTTGTGTTTCTGTTGTTTCTTCCCATCCCTGTTTTCAAGATGGAAAAATAACAGTATTTTTAAAGATATCACTTTACTTCGCCCTAGTGAACGCCATACCTTCCAACTCTCTGATGAATAGCTGTTTTTTTCACTGCGTATTTGGCTTGCGGGTGTGCACTGAGCTTGTATCTGATACAAGAGTTCATCCCCTTGCTTTCTCCTTTGACAGTGGAGACAATAATTTTCGGCAACCTTGCTGGTGTCTCCTGAATTTTGACCAAATTTCCCCGTTAATTTGGAGAACAGGTCGTTCAGCATATTCTCGGTTCTGATGTATATTTTGCTGTAGGAGGCTTAGTTTGGACAGAATCGAATATACCCTTTCAGAGTTAATGCCAAATACATTACTTATGAGAAATGAGCCACCGTGGTTGCCAGAGGGCATGAAAATTTGTGTCCTGGGCTTTTTAGACTCATCTGCCTGTGTACTATCTAAAACTAAAGGGGCGTATTGCTTGTCAGATGTGAATTCTCCGCCCCTCAGCTCTCCCACCCCACTACCAATGGGAAGTAGGGGCAGCAACAGGGACAAAGGCACATCACACAAATTACCTGTAAATATTGGTGCTGCCGAGTTGCCCAAAGTCCCCTCTGTCTCCCTCTGGAGATTCTGATCTTCAAATGCAGCAAAAGCAAACTCCTTGCGCATGAATAACAGCTACCACAGAGCGTCATGGATTCCTGCCTTATTCCTCCCTCCCTCCTGTTGTTGTCGTCGCTTGCTCATGTCAGCGTCACTCTGGGAACAAAGCACATTTGTTAATTGCCGCCGCAGCGTAATTCTCTCTCTCTGAGGGAGCCGGCTGGTGGTTATTTTGCAGGTGAAATGCACATGTGCTTCCCCGGCCCCCAGTGCCTGATTCCATATTCCAGCGGATCGATGTTGCCAGGAGCAAATTGCGAGCTGCAAGGCGCCTCTGCGTTGCGCTCACAGAGATGCCCTGCAGCTGCCCTGGCAAATTGTGAGGGGCCCCCAGCATTGTGCTTAAAAACCACCTGTCAGATGGCAGTGGTGGTTGCTCGTGAGTAACCAGTCAGGGCTCCGACCTGTCTTTTACAGGTTTTTATTTTGGTGCAAACTATTTACAGTGCCCCAAAGTTCATGTCTGCCTCAACCGCTAGCAGAATCTGGGAGTGATCGTTTCTGGGTCCTCCCACAACATAATACCTTAGTCACTCCCAGCCTTTTCCTTCCTTCTTTGCATTTTACACTTCTGCGCAGGGTGGGCGACGGAAGAGGCGTGCTTCCCTCCTGTCCGGCTTGAGCAGGAGCGGTGCTGAGGCTCTAGTCCTTTCCCCTCTTCCCCATTGGAGGTGTGGCTTTCTCCAACACAGGAAGAGGAACTACTTCTCAAGATTTTCGGAGGTTCCCTGTAACCCAACTGCCCCTCAGCTTCCCTTCCCTCTTCCGATGGCAGTCCCCTGACACCACCCTTTAAAAACAGGGGTGCCAAGAGTGGGGGACCATTAGGCAGAGTGAGGCGGCCAGCTTAGGCTGCTGTTGATGGAAGGCACCAAACGGTAGCAAACTGTGGGCTATTTATTATGATAAGAGTCCGCTGAATCAGGCCAATGGCCTGCCTAGCTCAGCATCCTGTTCTCACAGTGGCCAACCAGAAGCAGGATTTGAACACAAAACCACTTTCTTCTCCCGTGATTTCCATCAACTAGTATCCAGAACCGTGGCGCTCAGCTTCAGATTTAGGGTGGTGCAGTCTGAAGGCAGCCCTGTGTAGGGAGGTTTTTAACATTTGACCTTTTGTTATGTTTTTATATGTGTTGGAAGCCGCTCACAGTGGCTGGGGCAACCCAGCCAGATTGGCAGGGTATGAACGCATTATTATTATTATTATTATTATTATTATTATTATTATTATTAATATTATTATTGAGAATACAGTCATACCTCAAGTTACGTTTGCTTCAGGTTGCGCATTTTCAGGTTGTGTCCCGCGGCGACCCAGATGTACCGAAAAGGGTTACTTCCAGGTTTCACCGCTCGTGCATGCGCAGGCGCACAAAATGACATCGCACACATGCGCAGACGCAGTGAATTGCGACCCGTGCACGTGCAGATGCACAGACATGGGTTGCGTTCTTCTCAGGTTGTGAGCGGGCCTCCAGAATGGATCCCGTTCGCAACCAGAGGTACCACTGTACCCATAATTGAAAAGATCCATTTGGGGGCACCAAATTTTGGCCTTACTCTGGGCACTGTATTACCGAAGATGATCAAAGTCTGTCTGTGGCGGCAGAGCATATCTCTCATGGCTAGTAGCCACCTGTAGCTGTTATGGGTACATTAATTTATTATTACTGCTCCGTAGTATACACAAAGCAAGGGACCATAGCGACAACACTGCTTTCTGGCCCTTGGGCCCTAGTCGCTTCTCAGTCCTCTCCAGTGGTTACGAGAAGACAAAGCTGGAAGGTCCCTCGGGTAGCTCTCAGTGGAGGCCAGGCTACTGATTCGATGTCTGGATAGACGCACCGAAAAGGAGGCTTGTGTGAAAATCTGGATCGAAGGAGGGGAAAGTGTGGGAAGGCAGTGATCTGGAGAAGAACGTCGTATGGACATTGGAGAATTAATAGAGGAGGGGCAGGAAGAGGACTATTCTCATGAAACAACAGAGTGGAGAAGCTCTTTGTCTGTGGCCACGGGCAATATCAACACACTATGAACAAGGGATGGCTAGACTTTGGATTCCAACCCCCTCTTACCCCCCCTGTCTTATTTATCCTGCTGGTTGGGGCTGATCGAAGTTGGGAGTCCTGCAATTTCTGACGGACAGCCAACTTCCCTGCTCCTGCAGCCGCTGGAGCAGACCTTGAAGTGACATGCGGCTGCGAAGAGTGTTCGCATGTTGCAGCAAATGAGTGCGCACTCGAAAAGGGGTGTTCGCATTTTAATGTCAAGAAGGACACTGACAAACTGGAACGCGTCCAGAGGAGGGCAACCAAAATGGTCAAAGGCCTGGAAACGATGCCTTATGAGGAACGGCTAAGTGAGCTGGGCATGTTTAGCCTGGAGAAGAGGAGATTAAGGGGTGATATGATAGCCATGTTCAAATATATAAAAGGATGTCACATAGAGGAGGGAGAAAGGTTGTTTTCTGCTGCTCCAGAGAAGCGGACACGGAGCAATGGATCCAAACTACAAGAAAGAAGATTCCACCTAAACATTAGGAAGAACTTCCTGACAGTAAGAGCTGTTTGACAGTGGAATTAGCTGCCAAGGAGTGTGGTAGAGTCTCCTTCTTTGGAGGTCTTTAAGCAGAGGCTTGACAACCATATGTCAGGAGTGCTCTGATGGTGTTTCCTGCTTGGCAGGGGGTTGGACTCGATGGCCCTTGTGGTCTCTTCCAGCTCTATGATTCTATGATTCTATGAATGTTCAGAAGGTGTACAATCTTTGTCCTTGGTCTGGGAATACCACCGTCATAATCTCACCCTTCTGCTCATCAGAGAAGCAGGACAATTTGTTTAGAAAGCACTCTCCAACTGCAGAGCCACTTTCTTCGGCATCCAGCCAGAAGTTTGGGTTTTCAAGCCGGCACCGAGACCCCAAGCAGAGTGGGGAGGGGCTCCCTCTTTCTTTTCCCTAGTTGCCCTCCACGTCTGAGTTCTGGGGTGGGCGAGGTGGCTGTCCGATGCCAGCCTGGTGAGGTGATCCCTTTTAATCTCTCCTGGCAGGGTGCCAGGTGTTGCTCTCGTTGCTCCCCTCTGGCAGTTTTGGAAAGGTTGCTGGCGCTGAGCTCCCCTTCTGTATTCTGTGTAACACCCCGGCTGTCTCTGTAAGTGGGTTGGTTGGCCCTGTGTGTTTTGCATGTATCCATCTTCAAATATCACAAGAGCTTTCACATGGAAGGCCGGAGGCAGGTTGTTTTCTCCTGCTCCAGAGGCTAGGACTCAAACCAATGGCTTCAAGTCACAAGAAAGGAGATTCCAACTATTATTATTATTATTATTATTATTATTATTATTATTATTATTATTATTAATTTACAGTGGTACCTCGGGCTAAGAACTTAATTCGTTCTGGAGGTCTGTTCTTAACCTGAAACTGTTCTTAACCTGAAGCACCACTTTAGCTAATGGGGCCTCTTGCTGCTGCCACTGCACCGCTGCTGCACAATTTCTGTTCTCATCCTGAAGCAGAGTTCTTAACCCGAGATAATATTTCTGGGTTAGTGGAGTCTGTAACCTGAGGCATATGTAACCTGAAGCGTATGTAACCCATTATTTATACCCTGCCCATCTGGCTGGGCTTCCCCAGCCACTCTAGGCGGCTTCCAACAAAATATTAAAACACAGTAATGCATCAAACATTGAAAGCTTCCCTAAACAGGGCTGCCTTCAGATGTCTTCTAAAAGTCTGGTAGTTGTTCTTCTCTTTGACATCTGATGGGAGCGCGTTCCACAGGGCGGGTGCCACTACCGAGAAGGCCCTCTGCCTCTTTCCTTGGAACCTCACTTCTCGCAGCGAGGGAACCACCAGAAGGCCCTCGGAGCTGGACTTCAGTGTCCAAGCAGAACGATGGGGGTGGAGATGCTCCTTCAGGTATACTGGACCGAGGCCGTTTAGGGCTTTAAAGTTCAGCACTAACAGTTTGAATTGTGCTTAGAAACGTACTAAACATCAGGAATAACTTTCTGACAGTAAGAGCTGTTTGACGGTCAAACGGTCTCCCTCAGAAGGTTCTGGACTCTTCTTCTTTGGAGGTTTTTAAGCAGAGATTGGGTGTCTGTCTGTCATGGATGCTTTAGCTGAGATTCCGGCATTGGAGGGGGTTGGACTAGATGGCCCTTGTGGGTCCCTTCCACCTCTACAATTCTATATGAGTCCCCCGCTCCAGGCATATGCTCTTCCCTGAAGGGAGCATGAAAATATTTCCAAGAGGCATCTTCTCTGGAATATTTCAGCTCACTTCTCAGCGGCCCTGGAATAAGCCGAATGCCGAGTACTGTATGCATAATGATAGAGTCATACCTCATGTTATGTTTGGTTCAGGTTGCACATTTTCGAGTTGCGTCCCGCGGCAACCCGGAAGTACCAGAAAGGGTTACTTCCGGGTTTTGCCGCTTGCGCATGCGCTCAAAATGATGTCATGCCCAGTGGCGTAGCGTGGGGGGTGCAGGGGGGCCGGGCGCACCGGGCGCAACATCTGGGGGTTAGGGTTAGGGGGCGCAAATCCACGGGTTAGGGTCGCAAATTACTTGCCTTGCCCCGGGTGCTGACAACCCACGCTACGCCACTGGTCATGTGCAGAAGCGGCGAATCGCGACCCGTGCAGATGCAGGTTGCGTTCTGTTCATGTAGCGAATGGGGCTCTGGAATGGATCCCGTTCGCAACCAGAGGTATCACTGTAGTAACTTCATTATGTAACCCAGGGAACTCTTACAAGGAGCTTTCCAGGTGTTGAGTTTCCTAGATCAAAGGCAAGAGGTACTCCTTGGTACTCCTTGTGCAACTTTGAAACCCAAACACATGACCTGCCCTTAATGTAATAGTCAGAGCTGTCCTATACACCAATTACAGTGGTACCTCGGGTTACAGACGCTTCAGGTTACAGACTCTGCTAACCCAGAAATAGTACCACGGGTTAAGAACTTTGTTTCAGGATGAGAACAGAAATCGTGCTCCGGTGGCGCAGGAGCAGCAGGAGGCTCCATTAGCTAAAATGGTGCTTCAGGTTAAGAACAGTTTCAGGTTAAGAACGGACCTCCAGAATGAATTAAGTACTTAACCCGAGGTACCACTGTACGTCCGAGGAGGAGACAGACACTTCTTCCATGCCCATGTGGTGGGACTGCAAATTCATGGATAAGAGAGCCATCAATGGCTGCTCAACATGTTGGCCCTGCCCCTACAATTGGAGGCAGCGATGCTTGTGAAGAACACTTTCTGGAAACTGCAGGAGGGGAGAGAGTGGCTCTTGGGCTCGGATCACACTTGGGAGTTTCTCTCCTTGGTCAGCCACTGTGAGAACAGGATGGTGGACGAGACGCTGGAAACCCACAACCAGAAAATGGCAGCAAAAGTGGCCAGCACGCCCCCTGTCATCGCTGGAAACCATAGGTGATTTTCTTATACCAGTGTAGTGAAAGTTCCGCTTCTGTCAAATCCTACAGTCCCGTGACTGGGATAGGATCGTGCCCCACAGCTGGGAGAACTTCCTTCTTTTTAAATCCTGGATCTGCAGACAAGGATAAGTGGGGTTGAAGCCATTATAGAGACTTCCCCTCTCTTATCTTTTTTCCTACTGCTCCTCTGCCTTTTCACAGCAGCCTGGCATGTGGAAACCAAACAGGTGAAGCTTCTCTTGTCAAGAAGACAAAAGCTTCACCTGTGCAGTTTCCACCCGGCAGGCTGCTGTTAAATGCACAGGTGCGGGGCCAGTTCAAGTTTCGAAAAGGAGCTCACCCTGAAACAACCCCAGGTTTAGGAACACAATCCCAACCACCTCTTCTCTTCAATATTTCAGCCTGACCTTGGGCTTGGAGACCACGTTTTTGACTCCCAGGTAATCCTGGAAAGGGGAGAAACTTTCCCCGCAGTTACTGGGTAGGGGGGAGGGTTTGGATCGCCTTACCTGTACGCAAAGGGGAGGGGTCCCCCCTCTGTGCTTTCATTTGCAGGGCACTCTTATCAAGTCCCGCTTTTGCAGTGCTGCTGTCGCCATCAGTGCATTGGCAAGAGGATGTGAGCCCAGGGTGGAAAATGGGAGGCGGAGCAGAGAGAGGCCGGCCGAGGGAAAAGATCAACTATAAATAACCTGTCCTGTCCTGTCCCCGGCTCAATGAGCTGCTGTTTTGCTCCAAGCGGCTTATCCCGCTGGCCTGGGTCCATTGGGGGTGGAGAGGGGCGGCTGCGTGCCTGCCCTGTGTTTGCCAACCGCGAAAGAGCGCTTTGAGGAAGTTTATCTGCCCTGCTCCCAAAACCGCGCTGGGATTGATGGCTGAGAGAGAGAGGGCCTGCTTTGCTGACCTTTGCCAAGTGCTTCGTATTGTAGAAATATCAGAGAGACGGTGGCCTGGAATGCTTCACTGCAGCGCCGCTGTCCGGCTGCGACGGTCACGTCGGTGCCAAACACGCTGTTTGTGTCCCTCTCTGCCCCCTCGGCTGCTGGCCAGAGGGCAGGGTTCGAAATACAAGCTGCAAGAGCTTCTGTGGCAGAAGAACGGGGGCTTTCTCTGGCCCCCAAGACAGCATGCGCACCGTATTTTATTTTTAAATTATTACCAGTTTTCACATAACAAACTATTCAAACAAATCATCATTATCCCCCCCCCATTTTTCCCTACCACCTCCCCAACAAATGCCTACGACTTCCCTCACCTCCTCTCTCTGATTTCTCAACCAGTTTTAATTCCTCACACCCAAAAACTTTATTTTATTTTTTTTAAAAAACTCTCTGAAGAAATTAGCAAAAAAATTATTTTGCCGCTTAAAATGGCACTCCCTACTGTTAAAGTTACCCTGTTACCTGCACAGGCTCAAATTTGTTTGTTTCATTACATTTAGAATAGAATAGAATTTATTATTTATACACGGCCCATCTGGCTGGGTTTCCCCAGCCACTCTGGGCAGCTTCCAACAGAGTATTAAAATACATCATCATCATCATCATCCTTTTTAATTTGTATACCGCCTTTCTATCTTACAATACTCTAGGCGGTTTACAAGCTGAAGAAACAAAAAATGTACATCTTATAACAATCTAACGCAATACAAAAATGTGATAATAAAACATAACTTTAAGATAGGCAGCCTACATCAAAAAGTAACATTCAACAATCATTAGAATAGTATAAAATAATAATATCAACATATAAAAGTTAAACAGAAATCCACTCAGCAGTTACAATAATATCTAAACTATAATCAATAAAACAAGGCAAGCCACAGTACATAAAACAATACAATACACATTGAGAAGCAGAGGGTAGAGCAAGGCCGATGGAGTCTCTCCCCTCAGTTCTTCCTCCAGGCACAGCTTCCTGTGGTCTGTTAAACATTAAAAGCTTCCCTAAAGAGGGCTGCCTTCAGATGTCTTCAAAAATTCTGGTAGTTGTTCTTCTCTTTAACATCTGATGGGAGGGTGTTCCACAGGGCGGGCGCCACCACCAAGAAGGCCCTCTGCCCTTTACACCTTACACCTTTTACACCTCTGCCTTTTTCTGCTAAGGAGCTTGAGGCGGCATGCGCGGTTATCTCCTTCCCCCCTCTTTTAATCCCTCACACCAACCCTGTGAGGTAGGTTTCCCACCTCATCCGCCGATGGAGGCCCAGAAATCTCCCTCTCCTTGTCTCCTTAGCAACAGCAGCGCCGAATCCCTGGACAGGCTGCTCCCTGCAGTGGGTTCCACGAGGTCGCCGCGGAAACGGACCACCAGCCAGTGCAAGTCTGAGCCGCCCCTGCTTCGGACGAGCAAGAGGACGATCTACACAGCCGGCCGGCCCCCCTGGTACAACGAGCATGGTGCGCAGTCGAAGGAGGCCTTTGTCATTGGTAAGACACCTCGCTCTGGGACTGAGGGCCGGTCGCGTTTTGGGAATAAGACGGAGAGGCAGTTCATCCTCATCACCAAACCTTTTATTTGCATCACATAAAGGTAAAAGGTAAAGGGACCCCTGACTATTAGGTCCAGTCGTGACCAACTCTGGGGTTGCGGCGCTCATCTCGCTTTATTGGCCGAGGGAGCCAGCATACAGCTTCCGGGTCATGTGGCCAGCATGACTAAGCCGCTTCTGGAGAACCAGAGCAGTGCACGGAAACACCGTTTACCTTCCCACCCTATTTATCTACTTGCGCTTTGATGTGATTTTGAACTGCTAGGTCAGCAGGAGCAGGGACTGAGCAACGGGAGCTCACCCCGTCAAGGGGATTCGAATCGCCGACCTTCTGATCAGCAAGCCCTAGGCTCTGTGGTTTAACCCACAGCGCCACCTGCGTCCCTGTTTATGCTGTTCGAGTTACCAGCTAATTGGGGAGGTCCAGAACATCTCCATTCCTGACGAAGAATAGAATTGCTGGGAGGGAGCAGTTAGAAAGCCTTTAAATAATTGGAGCCCAGCCGAATAGAAGAGACAACTTCTCTTTCTGCTTTCTCCACACACACACACATTTTTCTATATGTCTGGAAATGCTTTTTTGAAAGAAGAAGAAAAAGTTTTTAGGAGACGGCGTTCCAGAAATATATCCCTCCGTCACAGGGATTCGAACTGCCGACCTTCTGATTGGCAAGCCCTAGGCTCTGTGGTTTAACCCACAGCCGCACCCGTGTCCCTTATATTTGCATCACATACATACCACTTCCCCAGTGGCACAAACATTTGCTAAAAGAAAGGAGGCAGAGCAGTATCGTTACATCTCCAGGTCTCCAGGGAGATCAGACATCTGCAGTGTATTTCGATGACAACAAACCAAATAGAGATATTTAGCCACTAACTTGGTGAGCTCCTGATCATTCCCCAGTAATAGAAAATGTATGACCTCTGACTGGTTTCCATTTGGGGATACAGAGTTGATCCAGAAATTGCTGACAGAGATCAGCATATAGTTTACAACTGAGAACCATATGTGTGAGGGTTTCCACCAGGTGGTCTTCGCTTGGGCAAGTTCTTTCTCCTTCCACCCTGCCTGAGAACCTTCCCCAAAGGAGGTTTGATGGATTTGAATTAAACCTGGCCAGCGAAAATACCCTTCTTTCTTGAGAGTTAAGCAGAAATTCAAGGTAATTGTGGTTAGTTTCATGTGCCCAAGAAAGTTGAAAATGAAGAGGGGAACATGTTTTCTCTGCTGCTACTGTTAGTTCTTGGCGTTCAATATCCCACAACCTAGTTTTTATTATAGCCTTGGCAGATGGTAGGGACATCGATCGCAAAAGTTCCACTGACAGCCCGAGTTGCCGTACCTTCTTGTTAAACTGTTGTAGCCCTGGGGAAAGAAAGGGGTCTAACGAAACTTCGCTGAGGAGAGGATCTTTATCAGATGTAAGGCAGATGTTTAACCAGCATAGAAGAGTCAGTTCATCTTCTAGAGTTATGTGAGCAGAATTCCTCCATCTTGACTTTGTGCACAGTATGGGTCAATGAGCTCTCCACGGCAAGAAAGTGTTCCCAGGTTTACTGCAAACTGTCTTAAACTCGTTGCAAAAAAAAAGAAGTTGCAAGTACAACTCAACACATTGCTCTTAAACAACCAGCAATGCATTCCGGTTTTCTTTAACTTATTGCCTGTTGATATAGTCCAAGAACTGGGACCAGAGAGAGATTCAGATAAGCAAGTTGCTTCCTCAATATGCTGGCAATATTCGGGGAGCGGGGAGGGGGGGGGGAATAGACTCCCAGGATTGAGCCATCAGTAAATACAAGATTGAAACAAAGTCTGCACTCAGAGGTGGAGGGAACATTCTGATCACATGTGGTGGACTTGTAAAAAGGTAAAAGAATATTGGGAAATGATGGGGGGGGACGTTTATAAGTACGTCCCCCCCCAAAAACAGAGTCCTTTCTGTTGGGGATAATTCAGATTGAAATTCCCAGGTGTCAAAAAAAGGTTTTTTATGTATGCTACTACTGTGGCGAGGGCACAAGGAGAAGGGGACGACAGAGGACGAGATGGTGGGACAGTGTTCTCGAAGCTACCAGCATGAGTTTGAACAACTGCGGGAGGCAGTGGAAGACAGGAGTGCCTGGCGTGCTCTGGTCCAGGGGGTCACGAAGAGTCGGACACAGCTAAACAACTAAACAACAACTACTACTACTGTGGCCCGTGTTTCGTTAGCCCAAAAATGGAAAACGAGCGAGGTCCCAACCAAAGAAGATTGGCAACTTAAGCTGACAGAATGTGCACAATTCGCAGACTTAACATATAGAATAAGAGAACAAGACGAACATGCGTTTAAAGATGATGGGAAAACGTTTATTGAATGTATGGGAAATAATTGTGTACAGCTGAAAACGTTGGCAGCATTAAGATAAATTCAACAGTGTAAATAAGTTTTGATGGATGTAATAATGGAATACTGAATAGTATAGTTTTTTTGTAAAATATGCAGGGGTTTATGATGTGTAAAATGAACCATGGAAAGAGCAGAAGAGAAGTCATTGATACCTTAAGGATGTAAAATGTTAAATTGTAAAACAGAAAACATAATAAAATTATATACAAAAACGATGAAGTGAAGGCTGCAGCCTCGGCTCTTTGCAGCTCTATCTGCACAAGCACCCACCTGCGCTTGCTTTCTGCAAAAAAAAAAATGAAGAGCAGTATGCAAATTTAATAAAGAAAATAATAAATAAAAATAGGCTTCCTATTCTGCCTTGGGATCTGTCAGGATAAAGGAAGGTTGACAAAAATATGTTTTTAATAAACGGACGGAACTGAAACTAAGCTGATTCCTTTACATCCTCCTTCACCCCCGACCCAGGTCTCGGCGGAGGCAGTGCCTCAGGGAAGACCACCGTGGCCAGGATGATAATCGAGGCCTTGGACGTGCCCTGGGTCGTTCTCCTCTCCATGGACTCCTTCTACAAGGTGAGAGAGGCAGAGCTCAGCATCACATTTCGGTTTAATTTTCTTCTTTTAGGAAAGGGAGTGAGGTAAAATTGTTAGAGCAGGGCATCCTATTTGTCTATTCAGAGACATTTGTTTCATGCCTTTTCTCTTCACCTGGAAGAAGCTCCCTGGCTGTATATACTGTATTTTTTCGCCCTATAAGACGCACTTTTCCCCTCCTAAAAAGTAAGGGGAAATGTGTGTGCGTCTTATGGAGCGAATGCAGGCGGGAGGCTCTGCTCAGCGCTCCCTTTAAAGAGCCGCGTGGAGCTTGTCTGCAGCTTGGGGGTTCTTTTCCCGGAGGAGGGAGAAGGGCAGCCCATCAGTCCCTTCTCCCTCCTTGGGGAAAAGCCCCCAAGAGCTGCACACACACTCCGCGTGCTCTTTAAAGGGAGTGTGGCTCTTGGGGGAGCCTTAGCCATGCGCAGCCTCTCCCAGGCAGGGGATGAAGGCTCACTGTGCTGGTCCCGGGGGCTAACCGAGAGTCAAGGTCCGAGTCCAGTCCGAGGTCGATGGTGCGGTATGGAGGCTGTCCGTCAAAGCTGTAGCTGGGTCCAAGGCAGGGAGTCGGGTGAGGTCAGGAACTCTGGCAGAAGAGCAAGACAGGGTGCAGGCAGGAACAGGCTACCAACAATGTTGCTCCCACAACCTGGGACTGGGGCTGGCTGGCTTTTATCTGCCCCAGGCATAGGGCAGCCCTGGTCCACAGGTGACTCGCCTCTCCTGGCCTGGAGGCGAGCACTCCTCCTGCGGGAACTTAGTTCCCTCCGTCTCTCTGCCCTGAGCCTCTGCAGCTCAGAAGAGGCTGGAGGGCTACCGGACCCAGAGGCAACCTCACCTTCCCCTGACAGGGCTGAGAGAGGAGCACCTGCAGGCAATGGGCCCTCCATCACCTCAGGAGCCAGAGCAGACTCAGCTGGTGCCTGCACCTGAGGATCCAACACAGGTGAGGACCCTTCAGGCTCATGCCCCAGCCCTGGCTCACCCGGCTCAGACTCCTGTGCTGGCTGGGATTCCTCGGGTTCAGCTTCCGAGTCCTAATCCCAGGCCATCACACTCCCCTTGCACAGGAGAGGCAAGGGGCCGGGGCTGGAAAGGGAGCCAGCGATCGACCACACATTCGCTCCATAAGACGCACAGACATTTCCCCTTATTTTTTAGGAGGAAAAAAGTGCATCTTATGGAGCGAAAAGTACGGTAAATGTAATGAATGAATACATTAAACCATCACCACCTATTTTGGTAAGAAGGGTTCCAGGACGGTGATCTGTCCCGGGATTTCAGCCTCGACAATGGACCCACCTCAGTTTCTTCCTGCCCGCACGGCTAATTAAGAGGCCACCCAATTTTCTGCAAAGCTGTCAGGCTTTATCTTCCAAAGCCCACACAGTTTAATTAGCTGATCTTTGCTTCTGAAGTTATCTTTCCGTGCCTTCGATCAGATCCTCCCATATCTTGTCAGCACAGCTGGTCCGTTTGTTTAACAGAACGCGCAGCTCATTTGCTGCTTTTATTGTTCCATCTTCAGCAGCTCAGTGGGAGGGCGGGTGCTTGGCACGCAGAAGGTCGCGGGTTCGAATCCCATTAAGCAAGAATTGGGTAGCAAAGCAATGGGAATGAGCGTTCTGAGCCTTGAGACTCTGGAGAGCTGCTGTTGGCCAGAGCGAGCAATACTAGGCTAGATGGACCAATGGGCTGAATCGGTGTAAGACAACCCTCTATGAGTTTAGTTTTCTCTTCTATCAATACGGTGCTCTAAAGCTCTGTTTTCTGATAGAAACATTTCTGTTAGGCCTCTAAGGTGGTGAACCTGTGACCTGAAGATCAGATCCAGCTCGTGAAGCCAGTAGACACTCCTTTTTTGGAGGTTTTTAAGCAGAGGTTAGGGACACAGGTGGCGCCGTGGGTTAAACCACAGAGCCTAGGACTTGCCGATCAGAAGGTCGGCGGTTCGAATCCCCCTGACGGGGTGAGCTCCCGTTGCTCGGTCCCTGCTCCTGCCAACCTAGCAGTTCAAAAGCACGTCAAAGTGCAAGTAGATAAATAGGTGATTCTTTTTACTTAGCCCAGCCACGTTCTAAGAAATGCAGAATGGTGAGATAGAAGAAGAAGAGGAAGAAGAGTTTGGATTTGATATCCTGCTTTACCACTACCCTAAGGAGTCTCAAAGGGTTGCGGGTGGCACTGTGGGTTAAACCACAGAGCCTAGGACTTGCTGATCGAAAGGTCAGTGGTTCGAATCCCCACGGCGGGGTGAGCTCCCGCTGCTCAGTCCCTGCTCCTGCCAACCTAGCAGTTTGAAAGCACATCAAAGTGCAAGTAGATAAATAGGGACCGCTCCGGCAGGAAGGTAAACGGCGTTTCCATGCGCTGCTCTGGTTCGCCAGAAGCGGCTTAGTCCTGCTGGCCACATGACCCGGAAGCTGTACGCCGGCTCCCTCGGCCAATAAAGCGAGATGAGCACCGCAACCCCAGAGTCGGCCACGACTGGACCTAATGGTCAGGGGTCCCTTTACCTTTGCCTTTTAAAGCAGAGGATGGATAGTCATATGCCATGGATGCTTGAGTTGAGATTCCTGCATTGTAGCGGGTTGGACTAGATGATCGTTGGGGTTCCTTCCGACTCTACAATTCTGTGATCCTTGGGAGAGGAAAACTCCTACCCTCGGTCTTTCCTTCCTCTTTCTCAGTGGTATTGTTATGGGTTTGGGGTGAGGGGGAAGCAGGCTTTTATGTAGAGAGCCTTCTCACCCTGGGATCCAGCAATAGAAGCCCGTCTAGCTTTCTGGGTTGAGGCGACTGCCTGGGCGATGGGCCATTAAAGGGAAGGGGCTGTGTGTGAGATGGGCAATGGGTGGGAAGCCCCAGTCCGTCAATGGGCTCGTAGTTAGAAAAAGACCAAGGCGAGTGTTGAGAATTGGCAATGATGTGACCTAGAAGTAAAGCAGCGAGCAGGAGAGTCAGGGCACCATTTGAGAGCAACACTTGATTTCTCTGTGAATCCAAGAGAGAAACAAGACCCTTTTGAGGTGTTAATACTGTGAGCCCCTCCACCGTAGGCTCAGGTTATATATGTGTGTGTAAATAAGCCATATATCACAAGGACGCCACAGTCTCCTGTGTTCCTAATAATAATAATAATAATAATTTATTTATACCCCACCCATCTGGCTGGGTTTCCCCAGCTACTCTCGGCGGCTTCCAACAGAACACTAAAATACAATAACCTATTAAACATTAAAAGCTTCCCCAAACAGAGCTGCCTTCAGATGTCTTCTAAAAGTCTGGTAATTGTTTTTATCTTTGACATCTGCTGGGAGGGTGTTCCACAGAGCGGGTGCCATTACCGAGAAGGCCCTCTGCCTGGTTCCCTGTAACTTGGCTTCTCGCAGCAAGGGAACTGCCAGAAAGCCCTTGGGACTGGACTTCAGTGTCCGGGCAGAACGATGGAGGTGGAGACGCTTCTTCAGGTATACAGGACCGAGGCCGTTTAGGGCTTTAAAGGTCAGAACCAGTACTTTGAATTGTGCTCGGAAGCGTACTCATTCTCAAAAGGAAACACAAACCCTGGGTAAGTGCCTGGGACCCTTGGAATCTCACACCACTCAATTGGGGTTGCGTGCAACACTGGTGTTAGAAGTGGGACACATGTTTTCCAGAGGAGGGAAACCTGTGAGTGAGAGATGCCTGAGTCAAGATGGAGGGCTTCATAGTATGAACTCCCTCAAGAGGGTCCTGTTTCTCCCACAGCCACAGCCTTGGATTTGAAGAGAAATAAAACATTGCTCTCCAAAGTTGCTCTGACTCTCTCTCTGGCTCATAGCTTTACTTCTAGGTGGCATTATTGCCAATTCCCGACTCTCACTTTTGTCTTTTTCTAACTTGCAGCCAGTTGAGGGAGGCTGCCCCCCCCCAAAAAATTTGCCATCTCTCACAGATCCACTTTGTTCCCTTTAATGGCTCATCACCCAGGCTGTCACCTCAACCCAGGAAGCTAGCCTGGCTTCTATTTTAACCCTTGCTGGATCCAGTGGGTAGAGGGGGGTCTGCATACAGCCTACTGGCCCCCACCCCAAACTCATAACAGTATTACAAAGAGAGCGTAGAGATTATATATATATATATATATATGCTTTCGTAGATTTTCACGGGTACAGGAATGCAGGTTTTGGTGTCCTCGGGTGTCTTCCCATGTAAAAGTTGGGGTGTCTAGGCGACGTTTCGACGAGGTCTCACTCGTCATCTTCAGGCTGGTGCTTTCGGCTTCTTGTTACCGGAACAGAGCAGGATCTCAGTGTTTGAGTTCCTATAAATACTGTTGAGGGGGTGTGGTGTATAGCCTCCAATGTTCTGGGCAGAGAGGAAGTTCCCAGGCTAGTGTGCCTTTTCTTCTTTTGTTCCTTAATTACTTGAGGGATATCCTGAGTGATTTCTTGAGTGATATCCTGAGTACCACTTAGGTGGGTCATTAGGTGTGGATTAGTTGCTAAAGTCTTTGTGTCTTGACCTCTTGAACTTTGTGAAGAGTTTTTCTGAGAAGATGGCTGTACTGCACTTAGTTGTGCTCTGGCTTGGCTTCGTGTATAGGGGCGAGCTGTGGTTTTGTGGCTTGTGTCAGCCAGATCTGTGTAGGGATTGCAGGGGGGTGCAGCATCCGGAGGTGCCACCATGGTTTGGCTACTGGATGGTGTCTGTAATTTATCTGTGGAGAGGGTCTGGGTTTGGGTCTGGTGTGGTTGATTGGTGATGGCGTTCTGTGTGCCTCTGGATCTGGTGTCAGTTTTTGTGGGGAGGGCTAATTTCCAGATGTCTGGCAAGCGGGATGTGTCGTCACGCTTGTTCATGTTGTGAGGGTGTTTCTCTATCTCGATGGCTTCCATGATTATTCTCTTGTGGTGATGTTCCATGTTCCTATACACGAAGCCAAGCCAGAGCACAACTAAGTGCAGTACAGCCATCTTCTCAGAAAAACTCTTCACAAAGTTCAAGAGGTCAAGACACAAAGACTTTACCAACTAATCCACACCTAATGACCCACCTAAGTGGTACTCAGGATATCACTCAAGAAATCACTCAGGATATCCCTCAAGTAATTAAGGAACAAAAGAAGAAAAGGCACACTAGCCTGGGAACTTCCTCTCTGCCCAGAACATTGGAGGCTATACACCACACCCCCTCAACAGTATTTATAGGAACTCAAACACTGAGATCCTGCTCTGTTCCAGTAACAAGAAGCCGAAAGCACCAGCCTGAAGATGACGAGTGAGACCTCGTCGAAACGTCGCCTAGACACCCCAACTTTTACACGGGAAGACACCCGAGGACACCAAAACCTGCATATATATATATATATATATATATATATATATATATATATATATGCTTTCGTAGATTTTCACGGGTACAGGAATGCAGGTTTTGGTGTCCTCGGGTGTCTTCCCGTGTAAAAGTTGGGGTGTCTAGGCGACACCAGACCCAAACCCAGACCCTCTCCACAGATAAATTACAGACACCATCCAGTAGCCAAACCATGGTGGCACCTCCGGATGCTGCACCCCCCTGCAATCCCTACACAGATCTGGCTGACACAGGCCACAAAACCACAGCTCGCCGCTATACACGAAGCCAAGCCAGAGCACAACTAAGTGCAGTACAGCCATCTTCTCAGAAAAACTCTTCACAAAGTTCAAGAGGTCAAGACACAAAGACTTTAGCAACTAATCCACACCTAATGACCCACCTAAGTGGTACTCAGGATATCACTCAAGAAATCACTCAAGATATCCCTCAAGTAATTAAGGAACAAAAGAAGAAAAGGCACACTAGCCTGGGAACTTCCTCTCTGCCCAGAACATTGGAGGCTATACACCACACCCCCTCAACAGTATTTATAGGAACTCAAACACTGAGATCCTGCTCTGTTCCAGTAACAAGAAGCCGAAAGCACCAGCCTGAAGATGACGAGTGAGACCTCGTCGAAACGTCGCCTAGACACCCCAACTTTTACACGGGAAGACACCCGAGGACACCAAAACCTGCATATATATATATATATACACACACACATTTTTATTGTGTAGTATTATATTATTATATTATATTATATTATATTATATTATATTATATTATATTATAATATTATATTATTATTATATTATTATATTATTATTATATTATATTATTATTATTATTATTATTATCTTATATTATATTAATACATTTTTTTACATATCATTTCCAACAGTCATATAGCATAACTTTTTATCTTATACAATGTTTTAGACTTCCATCAATACCTCTGATGATTTTCTGTTCTTTATCACTCATTCTGCATTTCTTAATTTCTCTATTACTCTTAGTTATCATTAACTAATAATTCTCCTCATAGTCTTTCTTGCAATATTTCAAATAGTCCTCCTTACAAAACTTCTTGCAGTCCTGCTAGCGTAATCTGTTCATTACTATTACTTTTCAAATAGTTAATATATTTACTCCAGCCTTCTAAGAATCTCTGGTCCCACAGGTTTCGAATCCTTACTGTTAATTTATCTAGTACTGCATAGTCCATCAATTTCATCTGCCATTCTTCTTTCGTCGGTAATTCTTCTTGCTTCCATTTTGGTGCCAATAATATTCTTGATGCAGTCATTGCATATAAAAACAACTTGCAGTCCTGTCTGTCAATATCATCTCCTACAATGCCAAGTAAAACTGCTTCTGGTTTCTTAATAAAGAGAGTGTAGAGATTCAGGGAACAGGAAGCACTTCTAGACTGTAGCCTTATTACACTTTACTGACTGGTGGGGTCTGCGTTGCTCCTGGGAGGGAGGGAGGGAGGAAGTCAAATGACACAGAGGTTGATTCTGCTCTCCGGATAGCAGAAGGCACTTGCGTGGTCAGTTCACAGCAAGTCCAAAGAAATGAGAAATTTCATGCATTATATATATCCTCCAGGCACCCTCTTCCCCCTTCCCCAGGAATCCAACCACGTCAGCTCATACACGCAAGTTGACATCCATGACCATAAAGAGATATTCCTGTTCCGGTACTCTTGACCATAAAAGGTTGTTCCTGTTCCTATACTCTTATCTTGGGACAGGAGGTCACCAACTCTAAGAGCGCTCCTGGCGCCGTTCCCGGGCCTCTTGTCAGACCTGACAAGGTCTGTGCGTCTTTTGTGGTCAGGATGTAAGATAAGACCCAGACGTGCCATTCCTGCTCCACTGGAACTGGCAAGGTCATCCATTGCCGTCATGGACTGATAAAGGAGAGGGCTTTGAGCACTTGTTTATACAGCTGGCTTTCTGTTTATACATTGACTCAAGAGCTCAGGTGAATGCATTTTAGAAATGCTCCCTTGGAGGAGGAAAAATGAGGATTTGGGGTCTCATTTCAGACTGACGGCACAGAAAACCCATTCCTTCCCCCTTCAAGACCGTCTTATAACGGAACCACACCGAAAGAAGTGTTCCTTTTCCAAGGGCTTTCCTGCTCCCTGATTTCCCACCCTGCCCTGCCTGTCCTCCCCACGGCTGCCCTTCGGAGGGTGACCCCCCCTTTCTTTCTCTGTCAGGTCCTGACTAAGGAGCAGCAGCAGCAGGCATCCAGCAACGATTTCAACTTTGACCACCCCGATGCCTTTGACTTCGACCTGATCATCTCCACCCTGAAGAAACTCAAGCAAGGCAAAAGCGTCAAGATTCCCATCTACGACTTCACTACGCACAGCCGCAAGAAAGAATGGGTGAGCGATGCCTCAGGTGGTCTTTTAAGGGTTATGATATACTGTATTTTTCGCTCTATAAGACGCGCCCGACCATAAGATGCACCTGGTTTTAGAGGAGGAGAACAAGAAAAAAAATAATTCTCTCCCTCTCTGCGCAGCGCCTCTCCAGCGATGCGAAGTCAGACCAGCAAGAGGGATCGCTGTGCAGCAAAAGCAACGATTCCCCTTGCTGTTCTGGCTTCTGTTTTTTTATTTTTTATAAGATATTTATTAAAGTTTTCAATATTAATACAGTAAAAAGAAAATCAAAAAGAAAAAAGAAAAATATAACAAAAATACAAAGTAGTCTTGTAATCTGGTGAACTGGGTTCGAGTCTCCGCTCCTCCACATGCAGCTGCTGGGTGACCTTGGGCTAGTCACACTTCTTTGAAGTCTCTCAGCCCCACTCACCTCACAGAGTGTTTGTTGTGGGGGAGGAAGGGAAAGGAGAATGTTAGCCACTTTGAGACTCCTGAAGGGGAGTGAAAGGCGGGATATCAAATCCAAACTCTTCTTCTTCTTCTTCTACAAAATTTCAATAACTTATTTTTCATTAACTTATTTCCCAGACCTCCTCGTACCTCCCTTTTTTGTATTCCAATTCAATTGTTAGTTCAGCAAATCCTTATCAATATTTTTTTAACCTACTTCTAAACCTTTTTTCCGTATTCTCTTATAACATTACAGCTGAAAACCACTTAATTTCTATCCGACATCATTCTAATATTCATTAATTTTATAGTATTTCTGTAAATAGTCTTTAAATTTCTTCCAGTCTTCTTCCGCTGGCTTCTGGGACAGCTGTGCAGCCTGCATTCGCTCCATAACACACACACACATTTCCCCTTACTTTTTAGGAGGGAAAAAGTGCGTCTTATAGTGGGTAAAACCTCAGTGCCTAGGACTTGCCGATCGCATGGTCGGCGGTTCGAATCCCCGCGGCGGGATGAGCTCCCATCGTTCGGTCCCAGCTCCTGCCCACCTAGCAGTTCGAAAGCACTCCTAAGTGCAAGTAGATAAATAGGGACCGCTTTATAGCGGGAAGGTAAACGGCGTTTCTGTGTGCTGCGCTGGTGCCGGCTCGCCAGAGCAGCTTCATCACGCTGGCCACGTGACCCAGAAGTGTCTCCGGACAGCACTGGCCCTCGGCCTCTTAAGTGAGATGGGCGCACAACCCTAGAGTCGGACATGACTGGCCCGCACGGGCAGGGGTACCTTTACCTTTTTATAGAGCGGAAAATACAGTATACATTGCGGGGTATTTTGCGTCCATCCGCCTGGAATCGAAATTCCTGGGGGAGAGGAGGCTTAAGGTCTTGGGGGGGGTCTTGCCCCCTTGCTTGGGACAGCAGAATGAAACTGGCTTGCAAGCAATGCTCAGAGGGAATTCTGGGAAATCAAAGTGGGGGTGCCACCCAGCTGGGGGGGCACTCTTGCCTCCCCGCCCCACTATTGGTAAGTTCCTCACCCCTGAAAGAATCGCCAAAATACACTTCCTTCCCATTTTTATTTTATTTTATTATTTTTTTATAAATTATATTTTATTAATTTTCCATACATTCATGCCACATTACAATTTCTATTACATTTTCGGTTTTTTACTTCCTTCGGCTTCGCTGCCAATCATCCAAATTCTAATTTCTTTAAATACACATTTCCACATTTTGCTATTGCCTTTATACCTACCCCCCTCTTCTATTTTACCTTTTTACAATATTTCTTATGCTGTTACAGAGCTTCTCTGAATGCCACTAACGTTCTTCCATTATCACTTATACATTCCCAGTATCAACTAGTTTTCCCCAGTCCTTGATGAACTTCTGATCTCATAATTATCTGATCTTCCCAGTCAGTTTATCAAGTTCTGCATAGTCCATCAGCTTCATTCTCCACTCCTCCAATGTTGGTATTTGTTCTTGTTTCCATTTTTAAATCGTTTTTTCAATACAGACATCAACCACAAAAAACACATACAACAAAAACCACAATAACTTTAATAACACATTTTAACAATTCAGATTTGAGTACTGATATACCTATAACTACACCTTTTTCTCAATATTTCCACACCTCTCCTCCCCCCACTTCCCCCCACTTTCCGCCTTATCGCTTAAGTATTCCTTCCAGATTTCTTCATATTTATCCATTCTTAATTTGTGTCGATATGCAATTCATTCATATGTAACTACTCTGTCCATATTGTCAATCCATGTGCTCAATGGGATCTTTTTGCGGTTCTTCCAATTCATCAAAACAAGTTTTTTTGCCTCTAATATGGCACGGTACATCCATTATTATTTTTTTCACCCCTTGTAATCTCCCACGTTTCCGGTATATAATTTAGAATTAGATTCAAATCCCCTAAATAACAGTTTCTTTTCCTTCCCATGTTTATTATTTTATCCCTCCAAATCCATGCAGTGAAAATTAGAGAGAGAGGGGAGCATGCCGGCTCAGCTGTATAATTTTATTTATTTATTAACAATTTTCTATCCCACCTGCCCTCCAACAGGGATTTGAACCCTCATCTCCCAGGTCTTTTCCAATGCAGTGGTACCTTGGTACTCGAACGGCTTGGCTCCCAAACAATCGGCTCCCGAATGCCGCAAAAGTGTTCCGGTTTGCTCCTGCAGCCAGTTGGAAGCCACACCTTGGTTTTTGAACGCTTTTGGGAGTCAAACGGCTCCCAGAACAGATTCAGTTTGAGAACCAAGGTACCATTGTACTCTAAACCACTACACCACACAAAATGACCCAGACGCGTAACAGAATGGATGAGTTTGGATCTTCTCCTGTCATTCTTCAGTGGGTCTTGGGGGTGGAACAGAGATGTTACTTGCAGAACACAAAACTCCCCCTGATCCATAAGATGGGATCCTGCGCCACAGTGCTATACAGGATATTTTAGTTGTTTAAATATGTTCCTTTGGTGTTACACATTTTTGTTTGTTTGATAGGATTTCTTACCTGCCCTTCTCCTTAAGGTCCCAAGTTGGGTTGCAGGAATAGAATCGCACAATAATAAAACAATTTTGCATTCCTGCGCACCACTTCAATATTGTTAAAATAGTAAGTGGTCTAGAAATACTTTTAAATGAATAAACTTCATGTACACTCACATTCATCTGTATATCTGTATCTCCAGCCGCATTGTTCGGCCCGGACACTGAGGTCCAGCGCCGAGGGCCTTCTGGCGGCTCTCTCCCTGCGAGAAGCCAAGTAACAAGGAACCAGGCAGAGGGTCTTTTCGGTGGTGGCACCCGCCCTGTGGAACGCCCTCCCACCAGATGTCAAAGAGAACAAGAACTACCAGACTTTTAGAAGACATCAGAAGGCAGCCCTGTTCAGGGAAGCTTCTAATGTTTGACGGACTATTGTATTTTAATATTTTGTTGGAAGCCACCCAGAGTGGCTGGGGAAACCCAGCCAGATTGGCTGGGTATTATTATTATTATTATTATTATTATTATTATTATTATTATTAATCATGAGACGAGGGTGCTTGCAAACATTTGCAAGAAGTTGTGCCCTTTTTATTATTATTATTATTAATAATAATAATACATTTATTAATACAGACACAAACATACTTGGGCACTTGGCAAAGGGGAAGTGCTGTTGCATAGGGCAGGGATAGTGAGCTTATGGGACCGCCCAGGTGGTTTTGGACTCTGAACAAACAAATAAACAAATGAAATCAAGGTCTAGAGATGAACATAATATATTTCCTCAACACAGGCATGCAAGAACTTAAAGCTGTCGATATCCAAGTGCAATCTATGACTGATAGCCAACTGAGCATGCAATCGTAGCTGAATAATCTTTTATGGTTTGACGCATACCGTATCGGCCCAAATATAAGCTGCACCCATAAATAAGCTGCACCTTTAAAATTCAAGGGGGGTGGGAAGAGAAAAAAGACAATATCCGAATATAAGCCCTTAAAATTCTTCAGGCACTCACACCCGTTCCATTTTACCGTATGTCTGTTTCAGCCGCAATATCGAGAAAGCCAATTTTTGTAATCTTTTACCTAACTAGTCTTGTCATTTTTGTGCCATACTTCCCAAATCACATCTTACATTTTATTATTTCCCCAGTTGTTGCATCTTAACTTTTATCTTTGTTTTCTTAATTGTAAGTGTTTACTCAAATCCTGCTAGTGAGTCCCCTTCTTTGCAATATCTCTGTAAATGCAACAGATTACAAAATTAAAGTAGAGTAAAACAGGCAGGAGGAATAAATATTTAAAGAACCAGAAGGGCAAGGTGAGGGAAGTCATGATGATTGTGTGGAATATAAAGTAAAATTCAATAAAAATTGTTTTGAAAAAAGAAGAGAAAGCCAATTTTTCTAAGGTCGCGAATTTCAGCCGCACTTTTAACTTTTCACGGTCGGAATTTGGAAAGAAAAGTGTGGCTTATATTCGAGCCAATACGGTAAAGTTAGATGTTCTTTACATTTGGAGCGCAGCTCTTGTGATCTCGGCATGTTTGGACAAGAACACCTTTGTTCGTGTGAGATAACACCCTGCTCTTTGCAAGGAAAAGTTGTAAAAGCCGCAGAAGGTCATTCCGTTTTGATTGCGTATCCTTTTGGCGGTCAGCCTGGAGTCATATTCTGATGAAGGCTTACATCCTTGCATACATCCGCTGCAGAAATATATATTCCTATGTTCATATGTGCCTTGACTCCTCCACACTTTTCTCTGTACTTAGCGTCTGGCTGGGAGGAATCGCAGGTTCCAGGTTTGGTTTGGGGGCTGGGAAAGGTTGAGAGCCCATCGACATCTAGGGAAACCACAGCCTCACCCCACCCCTTACATAAAACCTGATCTCACCAAAGGCCAGCTTCCCTTTGACAGCTCCCCTAATAATGATGATGGTGATGATAATGTTGTTATTGATTTACTGGCCACACTGGGTGGCTTCCAGCAGAATATAAAAACATAGTAAAGCATCAAACATTAAAAATTTCCCTACACAGGGCTGCCTTCATAGGTTTTCTAAAACGCACATATGCCGTATTTTTCGCTCCATAAGTCACACATCTTTCTTTCTAAAAAGTAAGGGGAAATGTCTGTGCGTCTTATGGAGCAAATGTGTGGTCCCCGGAGCCGAATTGCCCAGGAGCAAAAAACAGACCATGCTCTCTTTTTTTTTGAAAGAGGGAAGTGGGTGTTGAAACAAAGCTGCTGATCGTTTGCCAATGGGGAGAGAGATAAGGGACACTAGAGATAAAGGAGGCTGCCTGGGAGGGGAGAGGTAAAGACAGCAAACTTGCAAAGGGGGGAAACAGGAAGACTAAAGCAATAAGGAGAGAAATTAAAAGAAAAGGAGGAGCAAAAAACTGCTCCAGCTAAGGAAAAGGCACTAAGGAGGGAAGGGAGTGTTGAAAGGAAACAGCTGATCGTTGGGATCGGAAGAGAGATAAGGGATGCTAGCGGAGGCTGCCTGAGAAGGAGGAGGTAAATGCCCATGGATCCTCAGGATTTTTGCATTGGTTCACCCCAGATTCACCCCAAATTCACCATCAGATCACATAGCATGTCCATGGCTACAGCCTGCACCAAAAAAAAATCACACATTCAATGTTTCCCGGAACTGCAATGGTGCAAAAACGTGGTTACAAAGCATGGATCCACATGGATCCTCAGGATTTTTGCATTGGGCCACCCCAAATTCACCATCAGATCACATCTCTGTGGCTACAGCCCGCACCCAAAAAAATCACGCGCCCACTGTTTCGTTCAGAATATTTTTTTTCTTGTTTTCCTCCTCTAAAAACTAGGTGCGTCTTATGGGCAGGTGCGTCTTATGGAGCGAAAAATACAGCTGTTTATCTGTTTGTCATCTGATGGGAACGCTCCCGCCCTCTTCTTTTCTGTGTCCTCCTTATTTGCAAGCAGTTTCACGCCTGTTTAAAATCCAATATTTCTTACGGGCGAACCTCCGCTCTCCCCCTTTGAAGCTCCTTGTCCCCTCCTTCCCTTTTCCCTTCTCGTTGTATTTGGAATGGAAGTGGCTCCCAGGCGGCTGTAGCTTCTTGCGAGGGAGAAGAGGGCCAAGGTGGTAGGGAAGCCTCCATTGGGCAAACACCGCGGGCAGCGTGCCAGATGTGTTCGGCTGGCACATTTGAACCAGGCTTGCCCTCCTCTCCTTTCCAGCAAGCACTGGAAACCCACCTGCTTGTTTCATTTTGCTTGTTTATCCTGTCTTCATGGCGTGCCTCTCTCTTTCCAGAAAACACTCTACGGCGCCAATGTGATCATATTTGAAGGCATCATGGCGTTTGCAGACAAGGAACTCCTGAAGGTATGGCAGGATCCCTGGTGTTTCAGAAATGGCCCATTAACCCTGTTTTTTTAATTGGTATTTTTATCTGCAAAGAAAGTGAGGGCCCTTGCCAGTGCTCAGGTGCACCTCTTTTTTATTTATATATTGAAGTCGTGAAAAAAAGGAGACAGAAGATTCCTTTTAGGGGAGGGTCTGTCCATTAGGTCCAGTCATGGCCAACTCTAGGGTTGCGGCGCTCATCTCGCTTCATTGGCCGAGGGAGCCGGCGTACAGCTTCCGGGTCATGTGGCTAGCATGACTAAGCCGCTTCTGGCAAACTAGAGCATCACACGGAAACGCCATTTACCTTCCTACTGGAGTGGTACCTATTTATCTACTTGCACTTTGATGTGCTTTTGAACTGCCAGGTTGGCAGGAGCAGGGACCGAGCAACGGGAGCTCACCCCATTGCGGGGATTCGAACTGGCGATCTTCTGATCAGCAAGTCCTAGGCTCTGTGGTTTAACCCACAGCGCCACCCGCGTCCCTTATGTAGCAGGGGGTAGGGAAGATTTCTCTCTGCCCGAGAACTCAAAGATCTGCTACTGCCAGTCTGAGTTGACAGAGCAAGGCTAGGTGGGCAAATGGTCTGACCTGGGGCACAAAGCTTGTCTCCCTACAAGGAGTGACCACAGGCACAATGAGTGTCCTGCAGCTCCCTAAGGATTATTGTTGCTGCTGCTGCTGCTATTATTATTATTATTATTATTATTATTATTATTATTATTATTTCAGTTTATATACTGCCCCGTTATTCAAAGATCAGAGGGTGTTGTCCAACATTAAAAACACATTAAAAACACAATTTACTACTACTACTACTACTACTACTACTAATAATAATAATAATAAATAATAAGACGATCACAAATAAAAATTGTAATGTATCCCGGACGTTCCCTTAATAGTCTGTTTCACAGTTGGGCAATCTTGGGGCAACAGTGACCTCCAGTGGCCAGCTGGGGGATTGTCAGCAGAGAAGCATCTGCACTAGAGAGAGGGGAGTGGGTGGTTTTTGGCTGCTTCTCTTGCGTAAAAGACAAATCTGGGAATGGAGAAAGCCTTGGTACTTCCTGCCCACAGTCCAAGAGCTCCAGGGTGGGCTCCACTTTTGCAAACAAATCTTCTCAGCTCCCCTGTTTCAGCTGTTCTCTGCTGTTGAGCACCTCAGCCTCTCCCCTGACATTGCTCTCCTTTAAAATGTGGAGTTTGCAATGTTGTTAAGGGCGGGCTTTGATGGATTCTGAGCACCACTAACAGCTGTTACGGAAATGATGGGGGGGTGCATATCTTTAAAGTTGTTACAATGCTACAAATATGATGCCTGAAAGTACCCTTTCGACTTGACAGCTCAGAGAAGATACGTAGCTTTATAAATACGTAGAAAATCCATACTTTAACCGACTCTCCTCATTCCAACGCCATTTTAACCCTTAAAGAAAGGTGAATTTGGGCTCCAGCTTCCTCCATGAACCATAAAGCAGGAAGTCACGTAGGCAGCAGGATCAGGGCATCCTGTCATAATTCCCCAAGCAACAAGAGACATCCAGTTGAGCAAGTCAGGTGTTCTGAAAGCCCATCTCCAGACAAGTCCTGAGGGCAAGGAGATGTAGAGAGTTTTATTGTTCTTTTGGTGATGGGTACTTAAGAGGTGTTGGGAAAGGTGTCTGATAAAGTGACCTAATGTTGAATTTGCGTAACCCTTGTGTAAAGGCAAAGGTAAAGGGACCCCTGACAATTAAGTCTTGCCGCGAATGACTCTGGGGTTGCGACGCTCATCTTGCTTTACAGGCTGAGGGAGCAGCATTTGTCCGCTTCCGCAGACAGTTTTTCCAGGTCGTGTGGCCAGCATGACTAAGCTGCTTCTGGCGAAACCAGAGCAGTGCACGGAAATGCCATTTACCTTCCCGCCGAAGTGGTACCTGTTTATCTACTTGCACTGCGTGCTTTCAAACTGCTAGGTTGGCAGGAGCAGGGATACAGTAATGCATCAAACATTAAAAGCTTCCCTAAACAGGGCTGCCTTCAGATGTCTTCTAAAAGTCTGGTAGTTGTTGACATCTGGTGGGAGGGCATTCCACAGGGCGGGTGCCACTACCAAGAAGGCCCTCTGCCTGGTTCCCTATAACCTCGCTTCTCGCAGTGAGGGAACCGCCAGAAGGCCCTCGGAGCTGGACCTCAGCGTCCGGGCTGAACGATGGGGGTGGAGACGCTCCTTCAGGTATGCTGGACTGAGGCCATAACAAGTGATTCCCTGGGAACACATTGTATTCAGTAAGTGGAATATCTGCAAGTGCCTCATCCCTTCTCCCTTCTTCCAGCTTCTAGACATGAAGATATTTGTCGACACAGACTCTGACATCCGCCTGGTCCGGCGCCTCCGCAGGGACATTGGCGAGCGCGGCAGGGACATCGAGGGCGTCATCAAGCAGTACAACAAGTTTGTCAAGCCGGCCTTCGACCAGTACATCCAGCCTACCATGCGGCTGGCGGACATTGTCGTCCCTCGGGGTAGGTGTCCCTTCTCTGGTCTCGCCTGGCGGGACAACAGCTTGTCCAATGCTTAAATTCTGTGTGTTTTCTGCGCAGACTTAAGCTCTCCGTGGTTATGAGACATGATGGGTATGGTGAGCCTCAAGGGGCTGGGGCTGGACTAAGGAGGAATGGCCCTTTTCTGAATCTTCCCAAGGACAGGAGGACAGTATTGATTTAGAGCAGCGGTTTGCAGAGGGGCATAGTCCAGAGGGGAAAAGCTGGGAAATACTGGGTGAGGAACAGCTGGAAAAGGAAACACCAGGAGAGAGACAGCTGGCAGATTCAGTGTCCTTGGAAAGTGTTCCTGACCCCCCTTCGCCTAAGACTAGACGGGCTTGGAAAGTGATAGAACAGAAAGCGCAATGGCAACAAACTCAGATTACCCAACGTAGGAGTGATGTAGAATAATGGGGGTGGAGGGGGTAAACTTTAACTGGGAGCAACACCATTTCTAGAGAGAGATGCATTCCTTTGTCTCTCGCTGTGATTATTAAGGAAACTAACTAGTAAGAATGCTCCTTTTGTTTGATCTGCTTATTTACTGCCACCGGGGGAGGGATCCGATTCCTCAAAGCATGACTCCCCCCCCCCACCAGGGAAGAAGGGGTGGGTGATGATCTACATCAGAAACAAGGGGGAGATATTATTATTATTATTATTATTATTATTATTATTATTATTATTATTGGTACTCTGCCCATCTGACTGGATTGCCCCAGTCACTCTGGGTAGCTTCCAGCATATACAGAGACATAATAGAATTGTAGAGTTGAAAGGGACCCTGGGGGTCATCTAGTCCAACCCCCTGACCAATGTGGAACTCGAACCCACAACCCTGAGATTAAGAGTCTCCTGCTCTACCAGCTGAGAAAAAGACGGCAACTATCCAAGGCAGCGTTCCTTCCAGCTGCTTCGGACTACATGTCATGGACCGGAATAGCAGGGAGAGCCCAGCTGGTAGAGCATCTTAATCTCAGGGTTGTGGATTGAGCCCCACGTTGGGTGAAATGTTCCTGCACTGCAGGGGGTTGGACTAGATGACCCTCAGGGTCCCTTCAGACTCTACAATTCTGTGATTCTATAAATCCCTTCGGTCCCAGTTGGTTGGAGCTGATGGGAGTTGTCATCCAAAAAAACAGCCAGAGGGCACCACGTTGGCAAACGGTTCCGTAAACAAGAGACATTGCAATGTTAATTCGATTGCATACTGGTTGACTGTGTTCTGCTGCCCTCTAGTGGCTTTCCCGGGTCATAGCTGTTAGGAAACAGGTATCCACAATTCTCTCTCTTTCTCTGCTCCGCTCCAGGCAGTGGGAACACCGTCGCCATCGATCTGATCGTGCAGCATGTCCACAGCCAGCTGGAAGAGGTAAGAAGTGCCGTGGGACGGGGCAGGAAGAAGGGCTGAACACTGGGTGTGCCGGTTGGGTAGGGGGACTCTTGCAAGCCCCTCCTTTGCTTCCACGTCTTCAGGCAAACAGAGCTGCCAGGGTGGGTTTTCCGGTGGGGTCTGCAAGGATCCCCGGCCTCTTCCCAGAACGTGTTCCAAAGACCCTCAGATTCTGCTGAAAGAGATTCGGGATCAGACTCCATACTTGGCCCAGGCTTCCCAGTCGTCTAGCAAAGGGGACGAGGGATCTCTCAAGGCTGTCTTCTCCTTCTGGTCAAATTCCAGACATCTGGAGGCCATCTTGGGGAAGTCTGTCCTCATGCAAATTCTCTGGGCAGGCCTGCAAATGTCATTTTCCATGTCTTTATCTCGCCCTTCCTCCGGCAAACTAAGGCAACCTATCAGGTTCTCTTCTCTGTTTTCCTACACTCCTTGAGCATTTGATCCTCTCCACCTGTGAGGTGGGCCAGGGGCCCGAGATCGCCCAGAGAGCTCTGCGACTTTGCGGGCAGCCAAATGCCAACCGGCTCAAGTCCTAATCCAACGTACTCTCCCTGGCTTCCTCCAACTTTGCCCCTTCCAGATGTTGATGCCCTACAACAACCCATAAACCCCCCAGCCATTGGCCATGTGGGCTGAGGCAGGTGGGCGTTGGAATCCAACAACATCTGTCGGCATCGTTAGACTGGGGCAAGGCTGGCACAACCAAAGCCAGGGCCGTCTTAAGCATATGCGGCGCCGGGGTGCAAAAATCTGCCCGCCGCCCCCCCAGGTTTCCCAGACTTAATGACCTTTTTTTAGGGGGAGAACCCCAAAGTTGTTGCCTTTTTTTTAGAGAGCTGACACCACACTTATCTCTGCTCATCAAAAGAAAATGGAACATAAAGAGCCCAGTGCAACAAACCAACCCGAGGTGTCAGCGTATTATTATTAATAATAATCATATTTATTTATACCCCGCCCACCTGGCTGGGCTTCCCCAGCCATTCTGGGCGGCTTCCAACAAAACCCTAAAATACAATAACCTATTAAACATTAAAAGCTTCCCTAAACAGGGCTGCCTTCAGATGTCTTCTAAAAGTTTGGTAGTTATTTTTCTCTTTGACATCTGGTGGGAGGGCGTTCCACAGGGCAGGTGCCACTACCGAGAAGGCCCTCTGCCTGGTTCCCTGTAACTTGGCTTCTCGCAGTGAGGGAACCGCCAGAAGGCCCTCGGCGCTGGACCTCAGAACAATGGGGGTGGAGACGCTCCTTCAAGTATACTGGACCAAGGCCATTTAGGGCTTTCAAGGTCAGCACCAACACTTTGAATTGTGCTCGGAAACGTACTGGGAGCCAATGTAGGTCTTTCAAGACCGGTGCTATGTGGTCTCAGCGGCCGCCCCCAGTCACCAGTCTAGCTGCCGCATTCTGGATTAGTTGCAGTTTCCCGGTCAGCTTCAAAGGTAGCACCACATAGAGAGCATTGCAGTAGTCCAAGCGAGAGATAACTAGAGCATGCACTATGCCAATCCCAGGTGAGCAGGATGGTGGAGCCAGCCGGCCACCTCAGCGCCTCGCTAGCTTGCTCACCCCCGAACGCACAGCGCAGAGCCGCCCGCAGTAGAAGAGCCCACAGCGGAGCTCCAACCAATGGGTGGGCTCTTCCCCGGACTCCAACTCTCAGGGCCCGGACTCTCAGTCTGGCACCCCTGAGAGCCTGGCACCCGGGTGCCCTGCACCCCTGCCGCCTATGGTTAAGACGGCCCTGACCAAAGCAGAAGGGTGGCATTATTATTATTACTCTAACCACTATGCAGCACTGCCCAACAGAACTGAGGTAGAGTGTGACCGCATAGTATTTGATTGGACAGCAGCTCCGAGCTCACATCAAATTGCTTCTCAGCAATGGATCAGATTCTACGATCCTGTGGTGAGGATCAGCCCCACGTCAACTAACTGTGTGGAACAGACCCAACTGCAGAGAGCGGCCCTCTAGATACTAGTGGACTCCAACTCCCATCATTCCTTGTCAGCCTGGCCAGTGCTCAGGGCTGATGGGATTTGTAGCCTTTGCGGGGGGGGGGGGGAATCTGGAGAGCCACCAGTTCTTTGTCCTTGCAAATAAATAATACAGGAAGCCACTGCAGCTGAATTTGAGAAGTACTGGTCTAATTGGGAAATCCCAGAAAAGGGGGAATTTGCTCCCACTCCACCCCGACCCTTCTGAGAAGTGGAGTGGGGAGTTTTGTGTGGTGGGGGGGAGCAGCCCCACCCCTCCATTTAGGGACCATCAAAAAGGATCAGTAATCTAGAAGACAACCAAGGAGGAACCGGAGAGCCTCTGCCCACCTCTTGAGATGCATATATAGGTGGCAAGTTCATTTTTGTCCTGTCTGAGAAGGTTCTTGGGACCTGCCCCCGAATGACTGGGGGGAGGGGGGCGAAAGTCACCAAAGGTGGGGGCAGGTCTCCGGAACTCACTTGCAAACTAACCGCATGAAATCCTCTGTTGCCCACCAGGTTGTCAGTTTGGGTATTTGGATGTGTTTATTCCAACCGCCCGTCCCCGTTTTCTGTGTTATTTCTTAAAAAGCTGTTTGCTTGTCCAGCTTCTTTGCTCAGTTTGCAGCTCTCGCGGGGTGGGGAAAAGCTTTCAACTCATTTTGGGGGGAGAAGGGGGCGGTTAGCAATAAATCTGCAACTTGGGGCTGCTCAGTATATGGAGCAAACAATGGGCAAAAAAACATTGTGGTCAAATTTCTGAAAGGTGCTCTCAGTTGATTTCACTGCAGTTTTTAAAAATCGTAATTTTTAATTCAAGGACTAAACCATACTAACAGGGGGGATATGACGAAACCATTTGTCTCCCATGCCCAGGAGGCAGTACTAAGACGCCTGTGGCACTCAACTGCACCCCCTAAAATAGTCCCCCCCCCCAAGCACGGGGCCTTCCAGATGTTTTTGAACTACAACTCCCAGTGCATGCAACAGCCAGGGATTGTGGGAGTTATAGTTCGAAATATCCAGAGGCCAGCAGCTTCAGGAAGGCTGCTCAAAAACCACTCGCTTTTCTTCTTCAGAGATAATATTTATGCAAACTTCTTGTCTGTAAAGCGCAATTTCATACCTGCTGCCGGCTGCTGGAAACACCCCAGAGCAGTTTAAAGGAAAACACCAGGAAACCAGTTTAAACAGTGGCAGAATTTGAACAGAGAGCATGAAAGAACCAGGAAGAGCAGGCTTGAAACCTTCAGTGCTGAATTTCAAAGAGCTGAAGTGAAATAAAACTTTCTTTTCTGCCTTCCTGAGAGTCACCAGGGATGGGGCCAGAGCAGTATCCCCAGGGAGGAAACTCCATAACCTGGGGGGCTGCCACAGAACTTCGGCAGATCTGATGGATTCTGAAGCTGAACGGCAGGCTGACATTTCCAGTGGCTTCAGCTGACTTAAGATGTCTTTATTTGGTCATCGGCCCATGGGCTTGCACACCGTGTGGGTGTTCAGAGCGAGCATTCAACGGATCCCTGCAACATGCTCCATTCAGACTGCACCCCCCCAATCTCTCCCTCCTCACAGTTATTTTTACCAGTTTAGGGCTCAGGCATATTTCCCCCCCTTCTGTTTTCTCCCTGCCACACGTACTTTTTCCTTTTTTAAAAACCCTTTCAGTCTTGCAGAGACACCGTAAGAAAAATTTGATTTGAGCGAAATCCTAAATCCAATTAAATATGTACGCTACGGGGATTTTTTTTGGGGGGGGGACCTGCCAGACGTGGCGTTATTTGGGAAACGTAGTTGCGTGGTTAGTTGTGGCAGCTTTGAAAAGCGGCCCCCGGCCCCCCCAAGAGAGCTGCCCCCTGAGCAAAGCTGAAATCGCAGCTGGTGCTTTTAAAAAATAATAATAATAATAATAAAGATGCTAACTGCTCCAAGTGCTGTGAATCCTGGGAAAACATGTCTCCCTGTGTTTTTATTTCCCCTTTTGCCTCTTTAATGCCCTGCTGGTGTTTCCACTGTTTTAATACGGGGTTTGCTCGCTGTTCTTTGTGTTGCCGCGACAGAGAGAACTCAGCGTCAGGTAAGGGCTCGTCCTAACTCTCTCCCTATCTGTGTGTCCTCCTTTTTCTGTCTGCAAGGACAAAAATGCATCTTAATAACCGGTGCTGCTAAGCCGGCTGTTTGCTGAGGCTGTGTGTTTGTTTGTTTGTGTGTGTGTGTGCGTATTTGTGTGTTGAAACATACAAATTCCTGCAGAATGGTCACCGGATACACGGACAGAGATCTGATGGTCAGGGGGCAAAGGGCCATCACTTATCTGCGTTATCGCAGAGTCACAGAGTTGGGAGGAAACCTGGGGCTCATCTAGACCAACCCCGCCTCCCCCCCCCCCGCAATGCAGGGATATGCAGCCGTCCCTTACAGGGATCGCTGCCCCCTGTCCCTGCACGACAAGGCCCTCAGATTCTGTGTTGAAGTGCTCTTGCAGTCCACTTGGTCCTGTGATAAGAATTTTAAGGTTCCCGCCTGGCTTGACCCAGCCAACCTCCCAAAACAGAAAGGAGCCTTTTCAGGTGGAGAATCGGGGAGCGCAGGTAATAATAATAATAATAATAATAATAATAATAATAATAATAATAATAGTTTGTTCTCTATACCCGCCCCCCATCTGACTGGGTTTCTCCAGCCACTCTGGGCGGCTCCCAACAAAATAAACACGTTGTTGATAAAAGATCAAACATTAAAAACTTCCCTGAACTTCCCTGAACAGGGCTGCCTTCAGATGTCTTCTAAAAGTCAGGTGGTTGTTTATTTCATTGGCATCTGGTGGGAGGGTGTTCCACAGGGCGGGCACCACTACCGAGAAGGCCCTCTGCCTGGTTCCCTGAAACCTCACTTCTCACAGGGAGGGAACTGTGAGAAGGCCCTCGGAGCTGGACCTCTGTGTCTGGGCTGAACAATGGGGGTGGAGATGCTCCCTCATACAGGACCGAAGCTGTTTGGGGCTTTAAAGCTCAGCACAACACTTTGAATTGTGCTCAGAAATGTACTGGGAGCCAATGTAGGTCTTTCAGGACCGGTGTTATGTGGTCCCGGTGGCCACTCCCTGTCACCTGCCTAGCTGTCGCATTCTGGATTAGTTCAGTTTCCTGGTCACCTTCAAAGGTAGCCCCACGTAGAGCGCATTTGCAGTAGTCCAAGTTTGGGGCTTCAGCTTGCTACCACGAATATGGGAAGCTGTACTGAATCAGACCAATTGTCCTTCTAATTTAGCACTGCCTATGCCAGCTATTGAGGGACGCAGGTGGCGCTGTGGGTTAAACCACAGAGCCTAGGACTTGCCGATCAGAAGGTCGGTGGTTTGAATCCCCGCAACAGGGTGAGCTCCTGTTGCTCGGTCCCTGCTCCTGCCAACCTAGCAGTTTGAAAGGACCTCAAAGTGCAAGTAGATAAATAGGTACCACTCCGGCGGGAAGGTAAACGGCGTTTCCGTGCGCTGCTCTGGTTCGCCAGAAGTGGCTTAGTCATGCTGGCCACATGACCCGGAAGCTGTACGCCGGCTCCCTCGGCCAGTAAAGCAAGATGAGCGCCGCAACCCCAGAGTCAGTCACGACTGGACCTAATGGTCAGGGGTCCCTTTCCTTTTACCTATACCAGCTAGCAACAACCCTCGAGGGTTTCAGTCAGGGTCTTTCTCAGTCCCCCATGGAGACATGACTGGGGTTGGGTTTGGGACCTTCCCTTGAGCCACGCCACCCCACCCTGCCTGACAACCCTCCCCTCTTTCAGCCCCCACTGCCCCTCATATCCCCCAGTCTCTCCACAAACCTGAACCTGCAGTCACCCATTGGCCATTTTATGCTGTTTGGTAAAGGGACCCCTGACCATTAGGTCCAGTCATGACCGACTCTGGGGTTGCGACACTCATCTCGCTTTATTGGCCAAGGGAACCGGTATACAGCTTCTGGGTCATGTGGCCAGCATGACTAAGCCGCTTCTGGCAAACCAGAGCAGCGCACGGAAACGCCACTTACCTTCCCGCCGGAGCGGTGCCTATTTATCTACTTGCACTTTGAGGTGCTTTTGAACTGCTAGGTTGGCAGGAGCAGGGACCGAGCAACGGGAACGCACCCCCCGTCGTGGGGATTCGAACCGCCGACCTTCTGATCAGCAAGCCCTAGGCTCTGTGGCTTAACCCACAGCGCCACCTGCGTCCCTGTTTATGCTGTTCGAGTTACCAGCTAATTGGGGAGGTCCAGAACATCTCCGTTCCCGACGAAGAATAGAATTGCTGGGAGGGAGCAGTTAGAAAGCGTTTAAATAATTGGAGCCCAGCCGAATAGAAGAGACAACTTCTCTTTCTGCTTTCTCCACACACACATACATTTTTCTATATGTCTGGAAATGCTTTTTTGAAAGAAGAAGGAAAAGTTTTTAGGAGACGCCGTTCCAGAAATAGATCCCTCCGCTTGGATCTGCCACACCTTACCTCAGCTCCGAGCCTTGATCCCCTCAAGGCGCCCTCCTTATGGGCGCCTGGGGGCACAATAGCCCCCACATCTTGGAAATGTCAAGCCACTTCAAGGCTGCCCTCCTCCCCGTTTGAAAAACCTCAGCTGGGCTGCGCTCCTTCCTCTCCCTTCCTCTCTCTTCTCGCTTTTTCTCTTGTCTGCTTCCTGTTTGATTCTGCGAGAGCGCAATGAAAGGAGCCGGTGACATTTTCCGCCCTGCCTGCTTTTTTGGTGCGGATTTGCGTGTGTCTTTTGAGCTGGTCACCCGGCGTTTTTGTTCTCCGGGGAGGAAGGCTGAGGAAGAGGAGGGGCAGAAGATTTGGTTTCCAAATGCGAGACTTAATTTTTAAAAAAATAGATGAACAAGGAAAGGAAAAAGACCAAAAAAGAGAGAAAGAAATACACCATCTGCTTAAGGCTGCTTATCAATTTTTTCCACTACCGGTCAGACACAGCAAAGAGGTGGCAGGAAGTGCCGAATACCTGTGTAAAATTCAGGGGCGAAAGGAGGGCAAGGCAGAACCTCCTCTGCAAAGAAAGGCAACCACTTTAGACGTGATAGAAGTTCTTAAAATAACGCACGGAAAGGGGAAAGAGGAAAGACTTTCTCTCTCATAACGCCAGGCCTCGACCTCCAATAAAGCTGTATGTTGGAAGAGTCAGGGCAGATAAAACAATGCTGTCCAGGGTTGTAAAGACTGCAGAGAGAATAGTTGGGTGCACTCTTCCCACCTTGGATCAAATCTGTGCTTCCAGGTGCCATAAGAAAGCTGTAGAGATAGTGCAGGATAGTGCACACCCCGGAAATGATCTCTTTCAGCTTCTGCCTTCTGGAAGAAGGTACAGGGCTATAAAGACTAGGACTAGCCGTCTGAGAAACAGTTTCTATCCAAATGCGATTTTGATTTTAAATGCAGTGTAAGGAATCTGAATGGGAGTATATTGTATTTAAAAATGGGGTATCAGAGTTTTTAGGGGGCTAACCAGGCTGGGACAGCTGGGATAGCAGGCTTGTTGGGTTTTGAATGTCTTATGTAGATTTTTCAATTTCGTTGTTCTGCATGGGACAGTGACAATAAAGATTACCATATCGTAATAGAAAGCACTTCTTCACACAGCTAAACTGTGGAACTCCCTGCCACAGGAGGGCAGTGATGGCCACTAACTTGGATGGCGTTAAGAAAGGACAGATTCATGGAGGAGGGGGGTGTTGGTGGCTAGAAACCATGGTGGCTGTATTCTGTTTCCGTGGTCAGAGGCAGCAATTCTTCTGAGAAACAGTTACTGGGGAACACAGGACAGGGAGAGGGCTAGAAACCTGCCTGCTGGTTTCCCGCAGGCATCTGGTTGGCCGCTTTTGAGAACAGGGTGCTGGACTAAATAATAATAATAATAATAATAATAATAATAATAATAATAATAATATATTTATACCCTACCCATCTGGCTGGGGGCTGGGTTCCCCCAGCCACTCTGGGCAGCTTCCAACTGAATATTAAAAACAATATAGCATCAGACATCAAAAACGTCCCTAAATGGGGCCGCCTTCAGTTGTCTTTTTAAAGTAAAATAGTTGTTTATTGCCTTGACATCTGCTGGGAGGGCGTACCACAGGGCAGGCACCACCACCGAGAAGGCCCTCTGCCTGGTTCCCTGTGACCTCACTTCTTGCAGTGAGGGAACCGCCAGAAGGCCCTCAGAGCTGGACCTCAGTGTCCGGATAGAACGATGGGGGTGGAGAAGCTGTTTCAGATGTACTGGACCGAGGCTGTTTAGGGCTTTCAAGGTCAGCACCAACACTTTGAATTGTACTCAGAAACATACTGGGAGCCAATGTAGGTCTTTCAAGGCCTGTGTTATGTGGTCTCGGCGGCCGCTCCCAGTCACCAGTCTAGCTGCCACATTCTGGATTAGTTGCAGTTTCTGAGTCACCTCCAAAGGGAGCCCCATGTAGAGCACATTGCAGTAGTCCAAGCGGGAGATAACTAGATGGGCCACTGGCCTGATCTTGCAGGCTCTTCTTGGGTTTTTAACATTCTTTCCGTTTTAACATTCTTGCTGCTGGGTTATTTTAATAAAGCAGACCTCCAAATGCGATGTTATTTTGTCAATAATGGCCCTGAATCGTCGAGAAGGCCCTTGATACACTTGAGAGGTTCTCACAGGAGAATTCCCTGAGTTACAGCTTCTCCCAACTCTTGCAGAAGTTGACATCTCTGCCCTGTGCAATGCTTCAGAGCCTGTGCCAGAAAACACCCTGTGAGACTAAGTTGTTGTGGGAGCAGGCAAGGTTTGGTAAGGACCAGCCTGAGGGCCACACGACCTCCCAGGACCGCATGTGACGAATTCCATGCCAAAGCTAGGCGTTCCTACTCCTCTCCACCCAGACATACGAATGACTTTGTTACAGGTCAAAGATTCTGCATCCAGGCAAAAGAGATGCAAGATGCTTTTCCAGGGCAAATCCCCCCCCTTTTTTTTAAATTAAGTGCTCTTACTTCCCTGCTTTCTTTTCTCTTCCCTCCCTCTTTGGTTATCCGTGTCTCTCTGTGCGTTTGGTTGTCTGTTACCTGCTTGGCTCATCCCTGAACTACAACTCCCATCTGATGAACAGAGGAAACTCCGCTGGGATATGTGAGGATCAAATTGCACCCTCCAATTTATTATTTTCTCTTTTTTCCCCTTTTGGTTTGGTTTGAATACTAAATCGAGTGTCGAGCTCTTGCTGAGGTCTAAGCCTGCATGATGAGGAGTCTATTGTGTGGGTCGGCGCACCCCCTATAGCGGGGGTATCTTTTTAATTAAGAAAGTTATATACCTCCCCCCCCCCAGCTATAAGCCACTGGGAGGTTTATAGCATAATGAGCAACTTAACATATGAGAGCTGGGGGGGGGGGTCATGTGGTACCCAGGATACAAGGCATGGGGCAGAAATTCAGTCTGGGTCACATGTCAATGCAAACCCATCCCAATTTGCGCTTTCCCAAACAATCTATGATTGGACAGCTGCCCTTTGAACTTCTCCCAATTTTGCCAGGAGGGTATACTATTATTATTATTATTATTATTATTATTATTATTATTATTATTGATTTGCTAATTGCCTCCTAAACAACCATCTCAGGGCGATGTACAACAAAGACAATTAAGAACAGATGAGAACGCAAAAAGCAGCAGAAAAACAACAACAACAACAACATCTTGAAGGTCCCAGGCCACAGAGAGGTTAGGCTGGCCTCAACCAGAGCCAGGGTTTTTTCGGCTGTGGCTCCAATCTGGTGGATCGCTCTGTCACAAGAGACTAGGGCCCTGCGGGACTTGACATCTTTCCGCAGGGCCTGCAAGACGGAGCTGTTCTGCCAAGCCTTTGGTCGGGGTTCAGTCCAATTCCCTCTCCCCTTTCATAAGAACTTGCATGAAAGTGGCCTCTCAATTTTTCTCACAGGCCCATATAAGTTCAGCACAAACAGCTGGGCCTGGTGAGCATTTAAGGTCCCCAACCCTAATCTGCGGGTTGCCATCTGATTGGATTTTATTTTGATCCTGATCTGATTTGAGGATGTATTTTAATTGATTGTCTGACTTTATGTTAATGTATTATACATTTGATGTTAGCCGCTCCGAGCCCGGCTTTGGCTAGGGAGGGTGGGATATAAATAAAATTTATTATTATTAACAAAACAGTCTTGAGGGATCAAGCAGCTGTCGCTCATTAAGCTGAATCAAGCCCCCCTGCCCCCCAAAGCTGTTTTATTACTGTTTTATCCCAGTGCAATTGGCACTGGGACCATGGCATGGATGGATGGAGTATTTAACAGAATCATTGAAATGGGATATTGGAAGGGATTCTGAGCGTCGTCCAGTCTAACCCCTCGCAATGGAGGAATAAACCTTTAACCCCCCCCCTTTTACTATGGTCCAAATAAATACCCCCCAACAGTTTCTTGTTCTGGAAGGGAAGCTTCTGTTGGCTTCTATTTGGGGATTAAAAAAATAAAAATAAATCAGGGGTGCAGCATTGAGGGATAAACTGTTCCTCTACCTCACAATACAGTCCCAATGGGTCTCCCATGGTTGCTATTTTAAAAATCCTTTAGTAGAAACAAATTAAGACACACGCACGCACAAAAGCAAAATAAGTGATGAAGGAGTTGACAACGTGGCGCCCGTGGGTACAGGGGCACCCTTGAGATCTTCTGCCAGGACCCTTGAAATGTCCATAAATCTGAGGCTGTTTCTGGCTCCTTGCTAAGCATTCATACTCCTGGTTAACCCACTACTGTTTGATTGGCTTGTATTTGGTTCTCTGTGTGTTTGCGTGTGTGCCTCTCTCTCCCAGACCCAAAACTGGCGAGGCACAAACCTTTAACCAGCTTCTTTTTTGTGTGTGCATGTTTTAATGTTCCTCGCGTGTGTGAGTCCGCGAGCGGAAAGGATCTCCACAAGGCCCTTTGTCCATCCGAACCAACCACACAGACATAGGGGACGTGAAAAGCCTGGCGTTGAACAAATAAAGGGTGTCCTAATTAGAACCTCCTTCCTCTTCCTCCTCCAAGCTGCTAGCTAAGCTGCTGGCCGCTCCTCGAAACCACCAGTTTGTCATTCAGATGTGACTCATCCTGACCCTTTTATTCCTCCAACGACTAAGGAAGCTGGGCCCCAGTTTTCATTTTGGCAACGAGGCTTTGTCCTTCGCCCCACCACCCGCAGGAGACAGAACTCCACCCCTTAGGCTGCTTTTGAAATACTACTACTACTACTACTACTACTAATAATAATAATAATAATAATTTTTTATTATTATTTATACCCTGCCCATCTGGCTGGGTTTCCCCAGCCACTCCCAACAGAACATTAAAATATTGGTGGCTCCCAACAGAATATTAAAATACAATAGTCTATTAAACATTAAAAGCTTCCCTAAACAGGGCTGCCTTCAGATGTCTGGTACTTGATGTTCTCTTTGACATCTGGTGGGAGGGCGTTCCACAGGGTGGGTGTCACTACCAAGAAGGCCCTCTGCCCAGTTCCCTGTAACTTGGCTTCTCGCAGTGAGGGAACTGCCAGAAGGCCCTCGGCGCTGGACCTCAGTGTCTGGGCAGAACGATGGGGGTGGAGACGCTCCTTCAGATATACTGGACCGAGGCCGTTTAGGGCTTTAAAGGTCAGCACCAACACTTTGAATTGTGCTCGGAAACGTACTGGGAGCCAATGTAGGTCTTTCAAGACCGGTGTTATGTGGTCTCGGCGGCTGCTCCCAGTCACCAGTCTTGTTATCTCTCTGTCATCCATCTATCTATCTCCCATATTTTTTGCTCTATAAGACGCACTTTCCCCCTCCTAAAAAGTAAGGGGAAATGTGTGTGCTTCTTATGGAGTGAATGCAGGCTGCGCAGCTATTGCTGAAGCCAGGAGAGGAAAAGGGATTGGTGCACACCGATATATAGAGCAAAAAATGTGGTATTTTATATCCCGACCCTCGTCCCAAAGGTTGCCAGTGCCCTGACCCCACAGTTGGAGGCCGCCATATTCTGAAACCCAGTTGCTGGAAACCAAAGGAGGGGAGAGTCGGTCCTCTGCTCGGATCCCTGGGCAGGATTCCCAGAGGCATCTAGCTGGCCACTGTGAGATCAGGATCCCGGACCAGATGGGCCCTGGCCCTGATCCAACAGGCTCTCCTTGGTTCCGCCCTGCCCAACTTCATGTGTCAAGTTCAGCCACGGCTCCCTGCTAAGCGCTGCCAATAACTTACTCAAGGGAGGTGGCCGAGAGTAAGATTTGTGGGGATGATTAGGGAGGCAGGAGAGCATATATTATTTCATGATATCCTTCCTAACTTGCGCAGGCAAGTTCCATATTCTAGCAGAGTTCCAAACATCCCCCTTTTTAAATTACACAGCGATCAGCTTGTTCATCTGAGTCTTCCTATTAAAAGATTCTTTCCTGGTAAAATCCCTCTTAAAAAGAATAAACACAAGAATCTGATTAGCATTAATATAAAAGTAGTTTACTCACAGATCCGTTCAGGTTCACAGACATGTCCCTGAAGGCAGGCTTAGGTCACATACCAACTAGAACTATTCCATATAGAAGTTAGTCCCAAGTGACTGCGGCTAAGCAGTCACTTCTCCAAACACACAGCAACATACAAAATGGAGAAGGCACACTGATCAGAACATGGAGGCTATGTGCTCCTCCATGCTAGTACAACAGACCACCCCATCTTCAAGTTACATGTAGTGGAAGTCTGTCCCAGGTCAGGAGGAAACAGGAAGTCTTCTCCTGAGTGGTACAAAACATCCCCTAACATGTCCACTGTAGGAATGTTGTAATGTAAAGGTAAAGGGACCCCTGACTGTTAAGTCCAGTCACAGACAAGTCTGGGGTTGCGGCGCTCATCTCGCTTTACTGGCCGAGGGAGCAAGAGTTTGTCTACTTGCACTTGACGTGCTTTCGAACTGCTAGGTGGGCAGGAGCAGGGACCGAACAACGGAGCTCACCCCGTTGCGGGGATTTGAACCGCCGACCTTCTGATCGGCAAGCCCTAGGCTCCGTGGTTTAGACCACAGTGCCACCTGCGTAGGAATGTTGTGCTGGACGGCAGTTTTACATCCCACAAGATTCCCTTCCCCATTGAGCCTGTCCATGGGGCGTTTTAGCCATCGCGAAAGGTCTGTGTGGTTTGTTCGGATGAGGAAAGCTGTGGGATCTTTGGGGTGGCTTCTCTTCTCTGGCTGGGGGAGGAAGCAGGGCTTTCCCCAAGAAGCCTTTAACTTGACTTTAATTCTCCTTTTTCTTCAGGGCAGCACTGGCCTCTGCCCATCAATGCCACCCTCTCCCCAAGACTCTCAGTGTGCTGAAGAACACCCCGCAAGTGAAAGGCATGCACACAATCATCCGGTGAGTTGGGTGCCTTGTTCTAAGTTCTTTTCAGCACCACGGAGAGCTCCTGGCGAGCCGCTTACTCCATTGAGAGCAGGAAGCAAACTGTTGCCTGTTGAGCATCCGCCTCCAAACTCCCCTTTCCTGTGCTCCGCCGCAGAAGTGGCAAGAAATGAGATTCAGACTCAACATCAGGAAGAACTTTCTGACAGTAAGAGCAGTTTGACAGGGGAACCGTCTCCCTCGGGAGGTTGTAGACTCTCCTTCCTTGGAGGCTTTTAAGCAGAGTTTGGGTGACCATCTGTCAGGGATGCTTTAGCTGAGATTACAGCATCGCAGGGGGTTGGATTAGATGGCCCTCGGGTCCCTTCCAACTCTTATAATTCTATGAACCTAACGCCTTCCTTCTCTCCTCTTCGTTACCCTTTCAGGGACAAGGAGACAAGTCGGGATGAGTTTATCTTCTACTCCAAACGGCTGATGCGTCTCCTGATTGAACATGCACTGTCCTTCCTGCCTTTCCAGGTAGGCTGATCAAAGTGGTCTTCCAAACCACGGGTAGGCAAACTAAGGCCTGGAGGCAGGATCCGGCCCAATTGCCTTCTAAATCCGGCCTGCAGACAGTCTGGGAATCAGCGTGTTTTTACATGAGTAGAATGTGTCCTTTTATTTAAAATGCATCTCTGGGTTATTTGTGGGGCATAGGAATTTGTTCATTTCCCCCCAAAAAATATAGTCTGGCCCCGCCCCCCACCAAGGTCTGAGGGACAGTGGACCGGCCCCCTGCTGAAAAGGTTTGCTGACTCCTGTTCCAAACCATGGCTGAGCTGAAAGGGATCAGGACTCTTTTGAAAGAGGATCCTGTCTCTTTGGGTGATTTGTTGCAGAATCATTGGGAGGGAGCAGGCAGTGTGCTCATTTTGCATCCTCTTGATTGGTTGGGATCACCCATGTGGCCTCTATAAGTGGCATTGCCCTCACTCAAAATGGCGCCCATCTGCCCTTAAGTAACAGGTGCAGGCCGCCAAATCTGATTGGTTGCATTCTATTGCAATGTTGCATAATCTCCAATGGCTTGGGATCACTTGAGTGAAATACAGAGGGGAAATGACTGATTTGGCACCAGAATGTGAGGCAGGGAGGTGATTTGTGAAACAGCTATGAGAAAAGCAGAGTTGGAGGGCTTTTGGGGAGTGAGGTTTGCCCCACCTGAAATCATGGATTTCAAGCTAGAAGGTGGACCTGGAAAAGTTCCATTCAGCTCTAAATCTAAGAAGAAAATTCGAGGGTAGGCGATACCACAAAAGGAGTGGCGTTCAAGTCCAGAGATGAGTTTTCTTCTCTCGCTGAACACAGTTTAAAGAAGCAATATCAGGCTAAACTTAATTATGGCCCAAAAGTGACCTTCCTTGCTCATAAAATCCTCTGGAACCTCACCCCCTCTCTCTGCACCCTTTTTGTGCCCTGGGAAGAGAGCTGGATAGAAATGGTTTCAGCGATGGGCGCTTGCATTCTGCCCTAAGGAAACCTGGATTTGCAGCCTGCATAAGTTGTTTTTTAAAAATGCACATGTCTGTTTGTTTTGCGTAATTTATTCTGCTTTTCTGCCACTGATGAGCTCCGTACCTCTCACTTGGACTCTGTCCCTGCCCAAATTCCCTATTAATTTCTGTGTGCCGTTGCCTTTCCAGACCTGCACAGTTCAGACCCCGCAAGGGCACGACTATGAAGGCCGAAATTACAGTGGGAAGCAAGTAAGTGTCACTGGCAGAGGATTCTCAAAGCAGAGTCCGGAGAAAACCAGGGGTGTGTGAAACCTGCTCCTGTTTTGATTCACAGTTCCAGCTTTCTGCATGTGGCATCTTCTATTTGGAACGAATCTTAACTCTCTCTTTTTGCATTGCGGTGTTTTGAGGGGGATATTTGCTGAAGCCTTTGACAGGTGCTGTGCTGGCAGTCACTCCTGCACCTGTCGGTGTCACAATAGTGACCCCTGGGTTTCTATATCTGCACATTCAGTAGTTTCAATAACTTGGAGCTTTTGGACAGCTTTCTCCTAAAAATAGCACACATCTGGGTCTGAGCATCCTTGAGTCTGGTGCATCTGGAGAGTGTTGGGGCCGTGGGATGGAAGCCAGCTGGCTTGGCCCCAGCCGGATCGGGTCCCTTCTCAGCCTTGCCATTGCGGAGATCCATCAGTCATCCTCCTGAGACATGCGTCTGTGACTCATGCTTCTGTGCATGCAACAGTACACATATCTCAGCAAACACACAACAGATCAGGCCCGAGGCAGGGATACTATACTATACTAAACTACACATTTATGATACATAAATCAGGACAAAGAAAAACATGGCTTCTCTCCTTGTCATTCTTCTCAGAGGGAGAGAAAACAAAAGCAATACAGAGCGGATGTTCCGCTCACGGGACTCCAGCAATCTGTGCTGGAATGTGAACAGACATGTGACATGTAACAATCCCACATATCTGCAGCAAAGGGTGGAATGGAATTCCCAACTAAACCTGACGCAAACCCCAAGAGGAAAGAACAGGCCCAGTTTCTGTTGAGAAGAGTCACCAGCAGCTGAAGGAAGCAAGAGGAGAATGTAGCAAGAGAAAGGTTTTCTGCTGTTTAAAAGATTTTTTTTCTAATTGATTAATTGCCTAGCTTCACTCAGTTTAAAATTACTTAACCGATTCAATTCAAATGCATTTCGTATCACTTTAATAAAGGCTCTTTTTCCAGGATCCTGAAAAAGAGGGATAATTTATCAGAGAACAGCTGGGCAGGATGACAAACTCCCACCGAGTCTTCCTGAAAAACATTGGTGTTGGGTTTTGTTTTTTTTTAAAAAAAAAAAAAATAATTCTCGAGAATGCTTGGGAGTGAAGCGGTGGGGAGATTTCAGTGTTTGATCAAGCATTCTTAGAGAAAACACACACACAAATCCATACTAGGTAAAAAAAAGGTAAAGGACCCCTGGACTGTTAAGTCCAGTCAAAGGTGACAATGGGGTTGTGGCGCTCATCTCGCTTTCAGGCTGAGGGAGCCGGCGTTTGTCCACAGACAGCTTTCTGGGTCATGTCGCCAGCAGGACTAAACTGTTACGATAATGAAGCAATGCAGCTGCAAAGTCCTAGCTTGAAGTGTAAACATGATGGGAATGTTGGGACTGCTGTGGGAACAGAGGGGCAGTCATTTCACAGTGCGCAGCACCGGAATTACCTCAGAGTGTAATATGAGCTGTACAGGATGTACAGGAAGTTTTAGTTACAACACTGCTGGAGTATGAAGAGAGCAGTCATGTTTTTTGTAACGCTGCAAAGGCAGAAATAAAAGCATGTAAACACGTTTCTGTCTATCTCTTTCCCCTGCCTGGGGGAGGCAGGAAAGAGGGGTGTGTTCTTCTCACGTTTGAGAAGAATCGCCGATCGAGACCTTGCCTGTGTCTGCTGGGTGCCTGGACTGCTGCCAGCTTCTCATGAGAAGGGCTTGAATTTCCAACATAAACTGCTACTGGCACACGGAGGACAGTGATGAGTGCCAGAGCGCATGGAAACGCCATTTACCTTCCCGCCGCAGCAGTACCTATTTATCTACTTGCACTGGTGTGTTTTCGAACTGCAAGGTTGCAGGAGCCGGGACAGAGCAACGGAAGCTCACCCCTTTGCGGGGATTCGAACCGCCGACCTTCCGATTGGCAAGCCTAAGAGGCTCAGTGGTCTAGAGCACAGTGCCAACCACATCCCTTAAGAAATCCACACTACCAGAGGGTGAAGCATGCACTGACAATTCTTGCCAGGGATCATGGGACTGCCGTTTCCACTGCCTCCCAACTCAATGTAGAAGGCAGAGTAACTCCAAGTACCAACCTTGCCAGCAGGAAACGACTGTCCTAGGGAAATTGCGCTTGCCCTGCAGCCTGATTTCCGCTTAACAACTGGGTGGAAAGAGCTCTCCTGTCTCTTGCAAGCCCACCTCCCCACCAGCTACCCCCTCCCTTCTCAAAGGAAAGAAGCTTTCTACTTGGAAAGGGTTTGGCACTTGCAAGGAGAGCTGGCCAACGTTACAGATGAACCCCTTTTCGAACTGAACTCTGTCTGGGCACCACTTTGAAATGGAGCAGAGCTTTTTCAGCTCACTCATTTGCCTAAGGCAGGCATGAACACAACTCCACAGAACTTCGCCTGAAAGCGGAAGAACAAGGCAGCGACTCCTTTGTATTCATTTATGGCAACGACACAGCCTGATCACCTGGAGGTGATTCTTTTTACTTAGCCCAGCCACGCTCTAAGAAATGCAGAATGGTGAGATAGAAGAAGAAGAGGAAGAAGAGTTTGGATTTGATATCCTGCTTTACCACTACCCTAAGGAGTCTCAAGGGGATGCGGGTAGCACTGTGGGTTAAACCACAGAGCCTAGGACTTGCTGATCGAAAAGTCAGTGATTCGAATCCCTACGGCGGGGTGAGCTCCCGTTGCTCGGTCCCTGCTCCTGCCAACCTAGCAGTTCGAAAGCACGTCAAAGTGCAAGTAGATAAATAGGTACTGCTCTGGCGGGAAGGTAAATGGCATTTCCGTGCGCTGCTCTGGTTCGCCAGAAGCAGCTTAGTCATGCTGGCCACACGACCCGGAAGCTGTACGCCGGCTCCCTCGGCCAGTAAAGTGAGATGAGCACCGCAACCCCAGAGTCGGCCACGACTGGACCTAATGGTTAGCACTCCCTTTACCTTTAAGGAGTCTCAAAGCAGCTAACAATCTCCTTTTCCCTTCCTCCCCCACAACAAACACTCTGTGAGGTGAATGGGGTTGAGAGACTTCAGAGAAGTGTGACTAGCCCAAGGTCACCCAGCAGCTGCATGTGGAGAAGCAGGGAATCGAACCCAGTTCACCAGATTACGAGTCCACCGCTCTTAACCACTACACCACACTGGTAGTAGAGAGCTGGAGGAATTATACTTGCAGGTTTTCACCTTGTCCTCTGTCTTCCAGATTACTGGCGTGTCCATTTTGAGGGCTGGGGAGACCATGGAGCCAGCGCTGCGGGCCGTCTGTAAGGATGTCCGGATTGGCACCATCCTCATCCAGACCAACCGGTATACAGGGGAGCCAGAGGTAAATGTCCAGGCCTGGTATGGGGCAAGGGCTTGGTAGTGGCCTGAGCTACTTGGCCACCTCTCTGGCGGTATCCCAAACCCTCAAAACTCAAGGCATTGTTGCTCCGCACTGTGGTCCTGTTAATACGGTTATTGGTCAGTTTTGTGGCTTGTTATTTTATGATTTTAATGAGACTGAGTTTGGGGCGGTATCCGGCTAACGTGTCCTTCCAGCACAAGGATCTGGGCTCCTGCAAGAGAACTTCCCCTCCCTTCCCCCTTGCACCCCCTAAATCTGTTCCAGGGACTCCCCCAACCCATCCAGAGCAGATTTGGGAAGGGTGCTGGGTGCACACAGGAAGAAAGTTCTGTTGTGCAAGCATTGCACTGATATTATTTGGATACCATTGTCAGTCTTTAATTCTGATATTTTTGTAACCCGTCCTGGGACCTTTTGGTCAAGGGCTAGCTAGAAGTGGGTTGTGGCCAACTAAATTTTGGGTCTGCACCCACTGAAACGGATGTGCCTAAGTTTTCCACACCCATTAATTTCAATGGGTCTACTCTGAGCATGACTTGCATTTGATGCAACCTATTATTATTATTATTATTATTATTATTATTATTATACAGCATCTTGTTATTTGACGGCATAGGTCACGCTACTTTAAGAGGGCTGATGATGAAGAAGCAGAGTGATAACAAAGATATTTAAGCAGTGTTGCTGGATAGATACAGGCCAGCCCAATGTCCTGTCTGGTTAGATCAAAAAGATCAGGTGGATATTAATTTTGTGTAATCCATCCTTTGCCAGCTGAGTGCCCTTCAAATCTTTTGGACTACAACTCCCATCAACCTAGCCAGAATGGGCAGTGGTGTACAGTGGGCATGAATAAAACTTAATATTGCCGACAATGCCATGCCATGCTTTGCAGCTTTCTCTGACCTAGAGCTTTCCAGAAGTTGTTGGCCAAAACACCTGGAGGGCACCAGGTTGGGGAAGACTGGCCTAGTCTATATCCACCTCTGGGCTCATTTGATGGTGCTCGCCAACTTTTGTCTTGGGGGATGTGGGTTGCCAACAGTGACCCTATGCAAGGAATGAGCAGGGGAGTCCTGCTGGGGACACTTCCCTCCCTGCTTGCCATCTCCGAACGCTCCCTTCCTCCTTCTCCCTCCTCCAGCTGCATTATCTGAGGCTTCCGAAGGACATCAGTGAAGATCACGTGATCCTCATGGACTGTACGGTCTCTACAGGAGCAGCAGCCATGATGGCTGTGAGGGTGTTGCTGGTAAGGGAGGCAGGTGGTGTGGGACAGCTTTGACTTAGCTGCTGGGAGAGAAGGAAAGAGGCCGTTGGGAGGGAAGGGAAGAGGCTGATGGGAGGGAGGGAAAGAGGCTGTTGGGAGGGAAGGAAAGAGGCTGTTGGGAGGGAAGGGAAGAGGCTGATGGGAGGGAAGGGAAGAGGCTGTTGGGAGGGAAGGAAAGAGGCCGTTGGGAGGGAAGGGAAGAGGCTGATGGGAGGGAGGGAAAGAGGCTGTTGGGAGGGAAGGGAAGAGGCTGTTGGGAGGGAAGGAAAGAGGCCGTTGGGAGGGAAGGGAAGAGGCTGATGGGAGGGAGGGAAAGAGGCTGTTGGGAGGGAAGGAAAGAGGCTGTTGGGAGGGAAGGAAAGAGGCTGATGGGAGGGAAGGGAAGAGGCTGTTGGGAGGGAAGGAAAGAGGCTGTTGGGAGGGAGGGAAATAGGCTGTTGGGAGGGAAGGAAAGAGGCTGATGGGAGGGAAGGGAAGAGGCTGTTGGGAGGGAAGGAAAGAGGCTGATGGGAGGGAAGGGAAGAGGCTGATGGGAGGGAGGGAAATAGGCTGTTGGGAGGGAAGGAAAGAGGCTGATGGGAGGGAAGGAAAGAGGCTTTTGAGAGGGAAGGAAAGAGGCTGTTGGGAGGGAAGGAAAGAGGCTGTTGGGAGGGAAGGAAAGAGGCTGATGGGAGGGAGGGAAATAGGCTGTTGGGAGGGAGGGAAAGAGGCTGATGGGAGGGAAGGAAAGAGGCTTTTGAGAGGGAAGGAAAGAGGCTGATGGGAGGGAAGGGAAGAGGCTGTTGGGAGGGAAGGAAAGAGGCTGTTGGGAGGGAGGGAAATAGGCTGTTGGGAGGGAAGGAAAGAGGCTGATGGGAGGGAAGGGAAGAGGCTGTTGGGAGGGAAGGAAAGAGGCTGTTGGGAGGGAAGGGAAGAGGCTGATGGGAGGGAAGGGAAGAGGCTGATGGGAGGGAGGGAAATAGGCTGTTGGGAGGGAGGGAAAGAGGCTGATGGGAGGGAAGGAAAGAGGCTGTTGGGAGGGAAGGAAAGAGGCTGATGGGAGGGAAGGGAAGAGGCTGTTGGGAGGGAAGGAAAGAGGCTGTTGGGAGGGAGGGAAATAGGCTGTTGGGAGGGAAGGAAAGAGGCTGATGGGAGGGAAGGGAAGAGGCTGTTGGGAGGGAAGGAAAGAGGCTGTTGGGAGGGAAGGGAAGAGGCTGATGGGAGGGAAGGAAAGAGGCTTTTGAGAGGGAAGGAAAGAGGCTGTTGGGAGGGAAGGAAAGAGGCTGTTGGGAGGGAAGGAAAGAGGCTGATGGGAGGGAGGGAAATAGGCTGTTGGGAGGGAGGGAAAGAGGCTGATGGGAGGGAAGGAAAGAGGCTTTTGAGAGGGAAGGAAAGAGGCTGATGGGAGGGAAGGAAAGAGGCTTTTGAGAGGGAAGGAAAGAGGCTGTTGGGAGGGAAGGAAAGAGGCTGATGGGAGGGAAGGGAAGAGGCTGATGGGAGGGAAGGGAAGAGGCTGATGGGAGGGAAGGGAAGAGGCTGATGGGAGGGAAGGAAAGAGGCTGTTGGGAGGGAAGGAAAGAGGCTGATGGGAGGGAAGGAAAGAGGCTGTTGGGAGGGAAGGAAAGAGGCTGATGGGAGGGAAGGGAAGAGGCTGATGGGAGGGAAGGAAAGAGGCTGATGGGAGGGAGGGAAATAGGCTGTTGGGAGGGAGGGAAAGAGGCTGTTGGGAGGGAAGGAAAGAGGCTGTTGGGAGGGAAGGAAAGAGGCTGTTGGGAGGGAAGGAAAGAGGCTGTTGGGAGGGAAGGAAAGAGGCTGTTGGGAGGGAAGGAAAGAGGCTGTTGGGAGGGAAGGGAAGAGGCTGATGGGAGGGAGGGAAATAGGCTGTTGGGAGGGAAGGAAAGAGGCTGATGGGAGGGAAGGAAAGAGGCTTTTGAGAGGGAAGGAAAGAGGCTGTTGGGAGGGAAGGAAAGAGGCTGTTGGGAGGGAGGGAAAGAGGCTGATGGGAGGGAAGGGAAGAGGCTGATGGGAGGGAAGGAAAGAGGCTGATGGGAGGGAAGGGAAGAGGCTGATGGGAGGGAAGGAAAGAGGCTGATGGGAGGGAGGGAAATAGGCTGTTGGGAGGGAAGGAAAGAGGCTGATGGGAGGGAAGGAAAGAGGCTATTGGGAGGGAAGGAAAGAGGCTGTTGGGAGGGAAGGAAAGAGGCTGTTGGGAGGGAAGGAAAGAGACTGTTGGGAGGGAAGGAAAGAGGCTGTTGGGAGGGAAGGAAAGATGTTGATGGGAGGGAAGGAAAGAGGCTGTTGGGAGGGAAGGAAAGAGGCTGTTGGGAGGGAAGGAAAGAGGCTGTTGGGAGGGAAGGAAAGAGGCTGTTGGGAGGGAAGGAAAGAGGCTGTTGGGAGGGAAGGAAAGAGGCTGTTGGGAGGGAAGGAAAGAGGCTGTTGGGAGGGAGGGAAATAGGCTGTTGGGAGGGAGGGAAATAGGCTGTTGGGAGGGAAGGAAAGAGGCTGCTGGGAGGGAAGGAAAGAGGCTGATGGGAGGGAAGGAAAGAGGCTGTTGGGAGGGAAGGAAAGAGGCTGTTGGGAGGGAAGGAAAGAGGCTGTTGGGAGGGAAGGAAAGAGGCTGTTGGGAGGGAAGGAAAGAGGCTGTTGGGAGGGAGGGAAATAGGCTGTTGGGAGGGAAGGAAAGAGGCTGTTGGGAGGGAAGGAAAGAGGCTGTTGGGAGGGAGGGAAATACGCTGTTGGGAGGGAAGGAAAGAGGCTGTTGGGAGGGAAGGAAAGAGGCTGTTGGGAGGGAAGGGAAGAGGCTGTTGGGAGGGAGGGAAAGAGGCTATTGGGAGGGAAGGGAAGAGGCTGATGGGAGGGAAGGAAAGAGGCTGTTGGGAGGGAGGGAAATAGGCTGTTGGGAGGGAAGGAAAGAGGCTGTTGGGAGGGAAGGAAAGAGGCTGTTGGGAGGGAAGGAAAGAGGCTGTTGGGAGGGAAGGAAAGAGGCTGTTGGGAGGGAAGGAAAGAGGCTGTTGGGAGGGAAGGAAAGAGGCTGTTGGGAGGGAAGGAAAGAGGCTGTTGGGAGGGAGGGAAATAGGCTGTTGGGAGGGAGGGAAATAGGCTGTTGGGAGGGAAGGAAAGAGGCTGCTGGGAGGGAAGGAAAGAGGCTGTTGGGAGGGAAGGAAAGAGGCTGTTGGGAGGGAAGGAAAGAGGCTGATGGGAGGGAAGGGAAGAGGCTGATGGGAGGGAAGGAAAGAGGCTGATGGGAGGGAGGGAAATAGGCTGTTGGGAGGGAGGGAAAGAGGCTGTTGGGAGGGAAGGAAAGAGGCTGTTGGGAGGGAAGGAAAGAGGCTGTTGGGAGGGAAGGAAAGAGGCTGTTGGGAGGGAAGGAAAGAGGCTGTTGGGAGGTAGGGAAAGAGGCTGTTGGGAGGTAGGGAAAGAGGCTGTTGGAAGGGAAGGAAAGAGGCTGATGGGAGGGAGGGAAATAGGCTATTGGGAGGGAAGGAAAGAGGCTGTTGGGAGGTAGGGAAAGAGGCTGTTGGAAGGGAAGGAAAGAGGCTGATGGGAGGGAGGGAAATAGGCTATTGGGAGGGAAGGAAAGAGGCTGTTGGGAGGGAGGGAAAGAGGCTATTGGGAGGGAAGGAAAGAGGCTGATGGGAGGGAGGGAAATAGGCTGTTGGGAGGGAAGGAAAGAGGCTGATGGGAGGGAAGGAAAGAGGCTTTTGAGAGGGAAGGAAAGAGGCTGTTGGGAGGGAAGGAAAGAGGCTGTTGGGAGGGAGGGAAAGAGGCTGTTGGGAGGGAAGGAAAGAGGCTGATGGGAGGGAGGGAAATAGGCTATTGGGAGGGAAGGAAAGAGGCTGTTGGGAGGGAAGGAAAGAGGCTGTTGGGAGGGAGGGAAAGAGGCTGTTGGGAGGGAAGGAAAGAGGCTGATGGGAGGGAGGGAAATAGGCTATTGGGAGGGAAGGGAAGAGGCTGATGGGAGGGAAGGGCAGTGGTAACAGCACTCCCCTCTGAACATTAGAAATGAAGGGGGAAATTCTGAGTATTTCATCTGACCATCCACCGAAAGCATAAGCTTGGTGTGGGAAAACCAGATGTTGCTGAACTACAATTCCCACCAGCCCTAGCAGGCACAGCCAGTGACCAGGGTTGTTGGGAGTTGTAGTTCCGTAACACCCAGAGGGCCAGAGGGCAAGCTGGGGAGTGAAACTAAATGGCCGAAACCCTCTTCTTTCTCTTAGGACCACGACGTCCCAGAGGACAAGATATTCCTCCTCTCCCTGCTGATGGCCGAGATGGGCGTCCACTCTGTCGCTTACGCCTTCCCGCAGGTGAAGATCATCACGACCGCCGTGGACAAGAAAGTGAACGACCTCTTCCGCATCATCCCTGGTATTGGTGAGTGGCCAGGGTTAGGAGGTCCTGCCGCTGGTCTTGAGCCAGCGAAGCTTCTGAATGCCTGTTACTGGAAACCTTATGTTCTCTTATGCTCAGATCCCAATTGTGTGTTTCCACTGTGAGAACAGGATGCTGGACCGGAGTGGCCATTGGCCTGATCCAGCAACCAGCTCTTCCCTATGTTCTTACGGTTGTCGGATCCCTGGAAAAGTTTTTGAGTTGTTCATTCTCTGATGGCTCAGAGCTGCTTGCAAGCAATAATATAATTCCTAACCACCACCATTGATGCAGAAAATACGGGGTCGTTTCTTAGCATTGTGGGTTTTTTTTCCTAGCTGCAGACAGTTTGAATAAGGCAGGCATAGGCAAACTCAGCCCTCCATATGTTTTTTTAGACTACAACTCTCATCATCCCTGACCACTGGTCCTGCTAGCTAGGGATGATGGGAGTTGTAGTCCCAAAACATCTGGAGGGCCAAGTTTGCCTATGCCTGGAATACGGCATCTGAAGGCAGCCCTGTATAGGAAAGTTTTTAAATGTTTGATGTTTTACTGTGGTCTTACAATTGTTGGGAGCCACCCAGAGTGGCTGCGGTAACCCAATCAGATGAGTGGCATAGAAATGTAATAATAGTAATAATAATGGTAATAATAGTTGTAAAAACAAGAAAAATAATTCCAGGGCAAACCAGTGGATCCCACAAAGCAAACTTCTTTTCAGCATATGACAAAAGCCGGACAATGGAGATTCATCTCTGTGGGGAGTTCCACCATTTAGGGTCTGCCTCAGAGAAAGCCCTCTCCTTGGCCAGCTTTCCCCACACTTCCAAGGGTGGTGGAAGTACCCAAGAGAGTCTCCTCTGCCAGATTTAACACCCAAGAAGTGGGCGCTCCTGACACCACCTCGAGAAGGTGACAAATCTCTAGGATTTGCTGAACGCTCATGAAACAGGTTTCAAGAATGAGAATCTAGCAGAAGGATTTTGGGATTTTTGCCAGACGGGAACGTTCCGGGCACATCTCTGAATAGCGCAGACACAGCTCAGCGTACTTCCTACGTGCACAAGGGTTTCTCGTAGCTCTTCCTAATTCCCATTCCCTCCTGCCTCCCTCTAGGAAATTTTGGAGACCGATACTTTGGCACGGATGCGCCTCCCGACTGGAGTGACGAGGAAGACCTCCTGGACTCCTAGCAAGCTCCTCTTTTGTAAAGGAACCACTCTGGAGGGAAAGAGGCTTCTGCACTGCACCTTAACCCCCCAAAACGCCCCCCCCCAAACATTTGCAAAGAGACTATCGCACTGCACCACAGATTTTTCTTACTCATCTTCCATCAGAGGCCGTGGCTGAGAGCATATTTTTTTGGAAATGGAGAGGATGACGAGAGATGCTTGCTGCCTTTTTTTATGTGCTGAGGAGCATTTCTGAGCCTAGAGGCAATGTATTTTAATTTAAAGATTTACTATAACTTATTTTATTAAAAAAAGAGAGAATGTTTCAGCTAAGTTTCAAGTGTCTTGTTGACGACTGGTGTCAATCATGCCTGACTAACAGTTCAAACATCTTTTGTGTTAATGCGGCCACAGACCCAACTTTCGTTTCCTGATGAGGCAGTAAAGGCAGCTAGTGGCTAAGTGGAGATTTGAACCCTGGTCTCCCAGGTCCCAGTCCAACACTTTTAGCCACCACACCAGCTCAACCGTCTTATCCAGATGGGATAACCCTTAGAGAAAAAGAAGCATTGTGTCGTATGAGCCTTGAAGCTGCAATAGTTTATACAGGATATATAATACAGTCATACCTTGGAAGCCAAATGCCTTGGCACTCGTACATTTTGGCTCCCAAACGCCGCATACTCAGAAGTGTTCCGGTTTGTGAACCTTCTTTGGAACCCGAACATCCAGCACGACTTCGACGGCTTCCGATTGGCTGCAGGAGCTTCCTGCAACCAATTGGAAGCCACGCCTTGGTTTCCAAATGTTTTGGAAGTCAAACGGACTTCTGGAACGGATTCCGTTCGACTTCCGAGGTACAGCTGTACTGGAAATCGAAAGGCATTCCTCAACTGAGAGAATGGCTTTTATGTACAGAAGAGTTAGCAGGAATAAAGCTGCGGAGGAATGGAGAAGCTTTAGGGAATTTTGGAATGCAGATTAAAAACTCTAATTAAGACCAACACCTTCCACTTAACCATAATCCTTTATAGGAATGTTTTTGATATTATATGACCCATTTTCCAGGATACCATGATTTGTAATTGGGCTGTTTCTTCTGTTGTGCATTGCAGTTTTGATGCAGTTAGTTTTTTTAAAAAAAATTGTTAAGTGCACTCATCTACCAGTTCAGCTTCTGGCCAGACTGTTTGCAGCGGCGGTAGCTGTACATGGGAGCTGGTGCATCGAGTTTAAAAAGCAACAACATTTTCAGTGAGACTCCAGGCCATGTGAAACTTGATTTGGGTATGTTTTCACATTGTTTGTGCCTTCCGCATCTCCTGCAAATGGGCTCTGTGATTCACACTCTGAAATATAAACAAGCTGGAGGTTGAAGTGATCTCAGGAGTTGTTGTTTTAGGAGAAATGTCAAAGCAGATTAATCCCAACACCTCTCACAACATGGGTACCTTGCTAAGGGAATGAAAGTGGTAGATAATTCAAGGGTAGGGAACTTGTCTCCCTTCTCCCAGATGTTTTTTGGATTCCAACTCCTACCGGCTCCAGTCATCAAGGCCAATAATGAGGTATGATGGGAGTCATAATCTAGCAATGTCTGCAGGACTAACCAGTTGGGTACAAAACAAGGCTAGCTAGGTTGCTTGCCTCCATTTTGATGTGAAATGGGCACCTACACTGCGAGAGCAGACCTACTCAAGATGGCAGTTGGGGCTGAGTGACGTGACGTTCTGCCATCTTGGATGTGGCCAATGGGCTAATGATGACAAGTCACGTGATGCTCCAAGATGGCTGCATTCATGAGAACTCTCTGGCACCATCCTGTTTCTAGCTTGGCAAGAGGCTCAAACAGGCCAAATTTGAGAAGGCCTTTCTGGAGAAGGAGCCCTAGAAAACAGGAACCAGAACCACCTCTCTGATTATAGCAAGTCCCGAACCAGTATTTCCACACAATTTGACTTGGCTTCCATGCGGTGATGAGATTAGCCAAGGGACAAAAAGTACCTGTGAAGCAGTCTTGCTCTGAGCCAGGAAACTGTTCCACCAAAGCCAGTGCTGCCTGTTCTGGCCAGCAGGGGCTCTTTGGGGTCTCAGGTAGGGATCCTGCCTTGCCCTTGTTTGCTGAGTGCACTACTGGGTTTCCATGTGTTTGTTAAATTCATGTCATCCAAATTTACATCAACCAAATGGGGCTCAAGATGGGTAGCAGGAGAAACATTAAAATAGCAATTTAAAAAATGTGAAAGCATGCCACCTTTGAAGGTGACTTTGAAACTACAACTAATCCAGAATGCAATGACTGGGAGCGGCGGTGCTAAAATATCTACATTGGATCCCAGTACGTTTCTAAGCCCAATTCAAAGTGTCGGTAAAGGGTAAAAGGAACCCCTGACCATTAGGTCCAGTCGCAGGGTCCTAAAAGATCTACATTGGATCCCAGTACGTTTCTAACCCTAACAAAAATGCCTCTCTTTTTTTTGTTGAAGTTATATTTAAAAACCTTTTCCAACTCATTGTATATTATATCCCAGAAGGCTTTCACCTTAGTACAAGTCCACCACATGTGAAGGAAATTCCCCTCCTCCTCCTTGCATTTCCAACTGTTTTTATCTTGGTTTCTATACATTTTAGCAAGTTTAGTCAGCGTAATGTACCAACGATACATCATCTTCATTAAGTTCTCTTTAAGTGACACACATGCTGTGAATTTAATTGTTCTTGTCCACAATTTCCCCCACTTTTCAAAGTCAATATTATGTCCCAAATACTGGGCCCATCTAATCATAACACTTTCCCCCTCTTCATCCTTTGTATTCCACTCTAATAATATCTTATACATTTTTGACAATATTTTCCTTTTACTTCCCAGCAATTTTGTCTCAAGGAATTTTTCGCTCTTTCTGGCTGGAACTTCCTTAAGGTCTCAGGTGGGTTGTCTGTACTTCAGCCTCTCAACCCAATACAGTGGTACCTCGGGTTACAGACCTCCGGAACAAATTAAGTACTTAACCTGAGGTGCCACTGTACCTCTTTTTCCGCTGGCAATGCCGGGGATTAAATTGGGGGCCGTCTGCCTGCAATGCCTATACTCTACCACTAAGCAAAACTCTTCATCTTGCAAACTTTCCGGTGCAATTTTAAATTTGCTGCATTGCTCGTCTCCTGACCAACCCTGCCTTAAAGGGCTGACCTTTGAGAGCATCCTGCTGGTTGTGGCAGCTGCCCCACCACACTGGAAAAAGCGTGTGGGCGTCCTTGCGAACCCAGTCCCCGATTATGATCATACCCTGCCCTTCCCTTGGCGAGTGACCAGAAAACCCAGATTTGTGCTGATAGTGAAAACAGCGACAGATACAGATCTGAGAGAGGCCAAGCCGTCAAGCTCTTCCATATATAGCTCAGAGTGAGAGAGTCTATTCTTTCCAGCGGAAGCATACATTACGGTCAATATCCTATACAGAGACAGTGTGCAGGTAGGGGGAAATTTTACAGGTCCTTTTATATACAGTGGTACCTCAGGTTACATACGCGTCAGGTTACGTACGCTTCAGGTTACAGACTCCGCTAACCCAGAAATAGTGCTTCAGGTTAAGAACTTTGCTTCAGGATGAGAACAGAAATCGTGCTCCGGTGGCGCGGCAGCAGCAGGAGGCCCCATTAGCTAAAGTGGTGCTTCAGGTTAAGAACAGTTTCAGGTTAAGTACGGACCTCCGGAACGAATTAAGTACTTAACCCAAGATACCACTATATTGCAGGGTTTTGGACTAGATAATGCTTGGGGGGTTACCTTCCAACTACACAGGCACTCCGAGCCCAGCAGAAAAGATTGCACAGGTGTAGTCCAAAAGTTGTAAGAATTGGAAGGGTGGCTCTCTGTTATTTCAGAAGTCAAGCCCTTTGAAATCAGCTGCTCTCTAATGTTAGTATGGCCAACTTGGTGCACATGAGCACCGTTGCACCTGAGATGTTCTCCCCCAGCACCTATGAGGCCTCTGCAATTCCTCCCACATTTTTTTTAATCTCCTTTGGAAGTGGGGAGAAATAGAAAATAATACTATAACCATGAAATACTATAACCACAAAACCAGAAATAGAAAATAATACTATAACAACAATAATACTATATAATACTATAACCACGAAACCAGAAATAGAAAATAATACTATAACAACAAAGGTCCGTATAGTTAAAGCCATGGTTTTCCCAGTAGTGATGTATGGAAGTGAGAGCTGGACCATCAAGAAGGCTGATGGCTGAAGAATTGATGCTTTTGAATTATGGTGCTGGAGGAGACTCTTGAGAGTCCCATGGACTGCAAGAAGATCAAACCTCTCCATACTGAAGGAAATCAACCCTGAGTGCTCACTGGAAGGACAGATCCTGAAGCTGAGGCTCCAAGACTTTGGCCACCTCATGAGAAGAGAAGACTCCCTGAAAAAGACCCTGATGTTGGGAAAGATGGAGGGCGCAAGGAGAAGGGGACGACAGAGGACGAGATGGTGGGACAGTGTTCTCGAAGCTACCCAAATGAGTTTGACCAAACTGTGGGAGGAAGTGGAAGACAGGAGTGCCTGGCGTGCTCCGGTCCAGGGGGTCACGAAGAGTCGGACACGACTAAACGACTAAACAACAACTATAACCACGACCTATCTATGCTTCAAATATAATCTTACTTTCTCTTTGTATTTACAGGGTTGTGGAAAGTAAAATATCTGTTATATTATATATATTTTTTATTTTAAAAAATGCTGATGATTGTGGTTATTTAAAAAAAAGAAAGAAAAGGAAGTGGGGAGGTTCTGACCACAGCCATAAAAAGAACAGAGAGGAAGTGAAATGGGCGTCACTCTTTCCTACTTCCACCCTGTGAACTTTGCCAGCCTGGCTTTGGCACCCGGGTGGCCAGGCAGGAAAGAGGGAAAGTGCCTGGAGAAAAGGTGTTAGAGGGCAAAGAGGGAGGGACAGAAAAAAAATGTTATTTTGTGAGGGACAGCAGCAGTCACTAGGATTAATTTAGGACTAATTTGTTGTTGTTGTTTTCCTCTTGTGGGTTTCTCTCTTTGTTTCTGGGGCTGGGTTGATGTTTATAACTCTGTTGTGCTGGATTTGGGTACCTAGAAATGGATCCATTTGCCTTCCATAAGGTTTATTTGACAGGTAGCCATTTTGTGAATAGCTACCCCCTCCATGGCAGCCATTTTGTGACAGCGCCCACAGCGCTCTGTATTCCCACAAATCCCAAAGGATTGACAATAAATATGCTTTTCTGGAGCGAAGTGAGGCCAGAAAAATCATTGGTCTGAGCACCAGCATGTCTGTTTACATTTTAATCCTACCTTTTTCTTCAGGATGCCATTTGTATGGTTGGTTCCACCCCATTCCCCTTTTATTTTCCACAACAACCCTGTGAAGTAGGTCATACCAAGATCTTGTGTGTTATGTACCGAAGTTCTCACCCTGGGCCAGCAGGGGGATATTGTAGATAGTTTTCACTCAGGTCCACATATGCAAATAAGGGATGGAAAGTGACGTTCAGTGATTGGATAGTTACAGAAAAAGGTTACTGTTGCGTTCTAGTGGAGCTCTATATAAGCAGGCTGGCTGAACCCTTCAGTTCCGTTCTGTTCTGGCTGTGAATAAACAAGAGTGTCGTTTGATATGTTCACCCACAACTTAACATTGTGATTGTCCCAATGAGGTCACCAAAGGAGCTTTATGGATGACCAAGGATTTGTGCCTTTGTAAATCCAATATTCTGGCCACTGCATGTCACTATTGGCTTTCAGGGAGCGGAAGGAGAAATTATCATTAGCCATTACATCCAGGGACAGTTTATCTTCAGTCTATTTCACTTTTGCATTCATTCATGTATATTTGTAAGTCTGTTCCACCTGGCTTCCTAGTTAATCTGTTATGTTTCTCATCCTGCACGAAAATTCACATTTAAATACATAATTCAAAGCATATACCATCCCTAGTGGATTTCGCTCCAGTAGCTGGGATTCAGAGACAACCTAACTTCAAACATCTCCATCTTTAATAATAATTAGGGATGCTTGAAGAAGTTGATCCTTGCAAATTCAAAAACAGACCCACACAGCACCTCCCAGACTTACATGTGGATCAGAATGTTGATCTATTACTTTATTTGGAATTAAAGGCAACCACCCATTTACATGGGGATCACATCATAAGGGTAATTATACTACAGTGATACCTCAGGTTACAGACACTTCAGGTTACAGACGCTTCAGGTTACAAACTCCGCTAACCAAGAAATAGTACCTCGGGTTAAGAACTTTGCTTCAGGATGAGAACAGAAATCGCATGGCGGCAGTGGGAGGCCCCATTAGCTAAAGTGGTACCTCAGGTTAAGAACAGCTTCAGGTTAAGAATGGACCTCCAGAACAAATTAAGTTATTAACCTGAGGTAAAAGGTAAAGGTACCCCTGCCCGTATGGGCCAGTCGTGTCCGACTCTAGGGTTGTGCGCCCGTCTCACTTAAGAGGCCGAGGGCCAGCGCTGTCCGGAGAAACACTTCCGGGTCACGTGGCCAGCGTGACGAAGCTGCTCTGGCGAGCCAGCACCAGCGCAGCACACGGAAACGCCGTTTACCTTCCCGCTATAAAGCGGTACCTATTTATCTACTTGCACTTAAGAGTGCTTTCGAACTGCTAGGTGGGCAGGAGCTGGGACCGAACGACGGGGGCTCACCCCGCCGCGGGGATTCGAACTGCCGACCATACGATCGGCAAGCCCTAGGCACTGAGGTTTTACCCACAGCGCCACCCGCGTCCCTTAACCCGAGGTACCACTGTATTTATATTCCACACATCTTACTGGGTTGCCTCAGCCACTCTGAGCAGCTTCAACATGTATAAAAACAAAACAGTAAACATTTTTATAAAAACTTCCCTATACAGGATTGCCTTCAGATGGCTTTGGGGTCAGATAACTCCATCTCCTCCAATATTTCTCCAATGAAAATAGGGATGTCCTAAGGAAAAGTGGGAGATTCCAAGATCAAATAAGAAACCGGGACAGCTTCTCTAAATCAGGGTTGTCCCTGGAAAATAGGGACACTTGGAGGGTCTGCCACTGTTCATGGCTTCGGGCACAATCCAGCGAGCAACACGAGAACGGTTGCCTTTTCTGCAGTGGCTCCATGTCTGTGGAGCGCTCTCCCCAGGGAAGTTCGCCTGGAGCCTTCATTATACACCTATAGCAGAGCTCTTTGTGCACATCTGTGTTATGGGGAGAGGAGGTGGGACGAGAGTAAGGCCGTCTTTAGCATATCCGCCGCCGAGGTGCAATGACCCACCCAGCGCCCACAAATTGAGTGCTGCCCACGTCTACGCCCAAGATATACTTCTCCACGGTTGCAGGCGAGGCCATGGTGTTGGCGGCGTCCTGCTTTTCCGAGTCTCACCGCCATCGCCCCTCAAGAACGGGGCGGCCAAGCTCCGCAAAGGCACGCAGCTTCACATCCAGGTGCTTTTAAAAGCTCCCCAGGAGTAGAAGAGGGACGCATCAGCTGCACCAATGATGAGCAAGAGAGCAACGCCTCTCCATGCAAGGCGGGACTCCGGGGAGAAGAAAGCGGCTAGGGTAGAGGCAGCGGCTTTGAATGTCAGCTTGATCAAAATTATTTTTTATTTCATAACAGGTAGATAGAGCTTAGGTGGCTTCAGTGGCAGGTGACTGGCGCCCCCCAAAATTTGGCACCCAGGTGCCCTACACCCCTTGTACCCCCAGGTAAAGACAGCCCTGGACGAGAGAATATTATGAGACAAGACGCACCCATTAACCCCCCCTCCAAATGTATTTTGGTTGAAACAAGCAAACCAGATAATCACCAGACGCAACTAACAGTAATGCGATTTCAAAAGGCCTGCTGACATATCCTCCGTTCGGGTTCCAGCTTGTGAAGGGAAGGAAGTTAGAAGCATTGTTGCAAGTGGGTCATTATCTGCGTGCGCCCCTGCCCCCCTCACCGGACGCTTCTCTAGGTGACAGTATGTGAAAGAATCGTGTGTGGGCGTAGCGTAAGTAGAGAAGGTGTGAGAAAAGCACATCGCACATGAAAGGGGAAATGGACACTTGCAAACCTCTGAACAAACAAACACATATTTCTACCTGCAGACCTAAACATCCAATTTATATTCTGCAGCATGAAGAAAAAAGGGGGGAAGGGGAGAGAGCCAGTTGGAAAAACTTCGTTAAATTTACAAGTTTGCAGAATGACTGCGGTGCTACCACTGACCACATATCGAAGATACTAGTATTATCGTGTATGTTTTTAAATCTCATTATATTTTAAACTGCAATTTATATATTTGTGCACGTGGCTTGGAGCATTTTTGAAAAAGTGACAGATACAACATTACAAATATACGTACGCTTGCACTTCAGCAGCTCTGAAGTCATCCAGAGGGCTTCAGAAAGGAATGAAAAAGAGTTTGGGCATTGGAGGGGGGCTGAAGCTAAACCGCTGGCATCTCATATTCAAAATATCTCAGGTAGGAGAGATTGGGGGAAAGCAAAATCTCTTTGCCAAAGCTCTAGGCAAACTGCCACCAGGGGCAATGAATGAATGGGTGAGGAGCAGGGCCGGCGCAACCGTGAGGCAGGGTGAGGCAGCAGCCTCCGGCGGCAGAAGCGGCACCAAAATTTCATGAGATCTCATCGAAACCACTATACAGTGTGCCGAAACCAGGCCTAAACCTCAAGTGAAATGGCTCCAGAAAATTGCTTTCTTCCAAAAGTGCCTGGATCTGGTCTGCAGCCACTCGCTCCAGAACCTTGCCTAGGAAAGGGAGGTTAGCAACTGTCTGGTAGTTAGTTAAAAGGTAAATGGTAAAGGGGCCCCTGACCATTAGGTCCAGTCGTGACTGACTCTGGGGTTGCGGCGCTCATCTTGCTTTATTGGCCGAGGGAGCCGGCGTACAGCTTCCGGGTCGTGTGGCCAGCATGACTAAGCCACTTCTGGCGAACCAAAGCAGCACATGGAAACACCGTTTACTTTCCCGCCAGAGCAGTACCTATTTATCTACATGCACTTTGACGTGCTTTCGAACTGCTAGGTTGGCAGGAGCAGGGACCGAGCAACGGGAGCTCACCCCGTCAAGGGGATTCGAACCGCCGACCTTCTGATCGGGCTCTGTGGTTTAACCCACAGTGCCACCCACGTCCCTCACGTCCCTTAGTTAGGTAGTTAGTTAGGTTTTCTGAATTGTGGGAAGGTTTCTTAAGGAGCGGTTTTGCCACTGCCTCCTTCAAACAGGCAGAGACCACTCCCTTTCGTAAAGAGGCATTGATCACCTCGCTGGCCCAGCCAGCTGTTCCCTCCCTGCTAGTTTCTATCAGTCAAGAGGGGCAAGGGCCTAGATTGCAACTGGCCGCCCTGATTGATCCAAGCACCTTGTTCACATCCTCGAGCCTTTCCAACTGAAACTCATCCAACACTACAGGACTAGACTGTGCTCGGGACACCCCGTGAGATTCATCTGCTATAACAGCAGAGTCAAGGTCTTGGTGGATGCAAGCAATTTCATCCTCAAAATGCTTTGCAAACAGGTCACAGCGAACTACCATTGGTTCTACCACCTCCTTTGGCCAGCCTGTAAAAGGCCCTGTACAACCCGGAAAAGCTCTGCCGAACAACATAATGAGGATGCAATGGAGGCAACAAAGTGTGCCTTCTTTGCTGCCCTCACTGCCACTAGGTAGGCTAGTGGCAGTGTTTGATTGCATTCATTCAGATGGTTCCTCCACTTGCGTTCAAGGAGTCTCCCAGCTTGTTTCCTCTCCCTCAGCTCTGGAGAATACCAGGGGGCCAAAACGGGCTCCATGAAGTGGGAAAGGGTCTCAGGGCTGGAGCCATTCAGGTGTTCCAGAGGTCGGTGTGATGGTTCTAGGGGTTGCTCGTGCGTAAATCGATGCCACACCTGGCTGGGTTACCTGGGTGAACCCTTTCTGTCTGGACAGCCACTCAGTGGCTGTCTCAATCACTGGCAGAATCCGTCAGTGGGCGTTTCTTGAACTTCTTCCAGCAAAGAAGCTCTTTGACGCCTAGTCGCCGCCTGCTCTCCCTGCGCGGAAGCCTTCTGCGCAGGGAGGGTGTGGGCAGCGGAGGACCCGTGCTCTCCCCGCTGGTCTCCGGCAAGGAGTCATGGAGCCACCTTGCCGATTCCCCCATCTGCCCCCCTTCTCCACTGGTGCTACGCTGAATTCTTTCCCCAGCAGATGGGCTGCTTCTCTCCCTCCTGGGACGCTCTCCTGAACCCCTCTGGAGCCCTCCCTCTCCCTCTGGCTCCGATGGCAGTTCCCTGACAGTCGGCCAGGACTTTGACAGGGGCACCAGTCATATCAGCTGGAAAAACCCCCAGACCCCACTGGCTCCATCAGCCTCCGAGGGCAGACCTTCCAAATAGGTCCCCTGCCTTTGTGGAGGGGAAAACGCGCTGGCAGCCTAAATCTCAATAGAGAGTGATCTGACCATGTCAATGTCCCCCACCTTCAGACCACCCTCTTCCTGCCCAGTTGAGAAAAGGCTCATGTGTATTCAAAGCACCACAGCTAGGAGATATTCTCCACACAGAAGTACAGAGATGGGGGAAACTTCTGCTGCACAGGAGCATTGCTTGAGGAAAACTGGCAGTCCTCCTAGGGCCAAAGATATTCATAGAGCTGGAAGGGACCCCTGAGGGTCATTTAGTCCAACCCCCTCAATGCAGGAATCTCAGCTAAAGCATCTATGACAGATGGCCATCTGATCTCTGCTTAAAAACCTCCAAGGAAGGAGAATCCACAGCCTCCCAAGGGAGACTGTTCCACTGTCAAACCGCTCTTGCTGTCAGAAAGTTCTTCTTAAGTCATTGGTTCAAGTCCTGCCCTCCGGAGCAGAAGAAAACAAGCTTGTTCCGGAGGGTAGGACTCGCACTCATGGCTTCAAGTTGCAAGAAAGGACTCTCTGCCTCGGAGACCTGCCCCCCCCTCCAATGAGCCCCCCTTGCTTCTGATCAAAAGTCTGTCTATTTTGATAGCGACACCTTCCTCCCCTGTCTTTGAAGGCAAGGCAGCCATCGCTTGTTCCACCCCACAGAGAGAACAATCATTGCCGGGGGGGGGGGGGAGAGTGGCGAGGGACGAAGAATGTGAAGCTTCACCTCAACTGTAAAAACCCGGACTGGCGCGCCTCTCAAACAAAAGAGCGGCAAGGTGGCCAAAGTTGCTCTCAAGTTTAATATCTGTGGCTTGGGACCTGCCTATTTTTAGCTGCCAAGGGGCCCTCATTCGAGAGCACCTGATTGTGGCACTTGTGGCTCGATTTCTTTGTGTCCGGGCAGGAAGTCGGTCTAAAATTTCCAGCAGAGCATTGCAGATGAAGGAAAGAGCAGCGGGGCGGAGGGAGGGAGGGCCCCATAGCGGGCAGGTGCAGCTGTGAATCTGCATCCCCACAAAGTCTGCAAACAGGCACATTCCTTGAGGATGTGTCTGTGTGTTTCGGGGAGGAGGTTAAAGTAAGGTAAACCCAACGAACCTCCAGCAGCTCCTCTTTATCAAAGTGAAATTGCTCAGCATTTACAAAGGATGGGTAGCCAGGTCCCCTGCCCCAAGGAGCTTACAAATCTGCAGCTCACCCAGGAAGACAATTGCTTTCGTTTTATGCCGCCCTTCTTCTGCAGAGCTCAGAATATCTATTTACCATATTTTGCCGTCTATAAGACGCCCCATGTATAAGACACCCCCTATTTGGGCGGGCTCAGATTTAAGAAAATGGGGGGAGATGTATCCGTGTATAAGACGCCCCCTAATTTTTGGCATTATTTTTTAGGGGGGAAACCTAGTCTTATACATGGAAAAATATGGTACTTATTGTGTTCATATCCCATCTTTCCTACAGGTTGGTCCAAGCGGCCTACGTAGTTATCCCCCTCCCCATTTTATTATTTATTAAATTTCAATACTGCCCTTCACCCTCACAACAACCTTGCAAGGTAGGTCAGGCTGCGAGTCAGTGACTGACCCAAGGTCCTTTCCCATGTTATTCTTGCAAAAACCCTGCAGGGTAACTGACTGATGAAGGTCAGCTTAATTCTTTAAGCAGGCCTTGTGGGTATCTGCCCCCTTATCCATGTATTCCCAAATATCTTATTTTTCTGCCCGTTTTTGCTCTGTTCCTCCCTCAACTACTAGGTCCTGCTCAGGACAAAACCCTGCCATGACAGCTGCCTAATTCACCCCCCATTGCCCACTAGGGGTGGAAGAGAAATTTGACTCCGTTCCCATTCAAAGCCTATTCTACCTCATTCACACTTCCTGAAACAAAAAGCAAACTGCGACACAGCCATCCCTCGAAAAGTGCATTTCTCTGAATTTTGCAATGCAGTTCTCCAGCCCAGCCGTGAGTATATTAGGGAAAGGTGTACATGAAAAATGCACATATCTGTGAAAATAATGTACAGGTGTGAAATTGCTGTGCAAAAAAGGAGGAACACATTAGGCAAAAAGGCATATGCATTAGGAGAAATTAGCACTAAAATGCTGGTGAGTTTTCATTTTTTTAATGTGGGATGTGCCTGGGAGGAGAGGAGGGGGGGAGCAGGGGGAGGCCCAATTACAGTGGTTCTGGGTAGGGGGAGGTATGTCGTGGGAGGAGGGGCAGGCCGGGAAAGGGGCACGCGGCCCAGGCAGTTAGTGACTGTGCCATGTGCCAGCTCGTCCTCCAACCTGGGGGATTGTGGTAGTCATATCAGCCAGCGGTCAGATCTGTGACTGCTGTTGTTGAGTGCCAGGTCGGTTCAGAATAAAATCTCCTTCATCCATGATCTGATTACTGATGTGGAGACTGATCTGACATGTATCACTGAAACCTGGGTGGGTGAACAGGGTGGAGTTGGTCTCACCCAGCTGTGCCCACCTGGGTACTCAGTGCAGCATCAGGCCAGACTTGAGGGTCAGGGAGTTGCTGTGGTCTATAGAGATTCTCTATCTCCAGGCTCTCTGTCCAGTCGTGTGTGTGTGTGTGTGAATCTAGAGTGTGTGTTCCTGGCGTTGGGCAATCAGGACAGATTAGGCAGGGGTCAGCAAACCTTTTCAGCAGGGGGCCGGTCCATTGTCCCTCAGACCTTGTGGGGGGGCAGACTGCATTTTGAAGGGGGGGACAAATTCCTATGCCCCACAAATAACCCAGAGATGCATTTTAAATAAAAGGACACATTCTACTCATGTAAAAACACGCTGATTCCCGGACCGTCTGCAGGCCAGATTCAGAAGGTGATAGGGCTGGATTCAGCCTCCGGGCCTTAGTTTGCCTACCCATGCACTACTAAGTCATCCTTGAAATCAATGGACTAATCGATGGGCTTCAGCCAGTCACACCCATTGAGTTTGTTGGATTCAGCTGAGTATTTTCCATGTTAACTCAACTGTGTTCCGCCACATCCGGCCCATCACTCTCCCCAATGATTCATGCAGAGATACTTGAAGAGATCTTGCAAATAAATCTATTGGGAGACCTTTGGGTGACCCCCTCCCACAATTCAATTTCGGTTTCTCCCTCATCAGCCCACGCACCAAAATGCTCTTTTCTGCCCTCCAGATCAATAGATCTACAGCTGACACCACCCTCACAAACCCCTTTCCCACACTGCAAGGTCAATTAAGTTGTTTAATGGCAGGAAATTGAGTCTTTTCTGCTGTAGAGAGAAAGGGTGCAGGCAGTTCCAGCTGCTAAACCTCTGTGTGGCAGGTTTCTGTCAAAGAGCCAGTATTAGAGGGAGACAGAAAGCTGGCAATATTTCAACCCTCAGTATCGAGAAACTCAGATTTATTATGAGTCGGTCCTATGTTAATGACATGCACTGGTGACACAAAATCAGTCAATCAGTTAGCAAAATCTTCCTAAATTTGCATATCAAATTTGCATACCTGTGGAGAAAACAGCAAAGACCTGATGAAGAGAGCACAGCAGAGGTTATGTTTTTTGAGAATCCTCCAGAAAAACAATCTCTCAAAGGACCTGTTGATGGCATTTTACCATTGTACTGTGGAGAGTGTATTAACTTATGGCCTGTGTGTGTGGTTTGGGAGCTGCACGGTCGGGGGGGGGGGGATGCTGTCCAAGGTTGTAAAGACTGTGGAGAGAATAATTGGGTGCACTCTTCCCACCTTGGATCAAATCTATGCTTCCAGGTGCCATAAGAAAGCTGCAGAGTTAGCGCAAGATAGTGCGCACCCCGAAAATGATCTCTTTCAGCTTCTGCCTTCTGGAAGAAGGTCCAGGGTTATAAAGACTAGGACTAGCCGCCTGAGAAACAGTTTCTATCCAAATGCGATTTTGGTTTTAAACACAGTGTAAGGAGTCTCTATGGGAGTATATTGTATTTAAAAATGGGGTATCAGAGTTTTTAGGGGGCTAACCAGGTTGGGATAGCAGGCTTGTTGGTTTTGAATGTCTTATGTAGATTCCCCCCCCCCAATTTCGTTGTTCTGTATGGGATAAAGATTATCGTATCGAATCACCACATGAAGTGTACTGTACATAAAAATGCACACAAAAGTCACATATGAAAATGGAAAACTGCTTTGTGTATATGAGGCAAAAAGGCAGCCAACAACACGTATATAGGGAGGGATGCTGAGGAATTCTCAGCAGGAATATTCGGGGGGGAAAGAACTGCTTTGGAAAAATGAGAAATGGAAAGGAAACAGATTTGCTTACCCCCACCCAATGCTAATGAAGTTATTGTGGTAATCAAGGCAGAAAACCCCATACATGCCTTTCCTCTTCACTGGCAAAAAAAAAAAATGAAACAAATTATAACTAACAGTTTTCTGCATTTTCATGACACCCAAAATCAGCTGCCGCCTGACAATGCCCAGTGACAGGACCGGCCCAAATCCTGTCCCTGCCATGTTGCTGATACAACAATAACCACCAGCTCTTAAGCATTGGGGACCCCCTCTTCCCACTGTGTAATATCCTGAACATCAAGATCAGGAGATCATATGTGTAAAAAGAGACTGTAATTGACAAGGCAGACAGAGCCCAACGATCTTAGTGTTGACTCAGTCATGTCTGGACCAGACTCACTCAAATCAGTATGACTAGAGCCAAGCCCATGATGTCTCTGACAGGCTTGTCGAAAAGACGAAAAATGTTCTGGCAACACAGAGGCTTGCCAGAAACTCACCGCCACCCCCAGTGCCAGATTTACATGTAAGCTAAACAAACTATAGCTTAGCGCCCCACTCTCTTGGGATAAAGGGGAAAAAACACCTGAATGTACATTTCCAAAATATAAGATAAAAAGCAAATAAAATAAAACCTACATACGGTTTGAGCTTAATAATTATTTCACTATTAATATACTTCTTGAGGGACACGGGTGTGCTGTGGTAAACGGCGTTTCCGTGCGCTGCTCTGGTTCGCCAGAAGCGGCTTAGTCCTGCTGGCCACATGACCTGGAAGCTGTACGCAGGCTCCCTCGGCCAATGAAGCAAGATGAGCGCCGCAACCCCAGAGTCGGCCACGACTGGACCTAATGGTCAGGGGTCCCTTTATCTTTACTCTTGTTGTTGTTTAGTCATTTAGTCGTGTCCGACTCTTCGTGACCCCATGGACCAGAGCACACCAGGCATTTCTGTCTTCCACTGCTTCCCGCAGTTTGGTCAAACTCATGCTGCTAGCTTCGACAACACTGTCCAACCATCTCGTCCTCTGTCGACCCCTTCTCCTTGTGCCCTCCATCTTTCCCAACATCAGGGTCTTTTCCAGGGAGTCTTCTCTTCTCAGGAGATGGCCGAAGTCTTGGAGCCTCAGCTTCAGGATCTGTCCTTCTAGTGAGCACTCAGGGCTGATTTCCTTCAGAATGGATAGGTTTGATCTTCTTGCAGTCCCTGGGACTTTATACGTCTTCTTAATTATATTTCACTATTAATATACTTCTTAATTGCATTTCAGTTCAACAATTACTTTGATAAAATACACATTTTGTTATGTGCAAGTGGCTTTAGATACCTATTAGGTCCATGAATTACCATAAAGCATATATTCAACCCAAGAAAACAGTGGCAATTTGTTGTTGACAAAGGACAGCTGGACATATAAAGGACCCCATTACCTTCAGTAGCTTAGGGCCCCATCAAACCTAAATCTGGCCTGCCCACCCCCTTCTCCTATACCCTTAGAATCGTTTCCCCAGCACATTGTGGCTTGATGAGAGAATGGCTCATGTGTTATGACTATCAAGGTATTTACTCAATTACTCCAAGGTTCCTAACCCCCAAAGTCCAGGGAAGCTGCCCTTTATTTCTTTTTCATGTGGGAGACACGACTAGATCAGTAACAAAAGGGGCAGCAGGACTCTTCTGAAGACAGGTATGTGCCCTAAAAACAAACCTGTTTGTGAAAATCATCTAGAAATTTCTCTTCTCTGGTGTCCTCGTCTACTGAAGTTGGGCAGATGGTGACCAAAGAACGGCCATTCTTATTCCTGGCACCCCAATTTTGGAATGAGTGGCTCATATCCACCAGGAACCATGCATGTCGTCTGGTGGGCCCAATTCTGTGGGATTCCTTCCTGGCTAAGATCAGACAGGCTTCAATTTCTGGTGTTTGGAAAAGACATTTTTCTTAATTTCAGCAAGGGTTTTAAACAAATTTTCTATTCGTTGATTTTCACCGATTTTATGCTATATCCCTTTTCTAATCCTTTTCTGTCTCCATGTACGCCACTTAGAAACTGTGATATAAATGATTTCTTTAAAAATATATTTGTAAAATTATTATAGGACCACAGAGACAACTAAACAACAACAAAAATAAAGGGTTGTATAAAAATTAAATTTAATAATAATAATAATAATAATAATAATAATAGCATTATATATCCAACTAATGGTGCAGCACACAAAACCTAAACATATCAAATAATAACACCCAGTCTGAAATAAATGACAATTGTCTCTTTCGTCACAGCACAGGGCGAGATGCCTGTAAATCTGAAAACTCTGTAAAATGAAATCCCATTAAATGGACTAGGCGTTATCAGGGTCGTCTCTTCCTGTCCCTTAGAGACCCACAACCTATTTGCTGACTTTGCTCTGCAATAACTAAATTCCAGAGATTTTTATACCATAAGGAAACTGAACAGGGATTTGAACCCAGGTCTTTCAGATCATGGGCTGACGCTTTAACCATTATACTGCAATGGCTGCTATACTGTTCTTTTACCTGATGGCATCTTTTAGTGTTTTATTGAGCAACTGCTGTTCCGCTGCTTTAAATAAATTTGGTGGAACTGTGAATTCATCATTTTCTATTGTTTGACAACTTTGTGGTACTTTAGGTTTTTGTGTGTCTGTAATTTAGGAGCTGCATTGAAAACAATCGTATTAAAAGACAGGATCAAAATATGTTAAATGAACACATCAGTAACTTCCTTGATTATTAGATGTTTAAAATTATTAGATGATTTAAAAGCACCTGACATGCCAAAAAGTTAGTAGCTTAGCAGGCATAAGGTTCACCTCCGTAGTGTAGGTCGTAGAACAGGGGTCAGCAAACTTTTTCAGCAGGGGGCCAGTCCACTGTCCCTCAGACCTTGTGGGGGGCCGAACTATATTTTGGAAAAAAAATATGAATGAATTCCTATGCCCCACAAACAACCCAGAGATGCATTTTAAATAAAAAGACACATTCTACTCATGTAAAAAAATGTGGCCGGGGGCCAGATTTAGAAGGCAATTGGGCTGGATCCGGCCCCTGGGCCTTAGTTTGCCTACCCACGCCGTAGAACTTGGAAAGCTATTTCTCTGAAGTTCTTCAACAACGATCTTTTTCTATTAGCTAATAGGACCAATCTTCAGAAATTTAAAGTCTACTTACAGAAATATTGTAAAATTAAGGAATGTTAAAAAGATGTTGGAATTAAACTATGTGGTTTTAGCAGAAAAGATATAAAGGATTAAGTAAAGAGGAATTAATAACAGGTGAAAATGTAAAGTTACAATATATTAAGATAAAATATTAAGATAAAAGCAAAAAGGGTAAGGCTTTGCTGAAACAACTACTGAACTAGAATACAAAAAAGGGAGGTGAGAGGAGGTCGGAGAAATAAGTAAACGAAAGATAAGAGATGGAAAGACTGATTTGTTTTTAACTGTTTTTATTTTTCTGTATTTTGTATTTTTTGTCCTTTTTCTTATTTTTTCTTCTTCTATTTTTGTAATTTCTTTGAAATTTTAAGAAATATTATTTTTTAAAAAATAAAATAGGACCAATCTTCAGTTCAGGTTGTGGTAAATTCTGTTATAAACACAGCTACATTCCCCCCCCCCCACACACACACCCTGGTCTTATGCTTTTCACAACTGCAAGACAAAAGGAAATTTAGCACATCCAGCTTTTCCCAGAATGGAAATACATTGTGGGCAGGAAGGAATGCCCTTCCTTGGAGGATTTTAAGCAGAGGTTGGATGGCCATCTGCCATGAATGCTTTAGTTCAGATTCCTGCATTGCTGGGGGTTGGACTAGATGACCCCTGGAGGTCCCCTCCGACTTTACAGTTCTGTGATTCTATACATGCTTTGCAATAGAAAAAGAGTGGAGAACCTGTCGTTGACCATGATGGCTGGGGGCTGATGGCCTCTAGAATCCCACAGTTTCTGGGGGGGGGCCATTGGTTCCTCACGCCGTGGCCCACAGCTACATCCCAGTTGAAAGGGATGAGGAAAAGGGCAGGAAATTATAAGTCATGAAACGAAATCGCAGGGGCAAGATATGAGATGAAAGCAGCGGAAGGAAAACGACAAAATAATTTCAACCGAGAAACTTTCTATAATAGATAAAGATACAGTGGTACCTCAGATTACAGACACTTCAAGTTACAGACTCCGCTAACCCAGAAATTGTACCTCAGGTTAAGAACTTTGTTTCAGGATGAGAACAGAAATTGTGCTATGGCAGCGGGAGGCACCATTAGCTAAAGTGGTGTCTCCAGGTTAAGAACAGTTTCAGGTTAAGAACAGACCTCCGGAACAAATTAAGTACTTAACCCGAGGTACCACTGTAGATAAAGATACAGTGGTACCTCGGGTTACAGTAGTACCTCGAGTTACAGGCGCTTCAGGTTACAGACTCCGCTAACCCAGAAATAGTACCTCAGGTTAAGAACTTTGCTTCAGGATGAGAATAGAAATTGTGCTCCGACGGTGCGGCAGCAGCAGGAGGCCCCATTAGCTAAAGTGGTGCTTCAGGTTAAGAACAGTTTCAGGTTAAGAACGGACCTCCAGAACGAATTAAGTTCTTAACCCAAGGTACCACTGTACAATGCAGCTAGAAAGGTTTGAGGGGGGAAACACTGTGGAGTTGAAAATAAGAAGTCCTTCTTTGCACAAACGATAAACCCTGAATTTCGTTCCTGCAAGATGTTGTGTGGTGGCCACCAACCTCAATGGCCACCTGACCTTTCTAACTGAAGATGCTGGCGTGGGGTGTGTGTCAAACCAAGGGGGGGGCTTTCTGCATGTGCTCTACCACACATGACCTATGAGGGACGAAAGCCGTCGCCCGTCGCTCATGAATCGAGCCTGAAACCCTGTTTCGTTGTTCATCATTCCAGTCTCCTCATGCGGAGAACTGGTGAGCTGGCGCGATCAGAGATGAATAGGCACTTCTGGTGAATCACCGTTGAAGGCCTGAAACGCATGAATCATCCCATAGGGTACGAAACCCCTTAGGGAGGTCTGGTGCTCCCCCTCAGTGGGAGACCTCAGCGCGGGAAAATACTGGCTCTCCTCCCATCTCAAGGAGGGAAGATCTGAACCAGGGACCTCATGTTTCGAGGCAATGTGCTGCACCACACAGTCCCACACGGCTGACGAAAGAAAAGAGCGAAACTCGCATCGTTCTGTGACTTCCCCCTTCAAATGAGCCCTGAACTCCTCTTTTCACCCCTTAAAAGTCTTTTCTTTTGAGAAACACACACACACACAACCTTCATTCTCAAGGCCTTTTCTGCTGCCTCGCTCTGTCCAGTGGTGTCATGGAAATTTCAGCGCAGACGTTTCGACGAGGAAACAGGAAACCGGTCGTTGGTGTGGCAAGTCGCAAGAGCCGCCTTGGCTTGCGGAGGGCTCATAAAAGCAGGTAAGGGGGCTAGAGATAAGGAGAGGCAGGAAGAAGCTGGCTGGGTGTGTGGTCCTGTCCAAATCAGCACCTCCCCCCGCAATGTGCACCTCCAGGTAAGAGAAACGAACTTTGATTTTTAATTAGATAGCCTCTGGCAGAGTCCCCCCTAATGTCCTTCAGTGCCCTTCTTCTCCCAGCTTTCTTCAAATCATAGAATTTGTAGAGTTCGAGGGGACCCCAGGGGTCATCCAGCCCAACCGCCTGCAATGGTGAGCCCTCGCTACTTGGGTGGCTACCAGTTTTTAATTGATCGGCAGCTAATAGTTGATGGGATGGAACCTACTGGCATTATGCATGAACAGGATACCCAGGAATGCCCAATTCTTGGCACAAACAGGCCAGGTAAGTCGGCAACGCCTTGCTGGAATCTTAAAAATATTTTTCATAGCTGCCTTATAGTGAACTAGACTTTGGGTCCATGTAGCTCAGCATGTCCGACACTGACTGGCAGCAGCCCTCCAGGGTTTCAGGCAGGAGATATTCCTAGTTCTCCTTAGGGATGCTGAGGTTGGAAGCAAGGAGCTTCTGCAGCGCAATGGTGCTGATTATTATTATTATTATTATTATTATTATTATTATTATTATTATCACCAATTTCTTTTTTTAAAAAATTATTTGGTTTTTCCAAATTTTGAAATTTAAAATTATCAAGCAACCATAATAAAAAGAGAGTTTGGCAGAATCTCCTGGATTTCCTTCCTCTCTTTTTTGGGTCCTTATATTAACTTTTTCCTCCTGCATCTTGTCTCTTAATCCAAATCTATTAAATCTCCACTATAGCCAAAATTCAACATTAAACTACAAGTGTTATTCCAATCCTACTAATAATTTCAGTTGTTTGCAGTGGTTCTTCAGGTAAGTTACCGGTATATACTGTCCCCATTCCTTATTAAAAGTTTGGTCTTCCTGATTTCTGATTCTTCTGGTCATTTTGGCCAGTTCAGCATAGTCCATCAACTTAATCTGCCCTTCTTCTCTGGTAGGGACTCTGTTTTCTTTCCATCTCTGGGCTTATATTTACCAATTTCTAAAGGAGGCCTGAGGGACAAAACAGCAAGGCGGTGAAGCAAAATGAAAAATATTTTTAAAAACAACTAAGAACATTTAAGGTCCTTCTTCAGGGCCTTTTCTGCAATGGCTCCTTGTTTGTGGAATGTTAGATATTTTTAGGCACCGGGCAAAAACGTTCCTCTTCAACCAGGCCTACAGCCTTTTAAATATATCTGCGGGAAGTGGGGAGGGTTACCATTTCGTTGTTTCAATTTAGTTATTTACTGCTCTTGATCTCATATTTTATTCTGTGAACCGCCCTGAGATCTTTTGACGAAGGGAGATTTATAAATTTCTTTCTTTCATTAACTGTAGAGCATTTTAAAACAGCCACATACCCTCACAGCTAATATAATTTAAAGGTTTCTGGGGACATTCCCTTCCAGCCATTCAGTGCCTGGGGCGAACAAGAATGTTTTAAAATTCCTACTGAACTAAGACGTCCCCGGTTTCTGGGAACAGTCCCCGGATTCACAAATCTATCCCCGGACAAATTCCATCCCCGGAATGTCCCCAGATTTGCAAATCTGTCCCCGGGAAACGTGGGAGCGGCAGCCTCAGCAGCCTGGAGCCAGCCTGGTAGTGCAGTTGGCTCTGGCTGGCTTCAGGAGCTGTGCGCTGCCGTCGCCACTGCCAAAAGGGAACCGGGGACGTCCAGCGGTACAGATCTCCTGCCCCCTTTCCCCTTTGTTTTGACAGACCGGGGGAAGCTCGGGCGGGCGGCCATTGCCCAGTTTTTTTATTTTAAAAAAACCTCTGCGCATTTATGTTTCACAGGGTGTGAAAGAAGGGCTTTGCACCTTGCCTCCTGGGCAACGGCTGCCCACCCGCAGGTGGCGCGTCCTTGCCCAGTTTTTTAAAAACTCTGCACATTTATGTTTCACAGGATGCGAAAGAAGGGCTTTGCACCTTTATACAATATGCATGTGTGCTTGGGCCCAGGGTCTTTTGCCTCACCATCCCCCTACTGACTCCCTGTTGCTACTCAGCAGTGGCGTAGCGTGGGTTGTCAGCACCCGGGGCAAGGCAAGTAATTTGCGCCCCCTAACCCATGGATTTGCGCCCCCTAACCCTAACCCCCAGATGTTGCGCCCGGTGCGGCCGGCCCCCCTGCACCCACCACGCTACGCCACTGCTACTCAGCTTCAAAAAATAAAATAAAAGTGTCCCCGGAGTCATTGAAAAAAATCTGGTAACCATATCCTGAACGTTATTAGTATTATTATTTAAAATAATTATTAAATTTTCCACAATTATAACAAATACCACATAACAGAACAACAAACAAAAAGAAAAGCAGAAAAGTACATCAAAGAAGAAAACAATACAAAAGACACCATCCTACCCACCACAATACAAAAAATAAAATAAAAACAAACTTAATCCTTTAAAAACCCAACCTTAATTACCGTACATGTTCGTTGACTTCCTCTAATCCCTCCCTTCTGAATTTCCTTGTATCTGCATGTAATAGCTTTCCAATATCATTCTTAAAGAAAAATATTTCCAACTGTTATCTATCTTATTCACTTTTCTTACCAATCTAATTCACATTTATATAATTACATTCCTAATTTAGTCCTAGGCCTATTTGGTACTTTCTTTTTTTTAAAAAAATAATTTTTATTAAGAATTTTTGTTTAAACAATAAAAAAGCATATGAAATAACATATAATTTTTCAATATCCACATTTCATTCACCTCTTTGGACTTCCTCACGACTCTCGTTCCTGCATTCCAAAATCTCGAACTTTACTCAGCAATTTATTACCTTATTTCAATTCTTGTAATATAATTTCCCAATATTATATCCCCAATTTTAGATAACTTAGTTCCCGACTTTTACAAACTTAGTTTTAACATAGTATTTATCCAAAATTTATCATTTCTTTTGATTACATTTATCTTCAAATTCCTTTTAACTATGTAACTTATTGGTGCCGTTTTGTTGCTAATCTTACATCTTTCTTAACATTCATACAATTTACAATGTTTTTGTAAGTAATCCTTAAATTTGGCCTATTTGGTACTTTCAAGTGACTTCTAATTATTTATATTACAATATTTATTCAAAAAGTCCTTAAATTTCTTCCAGTCTTCTTGGTATTCCTCTTCTTTCTGGTCGCGGATTCTTCCAGTCAGGTCGGCTAGCTCCAAAAAGTCCACCGTCTTCATCTGCCAGTCTTCTACTGTTGGTACTTCTTGTGTTTTCCAGTTCTTAGCTAGTAAAATTCGAGCAGCCGTTGTGGCGTACAAAAATAATTTAACATCTTTCTTGGGCAATTCCAAACCTGTTATTCCAAGAAGAAAGGCCTCTGGTTCCTTGATAAATGTATATTTCAACATTTTTTTCAATTCATTATAAATCTTCTCCCAGAAGTCCTTCACCTTGGGGCAGGTCCACCACATATGAAAAAAGGTACCTTCTTTATCCTGAACGTTATTAAATGAGGGAGGCAGGCGGCTGCACCTCCAGACCCTGCAATTGTCCCTATTTTCCAGGGACAACCCCACATTTACAGAAGCCGTCCCGGTTTCCGATTTGACCTCAGAATCTCCCGCTTTTCCTTAGGACGTCCCTATTTGCATCGGAGAAATGTTGGAGGGTATGGAATAGGATGTCCCTATTTCTGTTGGAGAAACCCCCGCGAACCATCTGAAAGCAGCCCTCTATAGGGAAAAGGTTTTAAATGTCTAATGTCTTATTATGTTTCTATATATGTTGGAAGCTGCCCAGAGTGGCTGGGGCGACCCAGTCAGATAGGCGGGGTTATAAATAGGCAAATTATAATAATAGTTATTATTATTGAATAGGGCGTCCCTGTTTTCATTGGGGAAATGTTGGAGGCTATGCACTTCATCTGCGAGGGCATTCCACAAACAGGGAGCCACCACCAACAAGGCCCTGTCTTGAGATCAGCACTAACCAGACAGCACCTAGCACTTTGCATGCGCCCCTGAGCTACATGCCTTCCAGAAGTAATTGGCTGGCTGATGCTGGAATAGGCTTTCAGGATTAAGATGGTCTTTGCTCTGATCCCAGCAAGCAATATAAAATATATGGGAAATGTAGCCGCTGAAGTAGTCCAATGTCCTTTGTTTTGCCTGCAAATTTCTCCTGATAAATCCAGAAGTCCACAATCTCCACCCAGCCACAAACCTTACTGTGGGCTTGTGGGCCTGTCCCTCATTCTCAGTCTAACAAAGTCTGCCTCACAAAGAGGTATGGAAGGAACCAGTTATTATTAACATGATTATTTATTACCGTATTTTTTGCCCTATAGGGCGCACTGGCCCATAGGGCGCACCTAGGGGTTTTTTTGGGGGGGGGATAAAGAAAAAAAATTATTTCCCCCCAGGCACGGGGCTGGGGCGGGGGAGCCCGAGCTTCCCCTGACCCCAGCCCCCAGAACAGGCTGCTATCCGCAAGCCTTGGAAGCCAGACGGGAACTCCCGCGGGCACCCCAGGCTTGCGGATATCTGCCCGAAGCCCGGGGCACGCTTCACTCCCGCCGGGCTCCCAAGTCTTGTGGATAGCTTCCTGAAGCCTGGAGAGCGAGAGGGGTCAGTGCACACCGACCCCTCTCGCTCTCCAGGCTTCAGCGAAAGCCTGCATTCGCCCCATAGGACGCACACACATTTCCCCTTCATTTTTGGAGGGGGAAAAGTGCGTCCTATAGGATGAAAAATACGGTAAATTTGTTGACTGCCCTTCATCCAAAATTCGCAGGACTGCCCTGAGCTCTGTTGAGGACAGGTGGGGGTGCAAATGCATTAAATTAATGCATTTAAATTAAAAAAAACATAAAGACCCAGGAACAGAACAGAAATACAAATATTAAAAAATACAGAAATGCAAATACAAATATTCATCAGCTGAATGAAAAAGTCTCTTCCTTTGTGCTCATTTTTATATTGTTTTTAAAAGCCATCTTTAATTGTTTTTTGTACGGCTTTCAAAACTATTTTAGCTGGTGTTTTAGGTATTATTGTTATTGTTATTGTTTTTTAAAAAATTTATTTTGTATACCACCTTTCACCCATAGATCTCAAGGCAGTTTTGTTGCAAATTGTCCTGGGGAACATGTAAATGACTATTAATAAATTGTTTTGTAATAATGGGTTGTAGCCAATGATTGTCCTGCTCAGAGTAGACCCACTGAGATTAGGTTCATTCATTTCAATGGGTCTACTCTGAGTTGGACTAGCCTCAGCTGCAACCCAATAACAATAAATCTTAAAACTAGACATTAATATTGGCAACCAAAGTAAAACATGATGCACACACATAAACACATAAACTGAGCAAAAAAAACAACAACCCCAGAGCAGCTGTTTATCTACAAATTAAGCAAAACAAATAGGATCTGCAACTGCATATTCTCATCTCCTAGCACTCGCTCCTGTTCAGGGTTCCAGCCCTCCATATGGATGGAAAGCTCTGTCAATTTCAGTTTTCTCAGTGCCTCGTTTTCCCATTCTGAAATTCACTTCTCTGCATTTCTGTGGCCATTTGTGATTTAAATAAATAAAAACCACATGGGAATTCTTCAGCATTTTGGTGTGAATTTACCCTTTTTAAAAACACACACACACACACACACCACATTGTTGCACGGCATATTACCAACTAACACACACATTTTTGCAAACAATCTGATCGTCCAGTGATGCATTTCTGTATGTTATTTTCACTAGCAGATTCATCTTCACACACATTTCCCCCCCCAAAAAAAAAATTATGCAGTACTTTTATAAGCACTGTTGTGCGGGAGATCTGTGCTGCAAAATCTGGATAAGTGTGGGTTTTGAAGGATGGCTGTGTTTTCGATTCTCGATGTTTCAAAAAGTGGGAATTTGATGCATTTGGCTCAAAATGGAAACTGAATAGAATTCCTTCCCTATCCGTAAACTACTAGACAGACATTATATGAGGATTGTACAGGTCAGCAAAGGTTTTTTTGTCTCCCAGTTCTTTAACAACAAGAAGAAAGAAAGCCTCCCCCAAATTAGGCTTTTGGAATCCCTGATCTGTAAAACTCAAATTTCTGCTTGCGTGTGTAGGTCATCCCGGTGTAAGACTCACAGTCTGGAGAGGCAATTAACTCTCCCCAAAGCCACTGTTTTATACCCAGGTCAGGTTAACCAACCTCAGTATTATAGTGGAACGAAAAAACAATAACCCCTGAATAGAACCCGCAGTTCTGAAGTCTGTCTATGCCTTTCTTAATGTGCCTGGCAGGTTCTATATCTATTTATTACAATTCCTTTATTTTATTCGTGCATTTCTGCACTACCCAAGGTTGTTCACGATAAGATAGATATTGGTTTATTGAGGAGCTACCGGCAATGAAATGTACCCGGTGACGTAAATCTCATTCATATACACACACACACACACACACACACACACATATAGTTTTTTAACATATCATTTTCAACAGTAATTAAACATACTTTTACATCTTATTCCATTTTTTTGACTTCCATCAATCCTGTCTGAAAATTTTCCAATCTAATCTCTTAGTATTCATTTCTTATCTTCCCTATTACATTTCAAACTCATAACCGATACCTCTATCTTTTTCTACTTTGTAACGCTTCGTATATTTCTCCTTACAAAACTTCTTGTAGTCCTACTAGCGTAACTGATTACAGTTGCTCTTCAGATAATTCATATACTTCTTCCAATCTTCTGTAAATCTCTGGTCCCGCAGGTTTCGAATCCTTCCTGTCATTTTCTCCAGTTCTGCATAGTCCATTAATTTCGTCTGCCATTCTTCTTTCATCGGAATTTCTTCTTGTTTCCATTTTTGTTGTTGTTGTTTAGTCGTTTAGTCGTGTCCGACTCTTCGTGACCCCCTGGACCAGAGCACGCCAGGCACTCCTGTCTTCCACTGCCTCCCGCAGTTTGGTCAAACTCATGCTGGTAGCTTCGAGAACACTGTCCAGCCATCTTGTCCTCTGTCGTCCTCTTCTCCTTCTGCCCTCCATCTTTCCCAACATCAGGGTCTTTTCCAGGGAGTCTTCTCTTCTCATGAGGTGGCCAAAGTATTGGAGCCTCAGCTTCAGGATCTGTCCTTCCAGTGAGCACTCAGGGCTGATTTCCTTCAGAATGGATAGGTTTGATCTTCCATGGGACTCTCAAGAGTCTCTTCCAACACCATAATTCAAAAGCATCAATTCCTCGGCGATCAGCCTTCTTTATGGTCCAGCTCTCGCTTCCATACATCACTACTGGGAAAACCATAGCTTTAACTATACAGACCTTTATTGGCAAAGTGATGTCTCTGCTTTTTAAGATGCTGTCTAGGTTTGTCATTGCTTTTCTCCCAAGAAGCAGGCCTCTTTTAATTTCGTGACTGCTGTCACCATCCTAGTTTATCCCACCTTGTTAAAGCTATCCAGACTGAAGGGGTCAAGGGTAAACACACATGGGCGGGATGGAGTGTTGCCCGCCGCCTTTAAAGAGATGGTCCCTCTTCTCAGAAAGCCAATTCTGGACTCCAAACAGCTGCGCTGGCTGCCCATCTGCTACCAAGCCAGGCTAACAGTTCTTGTATTAATTTACAAAGCCCTGGGCAACTTAAACCAGGGACCGCCTGAACTCTTATTTCCCACCTTGAACAGCGAGATCTGTAGAGGCGTCGGCCGTTGTCTCCTGCATTGGTGAGGCTCATTTGACATGGAGTCCTGAATGTCAATTGCCCCACCCTCTGGAATAGAGATTCAGCACCTATGGGTGCCGGCACCTTGGGGCCCAGTTACCCATGCACCCACAAAATTCCCCATGAAGGGGCTGTGCACCCACAAATTTCGGCGCCAGGGCCATGCACACTGCCTGCCACCCACAGCCCAGGGCACCCAGACACTTTCTATTTTAACCTTTGAACATTTGATGAAAGCCTTTCTCTTTTTTTCCAATTACGGAACATTTTGTTAGGTTCCAACATTCTTAACATGTACAGTGGTACCTTGGGTTAAGTACTGAATTCGTTCCGGAGGTCCGTTCTTAACCTGAAACTGTTCTTAACCTGAAGCACCATTTTAGCTAATGGGGCCTCCCGCTGCCGCTGCGCCACCGCCGCACAATTTCTGTTCTCATCCTGAAGCAAAGTTCTTAAACCGAGGTACTATTTCTGGGTTAGCAGAGTCTGTAACCTGACGCGTCTGTAACCTGAAGCATATGTAACCCGAGGTACCACTGTACAATCAAAACACAACTTTGTCTTTCATTTCATTTTTATCTACTTCCGCCCCATTTTCCATGTATTTGTTCTTTCTCCCTTTCTGCCGCACCCTGTCTTCTAACTATTAAACCATAACCACAGTATTGTAATCTAATTACTGTCGCTCCTAACTCAGATCCTGCTCACAAATTTGCTGAAAACCTTTCTATGCTGCCAGGTTCCTGCCGACAACGAAGAAAACATATTCTGTAATGGATGATCTGTGATTTCAAATTTGTACATGGGTTTGTTTTGTTTTTTTTGTCTGTGTGCAAACCGCTTTGATATTTTTAAAGAAATTGCAGCACATAAGTATTTTACAAATGAATTAATAAAAGCGTTTGACCGTTAGTTGTTCTGAGAATTGTAAGTTACCAGCGAAGAGCAGTGGATCATTTTATTAATAAATAGAATGATAAAATTGTAGAGTTGAAAGGGACCACATGGGTCATCTAGTCCAACCCTCTGCAATGCGGGGATATTTTGCCCAACATGGGGCTCAAACTCACAGCCCTGAGTCTGAGAGTCTGGTGCTCTATAGACTGAGCTAAGAACTCAGGTTTGGTTGATTTCAAGTGTCCTGTCCAGGCTATTCCAATGCTGTTTACTATTACTGGGATTTTAAAGGCAGACTTGATGTCCGGAGGAAATTTCAGAAAAGCACTGCTGTGTCCTGGACCTTAGGCAAGTCCATTTTAAAATCATGGTTCTTTTGGCATTTGGGGGGTTTCTTAACAAAAGCTCACTGACTTTCGGGGAGCCCTGGTTTTTACTTTTTGAAATATGGTAACCCCATCTTCGGGGGATGCAGGTGGCGCTGTGAGCTAAAGCCTCAGCGCCTAGGACTTGCCGATCGAAAGGTCGGCGGTTCGAATCCCTGCGGCGGGGTGCGCTCCCGCTGCTCGGTCCCAGCGCCTGCCAACCTAGCAGTTCGAAAGCACCTCCGGGTGCAAGTAGATAAATAGGGACCGCTTACCAGCGGGAAGGTAAACGGCGTTTCCGTGTGCGGCTCTGGCTCGCCAGATGCAGCTTTGTCACGCTGGCCACGTGACCCGGAAGTGTCTCCAGACAGCGCTGGCCCCTGGGCTCTTGAGTCTGGCAAGACTGGCCCGTATGGGCAGGGGTACCTTTACCTTTACCTTAACCCCATCTTCTCCAAATTAGGATCTGACTGCAATGGTTCCCTTTCAAATATGTCTTTGTTTTCCCACAGTGACCACACCTGAAGGACAAAGGGAGCACTTTCCCAGGTGAGGGGCGTGTCAAGGACTGTCTAACCTGAGAATGGTGAAACGTGAAGGTCAATCTCAGGTCCGTCAGCCCATGAGACGCTTCCTCCAGAGCTCTGGAGGCCGCTGGGACCAGCAAGCATCAGTCAGGTGGCCAGTCTTGTCTTCCGACACCAGGTGAGATCCCTTTAAGCAGGTGTGAGCGAGACAGAAAGAGAAATTTCCCCCTTGACTTCAGTGGTGGTAGGAGCTGCCATGTCCTCATGGCTTAGTGTCCAAACTCCAAACTTTTTTCAAAGAGGGCCAGATTTGATGAAGTGAAGGGCCATGAGGGCCGACCAAAGTTGTTGACCTTTTTTAGGATTGAGTTGTTGAGGTATTTTTAGGATTTTACCAAAGGAAATAAACTGCCACAGTGGCCAGATTAAACCGACCAGACCGACAGGCCAAATTAAGCCCCCAAGACAGACTTTGGACATGCCTGAAACAGGAACTCTCTTAAGACTTGAATTCTTTCTTTCTTTTTTTTAGAACTTTTCTTCAAAATTAAAACAAAACATATTCTCCAGAAACATATCATCCTTATTTTCCCCCATTTTTCCTCCCTCCCCTCACAGAACCCACACACACCCCAACTTTCCTCAGTTCCACTCTTTGATTTCTCTAAAAATGCTGTTTCCTGCATGTTACACAGTTGTATAGATCCTCAAACGATTTAACTGATTATTAGCGATAAAAAGTTTGTGAATGAATTTTTTTTTAAGCTGGCTAAAGGGCAGAAAATCAACGCTGTCAATCAATCAATCTTTATTACGGTCCAGAGACCCAACAAATCGTTACAAAGCAATACACAATTCAGACAGCCTAGCTCCAGGTTAAACAAGCATTTTGTTCACAATATAGGGATCATTGGTTCTTGCAACCACCAATAAAAACTTTGCCACTGCTAATGTTCTAGCGTTTGTCCGGTTTTCCAATAGGAACCTGACATAGTGAGCCTCTGATTTTCCCAGGAAAGGTACCAGCAAGGGTAATATCAGTTCAGCCCTGGCTTGCTCATATTTTGCACAGTGCAACAAAATACGTTTTATGGAATCGATGTCTTGAGCACACGAGCGAAGTCTGTCCTGGTAGGGAACTCCTCTCAACCTGCCATCCAACACTGCAGAAGGAAAGACGTTTAGTCTGGCTTTGGTGAAAAGCCTTTGATAATTTTGTACTTTCAGGTTTTTAATGTAAGGTGTTAACTTAAAGACATGCCCATATTGCATTCCTACTGCCAGCAGGCTACAGACTGTGTGTGATCGCTGTCAGAGCAAGGGGGGTCCCGGGAGGGACGCACCAGAAGCAAGGGGCCAGCGGTGACTCCCAAAGCAGCAGCTGGAGATCGGGACCAGTTTCCCCACCAGAGCGTAGTGGGGGAGAAGAGTCCCATGTGTCAGGACCAGCTTCCCCTCCAGGGGAAAGAGAAGATGAGTCAGGGCTGACCACGCCCCTATCGCTGAGTGAGGGAATGGAGGGGAAGTCAGATCCAGCGAGCCCCCCCGAAGGGGGAAGCAGTGACAGGAGCAGTGTAACGGTCAGGAGGAAGGTTGCCGGCTGGGCGCGCGCTCCAAGTTCAAATGCACAGGCGCGCGGGACAGCCGGGAGCGCGGATTGGGAGCCAGGTCCTAAAGCATGCCGGAGGCAGGGGGAAGAATCCGGGGACTCTTCAGCACCAGAAGAGTCCAGAAAGGGCAACACCCCAGCAGGCAGACGGACCCAGAGGAGAAAGGAGCAAAGGAGGAGGTGGAGCAAGGCTAGGGTCTTGAACTGGTGTCTGGGGGGAGGAGATTCAGACGGAACTTCAGCGGTCTAGGGTTGAGACGTAGAGCTGCGTGCCGCGGCTTTGGAATCGAAACTGAACCTTAATAAAGACTTTTGTATATAACAAGAACTGGCGTTGGTCCTCTGTGAGCTGGGACCTTGGGCAGCTCTGACAATCGCGATCGCAAGTCACTGTGTGCATTATCCCATAATTTTTGCTTTAACGTCTTTAGGGTCAATAAATGTATAAATGATTTAAACATGGTTCCATTGTGGAGATATGAGCCCCTAGCACAAATTCCTTTTTAGTTTTCTTCCCTCCAACTTTCAGGGCCAAAGTACAATGGGTGCTTATTGCACAGTGTTATGGGACAGCGTTGGCTTTTACCTGTGAACAGCATGGGGATGGGCATAGCCAGGATTTTTTTGGGGGAGGGGGCAGCCAGAGATGTTGATCCACATCCCAAGGAGCAAATTTACATAGTGGGGGGGGGAGGCATCTGCTGGGTGGGGAGGAACCTCAATTAATAGAGTACTTTCTTTTTTTAATTTTATTTATGCTTTTCAGGTTTATACATTTCACTAATTTTACAACCATTTTAACATTTCAAAATTTGGACTTCCTTCCCCCTCTTTCTGTGGTTCCTTAAATTTATTTTTAATATCTTTTGCATATCCAAATTAACTTAATTTGCTCATTTATTCATCCACTTTAAATATATACTGCAGGCTATTACAATAATCCTGCCAATGATTTCAATACGTTTAAAATGTATCTGGAAATATTCAATAAACCATTCCCCAATTAACTGAGTGCTTTCAATGATTTTCAATCATTTTTGTGGATCTGGGGGAGGGGCAGCTGCCCCACCTGAGCATCACCCATGAGCATGGGGAGGTCCTATGCAGGTTGGGACCCCAAGATGCAAATTTCAGGCATCCGAACCGGGTTGCAACCACAGTGGGATGTGAAGCCCTAAACCCCCTTGCTTCCCCCAACCTGGGGGCCCCTTTCTGAATCAGAGACCCTCTGCTGCTAATTTATGTGATGGGGGGTGTCAAGGGGGCTCCCCAACCAAAGGAATGCACAGGGAAGAAAGTTAACTCTTAATCGTCAAAGCAGGCAGTTGTTTCTACAGCTCTTAATACCCATGTGCAGCAGTCTAGCATCTAGGCAGCTATTCCCAGCTCCACATTCATAATAATAATAATAAATTTTATTTATACCCCGCCCTCCCCGGCCCGGGCGTCTAACACCAATGAAATAAAATCACAGTAAAAACATAATAGGGAAAAAAGAGATGGGGGAGAGCCAATTTAAAATACTGGTTAAAATGCAATTTAAAATGCAGCCTCATTTTAAAATAACTGATAAATCAAGACCATAAGGGGAGGGAAACATAAGGGTCAGACGGAGTCCAAACCAAAGGCCAGGCGGAACAGCTCTGTCTTGCAGGCCCTGCGGAAAGATGTCAAGTCCCGCAGGGCCCTAGTCTCTTGTGACAGAGCGTTCCACCACGTTAGGGCCAGTGCTGAAAAGGCCCTGGCCCTAGCTGAAGCCAATCTAACCTCCTTGAGGCTTGGAGACCTCCAAAGTGTTGTTATTTGTAGACCTTAAGGTCCTCCGCAGGGCATACCAGGAGAGGCGGTCCCGTAGGTACGTGGGTCCTAGGCTGCTGTTCAATGGAGCAGTTGCAGCAGCAATAGGGACCACCGCCTCCTCCATCAGTTTATATACCTTCCCCTAACGCAGTGTTTCCCAACCTTTTTTGGGCAAAGGCACACTTGTTTCATGAAAAAAATCTCGAGGCACACCACCATTAGAAAATGTTTAAAAAATTAACTCTCTGCCTATATTGACTATATATAAAGTAACTCTCTTTAATAGGAATCAAATAAACACAAAGAAAGTATTTTATAATTACTTTATTATGAAATAGTAAGTGTCCCATTAAACTTTAATTAGTTTAATGTAAATGCCCAGTGCACTTCCTTCTTTAAAAGTCTCACCACGGCAGAGGATTTCGCGCAGCAGCTAAGAAGGGCAGGAGAGGCAGCATCTTCCCAAAAAGGAGTCCTGGAGCATGCGGTTTGTAAATCAAAAATAAGGTTTATTTACAAAACACCAAAAAACAATCCTGGCGACGAACCACACATCTCAGCAAAACACACACCCAAAAGGGAGAAGGGGAAGAACAAACAAACAGGGGGACTATTTATACAGACTCATGTTCCTGGAAGCCTAATGACCTCCAGCTGCTCAGTGATTAGAGCGTTTCTGCTACTCTTTTAACCCTTTGATAGCAACACCCCCTCTCGCTCGTAACACTGAGCTGTACCAACCTTAATACAAATTTAAACCTGAACAGAAACATTTATGAGATTGCGGACTCAAAGCTTTTGTAAAACCGTCTGCGAGATTTTCTTGGCTTGGACAATACTTTAGTTCAATTAAACCTTGTTTTACACTTTGGCATACATTTTGATAACGGATATCCAAGTGTTTTGTGTGCGCCTTGAATTGACCTGATTTAGCTAGTTTAATACAAGGTTGATTGTCTTCCCACACTCTGATAGGTAGGGAACATTCTCCAAACAATTCTTGTACCAGTTGCTTATAAAATTCCAGTTCTCTACATATATCTGATAACGCATTGAACTCAGATTCAGTTGAACTTAAAGCTATAAGTGATTGTTTTCTTGATCTCCAACCAATTAGTGCATTTCCAAATTTTATCGCCATTCCTGACACTGATTTTCTATCTGGTCCAGCATCTGCCCAACTGCTGTCGGCCCAACATTCAAGTTGTGTGCTGCCCTCTGCTGATAGTTTTAAGCGAAAGCTTTTGGTAGTTTGGAGATACCTTAAAACTCTTTTTACTCCTTGCCAAGCATGCATTGATGGTTTTTCAGCTTGTCTACACAGCATGTTGACAGCATATGTTATATCGGGCCGAGTCCACTGTGCAATGTGGAGTAGACTGCCTATCGCTGACTGGTAAACCCCGGGATTACAGAACTCTGCCTTTTGCTCAATTTGAGCATCCTTTGTGTAACTTAACTCCATTGGGGTTTTAACACCAGCACAGTTGTTCATTTTAAACCTTTCCAGCAACTGCTGGATTTTAGCTTCTTGGCTAAGCCAATAGTTACCATTTTCATCTTGCTGAATTTTAACTCCTAGATAAACAGATACATTGCCTAGTGATTTTATCTGAAACCTTTCTCCAAGCTTTGTGGCAAATTGTTGTGCAAGTTTATCATCCTTTCCACTGTATAATAAATCGTCAACAAATATCAAAACTGCTTCTTGTTCACATCCCGAGCCTTTTAGATAAAGACACGCATCTGCTGCGCTCTTTCTGAACCCCATGCTCTCTAGAGCATCGTTTAAGCAGGAATTCCAATTACGGGCGGACTGTTTCAACCCATAAATGGATTTGTGTAGGCGCCAGACCTGGTTTGGCTTGTCTCCTTCAAAACCTGGTGGTGGTGTCATATAGACTTCCTCCTGTAAGTCTGCATTTAAATAAGCCACATTGACATCAAAATGAAACAGCTTATTTCCCTTCTTAGCTGAAGAGGCTAGAAGCATTCTTAATGACTCCGATCTTGAAGTAGGGGCATAGATTTGAGAATAGTGAACACCTTTGCGCTGCGAAAACCCTTTTGCAACTAGCCGGGCTTTATATTGCAACTCTTCAGTAGTTGTGGGCTTTAAACGATATACCCATCGACAACCTACAGCTTGTTGCCCTTTCGGAAGCTCTGTACTTGTAAACGCACCGAGAGACTTCATTGAAGCCATCTCTTTTTCCATTGCTTCCTGCCACTTTACGGCTTCTGAGCTTGGAAGCTGTTGTACTTCCATATAGCTTTCTGGCTCACACTGTGCCATATTTACGTATACACTTGTCACCTTAAACCGCTCTGGCGGCTTGCCCTTCGTGGCGCGTTTTGACCTGCGCAATTGCTCCTCTTGTGCCCCCTCTGACCGTTGGCTGTCAGAATCTGTCTCAGACTTTATGTCTGGACGCGCCCCTAGGGATAAAGACCTCCGTTTAGATACCTCCCTTGGGCTTGGTGTTGCAGGTGACCTGCTTTGCTTTTGCTGTCTGCTAGGCCTACTGACTGGCGAAGTTGGAGCACTCCTAGATTCTGGCTTTTCTACCTTAGGAGAAGAACCTCGTGCCTGATCAGAATCTGCATCTGAACCATGTGCACCATCCCCTTCTGGCTCATCACTCTCTGGACTTTCTTTCTCAGCATGAATGCCTAAATCATCTCTCAAAATGTCAGGGTTAGCGTGTAAGTGAGTCCATCCGGACTGCTCACAAAAATCAGCGCTCCTACTGAGGACCACTCTTGTAGTATCCCCACCTGGGTCCACAAACCTCCAAGATTTGGCATGTGGTTCGTACCCGCAAAAGATGAGTTTCCTAGCCCTTGGACTTCCCTTTTTCCTTAACGCTTTTGGGATAAGTACATAGGCTTGAGATCCAAACACCCGAAAGTAATTAACTTTGGGCTTCTTCCCATATAAAGCAAAATAAGGCGTAGTATCAATTACCGAATTATATACTCGGTTCAGAATATGAGTAGCCGCCTGCCAGGCTTCCGCCCAGTAACTCTGAGGAAGTTTAGCATCAAACAACATAGAGTTTGCCAACTCTTGCAGAACCCTATTTTTACGTTCGGCCACGCCTCCTTCTTGGGGGGAATAAGGTGTAGACAGACGATGCTTAATTCCCTTTTTCTTAAAGAAATTCTGCAACACAGACCCGGTAAATTCTGACCCTCTGTCTGTCTGAAAAGCAAGTACTCTAGTACCGAATTCAAGTTCTACCGCATGAACCCAATTTTTAACTGTTTCTGCAGTATCTGCTTTTGTTTTGAGAGGAAAAAACCATGTAACCTTTGTTTTGTCATCCGAGAGACACAGTGCATACTTCGAACCTCCCATGCTAGCAACAGGCATTGGGCCACATAGGTCCATATGCACAAGTTGGAATACTTTGTCAGATTTCCTATCTGAACTGGGATAGCTGCATCTATGAACCTTCGCACTTTTGCATGCAGTACAATCCAAATACTTAGTACATTTGTTCAATTTGCACCCTTCTGATAGTTCAGGTTGCCTTTTAACATACTGAAAATTAATATGCCCTAAACGGCGGTGCCATAAATGAACACAAGAATTATGGGTAGGCGTGTTCACACAACCAGCATGAACCTGTTCAACTTCATCTGGACTTGTCTCAAAATAATATAACCCATTTCTGCATTCCACCTGCAAAAGAGATACGTTATTCTTTGAAATAGTGCAAACCCCATTTTCAAACACAGTTTTAAACCCATTTCTATCAAGTTCTGACACAGACAAAATACACCCCTTCAGTCCCTTTAGCACGTAGGCATCAATTTCTGTTTGCAAACAATTCAAGAACACTGTGCCTACAGTCTCTAAGGAACGTTTAGTTGAATCTGCCATTGTCACAACTTTAGGGGTTTGCAAATGTCTGCAATTCTGCAAACGTACACTAGATGGCGCCACCAGGTGGTGAGATGCACCACTGTCGATCAACCAGCGTAGATTGCTGCCTTGGCCACGCCCTTGCATCAACGCCATTGCTGAAGCCATGTGCTGTGTGCTGTGGGAGTAGCCACGACCTCCTCCTCTTCTTCGACGTCCCCTGGAACTCCTTGTCTGGTAACTAGGGGTAACGGCCTTGTTGCTGTCTTGACCAGGTTCACGTGTGCAATTCCTGATTAGATGGGAAGGGGAACCACAGCGAAAACAGTGTCTAGCTGCAAAAGCATTTACTGTGTGCTCAAACTCAGCATCAACACTCTTAGGCACAGCATAACTCCCCTTTAAAGACAAACCTCTTTCTCTTTGCCTTTTATCCTGTTCATCCGCAAGCCGAGAAGAAATGTATTCAAGGGTTAATTCAGTTGAAGGCATAGCTTCCAAAGTTAGAGCTAGAGTCTCATAGCTTTTATCAAGAGAAGACAACAATATGTATGACTGCTGCTCCATAGAGAAAGGAATGCCCAGCTGTCTTAGTTGATTAAAGGCAGACACCATTTTGGCAATATGTTCTTTCACACACGCTCCCGGTTGGAGACGTAAATCAAACAAACATCTTGTAGCATGGATCTTGGCCCCCGCAGTGTTTCTGGAATTTAACCGCTGCAGAACCGTCCAGACCTCATGCGTGTTCTTTAACTCAGAAACATAAGGCATTTGCTCTGGTCCCACTGCCAAAACTAGTAGACCTTGGGCTTTCCTGTCGCGTTTCTGTGAAGCTGCTGCTGCTGCTTTGGCTTCTGCAGACGCGTCTGCAGCTGCCTGTAAAGGCGGTGCTTCAGTACAGCTCCACAACTCTTTTGCTTGCAACCAAACCCTTACTCTAGCCTTCCAATCTTGCCAATTTTTCCCATTGAGTCGCGTAAACGGGACAGTAAAACTTTCCTGGGACTCTGCCATCCTCCCTGGGGCTTAGGAACGATACTCACACACCTGTAGACCGTCTCCCAGCTGCTGAGGTGGCTCCTTGAGGAATCAGACGTCTTCCAGCGAGTCCAAACTGCGCAGTGCCTCTTTAAAACTTTTCTAGGCACGTTGCAGGACTCAAGCTGCTTTGGAGGCTTTCGTTGTCGGCAACCGCTTCTGTCTTCACTCCAGTCCTTGAATAAATCACTCTGAACTGCTCTCCTTATCTCCTTCTTGACGTACAAACGACCATAACCTGTCCCATTAAACTTTAATTAGTTTAATGTAAATGCCCAGTGCACTTCCTTCTTTAAAAGTCTCACCACGGCAGAGGATTTCGCGCAGCAGCTAAGAAGGGCAGGAGAGGCAGCATCTTCCCAAAAAGGAGTCCTGGAGCATGCGGTTTGTAAATCAAAAATAAGGTTTATTTACAAAACACCAAAAAACAATCCTGGCGACGAACCACACATCTCAGCAAAACACACACCCAAAAGGGAGAAGGGGAAGAACAAACAAACAGGGGGACTATTTATACAGACTCATGTTCCTGGAAGCCTAATGACCTCCAGCTGCTCAGTGATTAGAGCGTTTCTGCTACTCTTTTAACCCTTTGATAGCAACAGTAAGTAAACAGAAATATGAAAAATTATAAAATACTTTATTCAGTGCGCAACCTGGGCCTGTTTGGCTGAACACAAAGCTGATATTCTGGCTGGAATCGAAGAAAGACACACACGTAGCTCTTCGTCAACAGCTCTCAGTCTCTCTCTGTATTTAGTTTTTATAGCAAATGAAGGAAGAGTAAGCAGGCTGGGGTGGGTTAAGTAAGGGCTCAAAGTGCCTAGATGAAGTGGGGGAAGCTAGAGAGGAGGTACATTCTGACGTTTGAGGATAGACTAGGTTCTTTATGTGAATGATAGGTGAGTTATTTGACAGATCGAACTGAGAGCAAGGTGTGGCCTGCCAGGTCCGAGGGGGGGCGGGGAGAGACGGGCCTGCCTGCCTCTGCCTGCGCTGTGGTGTGTTTTGCCCCGACCGACGGATGGACCGACCTGCCAGCTGTCTCCGCAGTAGCAGCGCGGACTGGAGCTCCGTCATTCTCCCCGCCGGTGCCCGGGGAGGGGAGTGTGGGGCGGCCGCTGTGGAAGCGACGGCGTGCTCCTCCTCCTCCTCCTCCTCTTGCCGGGCTAGAGCCAGCCGGCTAGCGCTCGCCCCTCCTTGCTCGAGCCGACCCCGCCGCCGGGGGCCTTCCCGTCCTCTCAGCGGCGCCGCCTCGCGTCCCTCGTCCGGGGGTTGGGAGGGGGCTGGGGGGGAGGAAGGGGGCGAGGGGGAGCAGCCGCCGCCGCTCCTGAGGAGATTCTGAGGCGGTGGCGGGCGATGCGGGTCCCGCCAGCCCCGCGTTTCTCTCTCTCTCTCCCTCACGGAAACCTTCCCCTCAGCTTCTGCCGCTTTTTATCTTCTTTCCCTCTTCCTTTTTTTTTTTAAAAAAATGAAAAATCTTTCCTTTCTCTCTTTTCCAGCCCCCCCTCCCCTCTTCACGGAATTTCACTGCACTCGGGCGCCGCGGCGCGCAGGCGCACTGCTCGCTCCTCTTTCCGCGCAGGCGCCTTCTCTCGCTCTTTCGCCTCCTTTTCTTTCTCTCTCGATGGTCCGCCTACAAAGGAGCGAGGGAGGCGCCCGCCATGTTTGGATTTGCATCCAGCAGGAGATGCCGCCGCCGCCCCGCCTCTCGCCGCCCGACTCGCCCACCTCCCTCCCACGGCACACCAGGCAACGTCTCGCGGCACACTAGTGTGCCGCGGAACACCGGTTGGGAAACACTGCCCTAACGGGCTGCACCCATGCAGCCAGAGACTATGCCCATGTGGAAGCTTCCTCTGCTCATCCCTCATCAACCCCTTCCTGGTTCTTGTGGGATGTAATCCACAGGGAGCAGTCAAATACAACACTCCTTGTTTTCCTAGAGCGGACATGCAAGGGGATGTTTGGTCCAGCCAGTTGAAACTTCCTGTTCCTCCTGGGCTGGATCATCCTTCCTTTTGCGTGTGATAGAAGGTGGGCATGACCTAATTTGTCCAGGTAACAAAACGTAGAGTCACGCAGCGCCCTTCCCTCTTTTTCACTTCCTTCTTCGTTTGACCAGCTTTTAGCATAAGCACTGTGATTATCCACCAGTATGGGGTAGATCCACATAATAATAACAATTTATAATAATAATTTATTATTTATACCCCACCCATCTGGCTGGGTTTGCCCAGCCACTCTGGGCAGCTTCCAACAGAATATTAAAATATATGCACATATTTGTAACAAAGTCTGCCTTCAGGGATCCAACCGTGAACTGATGTAAGTAAACGTCTTTTATTGACTTCTGCATAAGATTGTGGTGTGTTTATCTTTTAAGTGGGCTTCAAGGGAACTTACCAGGCACATACAATTCAATCTGAGACAGACTGAATTGTATAACAGGGAGAGGGTCACGGGAGCCTGCAACCAGCTGTCTGCTGTGCATGTCAAAGGGGAATGTACCGGTAAACTCTGCTAAGCAAAGGCACTTGCCAGCGCAAGTTAGGAAGGATATTAATAAACAATATATCTTCTCCTGCCACCCTGAACATTCCCACAGTTCTGGGAGACAGTGGGGCAGGAGAGGGTGGGGAAACACCTGGCCCTTGGCTGACATCACCTGCCTCTTCCTCCAGCTCTGAAGCTTCTCCTGCCTATGATTCTTGCCTCCTGACTGGTATAGGTAAAGGTAAAGGGACCCCTGACCATTAGGTCCAGTCGTGGACGACTCTGGGGTCGCGGTGCTCATCTCGCTTTATTGGCCGAGGGAGTCGGCCAACAGCTTCCAGGTCATGTGGCCAGCATGACTAAGCGGCTTCTGGCGAACCAGAGCAGCGCACGGAAACGCCGTTTACCTTCCCGCTGGAGTGGTACCTATTTATCTACTTGCACTTTGACGTGCTTTCAAACTGCTAGGTGGGCAGGAGCAGGGACCGAGCAACGGGAGCTCACCCAGTCGCGGGGATTTGAACCGCCGGCCTTCTGATCGGCAAGTCCTAGTCTCCTGACTGGTATGGGTCCCCTCAAATCACTGGTCCCCTCTCCCAAGTCAGACTCCAACCCATTTCCCCACCCCCACCCCTGAGCACCCTTGTTGGGGCCAAACTCTGTGATATAAAAGAGCACTTGTGGGTGATATGCTGGCACGCATGTATGCCTTTAAGCATAGGGCATTTTGTGGGGTGGGGTGGGGTGGAGAGGTTTTTCTTTCATCCCTCTGCTTTCCCCAGGAAAACCCGCTGCTTACTGCTTTATTGGCTGAAGGAGCCGGCGCATACCTTCTGGGTCATGTAGCCAGCATGATTAAGCCACTTTTGGTGAACCAGAGCAGCGCACCAAAATGCCGTTTACCTTCCCGCCGGAGTGGTACCTATTTATCTACTTGCACTTTGACGTGCTTTTGAACTGCTAGGTTGGCAGGAGCAGGGACCGAGCAACGGGAGCTCACCCCGTTGCGGGGATTCGAACCGCCGACCTTCTGATCAGCAAGTCCTAGGTTCCTGACTTGCCCCCTCTCCTGAGTCAGACTCCAACCCATTTCCGCACCCCTGTGCACCCTTGCCGGGGGTGGGGGAAGCTTGTACTCAACAGCAAACTCCGTGATATAAAACAGCACTTGTGGGCAATATGCTAGCACGCATGTATGCCTTTAAGCATAGGGCATTTGGTAGGGTGGGGTTACAAAAACAAAACAAAACCCCAGTCACTTTCTAACTGCAACAGAACCCCACCTTTTAAAAAAGTGGATGTGATGCACGAGGTTGGAATAGCACGTTAATGCAACTTAAGTCAATCCTGATTTTTCTGGTATACACTTGAACCCCTCTTGCAAAATACTGACAGTCTGGAGGCGACCAATCTTGAATACGATAATATACTTTAATAATATTTAATGCATCCTTTCATTACTTAAGTGGAGCAATTACACTTTCACATTCTCCTCTTCAGATAAGTCCATTAAGTTGGCAGTCTAATTCCGCCCCTGTCCGGGGGCGGGGGGGGGAGAGGTTGCGGCATGGGTGAAGACCCCACAAAACAACAGGCTAGGCGGCAAACTCATGTCTGGACTGTACCAATTGGGATTTCTGGCATGGAAACGCACGATTCCAAACATGTCAGGAAGAAAGGTGGCCGTGAAAAGGACCTGTCACGCCAACTGGGCATGGATTTGAGAAATCTTTTTGCAAAAAGGGATGAGTAAATCAAATATAAATGCATCCAAAAGAGACTGTGCCAGATACTCTACAGGTTTCATAGAATCATAAATTCTTTAGATTTGAAAGGGGGACCCCAAGGATTATCTAGTCCAACCTCCTGCAATGTAGACATCTCAACTCAAGCATCCGTGACAGATGGCCATCCAAGCTCTGCTGAAAAAGCTCTGAGGAAGGAGAGTCCACCACCTCCCGAAGGAGACTGTGCCACTGTCCAACAGCTAATAATAATAATAATAATAATAATAATAATAATAATAATAATAATTTATTTGTACCCCGCCCATCTGGCTGGGTTCCCCCAGCCACTCTGGGCAGCTTCCAACAAAGATTAAAAATACATCAAAATGTCACACATTAAAAACTTCCCTGAACAGGTCTGCTTTCAGATGTCTTCTAAATGTCATGTAGTTGTTTATCTCTTTGACATCTGGTGGGAGGGCGTTCCACAGGGCAGGCGCCACCACCGAGAAGGCCCTCTGCCTGGTTCCCTGTAACTTGTCTTCTCGCAGGGAGGGAACCGCCAGAAGGCCCTTGGAGCTGGACCTCAGCGTCCGGGCAAAACAATGGGGGTGGAGACGCTACTTCAGGTATACTGGGCCGAGGCCGTTTAGGGCTTTTAATGTCAGAAAGTTCTTCCTGGAGTTTAGTTGGAATCTCCTTTCTTATAACTTGAAGCCATTGATTCGAGTTCTGTCCTCTGGAGCAGGAGAAAACAAGCTTGATCCATCTTCCATGAGGCAGCCCTTGAGATATTTAAAGATGGCAATCCTATTTTTTCCAGGCTTAACAGGGATGCTGGTGGTGCTGTGGGTTAAACCACAGAGCCTAGGACTTGTCGATCAGAAGGTTGTCGGTTCGAAACCCCGCAATGGGGTGAGCTCCCGTTGCTGAGTCCCTGCTCCTGCCAACCTAGCAGTTCGAAAGCATGTCAAAGTGCAAGTAGATAAATAGGTACCACTCCGGTGGGAAGATAAACAGCGTTCCCGTGCACTGCTCTGGTTCTCCAGAAGCGGCTTAGTCATGCTGGCCACATGACTCGGAATCTGTACGCTGGCTCCCTCGGCCAGTAAAGCGAGATGAGCGCCGCAACCCCAGAATCGGCCACGACTGGACCTAATGGTCAGGGGTCCCTTTATCTTTAACATGCCCAGCTCCTTCAACCATTCATCATACACCTTGGTATCCAGACCCTTCCTCTGCACACATTTCCCCTTGTACCTTGTGATACAGGGAAGAAGGCTGGCCCAGCCGCTCCCTCTTTGGGAAAATATAAAATCCAGCTGCTTCACAGGTCTGACCCGCTGGCACTTTGCAAGGGGTGAGAAAGAATGGAAGAGACAAAATCTAGTTTCCATTTCTCTGCCCCTGCCCGGGGCCTCCCCAGGCATAAAACTCCAACTGCCCAAAGTAAACAGACACACTTCTCTTTTAAGAGACGTGCTAGACAAGTATGATTCAGCTTCACGGTCCCCAGATCAGCGTAGATCAGGTGGGTCCAGGCAGGGTACCTTGCAGCATGACAGCTTTAATTGCCAGTCTCTGCGACCTCTGGGAGACCCGCCTACCGCATGTGCTTGCAGCAAAAACCTAGGTGAGGCAACAAGGGGAGGCAACAATTTCCTTGAGTGAGTCTGAAGGTTCATTTCTCAGTTTGGTGCCGTTCGAAAAGCTTCCAAAATGCTCCGCAATGTCTCCTCCATTCATTAAAATGTGACAAGTGACATGCTTAAGTACACACAAGTCTATAATTAATCCCTAGGCGATCCTCCTATTGTTGTGTCGGGAGCAACAAATGCATCATTCACAAAAGATGGAAGGGGGGTGGTGAGGCGGACCGGCAGTAAAAGTTCCCAAGTGGAAGTTTTGCCATATTATCACCGTCACAAGCCGGTACATCGCGGTGCTTGCCAGAAGTTCTGAGATAACTGCCAGGAGCGATCCATCTCGGCACCGCTCTTTAATGCCCTTTCATTGCTTCAAAATGACCCATCTTGTTTTGGCAGACATTGCTTTTTTTTTTAAAAAAAGTAATATTTATTAAGAGTTTAAGAATTACAGAAAGAAGAAAGAAAACAAAGTTAAACAAAACAAAACAATACATTACAATACATACAAAACCAAAAAACACTACTTATCTTAACAAAACAGAAACAAAAACAGAAAAAAATAAAACACATCCAATATTTCCATGTCTTATCTTTCATTTACTTGTTTCATCGACCTCCTCACACCTCCCTTTTTTGTATTCTAGTTCAGTTAGCTATTTCAGCAAATCCTTTCCATCTTTCTCTGTTTTTGTCCTATAATTTATCTCAACACAATCTAACCTTACTTTTCCCCCCTTTGACCCATTAACAATCTATTTTTACTTAATTCTTTATAACATTTCTGCTAAAGCCATATAACGTCATTCCAGCATCCTTCTAACATTCATTAATTTTACAATGTTTCTGTAAATAGTCTTTAAATTTTTTCCAATCTTCTTCCACCGACTCTTCTCCCTGGTCTCGGATTCTGCCGGTCATTTCCGCCAGTTCCATGTAGTCCATCATTGCTGCATGCATCTCAATGATGATGTGTTTTTATCTGTCTGTTCGGTTTTATTGTTTTATGCTGTGGTACCTTGGTTTACAGACGCTTCGGATTACAGATGCTTCAGGTTACAGACTCCGCTAACCCAGAAATAGTACTTCAGGTTAAGAACTTTGCTTCAGCATGAGAACAGAAATCGTGTAGCGGCAGCAGGAGGCCCCATTAGCTAAAATGGAACCTCAGGTTAAGAACGGACCTCCAGAATGAATTAAGTTTTTAACCCAAGGTACCACTGTATTTATATTCCACACATCTTTACTGGGTTGCCTCAGCCACTCTGGGCAGCTTCCAACATGTATAAAAACAAAACAGTAAACTTTAAAAAAAAAACTTCCCTATAAGTTTCAGATTAAGAATGGACCTCCAGAACAAATTAAGTTCTGAACCCGAGGTACCACTGTACTTTGCTTCCCACCCTCCACAAGTTTACTGGGTGCCCTTTTTAGAACTTATAGGATCCCAAAGATCAGGGATCATGTCAGCGGCCTATGCAGCCCAGAAGCGGGGCTAGCTGCAACACTGGGGGTCCCCACACATAAAGTGTGTTCACATTACTTCCTTGGAGCACAGTGGACGTGTGTGTGTGTGTGTGTGTGTGTCCCCTCCCAAGGACCATCTGCTTTCAGAATTCCCTGATAACATTGAGGAACACTGGAGCCTGTGAACAAACTATTGGATGCCAAACCAAGAAACACCAGGACTGGTTTGATGAGAATGACAGTGATATTGAACGCATGATTGACAAGAAAAGGAAGGCCTTTCAGATCAGGCAAATAATAATAATAATAATAATAATAATAATAATAATAATAAATAATACACTTTATTTATACCCCGCCCTCCACAGCCAAGACTCACGGCTCAGGGCGGCTAACACCAGATATAAAACAATTGATTAAGATACAGCTTAAAAAGAAGGTTAAAATACAACATTAAAATGCAGCCTCATTTCAATAGAAATTCAAATCAAAAACTTTTTTGGGGTAATAACGGCAAAGAGAACTGTGCCACTAAGAAAAAAACCTATGCCAACTCTAAGGCTGAGGTTCAAAGAAGAACCAGAGAACTAAAAACACCTGGTGGATGAAAATAGCTCAAGAGATCCAGCACTTAGCCAACACTCATGATGCACAGAGTATCTTTAAAGCCACAAAGACCATCTATGGGCCAATAAATCGTGGCATATGCCCCCTACGCTCAGCAGACGGTACCACACTTCTAAAAGATAAAGAAGCTATTGCACTGCACTGGAAAGAACATTACCAACATCTCCTTAACCGCAACTCCCCTGTGGCTGCTGAGGTCCCCTCACAAATTCCACAAAACCAAGTTAGAGATGAGCTTGCAGAATCTCCAAATCTGGCAGAGTTGTGTACAGCTATTAACCAAATGAAAAACAACAAAGCCAAAGGGATACCTGCCAAAAGCTTCAGAGTGGGCAGAATTGAACTTACACAACAACTTCACAAGCTCATCGAAAAAATCTGGGAAAGAGAAGAGATCCCAGCAAACTTTAGGGATGCCAAAATTATCAATCTCTTTTAAAAAGGTGACAGAACTGATTGTAGAAACTATTGAGGCATCTCTCTATTAGCTGCAGCCAGCAAAATTCTGGCAAGGATCTTAGCAAACCGTCTCTTAACAATATCCGAGGTGACCCTTCCTGGATCCCAAAATGGTTTGTGGCCTTCCAGGGGGACAGTGGACATGATTTTCACTGCTCGACAGCTTCAGGAAAAATGCAGAGAGCAAAACCAACCCCTGTATATGGCGTTTATCTACCTGACTAAGGCTTTCGACACTGTAAATTGTAATGCCCTGTGAACCGTCCTTCTGAAAATTGGCTGCCCAGATGAATTTGTGAACATCATTTGGCTCCTCCATGATAATATGACAGCAACAATCACAGATAACAATGGCTCTCAAAGTGAACCATTCACAGTGGGATCAGGTGTTAAACAGGGTTGTGTTATTGCTCCAACTATATTCATTATTTTCATTGCCATGATCCTACAATTTGTCAGAGGGAAACTCCCCATTGGAGTAGAAATCATATATCGAACAGATGGAAAACTCTTCTATCTGAGCCGGCTGAAAGCAAAGAGTAAGGTTACTGTAACTTCCATCAGTAGATGACTACGTAGTGTGTGCACGCTCAGAGGATGACCTCCAAACCATCCTAAATATCTTTGCAGAAGCTTACGAAAAGCTTGGCCTATCACTCAACATCCAAAAAACCAAAGTGCTGCAACAACAAGTACAAAATAACCCCTCTGCAGCACCACAAATCCAACTCAATGGTGTAACGTTGGAAAATGTTGATCACCTACCTAAGCAGTTATCTTTCTACAAGGGCCAACATTGATGCCAAAATCCAGCATCGCCTGAGCTCTGCAAGTGCGGCTTTCTCCTGATTGAAGTGCAGAGTGTTTGAGGACTGGGACTGGGACATTCGCAGGGAAACCAAACTGCTTGTTTATTGTAATACCAACCTTACTATATGCTTGTGAAACATGGACTACTTATGAATGCCATCTCCAACTCCTTGAAAGATTCCATCAACGGTGTCTCCGAAAATTTTTACACATCACTTGGGAAGACAGGCAAACTTATATCAGTGTACTGGAAGAAGCAAAGATCACCAGTGATGAAGCAATGATTCTTCAACAGCAACTTCGTTGGACTGGTCATTTTGTGTGGATGACTGATGATCGTCTTCCAAAGCAACTACTCTATTCCGAACTTAAAAATGGAAAGCGTAATGCTGGTGGTCAACAAAAGAGGTACAAAGACTGTCTCAATCTTTAAAAATCTTTAAAAATGTAGTATAAACACTGACAACTGGGAAACACTGGCCTGCGAGCGCTCCAGTTGGAGAACAGCCTTTACCAAAGGTGTCATCAGCTTTGAAGACACTCGAACTCAGGACGCAAGGGAGAAACGTGCTAAGAGGAAGGCACGCTTGGCAAATCCACACCGCGATCAACTCCCACCTGGGAACCAATGTCCCCATTGTGGAAGGACGTGTGGATCCAGAATTGGCCACATTTATGGACTCATTGTTGAAACCGTGTTTATGGAAAACAATCTTACTTGGCTACGAGTGACTGCCAAAGAAGAAGAATGTACTTCACAGCCCTTCGCTGTCCAGGATGTTCACATCAGCACACCTCCATTAGTGTCAGATTAGTTACTCTTTGTGTACACACCAGGGAGCACTGATGGGGCCCCAATATATTTACCCCCATGCAATGGTCTTCAAACCTTGACTAGAGCTGAATTATAGTAACAGCTTAAGGACTCCAGTCAGTGTGGAGCTGGTTTGAGAAACACCACCACGCAGACAACAGTATTTTACAACAAAGTGCAGGATGCATAGGCCTTTCTGGTGATAATGTGTGAACGTGGATTAAAAGCCCATTGCTGGGCATGCACAGTGAGCAGAATTTTTGACAGCAGCCAGAGACATCCTCGCTTGCAGCCATTGATGCCTCTCTGCTCCATGAATTTCTCCAATCCTCTTTTAAAGCTATCTAGTTTGGCGACCAGCACAGCCTCCTGTGGAAGAGAGTTCCATAGGTTAACTGTGAGAAGAAGCCCTTTCTTTGGCCTGCCCTGAATTGTATTGTTAGTTGCCTTGGACATCCTTAAAAGGGAAGGCAGGATATACATTTACTAAAATAAAAGTAAGTACGCAAACCCTGGCAGTTTCTAGCAATGGCCCTGCTGCCTCTGACAGTGGAGGGAGAACCTAGCCATTGTGGCTAGTGGCCACTGATAGCCCCCTCCTCCATGAATTCGTCTTTCAAAGCCATCAAGGTTAGTCGTCCTCACTGTCTCCTGTGGAAGCGAGTTCCACAGTTTAACTACATGCAGCATGGAGAAGTACTTTCTTTTTATCTTTGTGTGGCGAGTTCCTACCCCTCCCCCAGTGGAAATCATGACACAATTATTAAGGTTAATGGGCTAAATAAGGCCACAACTTTATTGGTTACAGGTGATGAGCAGTATTGGCTTAGGCATTGGTCCTAACCAACTATATCCGGCTTCAGCCCGTCTGCCTAAAGTCCGGGAAGGGTTAACCACCAGCAGGGGGAGTCCTGCTGATGCACATCAACTAGGAACTCCCCCGGGATCACCGCTTGGGGGCGTGCCTTAGGCCCTCACCTCCATAGGCTTCGGACAGGGCCACGCCCCCTGGAATCCTTTACCGGACTACCCTTCAATATGCGGGGCAAGTGATGGCATAACCTCCCCTCTTCCATCTACAGAACAATACCAATGCCTAACCGCCAATACCAAGAAAGTTGTGACGATGTAGGCAAAAACCAAGTGGCTGGTGCCAATTTGCCAATGGTAAAATTCCTACCAGGCCCCTCAATGGGGACCAACCAAGGTCCATAGCAAGGTCAAAGAAAGAAAAGCTTATAGGGCGGGAAAAGCAGGAACAGCTGGCAGGCGGCAAGGAGGGAGATCCCCGGCCGTCTCCTGCTTTAAATAAAGCAGGCCACACCCCCAGAACCAGCCGATTGGCTGGCCAGGGTGTGATGCGGCCAACAATCCCCCCAATCGTGTGGGGGCTGGGTTCCGTGAAGCCCGCAACTGGGGCCATGAAGCCCGCAAGTCCACCTCCTCCGAAGGGCAGAAGTGGCTTTCCTGAATCTTCCAGCATTCAGCTTCATTGGGTGTCTGTGAGTTCTAGTGTTATGGAAAAAACAACAACGTTAAATCATAAAGCCATAGAATCATAAAGTTGGAAGGGACCCCGAGGGTCATCTAGTCCAACCCCCTGCGGCGCAGGAATTGCAGCTAAAGAACCCATGCCAGGTGGCCACCCAACCTTTGCTTAAAAACCTCCAAGGAAGGAGAGCCCACCGCTTTCCGTTCCACCGTCAAACACCGTCAAACTCCAGAAAGTCCTTCTTAAAGTTTAGCTGGAATTCTCATTTCTAAAAAAAGGGCAGTGAGTTGATGATGCAGAGCAGTGAATGGGGCTCAGGGTTTCTGCTTTCGCTGGCAGAGACATGTTCTTTCAACATGTCACTGTGCCCTGCAAAAATGCATTGTCCTCTGCAAACGAACTGCATTCCCCACCTGGGTCCCTGGCTCTGCGATGCGCTATGCTACGCACTCGAAACCTGGTCTCCTTCGCACAGAGACACCAGCCGGCGTTCTGGCCTGTAATGGGGAAGAGGCTCAGGCGAGGGATGACTCGCTCCTCAAGGTCTTTGTGACTCAGACTCTGAAGAGATTGGAGAAGATTCTCTGCAGTTTTTTCGACCCAGAGTTTCTGAGAAGCCCCAAGAGAATGGAAATGCCGGAAGGGGGTTTCCTAAAATAGACTTGGTGCGTTGTAGCTGCGCAAATCAAATCAAAACACCCACCTCCAGGTTACAGCTGGTTCTATCGAAGACATTTCCCACATAAAAGGCTTCTGAAATTCTTTTGAGACAGGAAGCTGCACCATTATCCACAAACCCAGGCATCCCCAACCCGGTGCCCCCTTCAGATGTTTGGGACGAAACTCCCAGCAGCCAAGGCTGCAGCTGGTCCGAATTATACCCCAAAACATCTGGAGAGTAGCAGGTTGGGGGGGTGTTATGTACTGAGTTGAATAGGATCCAAAAGGCAGCAGTCTGATTGGTCCTAGAACAATAGGATTCAGAATGCAGCAGTCTGATTGGTCCTAAAACAATAGGGTCCAGAATGCAGCAGTCTGATTGGCCCTAGAACAATAGGGTCCAGAATGCAGCAGTCTGATTGGCCCTTGAACAGTAGGGTCCAGAATGCAGCAGTCTGATTGGTCCACAGGACCCACCCAATCCAGCTCCCAGTGGAAGTGAATCCGCAACCTGATTGGCCTACAGGTGAATCCTGGAATTAGCCAATCACAGGGGGCCCATTGTGTAAATAACGTATATAAAGCAGACATTCTGGGGGAACTTCCATTCCTCCTCACCACTATGAGCTGAATAAAGAGCATGAAATCCACTCTCAACTCCGCTCCGAATATATTTCAAGGTGGCTGGTGTAGCCACCTTTTGAGGAAACAAAGCATGTTCTTGGGCTGCTTCTAGGCTGTTGCTCTTTTCCAGGTGGGATTCAGCTTCCTAGTGGCCAATTCAGGCTGTGCAATTAAAGTGGATTTGGGAAAAACTTCCACAACTTTTTGTGGCATGGGAAGGGATGTAAAAAACGCTCTGTAAGGTGCTGGACTTGATGTCATGTAACCTCTCACAAACAAATCGGAATAGGAGCTCAGTGAAAAGTCGACATCCTATAATGTCCCACTAAGTTTTTTGGGCAGAGCAAACTAAGCATTGGGGGGGGGGATTCCGAAAGTGAAGTTGTTTGTTTGTCCCAGTGGGCGAGGGGGTGTGATGACCAGGCAAGACCTGATAGGTAATAATCCACTTGGAAAAGATTTGTTTTAAATGCACCAGCAGGAGACCAGTAGATGCATTTCCGTTTATCAAAGATATAAGCTTAATAATAGTACCCAAGGGAAATCAACAGCAGATTACGCAGAGATAAATCTTGGGGAGCGAAAAGTCTAATAAACAATAAAATGCTTATTACATGAAAGGATTAAAATATGTCAGGTTAAAATTAATGATTTAACCACTGCTGAAACCTACCCTGACCCACATAAACACCTCCAAGGCTACAAATCCAGAGTGGAATTCTAGGAAACAGGCTCCTGCAGTCTTAGATGCATGTTACTAGGGTGGTGCTGTGGGTGGTGCTGTGGGTCAAACCACAGAGCCTAGGACTTGCCGATCAGAAGGTCGGCGGTACGAATCCCCGCAATGGGATGAGCTCCTGTTGCTCGGTCCCTGCTCCTGCCCACCTAGCAGTTTGAAAGCATGTCGAAGTGCAAGTAAATAAATAGGTACCACTCCAGTGGTAAGGTATACTGCGTTTCCGTGCACTGCTCTGGTTCACCAGAAGCAGCTTAGTCATGCTGGCCACATGAACCGGAAGTTGTACGCCGGCTCCCTCGGAGAGTAAAGCGAGATGAGTGCCGCAACCCCAGAGTCGGTCACTACTGGACCTAATGGTCAGGGGTCCCTTTACCTTTACTAGGACAGCTGACCTCAGACAGCTGCTTCCCACACCACTTCTGGTGGTACTGGGACCCCATAAGGCTAGAGAAAGTAGCCACACACAACTGCAGGAAGCAGGACAGGGGAGACATGATGTGGTGGGAAACATGGTGGGAATGCCAGCAACTTGGATGGGTCCAAAAGCAGGTGAGACCAGCTCATAAAGCTGTCAATAGGGACCCGGGTGGCACTGTGGTCTAAACCACTGAGCTTCTTGGGCTTGCCAATCGGAAGGTCGACGGTTCGAATCCCTGTGATGGAGTGAGCTCCCGTTGCTCGGTCCCAGCTCCTGCCAACCTAGCAGTTTGAAAGCACACGAGTGCAAGTAGATAAATAGGTACCACAGTGGTGGGAAGGTAAATGGCATTTCCGTACGCTCTGGTTTCTGTCACGGTGTCCTGTCGCACCAGAAGTGGTTTAGTCATGCTGGCCACATGACCTGGAAAGATGTCTGTGGACAAACACCGGCTCCCTCGGCCTGAAAGCAAGATGAGCACCTCAACCCCATAGTCGCCTTTGACGTGATTAACCGTCCAGGGGTCCTTTACCTTTACCTTTTGCTAGAGGTCAATCTGGTGTCCAGAACATAGGATCTAGAAAAATCCAAATAGAAAATGTTTAGAAAATATAATATGGAACATTGCCTGGAAACAAGATAATCTATAAATCAGTTAAATCTCTGCAATGCTGTCAAAGGAATATTCAAAGCTATTGATAGGCGAAACTTCAGGAAAAGTCTAGTTCTGTGTAATAATCAAAAAGAAGATTTCTGAAAATGGCAAAGTAAAATCTCCCCTAAACAAGTAAGATAAACTAATTAGCACACACACAAAATAACTTTGTGCAAGCCATAAGAACAGTCTATAAAAGAAAAGTTTTCTTCTCTGTCTGTGTGTTCCAGATAAGAGACGAGTTGTAGCCCAAAATGACAGGGGGAAAACCTCTTTGGATGAGAGCTGAAGCTATGATGGTGTCCAGGGAGGAAAATGAACCTTCTCTCTGCTCCCCAACATTTCCAAAACCTTTTCCTGCTTGCTGATTGGCTCCTTTAACTTTGCCTTTGTTCACAAACTTGCTCTCTATTGGTAAAGACAAAACACACGCAGAAAGAGTTTTCTGCTGTTTTAGGACAGGCATCCCCATTCTTCGGCCCTCCAGAAGAAGAGAAGAAGAAGAGTTTGGATTTGATATCCCGCCTTTCACTACCCTAAGGAGTCTCAAAGCGGCTAACATTCTCCTTTCCCTTCCTCCCCCACAACAAACACTCTGTGAGGTGAGTGGGGCTGAGAGACTTCACAGAAGTGTGACTAGCCCAAGGTCACCCAGCAGCTGCGTGTGGAGGAGCGGAGACGAGAACCCGGTTCCCCAGATTACGAGTCTATCGCTCTTAACCACTACACCACGCTGGCTCTCCAGGTGTCTTGGTCTACAATTCCCATAATCCCTGTCCACTGGTCCTGTTAGCTAGGGATCATGGGAGTTGTAGGCCTAAACATCTGGAGGGCCGCAGGTTGGGGGTGCCTGTTTTAGGGGTTAATGCAACCCTAAGCCTTACAGGAAGGCCTCCAAACATCCTCCAGGGCATGTTACTAGCTGCATGGAGTAACAAATCTTGTAACTTCATTGCACTGCTGTATGGCCTTGCTTGACAAAAGCCTTCCTCCCCTCGGGAAAGATATTCAGGCCTACTTCTGTAATAAAGCAGAGCTTCTTGACCAAAGTATTTCTTCCATCCCAGGCTACAGTTTCTGGGACAATCACCTGCACTGTGTGTACAGATTTCCCCCCCCCCCCAAATAAATGAGCTCAGTAGCAGGTGGTTGTTGTAGTTTAGTCATTTAGTCATGTCCGACTCTTTGTGACCCCCTGGACCAGAGCACGTCAGGCACTCCTGTCTTCCACTGCCTCCCGCAGTTTGGTCAAACTCATGCTGGTAGCTTCAAGAACACTGTCCAACCATCTCGTCCTCTGTCGTTCCCTTCTCCATCAGGGTCTTTTCCAGGGAGTCTTCTCTTCTCATGAGGTGGCCAAAGTATTGGAGCCTCAGCTTCAGGATCTGTCCTTCCAGTGAGCACCCGGGGCTGATTTCCTTCAGAATGGATAGGTTTGATCTTCTTGCAGTCCATGGGACTCTCAAGCGTCTCCTCCAGCACCATAATTCAAAAGCACCAATTCTTCAACCATCAGCCTTCTTTATGGTCCAGCTCTCACTTCCATACATCACTACTGGGAAAATCATAGCTTTAATTATATGGACCTTTGTCGGCAAGGTGATGTCTCTGATTTTTAAGATGCTGTCTAGGTTTGTCATTGCTTTTCTCCCAAGAAGCAGGCGTCTTTTAATTTCATGACTGCTGTCACCATCTGCAGTGATCATGGAGCCCAAGAACGTAAAATCTCTCACTGCTCTCCTACTTTCAGCGCTCCCCAGGTTCTAGGAGTAGGGGGTCTGGAATGCTTTCTAGAAATAGCATGTCAGCCAGCTGCTCTGATTCTGCCTCTTCCTCCTCTTCCTCCTCTCCCCCTATTTCCCAGCTCCCCCCCCCCATCTGACTCTGAGCTGTGACCTCTGGCAAACCGCTGTTAATAATAATAATAATAATAATAATAATAATTTATTAATTTATTAATACCCCACCCACCTGGCTGGGTTTCCCCAGCCACTCTAGGCGGCTCCCAACAGAATATTAAAAACACGATGAAACATCAAGCATAAAAAACTTCCCTAAACAGGGCTGCCTTCAGATGTAAATCTATAAATCTGTTGTAAATCTATACTGTCTTTCTCTTCTCTGGAAGGGTCAAGCTGGGGAGATGGTCTCCACCATTCCTCCTCTGTCCAGGCCCTGACATTATGGGCTTCCCCTAGACCTCTGGCTGGCCACTGGGAGGCCGGCAGTGGTCTGATCTTGCAGAGCTTTTCTTATGTTCTCCATGTTATATAAACAACTCGTCTCCTAATTCATTAGACACTACTTGAGATATCACAAGTGTTTTATTAATGAAAAGAGGGTTGGATTGCATGAGTCAACGGAACTCCTTCAAAGTATGAATTATTCTACCTCGCTCCCCCCCCCCACCTCACCCCCAGCTCCCAATCAATGAACAAATGAACATCCCAGTCCGGCAATCAAATTTCCTTTGGCTTCAGTGAGGCTCTGTGAAGGTGCCAAGATCTTTACCGCTTGTAGTCTTCTGCAGGATCAAAGGCCTCCTAATATATCCCTTGGCAATATATGCTTTCAGATTTAATATAATACGTCTGCAATTGCTGAAATTTCTCCCACGCACAATAGGGAGGAAATGGACTGAGACTGCTGTGAAAGGAAGGGAAAGGAGAGCAACGGTGCAAAAATGCAGGATGAATGAATGTCATTTCCTCCCACCCTCCTTGCACAGAATTCGGTGAGCCTTCTGGGTTCACCAGGATTGGAAGCTACTGGTCCCAAACTGACAGTTTAGTCCAGGCATCCTCAAACTCAGCCCTCCAGAAGTTTTGGGACTACAATTCCTATCATCCCTGACCACTGGTCCTGTTAGCTAGGGATGATGGGAGTTGTAGTCCCAAAACATCTGGAGGGCCGAGTTTGGGGGTGCCTGGTTTAGTCGATCTGGCTTCCCCAAAGAGGGTTGCCATAGATTGCCCCTTTGCCCTTCTGTCTGTTGCTGAATCTCTGTTTGCCCACGGTCCGTAAGATCTTCTAGAGCAGGGTCTGGGTGTCAGTGACTGCCCAGATGTTGTGAACTGCAACTCCTATCATCCTTGAGCATTGCCCAGTCCTGCTGGGATGGGGGGATGTTGTGGTCCAACATTCCTGAAGATGTCCAGGTTGGCAGAAGCTGCTGCAAAGCGTCCCATACATAGATGGTGGCTGTGGCAATCACACAGGGTCCCCGGACGTTTAACAATCTATTGACCCCTGTGCCACCACTGTGATCGCTTCCCCGCTGCCACCAACCAGTTACTCTCTGGTAAAACACTGAGTCCAGTCAGTTGTTAAAAGTGAACCAAAAAAACAAGTTTATTTTACAAACATTAACAAGTTTATGGTTTCTCAGATAATATTCCTGTCAGTATCTTAACTTTAGTTTCTTTACCGGGCTATACCTTCCTGACTGATTATCTCAATTGTCTAACTAGCTAAAAAACCTCTGTGCTTAAATCTTATACACCGTTAACTCTTCCCCCTGGGTTCCCATTGGTTAGTCATTTTACAATTATTTAACCCTTTCCTTATGAACCCAGTATGATGGCAAACGCCACAGTGCCACTTAAGGACATAAGGATAGAAGAAGAGTATGCTGGATCAGGCCCATCTGGTCCAGCATCCTGTTCTTACAGTGTCCAACCAGATGCCCATGGGAAACCTACAAGCAGGATTGGGCCCAAGAGCTGTCTCCCCCCATTGCAGTTTCCAGCAGCTCATATTCAAAAGCGTTGCTGTCTCTAATGATTGAAGCAAAGCATATTTATCTGTCTGTCTTTGTTGCCTGCAATGCAAACAAATATGAGCTTGGAAATGAGCTGTGTGAATTAGTGAAATGGGCTCAGGCACACTTCCAGTGTGGTGTAGTGGTTAAGAGCGGTAGTCTCGTAATCTGGTGAACTGGGTTCGCTTCCCTGCTCCTCCACCTGCAGCTGCTGGGTGACCTTGGGCCAGTCACACTTCTCTGAAGTCTCTCAGCCTCACCTCACAGAGTGTTTGTTGTGGGGGAGGAAGGGAAAGGAGAATGTTAGCCACTTTGAGACTCCTGAAGGGGAGTGAAAGGCGGGATATCAAATCCAAACTACTCTTCTTCTTCTTCTTCTTCTTCTTCTTCTTCTTCTTCTTCTTCTTCTTCTTCTTCTTCTTCTTCTTCTTCTTCTTCTTCTTCTTCTTCTTCTTCTTCTTCCACTCGTCCCGCAATTCTAGGCACAGCTCTGAGAGGTTTTACTTTTGGAGATGGACGTCGGTTCCACTTCAGCAGTAAACAGCAGTAAAAATATCTCAGAGCTGGGCCTAGATATCGCAGGACAAGCGGAAGTGCAGACGAGCCCATAGATGATGTCATGCTCTGTTTGCATATCCTGATAAACTTCCCATTTCTCCGCTGCCATTTGCAACACCAAATGCCCCACAATCAGTGGCGGAGCAAGCCGATCGGGCGCCTGGGGCAGCGCATGTGTCCTGCGCCCGGGGCGGGGGGGCGAGCTGGGGCAGGATGCTCCATGGGTCCTCTGAGGAGTCTCTGAGTAGCCTCTGAGGAGTCTGCCTGCCTCCTCCCACTCAGTCACCCTACAACTAAGGGGGAGGCAGCGAGGGGACCAGTTGGAGCAATGTGGAGCCAGCGGGGGCCCAAGTCACTGTGTCACTCCCAGGAGAGACACGTGGCTTGGGCGTGCTGCAGGCCCCGTGGTGTGATGGCCTGGGAATCCGATTCATAGGCTGAACCGGAGGAAGCCCAGCCTGCACAGGGGTCCCCGCCTCCAGGGCCGGCTGAACTGGGGCAGGTCCTTGATTCTGAAGCGCCTGCACCTGCACCGGATCCTCAGGAGCAGACACCAGGTGAATCCACTCTGGCTCCAGAGGTGGTTGAGGACTCAGTGCCTACAGGTGTGCCTCTCCTGGCCCTGCCAGAGGAAGGAGAGTCTCCCCCTGGGTCCAGTAACCCTTCAGCCTCTCCTGAACTGCAGAGGCTTAGGGCAGAGAGGCGGAGGGAACTGGTTTCTCCCAGGAGGAGTGCTCGCCTTAAGGCCAAGAGAGGCTGGTCCCCTGGGGGCCGGGACCGCCCCTGGCCTCAGAGAAGATAAAGGCCAGTCAGCCCGGTCCCAGGTTGTGGGAGCAACGTCGTTGAGTACCTGCTCCTGCCCAGACCCAGACCTGACTCTCCAGTGTTCCTGTCCCCACCCGGCTTCCTGCTTCGGACCTCGCCCCGCTCCTTGTGGACTGTTTTCAGGCTAGTGACCCAGGACTGGACTTTGACTACGCCAACGGTAACCTTCCCCCCGGGACCAGCACACGCGGTGAGTGCGACGCGCCATTTTGTCACCCGCCTCAGTGGTGACACCCGGGGCATCCTGCCCCCACCACACACCCCTTCCTCTGCCCCTGCCCACAATGCCATAAACTTATAACATAGACACTGTATCCCATCATGTAATGAGGCCTCCCCATTCCAAATCCACAAGGAAAGTAAGCAAAGGGGAGGGAGCCACAAACCTACTGCTGAGTTGCGCTTTCCCACACAATGGCAAGAGCTATCATTGCACATCATTAGAAATGATGGAGTTTCATGAGACTCCATCTTACAAAAAGATGAAGGCTTTGATTACTGGCAATTGTCAGCTTCTGCTCTTTGTCTCTGAATGAGATGCTTCAATCTCCCTTGTCCCAGTGTCCGATCACAACAGAGCCCAGAAAGGTAAAAGTGGTCACTCATTCAGCGTTAAGGAGGGCTTCAAAAGAGACTCTGGTTTCAGAAGAAAGCCAAGAGGTGCCATTTCTAAGGAATTATTACTATTATTATATTTATATAATAATAATAATAATAATAATAATAATAATAATAATAATAATAATATTTGTGTTAATAATTTATTATTATTATTATTATTATTATTATTATTATTATTATTATTATTATTATTATTTGTGTTAGTGGAGGGGTAGAAGAGGGAAGTGAGCAGCAGATGGGACTCATCGTCCTGGGAAGGTAATAATAATAATAATAATAATAATAATAATAATAATAATAATAATAATAATTTATTTATACCCCGCCCTCCCCAGCCAAGACTGGGCTCAGGGCAGCTAACACCAGGTTTAAAAACAATGGATTAAAATACAACTTAAAAACAAGATAAAGTACAACATTAAAATGCAGCTTCATTTCAGTAGAAACTCAAATCAAAAACTTTTTGAGGGTGAAAACGTCAAATCTTCACCAAGGCCAACTATCCAGATTGATCCTACGTGGGCCAGAAAAAAAGCCAGGGAAGTCCCCAAATAGGAGTTCCATCACAGAAGGAGAAAGGAAAAAGGAAAGAGGGGGAGGGGATCAAGTAGATTCCAAGCCAAAGGCCAGGCGGAACAACTCTGTCTTACAGGCCCTGCGGAAAGAAATCAGATCCCGCAGGGCCCTGGTCTCATGAGACAGAGCGTTCCACCAGTGTTGAAAAGGTCCTGGCTCTGGTTGAGGCTAATCTGACTTCCTCAGGGCCCGGGACCTCTAGGGTGTTGCTATTTATGGACCTTAAGGTCCTCCGCAGGGCATACTCCTGGTAGCCCATTGAGGAGAAGGAAAACACTGATCCTAAACTTCCGCTGCCTTGAGGGATAGCTTTGGGAGAAGAAAGGGCTAAGGAGCAAACATGACACAAATCTAGAATGGAGTCCCTAAGATGGTTAGATGGCATCTTGTTTGCCTCCTTCCAGCGGCTCCAGCAGCCAAGCTGGTGCCAAATGTCTTGCTCTGCTTTCCTTACTCTCAGAGGCTGAGAGAGGGGGTCTTGTTGTCTAGGCAGCCCAGGACCTCCATGAACACTGCCCAGTCTTGCACCCCAGGGAGGTCTCTTCAGTCTGCTCTAGACTTACAATGTCCACTCACTCATTGATGGGGAGGGGACTTAAAGGCAAAAAACCAACCAACCAACCACCATTGTGGATCTCAGTGGCTCACCTTAAAGATCCAGCATGGAAAAGATGGGAGGAAGTAGTTTGCATGCAGGCAAAGTTCCACGAATTATCTGTTCTTTTGAGAAATTTACATGCCTTGTGAATGGAATGTTAAACTCTCAGCCTGACAATAGATAACTCATTCCCGTCCTAAATGCTGAATGATGCCATAAAAAAGAGAAGAAACCCCATAGATGAGTGTGTGAAGTAAACTACAGCTCCAATTTACGTTAATACTTGGGGGGTCCACTTATTTGTGATTAGACAAAGAAAAGCATGCTTCCTCCGTACTCAACTAAGGGAAGAAAATTGCTTTCAAGAGTACTATCTGGGCTTCTTAAGTGGTGTCTTAAACTGCATGAGATCACGAAATGAATCACGCACAAAGCACCTAGAGAAATATTCCTTATTTTTAATGCATGAAATGGTAGCCTCGAAAAATAATCTAGTTATGAGAGGGAGCTATCAAAGTCCAACCCTTCACACAAAGGTCCCTATAAATTGCCAATTAGAATATTTTAAAAATGACAGTAGAGACAGTCCCATTATCTGAATGCCAGTTATCTGAAACATCTAAATTACCCAGGTTTGCTCCCTCCAACCTAAGTCAATGTAACCTTGGATAAATAGTGCACATGTTAGCTGAGCAGTGAGTTGTCCAACTGCCTTGTCTTTTTGGCCCCCCACGCTCTCAAAAAAACCTTGCCTTCTCTCTACATTTGGCTGGTATGGAGGAAGCACTGTGTTAAGTGCTATGCACAGTAAAGCAATAAAATCAACGGTGGTGAGCCCTAAACGGCCTCGGTCCAGTATACCTGAAGGAGTGTCTCCACCCCCATTGTTCTGCCCAGACACTGAGGTCCAGCGCCAAGGGCCTTCTGGCGGTTCCCTCGCTGTGAGAAGCCAAGTTACAGGGAACCAGGCAGGGGGCCTTCTCGGTAGTGGCACCCGCCCTGTAGAACGCCCTCCCACCAGATGTCAAATAGAACAACAACTACCAGACTTTTAGAAGACATCTGAAGGCAGCCCTGTTTAGGGAAGGTGCAAAATGTTTAATAGGTTATTGTATTTTAGTGTTTGTTGGAAACCGCCCAGGGTGGCTGGGGAAACCCAGCCAGATGGGTGGGGTATAAAATATATTATGATGATGATGATGATGATGATGATGATGATGATGATGATGATGATGATGAAAAAAGGGATCATTTTGCCGCCAAGCTCTGGGCTTCTTGACATATCTTTGAAACTAGAATCCCCACTGCATGATGGGAAAGTCCAGAGTCTGGGAGCAAATTTGGGATTCCCGTCAGGAACACATTCAGGGTTTTACCAGAAGCAGGTAAGTTTGAGGGGTTCAGTAAGCTTCACCCCATATGCACAGGTGCAAAGTGAGACTGACTGCTTTCCTGACTTGTTCAGAAGTTGGAACATGTTCCTAACTCTTTTAGCTGGCATGGGAATATCAAATATCAAAGTTTGGGTTTTTCATTCATGAGATGGCTGTGGAGCCAAAGGAGGTCAACTCTGGAAGATCAGTTTTCATCCAAGCCAGTGGTTCTCAAACTTTTTTTTTTCTGCGCCACACTTTAAGAATAAAAAATTGCTCACACCGCACCAGATTTCTTGTTGCTAAGAAAAACATTGGAGAATGAAAAAACAACAACTCCTAATGGTGCTTGATTTATAGCATAGAACACAACTGCTTTATAATATGGTGCATACAGAAAGCATAAAATGATGCAGCCACATAAGAACATAAGTCATTCCCAAAATTTAATTATCAACAAGTCTTCTCCAGCACTCAGTTTGAACAGAGATTCTGGATCACAGCTAGGATTGTCCTCACTCGATACTCTTGCCCTCATTTTCAAAAGGTAACTATCCATATTCTGCAAATAATAATAAAAAAGATACTATATAATTCTATACAAATGTTTAAATGTTTCTCTGATTGTCCTGGAATTTTCCTACCACACTTACTGACCGCTCCTGCCACACCAATGTGGGACGCTACACCCTATGAGAAGCGGTTATCTAAGCAAATGAAGAGAATTAAAAACAGAAACAAAATAGTAGCACAGTAAACGATGGGAGAAAGTGTCTAAAAGACCAATCCTACCTATAGAAAGCCAGTGTAACTTATTCCGGCCAAATTTACACTAACATAAGTTACTCCTATTCCAAACACCGTTCAGGAGGAGTTTGATTTATGCAATCTTTTTGTCAGTCCTTTCCTCCTGCATTACTGGGTCACGTCACTGATGGATGTGAGAGCTGGACCATAAAGAAGGCAGACTGCTGAAGAACTGATGCTTTTGAATTATGGTGCTGGAGGAGACTCTTGAGACTCCCATGGACTGCAAGAAGATCAAACCTCTCCATTCTCAAGGAAATCAGCCCTGAGTGCTCACTGGAAGGACAGATCGTGAAGCTGAGGCTCCAATACTTTGGCCACCACATGAGAAGACTGCCTGGATAAGACTCTGATGTTGGGAAAGATGGAGAGCACAAGGAGAAGGGACGACAGAGGATGAGATGGTTGGACAGTGTTCTCGAAGCTACCAGCATGAGTTTGACCAAGCTGATGGAGGCAGTGGAAGACAGGAGTGCCTGCCATGCTCTGGTCCATGGGGTCACGAAGAGTCGGACACAGCTAAATGACTAAATGACTAAACAACGACAAAACTGAGCCCCAGCTGAGCCAAGGTAAGGGACTTAGACCAGTGTATCCCCTTCTGAGCTGCAGTTCAGCTTAGGAAAGGTCACACACTACCAAACCCATATCTTGGGTTTGGGTTATGTTGAGAGTGCCTAATAAAGGCCAAGTTAGGTGAATTTAACATCTGTGGGTTTCAGTGGGGGAAAGTGAGTACATGCTTAAATGTGCCCTATTCCAGTCAGTGGTACCCAATTATTAGCTTTGGTTAGATCAGTGCTCATGTACTCTGGCTGGATCAAACCAACATTCTTAAGAAGTACAGTAAAGTCTACTTAAGGAAAGAAGGCCTTGCAGAAGTAATTGCACCTATGCAGAAAACATAGTGCTTTTTAAAACGAGGGGGGCGGAACTGAATTTATGAGGATTTTCAATGCAATACAGGGATGAGGCATCCTTTATTTTTTACTGGAAGCAGCAAATAAACGGAAGGGTGGAGGGAACCTTCATAGCTACAAAGCAGATCTTAATAAAGGCTGTGCAAGTGTACTGGCTGCTCAAAATATCTAAACGGAGTTTCCCCATTATGCTGGAGCAAGATAAAATGGACAATTGGTTTGGAAGCACAAGAGAACCATAGACATACAGGATAGCTTCTACATCAGCCTCAATTCATCATCTGTAAAATAGGGGTAATGATCCCCTATGACTTGTGAGAATAAAAGAGATGAGGAAATATTGTCAAATATACCTCTCAGGTCTTGAAGGAGTTGAGCTTTGAATATGGGGGAGGGGGGATCCATAAAACACTCACACTTCATTCCCCAACTGCTTCCTCCTAAACAAGGAATAAAAGGTAAAGGGACCCCTGACCTTTAGGTCCAGTCGTAACCAACTCTGGGGTTGGGGTGCTCATCTTCCTTTACTGGCCAAGGGAGCCGGCGTACAGCTTCCAGGTCATGTGGCCACCATGACTAAGCCACTTCTGGCAAACCAGAGCAGCACACGGAACGCCGTTTACCTTCCCGCCAGAGCAGTACCTATTTATCTACTTGCACTTTGAGGTGCTTTTGAACTGCTAGGTTGGCAGGAGCAGGGACCGAGCAACGGGAGCTCACCCCATCGCAGGGATTCGAACCGCCAACCTTCTGATTGGCAAGTCCTAGGCTCTGTGGTTTAACCCACAGCGCCACCCGCGTCCCAAAACAAGGAATAGGACTTTGTAAATCCAAGAAACCCAAGCTTTAAGACTCTGCAGGATAGGAAACTGGGGATGTGGAACAGTGGAACAAGTCCCGCTACCCCTATCTATATTGACTTGTGGTGGTTGCTGTTGCTACTAACCAAGCCCAAACTGCTACAGTACACCACCCCAATCTCTGAGCAGTGAGAGAATCCAGTGGTTCCAGGTGTTTACCCAGTTTGGCTTCCTTGGAAGGAAGGTTTGTGGCAACTGTGGTGTCTTTGGGATATATGGTTTTATTTGCACCTTCATACAACCTGAACATAAGATGTCTCACAGGATTAGCACCCCCATCTATTGTGCTTCTTCATTCCGAAGGTACATTCTTTCACCTTTGGTGGACGTGCCCAAGGATTAAGGCTTTCTGGGAGATGATCTATAATGAAATGAAAAAGGTATTTAAATATACCTTTCTGAAGAAACCAGAGGCCTTTCTCCTGGGCATGGTCGGCCAATCGGTGTTAAAGAAGGATAGAACCTTTTTTATGTATGCTACAGCAGCAGCAAGAATACTCATCGCAAAGTATTGGAAGACACAAGATTTACCCACCAAGGAAGAATGGCAGATGAAGGTGATGGACTATATGGAACTGGCGGAAATGACTGGCAGAATCCGAGACCAGGGAGAAAAGTCGGTAGAAGAACATTGGAAGAAATTTAAAGACTATCTACAGAAACATTGTAAAATTAAAGAATGTTAGAAGGATGCTGGAATGAAGTTATGTGGTTTTAGAAGTAATGTTATAAAGGAGTATGTAAAAATGGGTTGTCAACAGGTGAGAATGTAAGGTTACAATATATTAAGATAAATGATTAAGATAAAAACAAAGATGGAAAGGATTTGCTGAATTAACTAACTGAACTAGAATACAAGAAAGGGAGGTGTGAGGAGGTCAAGGAAAAAAGTAAATGAAAGATAAGTTATGGAAAAATTGATTTGTTTTTAATTGTTTTTATTTTTGTGTAATTTTTTGTTTTATTATCTTTTTCTTACTTTTGTAATTTTTTGAAATTTTAATAAATATTACTTTTTTTAAAAAAAGATTGTGCTTCTTCATTCATCACAAGTCTGGATCCAGCTCAGAGCGATCATGTCTCTGTGTCCAGCTCCCAGCCAGCTTCCAGCTCGCTCACTCGCACTACTCTCCTATTGTTCTTTCCTCTAATATTTAGGGGAGGGGGAGGGCAAAACCCACCCATTCATTCTGTGGCACAGAGCAGCTTCTTTGGTTATGCTAATCATGGTGCATAATTAGCCAGCCACAACCCTTGCCTAGGCCAGGGGTTGTCAACCTGGTCCCTACCGCCCACTAGTGGGCGTTTCAGGATTCTAGGTGGGCGGAAGGGGGTTCTATGGCACAAGCTGAATCCTCCTTCCATCGATGGTGAGAAAATTTTACCATCAAGAAAGATGCATTAGTGGGTGGTAGGTATAAAAAGGTTGACTACCCCTGGCCTAGACAAAGGGACTAGTTTGTCAAGTTTCTTCTCATAGCTTCTACCCCCACAGATATAGGAACCCAAAAGGATTGGACAAATTCATGGAGGCTATTGAAAGCAGAGACATCACCTTGCCAACCAAGGTCCATATAGTTAAAGCTATGGTTTTCCCAGTAGTGATGTATGGAAGTGAGAGCTGGACCATAAAGAAGGCTGATCGCCGAAGAATGGATGCTTTTGAATTATGGTGCTGGAGGAGACTCTTGAGAGTCCCATGGACTGCAAGAAGATCAAACCTCTCCATTCTGAAGGAAATCAGCCCTGAGTGCACACTGGAAGGACAGATCCTGAAGCTGAGGCTCCAATACTTTGGCCACCTCATGAGGAGAGATGACTCCCTGGAAAAGACCCTGATGTTGGGAAAGATGGAGGGCACAAGGAGAAGGGGACGACGGAGGACGAGATGGTTGGACAGTGTTCTTGAAGCTACCAGCATGAGTTTGACCAAACTGCAGGAGGCAGTGGAAGACAGAAGTGCCTGGCGTGCTCTGGTCCAGGGGGTCACGAAGAGTCGGACACGGCTAAATGACTAAACAACAACAAAACTGAGCCCCAGCTGAGCCAAGGTTAGGTAAACGACTAAACCACAACAACAAATTGAGGGCTACTAGCTACAATGGCTGAGCTCTCCTTCCATAGCTGGAGGCAGCAATGTGTTGGAATAGGAGTTGCTGGAAACCACAGTAGGTGAGAAGGCTCTTATGCTCATGTTCTGCCCCCTGGTTTCTCCCCAGGCATCTGGTTGGCCAGTGTGAGAACAGGCTGCTGGACTATATGAGCCATTGGCCTGACCCAGTAATTCATCCTTACGTTCCTTTGTTATTTGAACTAGGAAGGACTCGTGACATCGTGCAGACTGAACCCCCAAAGCTGCAGCAGGACTTTCATTCACCCAGCACCCTCCTTCTCCCCATCCACTCGTCCCCAGCCCGGGTAACTGGAAAGCATAGAAGAAGGAACTGAGACCCTTTGCATTCCGTTCGTTCAACTCTATGTTAATAAGGAACCCGAAACTAGGAAGCAACTTCAGCCCCGTTGCGTCCAGGCAGCGCCGGCGATTTCAGCACCTCGGACAGCGCGCGCGCCCTCCTTGCCGTATTTGCGCTAATTCAACCCCAGCAATTTTATATGTGTACATGTCTAATGCAATCTCTTTAGAAAAAGGACTCCGCTCTCTCGTTCCTCTTCCCTTCCCGGGGCTGGAGAAGACTACGTCACAGTTCCCGGTGCTAGGGAGCCCCCACCCCATCTCTCTCTCTCTCTCCCGCTCCTGCTGGGGAAGGAGGGGGTGGAAGGAGCCGGGAGGGGTGGAAGGAGTCTCCCCACTATATATAGGTCTGCTGGCTTCTTGCAGACAGGAGTCTGATAAAGATTGGGGGTGTCAGCAGCGCCAGGCAAGAGTTGTAGGGCAAAGACCGAGACCTCTTGAAGGCTGCGCAAGGTGAGTTGAAAGGACCAAGCCCTCCTCTCAGATAGACCCTGCTAGCGCACCTGGGATGTAGCATCTGGAGCGAGGAGTTGAGTGTGATTACATGCCAAGGGGGGCTTCCTACGGTGCGGGGTTATAATTCTGAAGCAAAGAGGCAGGTGAGCTGTTCTTGGGTATTCAGGTGGAGGAGGGGGGAGGGGTGAAGAAAAGAAGCGTCTTTGTAATTAATCCAAGGAACCGGGAAGCTACAGGTGCAGAAAGATTGTAGGTGCAACCTCTTCACCAGGGCAGACGGAGGGGAAAGATCAGCTATGAAGTGGCGTTTCTGTGTTTACCTCCACAGAACAGGGACAGGAGCAAAGAGCTCCCAGGAGTGCAAACATGTGCTTATTTGTTAAATATTTATTAATGAAATATTAAATGCTTGGATATCACTTTCTACATCTTGAGGGAGGAAGATTATGCCCTCACCAGCACTTGAAAGGCTGCTGCTATTCTTGTTATTCTTTCCAATCTAATATTATTATCATCATCATTCCACCCTCCACTGTAAGGTCCCAGGGAAGGTTAGGGCAATATAAATGACAAGTTTAAAACCAATTAAGCCTATTTAACTCATTCGTTCCTCTGATCCACAGCAGGACCTCCTAATTTTCATGTAGGTGGGTTTGAAGAGGGATTACACCATTCATGGAAGAGGAAAATGTATTGGCAGGTAGTAGTTTTTATAGCTAAATAGACTGAAGCCTCCATGGTCTGTAGCAGTATAACTCTGGAAGGCAGACTCAGGGCAGGCAAATGACAGGGATTTCCCCCAAGGAATTTGGTTCACACCATTAGAAATCAGGTGCTAGACCCATAATATGATTCAGCAGGGATCTCCTTACAAGCAGAGAATGTAAGACAGGGTTTTGGATGTGGGTGATCATTTCTAGAGGAGCCAATAATGTTTGGTTCCCAGTAAATCAGGGTGAATTAACATGAGCTTCATGGCCAAGGTACGAATATAGGGTGTTAGGAAAGTGTTATTATTCCAAGTCACATTGTTTTTTCATCTATTTCCTTTAATCCCCGGGGGTTCCATGCTTTTCCTTTTGCAGTGTGAAGCTTGGCTTATTTACTTAAGCCAGCCACATGGTGTTGCTCAAATCTTTCTTGTACATGGCCATCTGCAGCACAGGGATGGCTCTTTGGCTGGGGGTAATAAAGTTTTGATGACCCCCACACACACACATTCTTTTTTTTTTTTAAGTGTTCTGGTGCTTTTCTGGGCACAGTACAACTCTCTCAACATCAGTAGTGCTTTTAGATCCATTTAATGCCAATATTACCTTTAAATCTGCTGTGGCACAGAGTAAATGCAGCAATGGTTCTTTGTCCTGTGCAGACACACATTAACCAAATGCAACAGCGTGGCTTAGCCCACCATAGGTACACAGGGTAGCATGATACAAATGACACTTGTTGAATGTTTGCTATGCAGCTGTCCTAGGCATAGATTCTATATCGGGGGAAATAAGAGAAAACAGCTAATTTGATGGTTCCCATGAGGCAGCAGATGGTCGTAGTGCAATGCCTTGCCATTCCAGGTGTGCTCTGAGAGGTGTTATGATAGCCATCTTCAGGTATCTGAAGGGCTGTCACCTGGAAGATGGAGCAAGCTTGTTTTCTCCTGCTCTGGAGACTAAGCATCAGGAAGAACTTTCTGGTGGTAAGAGCTGTTCGACAGCCTTTGGAAGGTGATGAACTCTCCTTCCTGGGAGGTTTTTAAGCAGAGATTGGATGGCCATCTGCCAGAGAATTTTTAGCTGAGATTCCTTCACTGCAGCGGGTTGGACTAGATGACCCTCGGGTCCCTACCAACTCAAAGATTCTGTGAACACACAAAACGATTTACCCTTTAGGAAATGCGTCAGTGCGAGGGATTTAAGACAGGACTCTGCACATGCAAAGTATGTTCTGTTATCAACAAGACGCACCACCTCAGACAAATAGCAACAGGAAGATGCCTTCTACTGAATCAGATATTTGGTTCAATCTAGCTTAGTACTGCCAGCACTGACTGGCAGTGGCTCTCCAAGCCATTCAGAATGGAGACATTTCTAACTGCACCTGGGTAAGCTGAAATTTAGCCCCTGGCACCTGAAGTTAGAAGAATCAGATATAGCAGGTGACAGGAGCGACCTGTTCCTAACCTGACACCCTGGAGAGCTGCAGGCAATAGACTGAGTTTAGACTGACCGGTTTTAAGGCTGCTTCCTGAGGTGTTCCCGAAACATTATCAGGTGGCAGAAATGAATTGAGTTGAATGCAAAGTGCCCTGAGCTAGTTGCAGGAGTCTTTAAACTGTGTTTGGCTGAAGGCTGGGCTTCCTTGACCGGAAGATGTGGAAATTCCTGCACTGTGTGGGGCTGGACTAGATGATTCTTTGATTCCCTCACCACTCTATAATTCTGTGATACTATGGTTCTCTGCAACGTGGAGAAGCATCTCTGAGAGACAGCCTGTCCTCTGTTACCAAACCACCCTTGCAATTAATCAACTATTCACTTGGTTTAAAAGACAGGCAGCCCCTTCACTATAGTGTGTGTGTGTGTGTGTGTGTGTGACTCTGATGATGCTTTAAAGCACGTCCAACTAGCTCAATATTGCTTACTCAGGCTGGCAGCAACCCTCAAAGTTCTCAGACAGATCTGCTATCTTATTAAGTGATTTCAATTTATGTACTGCTTGATTGTGCATGGATGAAGAGAGAGGGAGAAAAGTCTCATTATGCTAGTGGGAACCCGTGCATGTTCACAGTTCTCCAGTGTTTAAGCAGCTAGCTTGTTTTTCATTCTTGTTTTGATGCTGTTTACATTGTTAGTCCCTTTGGGGCTCTTTGGAGTGTGGGGGCGGGGAGGTGCTTTGAAGTAAATCCATTCCTGCTGAGCCCAGAGTTAAACTCTAATGCTTCATTCTCTCCTAGATCACCGATCTTTCAGACAAGTCTAAACTGAATTCTCTCCTCTTAGGCAAAGATCATAAGACGGCCTGGCTGGTAGCCAGATTCTGCGCCCAGATTTGTAGGCACAGATCATCCTCTAGAATAAAATAGCTTACTGGGGAAATGCTGAGGTTGCCCTTTGGGGTGCCTCAGGGTCAATTTTTTATGGTAGCCCAAATCTCAGTTGTACGGGTGTATGTATATATCTCAATTTTAACTCATGAGCTATTGCTGCAATTTGCTCCAACTGTATATTTTATCTTTATGTACGCTGTTTTTGTTGTGTTATGTTATGTGAGTTGGTCTTTGACCGTAATAAATTATCTTTCTATCTATCTCTCCTAGACAAAGGACGTTTGATGATGGCACAGATGGTCTCGACTGCCTTTTGCCTCCTCCTCCTGTTTCTCCCCCTGAAATCCTGCCTCCCTTCAGAGTGGCCCAGGCCAGCCATGTCCCATCTGCTCCCCGTAAGCAGCCTGAGCTGGGAGCAGTGGCTTAGCCGCTCAGAGTGGGAAGACAACCCCCCAAGACCCCCGGCTGGTTCAGAAGAGGGGCTCTTCCAAGACCAAAGATCTCCCAGGTCCTGCAAACCACCAGAGGCCAGATCGGGGTCCCAGCATCAGCAGCAGAGAGCTGAGCGGTCTGCTGGCTCCAGCAAACGACGCGATGGCCGCCCAAACTCCCTAGACTTGACCTTTCACCTCCTCCGGGAGTTCCTGGAGATGTCCCGCGAAGAGAGACTGGCTCAGAAAGCTCGGAGTAACAAAATATTGCTGCATAATATTGGCAAGTGAACAGGGATTGAATGGAGGGACTGGGCATAACTGTAAAGCTTAACATTTATTCTTTCAATTGTGCAGTTCGGTGTTCTTTTTTTGGGGGGGGAAATGATGTGATATCCCTTAATCTTGGGTCTGCTCTGTCAATTTTTCCTACACTTGTATGTGTGTGTGTGTTATATTGAATCCTTCTGCCCAGCAACAAAAGAGGACGATGTGTTTTGCTACAACTCCCAGAAAGTTTCTAATTCACATTGTTAATATACTTTCTATAGTGCTGTCAATACACGCCAGCCCTTTTTGACAGAGGGGCATAAGTGAGGAAAGGGCAGTTTCCGGGCAAAAGGTGTTCCAAATTTGAGATGGCAGAAGGAGTGGGGGGTATGAGTTGAGCAAGGCTATCAGGCTTCAAACATGAGTGAAAATGCTCTCCTAGAATGTCGTGCAGTTTTTTCTAGCATTGCATTCGCAGGTACAACACAAAATTTGAAGTGTTTTTTCCAAAGGCAGGAAACCTGCAGAGGCTCATACAGAATTTTTTAAGAACTGAAAAGCCACAGCGGTTCTGCAAGCAGATTTTGGGCAAGAGTCAGGGGGAAACTAGTCTCCTACTCTTTCCTGATAAGGAAGGAGGTCATTTCTTTATTTCAGATACAGTGGGGGTGGGGTGGGGAAAATCTTTCCTTTGCTAAAACTCAGCTAGAAGCAGAGGTCCTTTAACTGTCCATCGTCAAGCCTGTGATTAAATCCTGCCAAAAATGTACAGCTTATTGCGTGTTCTTGGGGGGTAGGGTGCTATAAGCATGTCTTGTATCTTTTCTACAGCTTTGGGATCATGAGGATGTGATAACGGCAAAACGTCTGTGTGTGTGTGTGTTTTCAGAGTGCCGAACACATTGCGGCTTCTCTAGCCGATACCCAGTAGTTCATACCTCCTGATCCAAATGTGGCCTGGCTGCTTTAGTCATGTACAGATGTTGTTATCTCTCAATTGCCAATGGATTACTAAAGCAACCACCCAACTGGAGGGTGTATACTGAAGTGTCCGGAATAAACTTTATTTTTTAATAAGGCTGCTTCCTTCTAGAGCTGGGGACAAACACAGGTAGGGCTTTCGACCTCTGCAAATCACATGTTCTGAACAAATTCAACCGGTGAGGACGCACTTTGCACCATCCTGATTTTAATAATCCTCTTTGGAAAGCACCAAAGTAGAAGGGAATAGGGTGAGAATGTGGTTGGGGGGGTGACAGTCAAAGGAGAGGAAATGGGAAAGCTGAGGAGTGCCAAGGGGGTGCTGTCCTCTTGAGTATGTGGTCTGGCTCACTTGCTTGAGCTCTGCACTGGCGTGTCTCCCTCCTTGCTGATCATGGAGTGGGTTAGGCCAACCGGTGTGCTGAGCGACAGATTCTCTTGAAGGGTGCAGTTGGACCTGATGGTTAAGAAAACACCAGGAGATCAAACACCAGGAGAACATGTATCAGGATGCAAGGGAGCATCTTGTGATGATATATGGAAAACTTCAAGGTGGAGAGAGGGTCAGGCAGTGGGTTTTAAGCATCTGTGCTCTGGCTCAGACCCTAGTCTGGATTCTGACCAGTCCAAAATGGATCCATCTGCAATAGTTTCATTCACTATCCAGAGCAGGGGTGGGGAACATTTTTCGAGGGCCACATTCCCTTATGGAGAACCTTCCAGGGGCCGCATGGTAATGCAGGGAAGGGACAGAGGTGAAAACAGGCATAGCAAGAGATATGCCTCTTACCTCATGCAGGAAACTACATTCCAGCCATGCAAAAGCCAGATGTTTCTACATCCCCCTGCATCTCTCCACCCCAACAAACAAATGTCATGGTCATAGGCAAAGTCTCTCGAGGAGAAGGCAGAGCAATGGGATGACTCACAGCCCAGGAAGAGCCTCAGGGGCCAAAGAAGCCCTGGAGGGCCACATTTGGTCCCCAAAGCTGAGGTTTCCAAAACCCTGCTCCAGATTCCTTCACTTCTTCCATTGACACAACCATCAATTCACAATCCTCCAGATATTACACACATTCTGCAGAGATGGCAGCATGGAGGTCTCAGAATGCCAGGCAGAAATATACCCCCTGATACTGCCCTTCAGGCTCACTGCAACATTCAGAGACACTGAATCATGGACGTTGTGATCTTACGGTGGGAAGACTTCAAGCTTTGGCCACCGACGTTGCTTTCACTCAAACCCAGAGATGCACCAATCAAAGCCAAGTTTTGATGGCAGAAACTGGAGGAGAATTCTGAGCCCAAGAATGGTGCAGCGGTCAGGGTGCTGGACTAGGACCTGGGAAACCAGGGTTCAAATCCCCACTCAGCCATGAGCCTTGCTGAGGGACCTTGGCCAGTCAGTGCCTCTCAGCGTAACCTACCTCACAGGGCTGTTGTTGGGATTGGAGGAGGGGGAGAAGAACCATGCACGCCACCTAGAGCTCATTGGAGGAAAAGGTGGGATATAAATGATGCAATAAATAATTTGTACTTAGGAATGAACTGCTCTCAAAGTCCTTTCCCCCACCACTGGCTTCTTCATTTCAGCAGGATGGGGGGGGCATTTTATTGTTGCCACTGTTAAACAATTGGACACCAGAAACCCTTGTGGATCACGTTCAAATCACTCAGACATTCAGCCAGCAGATCCCAGTTGACCTTCTGCCCACCGTTGACTTAAGGCTTCAGAAACAGCCATTCTTGTTCAGGTATGTCTCCCTTTCTCTGTTGCTCTAGTTACAGGTAGGTAGCCGGGTTGGTGTGCCGTAGTCAAAACAAAATAAAAAATTCCTCCCAGTAGCACCTTAGAAACCAACTAAGTTTGTTATTGGTATGAGCTTTCGTGTGCATGCACACTTCTTCAGATACCATGCACACGGAAGCTCATACCAATAACAAACTTAGTTGGTCTCTAAGGTGCTACTGGAAGGATTTTTTTTTATTTTCTCTGTTGCGTTTGTGTTGCTGGAGGAGAATCCAATCTGATGACCAAGCTCCCTTCCTGTATTTTAGTGAATGCACAGCAGAAAGCATGGAAACTGCCAGCGTGGAGTGAGATGTCCTCCGGTTCCGTCCTCACCTCTGCACTAACTCTCCTTAATCGTGTAGCCAAAGGGTAGTCGGGTTGAAAAAGCTACTGAGCAGGGGTTCAGTAATCTCCTCGGTTCTCCATCTCTCAGCGGTGGGACTGGATGCAGGAGCCTGGGGAAAAGAGGGGGATTCAGGGAGCTAAAAGCAGCTTCCAAGGTCAAGGCTGGAGGTAAAGAGTTTTGGAGTGTGCGCTTCTAGGAACATAGAGGCAACCAATGCATGCAGAGTACATAGAAAATAATAATAATAATAATAATAATAATAATAATAATAATAATAATTTATTTATACCCCACCCATCTGGCTGGGTTCTCCTAGCCACTCTGGGAGGCTCCCAACAGAATATTAAAAAGGCAACAAAACTTCCCTAAATAGGGCTATCTTCAGATGTCTTCTAAAAGTCAGATAGTTGCTTCTTTCCTTGACGTCTGACGGGAGGGCATTTCACAGGGTGGGCACCACTACCAAGAAGGCCCTCGGTTCCCTGTAACCTCACTTCTCGCAGGGAGGGAACCACCAGAAGGCCCTTGGCACTGGACCTCAGTGTCCGGGCTGAACGACGGGGGTGGAGATGCTCCTTCAGATATTCTGGGCCGAGGCCGTTTAGGGCTTTAGGTCAACACCAGCACTTTGAATTGTGCTTGGAAAGAAGAGCATGGCTGCTGGATCAGGCCAAAGGCCCATCTAGTCCAGCATCCATTTCACACAGCAGCCAACCAGATGGCTATGGGAACCCACAAACAGGACCTGAAGGCAACAGTGTTCTTTCCACTCTTGGAATACATGTCATGCAGGTAACATGTTTCAAACGGCACACGGCACCATCCTCTGGGCCCATCAACCCAGGTGGAAACACCTCCAGAAACTGAGCTCCCCTCCTCTCCCTCTTAGCCCCAGCTCCTACCTCGGTGAAAGCTCTCGCAGATGAAACGTGTGGCTCATACTTGAGGTATTGTTAAGCGAGGAAGGACAGAACAAGAGAAGCTAAGAATAGACTCGCCAAGAGTCCGTTGCAAGGCCAGGCGGCCCAGGCAGCTCTTTGAAGCAAGCGAAGGGAGGGATGAGTTTAATCATCGCTGCGAGAGGCATCAAGGTTTCACTCTCAATAGGGTCTGGAGGAGCAGAAGGGCCCCCGCCCCGCATGCAATTATGGGCACCGTTCTAGGACACCTGCTCCCTGTTGCTAAAATAAAACAGCCAAATAAATGCCCCACTTCAACAATGCCTGCTGGAGGAAGAGAGAAGAGAGAGCTGTTCTCAGAAGCGAGGCCACTTTGCACTCACTTTGCGGCAGCCAAACCGTGGCTTGATCATTTAACCCAGTGGTTTTCAAACAGTGTGCCGTGGCACCTTGGGGTGCCTTGAATGGTGGCCAGGGGTGCTGCGGGCAACACTGGCCCCTGACTCTCTTCCCTTCCCTTCCCTCCCACTTACATCTCTGCCTCCCAAAGGCTTGCACAGCTGTTTGTTGCAGCAGACCTGGATACAAGCTCTGCAGATGAAAAGTGCATTTGGGGCTGGCCAGGGGGTGGTTCCCAGGCCCCTGTGGGGCAGTGTGAGGAGGCACCTCTCTGTGGGGCAGTGGGGGCAGATCAGAGGCCAGGGGCAGCAGCTACAGCTGTTCAGAGGACTCCCAAGGAAAGGGGAAAGGAGAAGGCGCTGAGGGAAAACTCCACAAAGGAGAGTGTTTGAAAAAGGGTGAGGGGCTGCCAGCTCTGCAGGCAAGGGGTGACATAACTGGGTTCCTGAGCCCCACAGGGGCCACAGAAAGAATGTAGTTGGTCAAGGGAGCTGTGGACTCAAAAAGGTTGACTTAACCCTTCCCACTGCCACAGATTTACTGCCACAGCTGCATCTGCACGGTGCTGGCTGCTAAAGCAGGAATTAACTATCTTGGAATGGAGCCTAAAGGTGGCACAAAATTGCCCCTTTAGAAGGGGCGAGGTCAAAATCCACAGCGAGATTTTCCAAAGGCCTGATCATGGGATAGGCTGAAGATTAAACTCAGGAAACAGTTACTGTATGCATCTTAGTTTATTTCTTTTTTATACTCTGTAATGCAACAGCTGTCATGTTCCTAATAACTGTGTATTCTCATCTGAGAAAAGACTGAAGCATCTTGGTGCTTAAAGGTAAAGGGACCCCTAACCATTAGGTCCAGTCGTGGCGAACTCTGGGGTTGCGGTGCTCATCTCGCTTTATTGGCTGAAGGAGCTGGCATACAGCTTCCGGGTCATGTGGCCAGCATGACTAAACCACTTCTGGCAAACCAGAGCAGCGCACGGAAATGCCATTTACCTTCCCGCCAGAGTGGTACCTATTTATCTACTTGCACTTTGACGTGCTTTCGAACTGCTAGCTTGGCAGGAGCAGGGACTGAGCAACGGGGGCTCACCCCATTGTGGGGATTTGAACCGCCGACCTTCTGATCGGCAAGTCCTAGGCTCTGTTGTTTAACCCACAGCGCCACCCACGTCCCTTTTATCTTGGTGCTTATTTACTTTAAAAGAAAGACAAGGGGTGGGGGAGATGAGGAGAGAGACGTGGAAGAGGCTTAGGACTGGTGCGCATATAGAAAGAGGAAAGCTTCTCTCTCTCATTCTCGTAGCACTAGGACCTGGGGACATCTAATGTGGATGAATGGTGGAAGGTCCACAGTTGAACAGAAACCAACAGTTCTGAGCCTGGCAACATATTAGACTCCTCCAACCAAAGCAGAGCCTTGCCAGTTGAGAATGCTTACAGCTTCCACACAAAATGAGCAGAGAAAGTTGGGTAACATGCCAACCAACACAAATAAGACGAGCCTCGTGTTGCCACTGACCTGGCTGGTGGCAGGTGTCATCCCGTTCAGAAGATGGGCATGACCCGCTTCGCATTCCCTACCACTGCCAAGACCTCTGCTCTCCTCCATCTCTGCTGAGCTGTCCGTGGTGCTGAAGGCTTCGCCAGAGGCTACCTCCACTTTGGGCTGTCCCATGTCTTGGCTGAGAACATTACCCTGTAAATCGCATTCTGGCAAGGTTGCTGGGGGACTGGAGCCGGTCAGATGGAGCTCTGCATCCAGCTGACATTGAAAGAAAGAAAAAATCAGGAGAAGATGAAAGGCTACAATGAAACCTAAGCTTCTGCCCAACTCTTGAGTTCAAAAACTCTGCAACACCTTTAAAAACTATTACACAGCTCATTAAACAAGCTCGATTTTTACTCATTTGCCATCTTATTTTAAAAACTCAAAGGGAAACAAAATGAATTGTTGTGATAATTGCCTGTATATGCCATCATTTGCCTCTTTTATTTGTTCATGCTGTTCTGCTTCCTTTCAAATGAGTAAGACGGGCAAGGGGGAACCATTTTTTGCTTGAGGGTCATGTTGCTTTCTGGCCAATGTTCTAAGGGCCGCGTGGCAGTGGTGGAAGGGGCCAGAGGAAAAGTGGGTGGAGTAAAAAAGTTTATTTTTGTTTGTTTAGTTTCTATGCACAGTCACACATTCACATACCCCTACCCCTATCCTCCATCTAGGCAAAAGTACTCAGGGTGTGAAGCAGAGTCCTTGAGGGGTGAGGCCTGGGAAGAGTTCTGAGGACCAAACAGAGAGGACTATAGGGCCACATTGGACCCCCAGGCCTGAAATTTCCCACACCTGTCTTAAGGGACAGTACTGCAAAGACATGGAATGCAATGGATTGACACCATGGGAAGATGAGGGAAGGATGGAGGGCAACTTAACTCAAGCTCCTTCTGTGTAAGGAGGTCTCCGGCATTTTTTCCAGATAGGAACAGAGGCCGTTTGCTGCAGGTCCACCACCTCAAAGTGGAAATTGGGATTTGCTTTGGTTTCAGAAGGTGGAGCACAGCTGAAGGCCCTCCTATGCTCCTTAGCTCCTATGAACCCTGGTCCATCTAGTTTTTGTCTTGTCCGCAATGAGTGGTCCTCCAGGATTGCAGAGAGGGTCTTTCTCAGTCCTACCTGATGGTGCCAGGAATTGAACCTGGACCTTCTGCGTGCAAAGTAGATGCTGTGCCACTGAACGATGGTCTTTCCCTGTAAGGGAAGGACCCAGAAGCTTTTTGAAGCTTCTGAAAGACAGGGTGTGCTCATTCGGTAAAGGAGCAGTCCTTGCTTCACTTTAGGGGCATGGGGAATTAGAGGAGAGTCTAGTGACATGAGCCTCTGCATGACTTAAGAACAGGGATAGGGGACATATGTCCTTCCAAATGTTGATGGACCCCCATCAGTGCCAGTCAACATGGCTAATGGTCAGAGGTTGTGGGACCTATAACTTGACCACACCTAGGGTGCACTGGTTCATTATCCCTACCTTGAGATGTCATAACAAAATGCCATGAAAAACTTGTGGGATGTAATCCATTGGTATACTCAAATGCAACATTCCTTATTTCCTTAGAGTAGGCACAGGCAGAGGGACATCCAGTCAGGGTAACTTCCTGTTCCGCTGGTCTGGAGCATCCTCCCCCTGCATGTGACCTGGGAGATGGACGTGGCTCTGGCTGACTCCACAAAAGAGCCGAGTCATGTATTTTCTCAGTCTTGAAGTTGTCTTGTTCCAGTGTTGTCTTCATGCAAATTTTGCTGTCTGCTGGCTCTCAGACAGCAGCACATGATTTCAGTTTCCATATGAGATGAACTCACTTTGTTGTGCAACCGCTAAGTAAAGCCTGCCTTTCAGGGATCAAACTGTGAACTGAAATGTGAGTAAACTTTCTGTTACTTTGCTCAGAAAGACTCTTGCATCTTTATTCTTTTAAGAGGGATCAAAAGGGAAATGGACTGCAAGAAGATCAAACCTCTCCATTCTGAAGGAAATCAGCCCTGAGTGCTCCCTGGAAGGACAGATCCTGAAGCTGAGGCTCCTATACTTTGGCCACCTCATGAGAAGAGAAGACTCCCTGGAAAAGACCCTGATGCTGAGAAAGATGGAGGGCACAAGGAGAAGGGGACGACAGAGGACGAGATGGTGGGACAGTGTTCTCGAAGCTACCAGCATGAGTTTGACCAAACTGCGGGAGGCAGTGGAAGACAGAAGTGCCTGGCGTGCTCTGGTCCAGGGGGTCACGAAGAGTCGGACACGACTAAACGACTAAACAACAACAAGAAGAGAGTCAAGCGATCCTGCAAACTAGCTTCCAGATATAGTGAGAGGAATCTGCTCTGCTACATCACTTCACTAGTGTGAGTGAAGGAAGGATAATACTTATACAATGTATCCTTTTCTACTATCTTTAACATTCCCACAAAACTAGCTAGCCTTTCTATCAATCCTAACCTTTTAGGAGAAAAGCAGAAATGTTGCAGGTCAAGTGCACAGCCCAAGGCGAGAAAAGAATCTGAACCTCCCAAGTCACCCTTCTTGCCTCCCGAGAGCAGCCCCACTTCACAGTTAAGGAACCTAGACCTGGATCTCACCTGCTGGCCACCCCATAAATTGTCCTCTTTGCCAGCCAGGCCTTCTGTCCCGGCCTGTGGCGTAGCTTTCCCCCCACTGCTCAGCGTCTCGTTTGTCGTTGGGGCTCTTCCTTGAGCCTGCTCTTCCTTTCCAGGAGCGAAGAAGTCCTCAGGGTCCTCTCGTCCCTCTCCAGCTGCCGCCCCGTACTCTGCCAAAGCATCTTCAGCCTCGGCAGAGGCGCCATCTTCCTCCGCCATTGGCTCAGACTCTTCTTCAACTAGAAAGGGTTTTTTTTTAAAAAAAAGGCAGCATGAAGGTTAAGGCGCTGGTGGACCACAGTGGTTGCACAGAAATACTCCTGTTGGGATTTTTACCTATCCGAGCGGCTCCAGCGAGTGGTACTTTGATTTGTATACATCATGTGCATGTCTGAGAGTGTGTGAGAAAGGACGTCTGTGTTATCTCTTCCTTCTGAATACTATTGGGAGTTGGTTTCACTTCTGTGTGTGTCGCAGTTCTGTACTGGTATTCAGAGAGCACAGATGTACTGATGGAGTCTCTGTATACAGTCATACCTCGGGTTAGATGTGCTTCAGGTTGAGCGTTTTCAAGTTACGCTCCGCGGCGACCCAGAAGTAACGGAGCACGTTACTTCTGGGTTTCGCTACTCGCACATGTGCAGAGGCTCAAAATGACATCGCGCGCTTGCGCGGAAGTGGCAAAATGCGGCCCGCGCACGCGCAGACGTGCTGTCGCGTCTTACATTTTACTCAGGATGCAAACGGGGCTCTGGAACAGATCCCATTCGCATCCAGAGGTACCACTGTATAAGACTGTAAATAAAGTAGTTTTAGAACTACGATTGAGTCTTTCTTCTGCTATGATATACCAGAAGACTGACATGCTCTTTTCAGGAGAGAAGGGTCGCTTATTACCGGCCGCTCTGGACTGAAGAAGATTTGCAGCCAGAGCTAGCCACCGGGGAATGCTCTGGAGACTTGGGAAGTTTGCAGCCTTCCCAGGGTGTTTATCCAAGAGTCCCAATGCTCTACACCCCAAACACTCTTGGACTGCAACTGCCATCGTCACTGACTATTAGCCATGGTGGCAGGAGCTGTTGTTCAACATACTCTGGAGGGCACAAAATTAGCCACTGCAATCTGAAGACTGCTTTTGACTTGCTGTGCAGACTTAGATATCTGGATCCACAGGCTCCATCAAAATCCCAAAGTGGACTTTGGACTCCAGAAGAGGAACTCTTGATCCATCCCTACTTCTGGTTTCACATACTTGGGTTTTATTGTGTTTTGAGGATTTATATTCACTTTGGAACTCCCTGCTTATTGACATGGGGCTTCACTGTACAGTCAAACCTTGGTTCCGAACTGCTTAATTGCCGAACAAATCAGCTCCTGAATGCCACAAACCCAGAAGTAAGTGTTCTGGTTTGTGAACATTTTTCAGAAGCCGAACCTCCGACATGGCATCTGCTTGAGTTCCTGCAGCAATCGGAAGCCACGTGTCAGAGCCACCCGTGGTCCCAGCTCACAAGAGACCCAAGTCCAATCCAGTTTATATACAAAAGTCTTTATTGAAGAACATTCCTGGTTTTACATTCCATCTCTGTGGCTCTACGTCTGTGACATCAGACCACTGAAGTCCCCTCTGAATCAGTCCCGCCTCTACACCAGCTTAAGAGTCTTGTGCTGGACCACCTCTTCCTCTCCTTCCTTTTCCGCAGGGTCTTTCTGCCCCCCTGGGCTCCCTCCCGTCGGGACTCCTCAGAGGCTGACTCCTCTGACGCCTGTTCCCCCCTCCTTCGCGCTTTGGGGCCAGGCTCCTCCCCAGGGCTTTCCTCACTTCCGCGCGCCTCCACATTTGAACTTGGCGCGCCTACGTTGCTCCTGACCTTCCTCTCGACCGCTACACTGCTCCCGGTACTACTCTCCGCCCCTTCCGGCAGGACGTCTTGCCCCGATCTCCTTCCCCTCTCTGCTTCCTGCTCTGCTCCCTCTGACACACTGGTAACTCCACCCCCTTCACTCCGTTCCGGCGGAGAAGCCGGCCCCGATCTCCAACTCCCACTGGGGGCTCTCCCTTCGCTCCCCTGCTCCTGACTGCTTCCCCCTTGGGCTCCCTTTGGCCTGACCAGGGGGGCTTCCTTTTGGGAATCCTCTGACTCACTGGACAAACTCATGGACGACCTTTGGTCATTGTCATTCTCTTCCTTGTCGCTCTGGGATTCTTCCCCCTCGCCCTCTGTCTCCTCCCTCATCTGCTCTTCTCTCCCTGAACCCCTGACACCACGCCTTGGTTGTTGAACTGTTTCGGGAGTCAAACCAACTCCTGGAATGGATTAAGTTCAAGAACCAAGGTACCACTGTACTCTTTTCTGCACCTGCTAAAAACACTTTTGTTTACCCAGATATGTAGAATGTTTACATGTGTTTTAATCTGTTTTTAGCTTATCAGTCTTAATTATTTTGGAATGTTTTAAACAGCTTTTTTAAAACCATGTTTACTGATAAGTTTATTGTTTTATTCTTTTTTTGTAAACCTCTTTTATTATTATTATTTTGTTATAATGAAGTGGTGTGTAAATTTTATGAACTAAGTAAGTAAAAATAAATGCACAGGGTTGTTTTTAATGAAGAGTGAGCTAATAATAATAAAAATTGTGAAATCAATCAATCAATCAAATCCTGGTTCAAATCCTTCAATAACTTGAATGGGTGCACCTAGGGCTGCTTCCCTCCCCACCTTTGATAAAATCCAGCTGGTAGAGAAGTCGTTCTTCTGCATTGAAGTCGACTGTGTAGTGATCCATGTTGTCATAGCCTGACTCCAGCTTCTCAGGTTTGCAGCTCTGGGACATCTCAGAAATCCTGCAGGAGGGAAAGCAATCACAGGTCGCAGGTGGAGAGCTTCCATCTTTTCAAACCCGAAAACTCAAGAGGGGAGGAAGGAAGAGGGTAGATATGCCGAGGCAATAAGGCAAGGAATGATACTTACTTCTGGATGAGAACTTTGGCATTCTGATGTGGGAGGAGAAAGGAGACAAATGGAAAGAATCGGGATTTGTTAAGAGCAGATGACAAAGTAAGAGGAGAGCCATCCCTCATTTCTACGTCCGTGAGCCAACTCTGTGTGAGAAAACACTTGACTGCAATAGCTAACAAAGGTAAAGGTAAAGGGACCCCTGACCATTAGGTCCAGTTGTGACTGACTCTGGGGTTGCGGTGCTCATCTTGCTTTACTGGCCGAGGGAGCCGGTGTACAGCTTTGGGGTCATGTGGGTCATGACTAAGCCGCTTCTGGCGAACCAGAGCAGCGCACGGAAACACTGTTTACCTTCCCACTGGAGTGGTACCTATTTATCTACTTGCACTTTGACATGCTTTCGGACTGCTAGGTTGGCAGGAGCTGGGACTGAGCAACGGGAGCTCACCCTGTCACGGGGATTCAAACTGCCAACCTTTTAATTGGCAAGTCCTAGGCTCTGTGGTTTAACCCACAGCACCACCCACATCCCTCAATAGCTAATAGGTAAAGGTAAAGGTACCCCTGCCCGTACGGGCTAGTCTTGACAGACTCTGGGGTTGTGCGCCCATCTCACTTAAGAGGCCAGGGGCCAGCGCTGTCCGGAGACACTTCCGGGTCACGTGGCCAGCGTGACATCGCTGCTCTGGCGAGCCAGAGCCGCACACGGAAACGCTGTTTACCTTCCCGCTGGTAAGCGGTCCCTATTTATCTACTTGCACCTGGAGGTGCTTTCGAACTGCTAGGTTGGCAGGCGCTGGGACCGAGCAGCGGGAGCGCACCCCGCCGCAGGGATTCGAACCGCCGACCTTTCGATCGGCAAGTCCTAGGCGCTGAGGCTTTAACCCACAGCGCCACCTGCGTCCCCAATAGCTAATAATACCTGGCAAAATCTCAGAAGGTGGCCAGTGAGGACATGAATGTATAGAGGTGCCTGGTTTGCTGAAGCAGACCTCTGGGTTCATCAAGATCAGCACACCAGTGGTTCTCAGACTTTTTCCCCAGGGCCACACTTTCAGGATTTTGCTATTGTCACACCGAAATTCTTATTGATAAGAAATACATTGGAAAACAAAAAGAAACAACTCCTTGATTTATATAACACAGAACACAACTACTTTATAAAATAATCATGGGACCACATTATAAAGGAGAAAAGGATGCAACTGCATATGAACGCTCATCCTTCTCAAAATATAATTATAAACGAGCCTCCTACATATGTAACTTAAGTACGTGTACACACTCAATGAGGGGCGTGCACTTGCTTATGCCACATAATCTTGTTTATATTAGGCCTAATTTGAGACAAACTTTCATCTCCTCATCAATACAAAGAAGCCTTTCTCTTTTTTGATCTTACGTATTTGCCAGAGTTGAAAATCCCCATTGATAGTGATATGTCATGGGAACTGCAAGAGAATGCTCTTGAAAAGAGAGGCACGGATACTGTTTCTGGTTGTATAGCCAAACAAAATTGTTTTGATACTATACTACACTACAGGCAACCGTCTTTTCGTGAGGGGTTATGTTCTGAACCCCTGTGTGCGTGCGTGGGGCCCACATAAAGCGTTACATTCTATTCTGCCCTTTCCATGAGATTTGGGGGTCACTTCTGGGTTCAGTGTGCATGCGTGATCGAGCATTAATCAGAGGCGTCTTAATTGGCCGTTGTCTGAATATGCTACACTGAAACGTTTCAATGTTTATTTCATTGTCCTTGAATCTTCCTGTTACACTCATCATCCTCTCCTGTACCCTACCCTTTGAGAACCCCTGGTCTGCACTGACCACCAGCAGCAATCTGGGTTTGCAAGCACAGGACTTTTCCCAGAGACTCCAGGGACTGGACCAGGGCCAGATTTAGGTTTGATGAGGCCCTAAGCTACTGAAGGGAATGGGGCCCTTTATATGTCCAACTGTCCATTGTCAACAACAAATTGTCGCTGTTTTCTTTGTTGAATATATGCTATATGGTAATTTATGGACCTAATAGGTATCTAAAGCCATTTGCACATGTTCCCGTGCAACCAGTCCATGCAGAATGTAGGCACCCTATATATAGAAATGAGCAAACCAGTGATATTTTAGGGAGCAGGAGCCTACACACACAAAATACTGTCGCTGTATGTAGGTTTTATTTTATTTGTTTTTTATCTTATACAGTGCTACCTTGGTTTAAGAACAGCTTGGTTTATGAACAACTTGGATTAAGAACGCTGCAAACCCAGAAGTAGGTGTTTTGGTTTGCAAAATTTGCCTTGGAAGCAGAACATGTTCCACTTCCTGTTGAGTCCGTTCCATTTGTAAATCGAGTCTCCACTGCTATGGGAAAGCATGCCTTGGTTTAAGAATGTTTTGGTTTAAGAACGGACTTCCAGAATGGGTTAAGTTCATAAACCAAGGTACCACTGTATTTTGGAAATGTACATCCAGGGTTTTTTCCCTTTAATTTTTGGGGGGCCCTAAAAACACATCATTTTACTTCAACTCGCTTGTGGAAACAGCTCAGAGGCCGTGAAAAGAAGGAAGGTTAACAACAGGAAGATTTAAAGGAACTATTAGAAATGACTATCGAAAGCAGTAGAGATATGAGATGATCAGAGCCCCCCTGAACTTGAAGCATGGGAAGTCCCAACAAAAAAATTATCATTTGGCAGAATATTTGGATTATTTGAAATGTATATGTATAATGTGGAATATTTAATGTGACTTGATTGGATTGTTAAAATGGAAAACTTAATAAAAATGATCTTTTAAAAAAATAAATAAAAATTGGGGCCCCCAAGAGAGTGGGGCCCTAAGCTATAGCTTGTTTAGCTTATATATAAATCTGGCACTGGACTGGACTCCTGTAACTACCTGCAGAGAAAGCAGGGGCTGTCACAGAACCAGGATCCCATCCTTACCTTTGTAGCTATAGGCTTATACTGTTGCCTCACCCCCCAGTCATACCATTGCTCCATTTAGCTCTGTATTGTCTACATCAGACAGAGGGGAGACCTGTGAGGCTGTCTCCCCCACCCTCACAACAAACTCTCTCCAGACTACGGAGACTTACTTTTCTGTTTGCAAAGGAAAACTAGGCTATCTATATTAATTGCTGCTGCTTTAGAAGCTGGTTGTGATTCCAAATCTAAGAAATGTTCTCAGATTCTTCCCCACACCCACACGCAACATCTTGTGAGTCACCCTGAGCTCCCTTTGGGAGGAAGGAGGGCAGGCTATGAAGTCGGTGAAAGAAATCAATCCAGGGAAATAATCTCTGAGCCACTGGCTGTGCTGCCTGGCACTGAAAGGAGCTGGGAGTTGAAGAGCGTTTAGACAAAGAGTGTGTTCTACCACTGCGCTATGGCTTTTTCCTAAGGTCTGAGCAAGATTTTAGCTTGTCACCTAGGGACAGCATCACTCCCCTCCATAGCTGTTTGCGCCTTCCTACCAGGAGGGAACCCCAACAAATCGTGCAAAACTTGCAAATATGGGCTTAGTTTGTGTAATGTGTACAGGTCCCCCAATTCAGCTTCCTTGGGCTACTTAAATACAATGTTAGGTAAAGGTAAAGGGACCCCTGACCATTAGGTCCAGTCGTGACCGACTCTGGGGTTGTGGTGCTCATCTCACTTTACTGGCCGAGGGAGCCGGCGTACAGCTTCCGGGTCATGTGGCCAGCATGACTAAGCCGCTTCTGGTGAACCAGAGCAGCGCACGGAAACGCCGTTTCCCTTCCCGCCGGAGCGGTACCTATTTATCTACTTGCACTTTGAGGTGCTTTCAAACTGCTAGGTTGGCAGGAGCTGGGACCGAGCAACGGGCGCTCACCCTGTCACGGGGATTCGAACCTCTGACCTTCTGATCAGCAAGTCCTAGGCTCTGTGGTTTAACCCACAGCGCCACCCGGGTCCCTAAATACAATGTTAGGGTTTCTTTAAATCAGGTTCATTGAACTTGCAGTGGAAAACTGCTCCAGCAGCCAAATCTGGGGCAATACTGATGAGCTGTTCCCATCGCCTTGAGCTTCACAGGTCCCTCTCAGAACTTATTAGAATCTTAATACTGGAATGGATCCAAAAGTCCAAATACACCCGGCAACATGGCAACGCCATCCACATTAACAAAACGTCACCTGAATGTCCCCTTTCTCAGACACTGGAGAGATGCTGCCAAGGAGTGTAAACAATACTGAACTGGATGGACCAATGGTCTGCTCAATGTAAGGCAGTTTCGTATATTGCTAGGACATGTTTGAATGCTTGCTTACCAAAAGAGAGAGAGACTCTTCCTGCACATAAAAAACCAGTTTTTCAGGGAGATGTTGCCTTACATCATGGGTAGGCAAACTAAGGCCCGGGGGCCGGATCCAGCCCAATCGCCTTCTAAATCCGGCCCGCGGACAGTCCGGGAATCAGCGTGTCTTACATGAGTAGAATGTGTCCTTTGATTAAAAATGCATCTCTGGGTTATTTGTGGGGCATATGAATTCGTTCATTTATTTTATTTTATTATTCAAAATATAGTCTGGCCCCCCACAAAGTCTGAGGGACAATGGACCGGCCCCCTGCTGAAAAAGTTTGCTGAAAAAGTGCAATATGCAATGAAACACTAGATGGTGATGGTGAGCCTTATGGAAAATTCAATGTATTTTTTTAAAAACACACATTTTCATAACTTTTTTTTATATGTGTGTAGATTCCACCTGAGTCTACTGCCTTGTTTGTTGGGTGGAGTGTGGAAGCAGAGCGGTTTCCGGTTACTTAACCTGCACAAATACAGCCATCTGCGGTTCCTCCATGGACTGCAAGGCTGTGTCCACCAGTTTGGAAGAAGAGTCAATATGGTCGCCACATGTTTTGCAGATGGATTTCAGGTGCTGGATCTTTTCCTCCTGCTCGTAGGTGATCCTCTGCAACATGATCTTCCGCCTCTCTTCCAAAATGGCGCACATGCGGTCAAACTTCTCACACAGGGCCTGCTTCTGGGCTTTGCAGTTGTGCTGCTCAGAAAAGGGGAGGGGGGGTAGAAAGCTTAAACTGAAATTGGTCTCTTAGTACTAAAACGGTCCATGTCAGACTTAACAAAAGGTGGTTTGTCGTTCTGAGAACAGGTTCAGGGACGTGGACTTATAAAAAATATTGGGGGGGCCCGGGAAAGCTCATGAATAATAAATAAGCTCATGAATATGCAAATAAAGTGGCGCCGCCTCCTCGTGAGCGAATAGGGGAGAGCGTGCTGCGCCTATTAATCAGCTCCAAAGGAAATTGGGTGGAGCTTTTGCTCGGGAGGGAGGGCAGGAGGCATGCAGCCCGCCCCTCCCTGTGCATTTTGGGCTGGGGGAGGGGCGGCGATGGCGCTCTGCTGGAGGGGCGCCGGAGATTATTGGGGGGGCGGAGCCCCCCCAAACGAATTTTTGAGGGGGCTCGGGCCCCCTCAAGCCCCATGGAGTCGCCGCCTATGAACAGGTTCATGTCTTCCGCACTTCCTCCCGCGTCTTCCTATGGGCTTGAGATCCAAACCTCCTGCTCTCAGTTTTGAACTAACCACAGTTTCTGAGGATGTTATGGAAACTCTAGAGCAAGTATGTTCAAAGTTTGGACACCCCTGCCTTGCTCTAGAGGATGTCCAGACTCAAGGAATGGTAATTTGTTCTAACACCAGTTTGTTGGAACATAAAGGTAAAGGGTAAAGGGACCCCTGACCATTAGGTCCAGTCGTGGCCGACTCTGGGGTTGCGGCGCTCATCTCGCTTTACTGGCCGAGGGAGCCGGCGTACAGCTTCCGGGTCATGTGGCCAGCATGACTAAGCCGCTTCTGGCGAACCAGAGCAGCGCACGGAAACGCCGTTTACCTTCCTGCCGGAGCAGTACCTATTTATCTACTTGCACTTTGACGTGCTTTTGAACTGCTAGGTTGGCAGGAGCAGGGACTGAGCAACGGGAACTCACCCTGTCGCGGGGATTCGAACTGCCGACCTCCTGATCAGCAAGTCCTAGGCTCTGTGGTTTAACCCATAGCACCACCCATGTCCCTTTGTTGGAACATACGTATAGGGAAAACATGGCTAGTTCAAAACTGAAACTTGTTTAGTTTATGCCCCTCGAGGAGGAGGAGGAGCAGGAAGAAAAGCCTATTTCTCCTAACTGCCAGCCACGATCTGTTGTTATGTCTGAACCTGAGGGCACAAAAAGGAATATCGATCAAAATTATCAGCCTCACTCAGGAACCACTGGAAACCTTGATTGTACAAACAGCAGGGAACTGACTGTTTTACTTCTGATGACTAAAAAACTGGGCTATATATATTCGTATCCAACTCATTCAATCCATCACCATAAGGAATTCTCCATGTGCAATGGAAGTTCACCCCTTTCTCCTCTCCCTATGCACACCCCATGCCCTCACCAAGTCTGCTCCAATATATAGATATATAAAAAGGTAAAGGTAAACAACAATTAAGTCCATTCAAAGGTGACTTTGGGGTGCAGTGCTTATCTCGCTTTCAGGCCAAGGGAGCCGGCGCTTGTCCACAGACAGCTTTCTGGGTTGTGTGGCCAGCAGGACTAAACCGCTGCTGTTGCAATGGGACACCGTGACGGAAATCAGAGTGCATGGAAACGCCGTTTACCTTCCCGCCAGAGCGGTACCTATTTATCTACTTGCACTGGTGTGCTTTCAAACTGCCAGGTTGGCAGGAGCTGGGACAAAGCAATGGGAGGTCACCCCATTGCGGGGATTCAAACCGCCGACCTTCCGATCAGCAAGCCCAAGAGGCTCAGTGGTTTAAACCACAGTACCACCCACTTCCCACCTAGAGATATATACACATGTCATACACAGTATATATACAGTTATACACAGGAAAAATTTGGTTATGAATTGGATAAAGGCTGAGGTTAACCTATCTAATAAATGTTTATACTGTTAATTTCTCCACAGCTTCACTAAGGCAAAAAAACTATAATGAGAGCAACATTTCTTACCTTTATCACATTTGAGCAAATTAACAATATTTATTCATCTCCTCTCCAAAACTGACTTTAAAAAAAAACAAACTCCCTGCAGAAATAGGTGAGATACTTTTAAAACGATGACAGATTTCCTCCAGGAAAAAAAGCTTGTTGTTCTTTGCTTTTTTCCATACATAAAAAATCCATTAGCACCAGCAATTTTTTTTGTTTTTTTTAAAGTATATGAATCTCACCCACCTTCTCCCCCGAATCTATTCTGCTTAATTTCCTTGGTTTTTGACAGAAAGGCATTTACCTACAGTCAGTTGAGAAGGTGATATGAGGGAGGGGAAATTGCAAAGCTAACTCCCCCTCCCCGCAGTATTTAATGACATAGATCTTAACGCAATGCAACCATCTTAGCAAAAGTTCTTAAATGGTGAGTCCTTATCTGAACACCCAGTTAGTGCACTTCCATCAGACAAATCCTCTGGCTTAGTTGTCAGGGAAACTTTTTACCAAAGTCTTTGAGCAAATTAACAAAACAAAAAAAAATTGTTCCTCTCCACTGAAATAGACTTTTTTAAAAATACCAAACCACCCCTGATCACAACAATCATTCTGATGTGGTGAGCACTGTGACATAGACACCAAAGGAAGTGTCACTGGTCCTTTGAACACTGTGACCTGACACAGATAAGTGGAGAGATTGCAAAAATAAAACAGAACGAAATGTTGAGGAGTCCTACCTCAACGTTCCTGCAGGAGCCTTGCAAATCCCCAACGTAGGCTTGGATCCTGTCGTTTGCAGCCACAAGGGCACCAATCCCACCAGTCAGCTCTGCCTGGAAGGGAGAGGACCCAAATTAGATTATTTGCCAATGACACTGCCCAGCAGGGCCGTCTTACCCATAGGCACTAGGGGTGCAGGGCACCCGGGCACTGGGCTCTCAGGGCACCAGGGTGAGAGTCCGGGGCCCGAGAGTTGAGTCCGGGGAAGAGCACGCACATCAGTCGGAGCGCCGTGGTGGGCTCTTCTGCTGCAAGCGGCTCTGCACCGTGAGTTCAGGGGCAACCGAGCTAGCAAGACACTGAGGCGGCCAGCCGGTTCTGCTCTCCTGCGTGCTTGGGACTGGGCAACCAGGGGGAGCACACCCGGCAGATCTTTGCACCCCGGTGCCGCATATGTTTAAGACAGCCCTGCTGCTCAGTCTGCTCCCCTTATGCTCCCAGAAGCAGGCAGTGTTTCAGGCGGCCACATCCAACCCAAACGAGTCCATTTCAAAGTGAGATACAGAAGGGATCCTCCCACTGAGCACAGGATCACTCCCCACACCTTGCACCCAACTTCAGGCCACCCAAAAGACAAAATGCTGCACAGCCAGCAACATGCAATGGAGAAGGAAATGGCTTCAAGGAGATGCTCTTTGTTCATGCAGACCCCAAAGGCATTTGGTTATTGATTGACCGCACCATCTAATGACCAACTTTCTCAGGGTGGTTTGCGATGTCACCTGTGCTGTAAGATCTAGCAGGTCCCACTTGGTGGGAGGTCTTGGTGCATCAGAAGAGCCCTGGATCACACCAATGGTCCACCCTGTCCAACATCCTGTTCTCAACTTGCTCAACCAGATGTCAGGAGTTCAGCCTACACTCGAGTAGGACCCTGGCAGAGACACATGCCCAACTGGCATGTTCTCTCGCTCTTGGTCGATTGTTCGGGAGCTTCATAAGCTTTCTTCAGCCCGAACATCACAGCAACCGATGCCAACCGACACCGGCACACTTAGGGATCCGCAGAGTTTGCACAGTTGCATAACAGTACTCAGCAACTCAGCATTTTGGCTAATCTACTTTATTTACATATGAACACACACGGAGCTCTGCAACATGGCTCCCTCTCTCTCTAGCATCAGACAGCAAAGAGGAAAAGAACAAAGGACAATAGTCCCACTTCACGGAACACAGTAACACAAATATCCTGTCTCCATCACTTCCCACTCTGTGGAGTCAAAACACATAACGTCATGTGATAGACAACAATCCCATGACTGCAATCACGGAGCAGGAATTCTAACACCAGATGCCCCATGGGCAAGCCCACAAGCAGGATCTGAGTGTAGCATCCCTCTCCCCACCTCCGATTCTTCTGGAGTGGGCATTCCAAGACATCCTGCCTCCAACAGGGGAGGGCAAGCACAGCCTTCATGGCTAGTAGCCAGCTGCTATTCCTCCAGGGTTTGCCAGCGAAGGACTTCAAAACATAGAGCACATTGTGAAACAGAAAGAAAGCTATGCAATGTGTCTGTCAGAACATTCAGCGCTTTCCCATTTAACTGCAGCTCCCAGATAAATAAGAATCATGATGGCCAACCAATGTCCCCACTGTGGAAGGACGTGTGGATCCAGAATTGGCCTCCACAGTCACTTACGGACTCATTGTTAAAACCGTGTTTATGGAAGACAATCTTACTCAGCTATGAGTGATCGCCAAAGAAGTATATTATGGAACAGTCACACACACACACACACACACACACACACACACACACACCGGTGCAAATACACCAAGCATCTTTGGCAACATGTTTTCAATGGCAGTTAAAAACACTTTTTCTTGCACAAGCATTTACTAGATCTTAAATCCTCTTTTGGCTCAGCAATTCCCTGTCTGTTGCTTTATTGATTTTTAAATGGAATTTTAATGCGCTCGATCTTATGCCTGGACGCCACCTTGCTACATAAATTACAGAGGTGGCTTTAAAATATGGTGGTGGTGGTTGATGATACAGGGGGCAAGTCTATCCTCACACAGATGGCTGTTTTACCACAGGCATGGTTGTGATCTGTGACAAAATGTTCCTTACCATTTGGGCTGGATAAGACAGATGGCCAGATTACCACAGGGTGAAATTCACCCTGGGGTGGCCCAAGACATTCTACTGCCTGAGGCAATGGACAAGATGGCTCCATTGGTTAAAGCATGGTGCTGATAACGCCTGCATGGGATAGCTGGATATTTCTGCATTGCAGGGGGTTGGACTAGATGATCCTCAGGGACCCTTCCAACTCTACAGTTCTAGGATTCTATGACCTATAGTTCTCCAGTTTCCCCCTCCTCCATGGGTGTATTTTCCTCTCCAGGAATTTGTCCAAAAGCAAGGTTGTGGAAGGAAGATGATTGTGTGTGTGTTGTTGTTGTGTGTGTGTGTGTGTGTGTCCTAATCTATTCCTTGTAGCCAAAATTAATCATTCCAACCATTCCCAGTAGCTTCAGGGTTACAGGTGTGCTTTAAAGGTTTTCCAAGCTGGGTTTTTAAAAGAAATTAATTTTGAAAAGATTTCAGCTTGCTACACAAAAGTCTGTTAGTTTGTTCCCTTCAAAGAGCTGAGGGGCAAAACAAACATTATACATACAATGGTACCTTGGGTTAAGTACTTAATTCGTTCCGGAGGTCTGTTCTTAACCTGAAACTGTTCTTAACCTGAAGCACCACTTTGGCTAATGGGGCCTGTCGCGCTGCCAGAGTACAATTTCTGTTCTCATCCTGAAACAAAGTTCTTAACCCAAGGTACTATTTCTGGGTTAGCGGAGTCTGTAACCTGAAGCGTATGTAACCCGAAGTACCACTGTACATACATACATACATACATACATACAAAAGGTAAAAGTAAAGGACCCCTGACAGTTAAGTCCAGTCGCAGACGACTCTGGGGTTGCGGCGCTCATCTCACTTTACTGGCCGAGGGAGCTGGCGTTTGTCCACAGACAGTGTTTCCGTGTCATGTGGCCAGCATGACTGAGCCACTTCTGGCAAAACCAGAGAAGCGCATGGAAATGCCGTTTACCTTTCCGCCAGAGCGGTACCTATTTATCTATTTGCACTTTGACGTGCTTTCGAACTGCTAGGTTGGCAGGAGCAAGGACCAAGCAACAGGAGCTCACCCCGTCGCGGGGATTTGAACCCCCGACCTTCTGATCAGCAAGCCCAAGAGGTTCAGTGGTTTAGACCACAGCACCACCCGCATCACATACATACATCCATACATAATCCATCAATTTGTTTTTCCTCAAATAAAACATTGCTCTTTCTCACTGTTCTGAAACTACGTAGGAAGAAGAGAAAGCACTTTACAACGGCCCTCTCCTCCTGAACTGAGGAGGAAATGGAGAGGAAGGAAGGCACTCTGATGAGCTGGAAGAATGGGACAGTTTGGGGAGGTGTTGGGGGTGTGATAAAATGAGGCATGTGTGCCGCCGGCCCCAGGCTACAGGATGCCACACCTGTGCCCTAGTAGCAGGGCCAGATTTAGGTTTGATGAGGCCCTAAGCTGCTGGAGGTAATGGGGCCCTTTATATGTCCAGCTGTCCTTTGTCAACAACAAATTGTCACTATTTTTGTGTGTTGAATATATGCTATATGGTAATTTATGGACCAAATAGGTATCTAAAGCACGTAACAAAATGTGTATTTTATCAAAGTAATTGTTGAACTGAAATACAATTAAGAAGAAGTATATTAATAGTGAAATAATTATTAAGCTCTAACTTAAAATGATTTTTCATGCATAACAAACTAAATAATGCAAACAGATTGGCATTTGGCAATGACAAAAGTTCCTTTGGAAACACAATTTACAAAGATTCATAATCTAGTGTCTAGAAACTTGCTATAACATGAAATCATAATAGGTGTAAATATAGGGTGCAAGCCACTAATAATTATAAATAGCAGAATGTAGGCACCCTATATATAGAAATGAGCAAACCAGGGATATTTTAGTGAGCAGGCTAGCAGGTGGGTCCCATTACAAAACACTGTTGCTGCATGTAGGTTTTATTTTATTTGCTTTTTATCTTATATTTTGGAAATGCACATCCAGGTTTTTTCCCTTTAAATTTTTTTGGGGGGCTTCGCCAAGAGAGTGGGGCCCTGCCCTAAGCTATAGCTTGTTCAGCTTATAGCTAAACCCAGCACCGCCTAGCAGCCTCTCCAGCTAAAGGACAGGTCCTCCTGCCAACGTCACGGAACAGAAATGGAAACAGTGGAGGCCCCCTGGGAAATCTGAGCCATCAGTGAGAAGCCAACCTTTTGTTGCATGTAGATGTCAGAGAGAGGCGCCACTTCGCAGTCCTTGTGCTCCCCGAAGACCTTGCAGAGGGAGCAGGTGGGGACCCCGCAGGTCACGCAATAGATGTTGATCCTTTCTTCTTCATGCTCTTCGCAAATCGGGTGTTCGGTTTTTAAGGGGGGTCTTGAGCTTATAAGGTAAGGAGAGACAGAGACAAGAGACATAAGCCAAGAAAAGTAGCCACCAGCCAGGAGAGACCAGCCAGAGTTGCACGCTAAACATTTAAGTACGCTCCCCAGCACAAAATCCCAGGAACTGCAGTTTGCTAAGGGTGCTGGGATTTGTAGCTTTGTGAGCAGGAAACCATAGTTCTCGTGATTCTTTTTTGGGGGGAGGGTGCTTTCAATTGAGGTTGAATCCGGACAAGACAGAAGTACTGTTCTTGGGGGACAGGGGGTGGGCTGGTGTGGAGGAGTCCCTGGTCCTGAATGGGATAACTGTGTCCCTGAAGGACCAGGTGCGCAGCCTGGGAGTCATTTTGGACTCACAGATGTCCATGGAGGTGTGGGTTAATTCTGTATCCAGGGCAGCTGTCTACCAGCTCCATCTGGTACGCAGGGTGAGACCCTACCTGCCTGCGGACTGTCCCGCCAGAGTGGTGAATGCTCTAGTTATCTCCTGCTTGGACTACTGCAGTGCACTCTACGTGGGGCTACCTTTGAAGGTGACTTGGAAACTGCAATTAATCCAGTATGCAGCAGCTAGACTGGTGACTGGGAGTGGCCACCGAGACCAAATAACACCGGTCCTGAAAGATCTTCATTGGCTCCCAGTACATTTCTGAGCACAATTCAAAGTGTTGGTGCTGACCTTTAAAGCCCTAAACGGCCTTGGTCCTGTATACCTGAAGGAGCGTCTCCACCCCCATCGTTCTGCCCGGACACTGAGGTCCAGCACAGAGGGCCTTCTGGAGGTTCCCTTGCTGTGAGAAGCCAAGTTACAGGGAACCAGGCAGAGGGCTTCTCGGTGGTGGCACCCGCCCTGTGGAATGCCCTCAGATGTCAAGGCAATAAACAACTATTTTACTTTTAAAAGACAACTGAAGGCGGCCAGCATACAGCTTCTGGCTTATGTGGCCAGCATGACTAAGCCGCTTCTGGTGAACTAGAGCAGTGCACGGAAACGCCAGGTTGGCAGGAGCAGGGACTGAGCAACGGGAGCTCACCCCGTTGCGGGGATTCGAACTGCCGACCTTCTGACCAACAAGTCCTAGGCTCTGTGGTTTATCCCACAGCACCACCCATGTCCCAGTAAATAAAGTAGATTAGCCAAAATGCTGAGTTGCCGAGGTGTGTCAGACTCTGCAGATCCCTAAGTGTCACTTGGCATCGGTCGCTGTGATGTTCGGGCTGAAGAAAGCTTATGAAGTTCCCGAACGATCGACCAGGAGCGAGAAAACATGCCAGTCGGGCATGTGTCTCTGCCAGGGTTCTACTCGAGTGTAGGCTAAACTCTTTCCATTTCAGTTTGGGTGGGAGTGGGGCTCAATTTCTGCCCCCTTCAACACCCTCAGTCTCCTTTCTGGCTGGCAGGAGATCCAGAACCAGCAAAAACGAAGGGATCTTTTATTCATATGGCAGGAAACTGACTGCTCTCAACTGTGGTGGCTTTAAGGGGGATTTAAAGGCCCTCTTTGTGGCTACTAGTCTCACCACAGCTATATGCTCTCTGTCCATGGTCAGAGGCAGCGTGCCTCTGAATTACCAGTCGCTGGGCCAGCAGCAAAAGTGGTGCCCATTGCCCTCCTATCTTGCTTGTGGATTTCCCATTTGGCTGTCTGGTCGGCCACTGTGAGCAACAAACAATGCTCCATCTGATAGGCCTTTGGTCTCATCCTGCTACAAGGCTGCCCTTGGTCACCTGGGCGTCCTTTTACTTCCCTCCTATAGCAAAATTCACCAGCTACATGAAGGGAGGGGGAGAGGGGTCTGAAATGTTGATTAAAATCTCTTTTTCTGTGGCATACAGAGACCTCTAGTGGCCAGCTGAAACATTTCACGACCCTGGTATTTCTTAAAAAAATGTTATGCAGGCGTTTAAAACGTATGCAGGATTTGAAGAATAGCAGCAGATGAGAATGGCAGTTTAATCATTTTTAATTAACGTATATAATGGGTGAAATTTAACTAATATAGCAGCTTTATAAGGAAAGAACAGCATGGAAAGGTGGATGGGAAGTCAACGGATATGAGAGATTTATTCAGATGGTTGTTCAAAAGAATTTGAAAAAGTTAATTTTTGAAAAAGTTATTAAAAAAAATTGAGTGCTCTCTCCCCCCCCCCTCTCTAAATTTCTTCCCACGCTCTCTGTTTTTCCAGTCAAGTCTCTGCTACTCAGGATCATTGGCTGTAGATGTCTAATCAAATACCTAGGTGCCTGGTGGTTGAAAGAGCTGGGTGTGTTTAGTTTGGGTAAGAGAAGACTGAGGGGAGATATGAAAGCCATCTTCAAATATCTATTTATTTATTTGTTTGTTTGTTTGTTTGTTTTCCATTTATTTATTTATTATTAATGTTGAAATACATATATGAAATCTTTACATAATGATACATATACATTATATTCGTAAATTCACATTTCCACATTTCATTATTTACCAACATTTATCCATTTCTTATTTCTTGCCCTGTGTCTTCCCTCCACCCGTGCGTGACTTCCTTGTTATTATTTTGTAACTTCATTATTGAGATTGTAATTTTGTATCTTAATAATTAAACATTCAGTCTTATATATCTGCTTAGCTTAACTTTGTGAAATTGGTCTATTACATATCAATAAATTCTTGCTGGAGCATCTTTGGGTCATGTATTCCTCTACATGTTCCCATTCCTGTTTGAGATTTTGATCAGATTGCATTCTAACTGTTGCCGTCATTTTTGCCAATTCAATCATTTCAAAAAATTCATGTTGCCATCTTCAAATATCTCAAAGGCTGCCACACACAAGATGGGGCAAACTTGTTCTCTGATGCTCAAACTGATGGGTTCAAATTTCAAAACAGGTGACTCCGATGAAACATTAGCAAGAACTTTCCAGTGGTAATAGGCGTTTGACAGTGGAACAAACTGACTCGGAAGGTTGTGAACTGTCCTTCCTTGGGATGTTTTAAACAAAGGATGGATAGCCATCCGTCATGGATGCTTTAGTTGAGATTCCTTCCTGCAATGCAGGGGGTAGGACTAGAAGATCCCTGGGGTCCTTTCCAAACCTTACAATTATATGAATCTATGAAATATCGGGGGGGGGGGATGAAACATTTGCCCACTATATATAGTTGAATTTTCTGTTTTACAATTTAAAACACTCATTTTAAATCCTTTACATATCAATGACTTCCCTTCTCCTCTTTCCATGGTTCATTTTACATATCCTAAATTCCTGCATATTTTATAAAAACCATACCAATCAGCATTCCATTATTACATCCATCAAAACTTGTTTATACTTGTTTAATTTATCTTCATTCTGCCAACGTTTTCAGCTGTACACAATTATTTCCCATACATTCAATAAACGTTTTACAATCTTCTTTAAACGTATGTTCTTCTTGTTCTCTTACTCTATATGTTAAGTCTGCAAGTTGTGCATATTTTGTCAACTTAAGTTGGTTGCCATTCTTCTTTGGTTGGGACTTCGCTCATTTTCCATTTTTGGGCTAACAAAACACAGACCGCAGTTGTAGCATACATAAGTAATCGTTTTTGACACCTGAGAATTTCAGTCTAAATTATCCCCAACTGAAAGGACTCTTGTTTTTTTAGTAAAACAGTTGAGAGCCAGTGTGGTGTAGTGGTTAAGAGCATTGGACTCGTAATCTGGTGAACCGGGTTCGCTTCCCCGCTCCTCCACATGCAGCTGCTGGGTGACCTTGGGCTAGTCACACTTCTTTGAAGTCTCTCAGCCCCACTCACCTCAAAGGGTGTTTGTTGTGGGGGAGGAAGGGAAAGGAGAATGTTAGCCTCTTTGAGACTCCTTCGGGTAGTGACAAAGCGGGATATCAAATCCAAACTCTTCTTCTTCTAAAGTACTTTTAAACACCATTTTCAATTCATTATGCATCATTTCCCAATACTCTTTTATCCTTTTACAAGTCCACATTTGCTCATATTTTGGGGTGTGCAAGACACACCCACCCGCACGCACCCACAAACCCACAATGACTGTTGGCTATCACATACCTCTCTGGCCCCCTGGCTGATGCTTGCTTATAAATATCAATGATGTTTTCAACCAGAAGGTTCCTTTGCAGTCCGTAGATGCCATGTCTGTCGAGGACCACTTCATGGCGGCAAGACGGGCAGCGAAACCTCCCTGCGGAGCCCAAGGTCGTTCCTCGAGACTGAAACACATAGAAGAGATGTTTTGGAGGCAGGGACATCTCCCAAACCCGTGTGTGTGTGTGTGTGTGTGTGTGTGTGTGTGTGTGTGTGTGTATTATTGCACGATTCCAGGCGCTTACCTAGCATTCCTGTTTCCTTTTGGAAACAAAGCATATCAGAGAATGAGGTGTCTTTATGATATTTGGTTTAAGGTAAAGGGACCCCTAGCCATTAGGTCCAGTCTTGACTGACTCTGGGGTTGCAGAGCTCATCTCGCTTTATTGGCCGAGGGAGCCAGCGTACAGCTTCCAGGTCATGTGGCCAGCATGACTGTAAAGGGAATTGGGGTTGCTTGTGCGTAAGTGGCCGCTGCTCTAGGCAACGTTGTCTGGCTAAACTTTTCCCTGGCTGAACAGCACTTTCTCCGTGGCTGTGTCAGTCACTGGCAGAATCCGTCAGTGGGCGTTTCCTGAACTTCTTCCAGCATAAAAGCTCTTTGACACCAAGTCGCCGCCTAGCCTCCCTGCGTGGAAGTTTTCTGCGCAGAGTGGGTGTGGCCAGCGGAGGTCCTGGGCTCTCCCCGCTGGTCTCTGTGGAAGAGTCTTGGAGCCATCTCTCCGAAGACCTTCCCGGCTCCCTTTTCTTCCTGGTGTCACGCTGAATTCCTTCCTCCGAGGAAGTGTTCCCTCTCTCCCGGCTGGGCCCTTCTCCTGCATCGCTAGGGAGCCTTACCTCCACTCTTGGCTCCGATGGCAGTTCCCTGACAATGACTAAGAACTAGAGCAGCACACGAAAATGCCGCTTACCTTCCCGCCAGAGTGATACCTATTTGTCTACTTGCACTTGACATGCTTTTGAACTGCTAGGTTGACAGGAGCAGGGACGGAGCAATGGGAGCTCACCCTGTCACAGGGATTCGAACTGCTGACCTTCTGATCGGCAAGTCCTAGGCTCTGTGGTTTGGACCAAAGCCCCACCCGCGCTGGTTTATTATTATTATTATGTGGTTTATTTCCACCTATATACAGCCTGAGCCTGTGATGGAGGGGTTCACAGCATTAACACCCCAAAAAGGGTGTTGCTTTCCCCCATAGATGCAGCCTTGTACAGTTGTACCTTGGTTCTTGAACGCCTTGTGACTCGAATGTTTTGGCTCCCGAATGCTGCAAACCCGGCAGTGAGTGTTCCGGTTTGCAAACTTTTTTGGAAGCCGAACACCCGACATGGCTTCTGCAGCTTCCAACTGAGTGCAGGAAGCTCCTGCAGCCAATTGGAAGCCACGCCTAGGTTTTTGAACATTTTTGGAAGCCGAACGGACTTCCAGAACGGATTCCGTTCGAGAACCAAGGCACGACTGTATTCAAACAGAAATCAGGCAGAGATATCTCTCTAGCTTCTCAACCTGCTCCTTTTCCACTCCTAGCATCTAGCTGGCATCACTCCTCTCTCCACTCTGGCCTGTGTCTGTCTAACTATCAGCCATTTGAGGGAGGGGTGCCTTCCCATTTCTCATCTGACACAGATCCACTACCTTTGTTTCCTTAATGGCCCATTCACTAAGCTATCACCTCACCAGGAATTTGAATCCTTGCTTCTATTTTAACACTTGCTGGATCCAGGGGTTAGAAGGGTCCCAGCATACAGCCCACTTCCCCCACAAAAAAACTCATAACTATATATATGTTGTCAATCGCAGTTTTAAAACATTCGGGTAATCCAGGCATGATGTCCCTCTCAGGCAATGGGGAGGGTTTAGAAAGTGAAATATAAATGAGCCGGAGTTTACAAGGGACCAAATTGACATTTTTGTATTTGGACCGATCCTTAAATTCATCTCTAATCATTCTAGAACAATAATAAGCCACTGCATTGGCTCCCAGTACATTTCCAAGCACAATTCAAAGTGTTGGTGTTGACCTTTAAAGCCCTAAACTGCCTCGGCCCGGTATACCTGAAGCAGCGTCTCAACCTCCATTGTTCTGCCCGGACACTGAGATCCAGCACCGAGGGCCTTCTGGCAGTTCCCTCCTTGCGAGAAGCAAAGCTACAGGGAACCAGGCAGAGGGCCTTCTCGGTGGTGGCACCCGCCCTGTGGAACCCTCCTATCAGATGTCAAAGAGATAAGCAACTATCTGACATTTAGAAGACATCTTAAGGCAGCCCTGTTCAGGGAAGTTTTTAATGTGTGACATTTTAATGTATTTTTAATGTTTGTTGGAAGCCGCCCAGAGTGGCTGGGGAAACCGAGACAGATGGGCGGAGTACAAATTATTATTATTATTATTATTATTATTATTATTATTATTATTATTTTATTCAGAGTTGCCTTTATTCTGACTGAGGCCACGTTGAGCTTCATAAAAGGTGACTAAATTGTCCCAGTGAGTCTTCAAAAACACAGCTATTGAAATATATCACAACTTCAGCTCAGAACAGGTGTTATAATGAAAGTCATCGTGGAAACCTCCAGAGAGGCTGCGAGGAAGCAGACAAGTTACGTGGACTGCTCAAGAAGGACTGATGATATTTTTACAAGAAACCAAAGGCCAGAAGCCAAGAGCAAAACGCAAGACATTTAATCGTGTGAAGGCAGGTGTCAGGCATCTCTCAGGAGAACGGAAGGAGCTGGAAATTAGAACAGTCGCAACCCCCTAGTTATCCAAATCTGTCTGGACGTAGCCTGAGGAAGGAATCTAAGCCCTGCAAAGCAAGCAAATGTCTTGGGGGAAATGTCAGGATTTGGTATCTTCCCACCCAAATGCTTCAGCCCCCCTGAAATTAAATCACAGTACACTAGTCTTGAGAGTCCCATGGACTGCAAGAATATCAAAGCTCTCCATTCTGAAGGAAATCAGCCCTGAGTGCTCACTGGAAGGACAGATCCTGAAGCTGAGGCTCCAATACTTTGGTCACCTCATGAGAAGAGAAGACTCCCTGGAAAAGACCCTGATGTTGGGAAAGATGGAGGGCACAAGTAGAAGGGGAGGACAGAGGACGAGATGGTGGGACAGTGTTCTTGAAGCTACCAGCATGAGTTGACCAAACTGCGGGAGGCAGTGGAAGACAGGAGTGCCTGGCGTGCTCTGGTCCAGGGGGTCACGAAGAGTCAGATACAACGAAACGACTAAACAACAACAACAAAGACTAGTCTTTGCCAACCTGGGGCCATCTAGATGTGCAGGACTACATCTCCCATCTGCCCCAGCCAGCATGGGCTGATGGGAATTGTAGTCCAAGACATCAAGATGCTTTTGGCTTGGAGAAGGCCGCAGCAAGTGCAGAGCTAGATAGAGCCATGCCTTCAAGCTCAAGAGTTTGTTTTTGTTGACTGATGCTAAGATTTCCAACCTGCTTTCTCTCTCCAGCGGAGGCTAACAAAAACCCCACCTAAAATGCTTAATTATAATAATCATACCAGTGCCACAGAAACCACAGAGCAAATAGCATGACACCACACCTAAAGCAGCGTAAGAAGAACTCAAGGAGCCAGCTAACAAATAACAACAATGCACACAGCAACAGTGTTAAGCACCTGCAAGCAGAGGAGAAATGCTAATTGCTTCGGCTAATAGCTAATTGCTGTCGGGGAAGGGATCGCAGCTCAGTTCTGCAGAGCAGGCACTTTGAATGCGGACCATCCCAGGTCCGACTTAGGACATCTCTGGTTAAAAGGATCAGATGGCGAGGAAAAGACGCCTGAGACCCTAGCCCAGTGGGTTCCCAAATTTGGAGGAGCCACTGCTCCCTTATTTCCACAAACTCGTCCCCAGCGCTGGTAGCCCTACCCTATAGTTGCTGTTGTCACCATCTGCAGTGATCATGGAGCCCAAAAAAGTAAAATCTCTCACTGCCTCCATTTCTTCCCCTTCTATTTGCCAGGAGGTGATGGGTCCAGTGGCCACGATCTTAGTTTTTTTGATGTTGAGCTTCAGACCATATTTTGCGCTCTCCTCTTTCACCCTCGTTAAAAGGTTCTTTAATTCCTCCTCACTTTCTGCCATCAAGGTTGTGTCATCTGCATATCTGAGGTTGCTGATATTTCTTCCGGCGATCTTAATTCCGGCTTGGGATTCATCCAGCCCAGCCTTTCGCATGATGAATTCTGCATATAAGTTAAATAAGCAGGGAGACAATATACAGCCTTGTCGTACGGCCCTACCCTATAAAAAGCGTTATTCAGAATAGCGATTGCACAACCAACTAAGGAAGATAACAGCACAATAACATTCAAAAGCAATAATGATTAATTGCACATTCGTTCAAATTTCCCTTATGGCTATTTGGCTAAATTAATACAACAAAGTGGGTGGACTTGATACCAGCTTTTCAAAGACTGATGGTCATTTATACCTCTAGAGGCAGCCCCCTGTAACCCCACCACCCAACTTAGGAACCAAATGGATGCCCCAAATGGTTACTACGAGCGAGAGTAGAGAACACTGGCCTAGATCAGGGGTGGGGGACTTTCTTCAGCCTGGGGGTTGCATTCCCTTTTAGGCAAGTTTTTTGGGGAGATCCTTTGAGCGGGGTCAAAGCCAAAGGAAGCAGACTAAGATACATTTTACCTTTGTACAGTAGGCTAGTTTTTACACAAAAAGACCCTTTCTGTTCTCCACCCAATGGATCCAAAGGCTCCATTGTCAGGGACATGGGTGGTGCTGTGGTCTAAACCACTGAGCCTCTTGGGCTTGCTGAAGTGTTGGCAAACGCTGATCTGGTCCTGAATGGGGTAACTGTGCCCCTGAAGGACCAGGTGTGCAGCCTGGGGGTCATTTTGGACTCACAGCTGTCCATGGAGGCGCAGGTCAATTCTGTATCCAGGGCAGCTGTCTATAAGCTCCATCTGGTACGCGGGATGAGACCCTACCTGCCCGCGGACTGTCTCACCAGAGTGGTGCATGCTCTGGTTATCTCCCGCTTGGATTACTGCAATGCGCTCTACGTGGGGCTACGTGGGGCTACCTTTGAAGGTAACAACTAATCCAGAATGCGGCAGCTAGACTGGTGACTGGGAGCGGCCGCCAAGACCACATAACACCAATCTTGAAAGACCTACAATGGCTTCCAGTATGTTTCCGAGCACAATTCAAAGTGTTGGTGCTGACCTTTAAAGCCCTAAATGGCCTTGGCCCAGTATATCTGAAGGAGCGTCTCCACCCCCATCGTTCTGCCCAGACACTGAAGTCCAGTGCCAAGGGCCTTCTGGCGGTTCCCTCACTGCGAGAAGCCAAGTTACAGGGAACCTGGCAGAGGGCCTTCTTGGTAGTGGCGCCCACCCTGTGGAACGCCCTCCCACTAGATGTCAAGGAAATAAACAACTATCTGACTTTTAGAAGACATCTGAAGGCAGCCCTGTTTAGGGAAGCTTTTAATGTTTGATGCATTAGTGTATTTTAATATTGTGTTGGAAGCCGCCCAGAGTGGCTGGGGAAACCCAGCCAGATGGGCGGGGTATAAATAATTCTATTATTATTATTACTATTATTATCATCATCATCATCATCATCATCTCCCCCTGAAATGCACCCTCAGCACAGCATGTTGTAGCTGCGATTCCTGCATTGCAGGGGGTTGGACTAGTGTTTCCCAACCTTGTGCCTCCAGCTGTTTTTGAACTACAACTCCCATCATCCCTGACTAGCAAGACCAGTGGCAAGGGATGATGGGAATTATAGTCCAAAAACAGCTGGAGTCACAAGGTTGGGAAACACTGGACTAGATAACTCTTACAGTCCCTTTCCAACCCTACAATTCTGTGCTTCATAAGCAAGCCATTTAGTTGAAGCCTTAAAGGCACAGCATTTTTTATACTGACAGCAGCATTGTTTAAACTCGGCTGCTGTCCAAGCGCCCTGGATTGATTCCAGGCAATGTGATAATTCAGCGATCATTCTTTTCAATATCATTACCTCTAAGCACTTCCGCACTGGGTTTTTCCTCATGCTTTCCTCTTAATGGAATAATGATGATGATGATGAATCTGCACGTGCACAGTTTGGATTAATACCACGCTATGTTTGCACCCAGTCCCACAACAGCTATAGGGTCAGAAGCAGGATAAGGGCCACTTCTGAGCTGGCAATTCCTGTGTAGAACAGAGAGATGGTGCATTGGGTTCCTGGTCCATCTGTCCATTGCGTACCAGCAGGGCTGGGGCGCTGGCATCTCAGTACGAGAACACTGCTGTCTATTGCAGAGAGTTTGGAGGCACCTCCCCATTTAGGGCACAGTATCCTGTGCAAGAGGGACGCAGGTGGGACTGTGGGTTAAACCACAGAGCCTAGGACTTGCCGATCAGAAGGTTGGTGGTTCAAATCCCTGCGACAGGGTGAGCTCCAGTTGTACAGTTCCTGCTCCTGCCAATCTAGCAGTTCGAAAGCACGCCAAAGTGCAAGTAGATAAATAGGTACCGCTCCAGTGAAAAGGTAAACGTCGTTTCCGTGCGCTGCTCTGGTTTGCCAGAAGCAGCTTAGTCATGCTGGCCACATGACCCGGAAGCTGTCCGCCAGCTGCCTCGGCCAATAAAGTGAGATGAGCGCCGCAACCCCAGAGTTAGTCACGACTGGACCTAACAGTCAGGGGTCCCTTTACCTTTATCCTGTGCAAGGGACGTATGAAGGGGGGTGCGGTCCGCCCCGAGTGTCACCCTGACGGGGGTGACAAAATGGCGGGTGGCACTCGTCACAGTGGGGCCTGCAGGGCACATGAGCCACACGTCTCGGCTCCCGCAGGCTCCGCGCTGTCCGCCCACTGCCTCCCCACCCCCAGCTGTAGGGCGGCTGCGAAGAAGAAGAAGAAGAAGAAGAGGAGGAGGAGGAGGAGGAGGAGGAGGAAGAGTAGTAGTAGTAGTAGTTTGGATTTGATATCCCGCTTTATCACTACCCAAAGGAGTCTCAAAACAGCTCACAATCTCCTTTCCCTTCCTCCCCCACAACAAACACTCTGTGAGGTGAGTGAAGCTGAGAGACTTCAGAGAAGTGTGACTGGCCCAAGGTCACCCAGCAGCTGCATGTGGAGGAGCGGGGAAGCGAACCCGGTTCACCAGATTACGAGTCCACCCTCTTAACCACTACACCACACTGGCTCTCTGAGGCCCTGCTGTGCACCCCATCCCGTACGGGCGCCATGCACCAGTGCCACGTCTTGTCCCTATGGGCGCTGTGTCTCATCCCTATGGGCACCGCATGCCATGTGGCACCCATAGGGATGGCACGGGACAACACGGAGCGCACAGCGCCCTTAGAGACGGGGTGCGCCGCGCTGCCCATAGGGATGGCACGGAACGCCGAGCGCACCGTTCTGTCCATATAGGCACCGAGCGCCCTGCCTCTGGGCACTTCACCCCAGGTGCCCTAGGGGCTTCCTCCGTCCCTGTCCTGTGCCTCTTCTGTTGACTCAGATGCCACAGGTGACCCCCCCTCCTCTGCTATTTGGCTTGAACAGTGCTGCTCCCCATGTGACGTGCCCAAGGGGAGTGTTGCAGGAGTGAGTCATCACTGGCAACAGCAGCGGCCCTGGGATGATGAGGTTACTTGCCCAACTCATCCTTTGGTCATTTCTGCTCCTCCTTTGGGTAGTCTTAACTGCAAGTTCAGAAGAGCCTGCCGGATCTGGCGAATGACCCACCTGATCTAGCATCCAGTTCCCCCAAATGAACCCACACCTCCCTATTGTACATGGCTGTTGTTTTGGCTGCATAAGCAGAGCTGCTCTCCCCTGAAGACTGGAGCTGCGATATAGGATATCATGACAATGACATGCCTGTAGCTGCAGCCAAAATAAAGGACCCCTCCAAACGTCCTTTTGGCTGTGCATTCATGATGGTATCGGGGCGTTATCCTGCTTTCAATACTCTCTGTATTTGCAAAAGTTGCAGGTGGGACATGCCGCTTCCTTTCCAATCGGTGCAAGCCCCATTAACCTCCTGCTGCAATCCTATAACTTTATACAATACACGACTCAGGACCTCAATAACTTAAGGACCACCTCTCCCATACAAGCCGACCCAGACCTTGTGGTTTGGAGGGTGACAACACAAGGACGGGCCTTTTCCGTGGTGACTCCCCACTTGTCCAGTGCTCTCCCCAGAGAGACTTGCCTGGCACCATCATTAAATGTCTTTAGGCACCAGACAAAAACATTCCTATTTATCCAGACCTTCAGCCATTAAGCAATCCGCAGCCTTTTGAAAAGGGGGACAGGACTGTTACTATGATTTTTTCTCTCTATCTCTTCTATTATTATGCTATGTAAATTATGTATTTAATGCTGTACACTGCCCTGGGTATATAAATAGAATAAATAAACAAGTGTTTCGTGGGGCAAGGGGTTGGCACATTTTCATTGTGCCCTTCCAGATGGCAATAATGCAATAACTTTGGGGCAAGCATCACAGAACAAGTAGCAAAGCGGAATGATTTGTGGACAGTCCATTATAAATCCACCACTAATGGGCTATTCTTGTGTCAGCAACATGTTGCAGAATGTACTCACAACCCTCCCCCACCCCACAAAAAATCCCCATCAGTAGGGATGGGCCCACAGTGGAAGACATAGGGTGATAATCAATGCTAAGCATTCTCAGACCCACTGGAATGAATGAAGTAACTTAAATACACTCATTTCAGTGGCTCAGCTCTTGGGTACAATTTAGTTGGATGCAACCCGCAGGTCCTTACGCTTTGCAGCACTCTCTATAAAGTTCCAAGGAGGAAAGATTCCTTGGGGAATCCCCTTCTGATAAAAGAGCGGTTCTTATTTTTGATTTTGGGCCAGTTCAAACAATCATGCGCTCTTTGCGACTACAGGGCCTGCGGCAGTTGCACACTGCTAGCACTGCATTATACCAGGATGAAAACACACCTTAAGCAAATGTTGCTCGATTTGCCCCATGTGGTACATATTTTATATCGGCAACTGAATTTTCTAGTGTTTGGCGCTGACATTTGGTTTTAAACAAATGACTGAAATCACACACACTGGGTGGAGAATGGCAGCTGAAGTCATCGGCGGCGGTATCTGTCTATCTCGAGAGACAAGACAGTGCACCTCTGGGGGTGAAGTCCAACTGCTGGAGAATCACAGCGCCTGCTGTGGCTGAATAGATCGGGAACTCATAACTGCTGCCTCCAGCATCGTTTTTGGTGCATTAGCAGCACCAAGGATATGTCCGGGGGGGGGGGCAAGCCTGGGCAGTGTGGCTGGAGGTCTTGTGCTGCCCAGATGACAAGACCACCCTCTCGGCCTCACTGATGGGGTCCAAAAGAAAGAAGAGCAAGACGTTTGGCACCAGCTTGGCTGAAGGAGTTGCCAGAAGGTGTACAAGGCGTCATCCAACAGTCTTAGGGACTCCACACCAGATTTGCGCATGGTTTACTCTTTAGACTTTTCTTCTCCCGAAGATGTCCCATGAGGCAGCAGGTACTGTAGCTGAAGTACATTCAGTTTCATCAGCTGACCCCACCAGTTCTATAGCTATGGATAAGTATTTCTCCTTCTGCTTTTTGCAAACCATTCCGTTCTATAAATAGGTACCATGTACTTAGCCATCTTATAGCACAGGGGTGAGGAACCTCAGGGGTGGGGGCCAAATGCAGCCCTCCAGACCTCACTACCGTCTCCACCCCCATCATTCAGCCCGGACACTGAGGTCCAGCGCCGAGGGCCTTCTGGAGGTTCCCTCATTGCAAGAAGCAAAGCTACAGGGAGCCAGGCAGAGGGCCTTCTCGGTAGTGGCACCCGCCCTGTGGAACTCCCTCCCATCAGATGTCAAGGCAATAAACAACTACCTAACATTTAGAAGACATCTGGAGGCAGCCCTGTTCAGGGAAGTTTTTAATGTGTGACATTTTAATGTTTTTTAATCTTTGTTGGAAGCCGCCCAGAGTGGCTGGGGAAACCCAGACAGATGGGCAGGGGTACAAATAATAAAATTATTATTATTATTATTATTATTATTATTATTATTATTATTATTATTATTATTCCTGGGACCCCGAGCTCTCCCTAGGCCACACCCCTTCTTCCACAGGCCACGCCCATTACTCCCAGGCCACACCCCTCAACATTTTGACACCCTCCTTGAGTGTTTTTGCCTGCACTCAATGTGTCCTTGTCCTCCGATGTTACCCGTTACTTGTCTTGCTGTAGGATACAGAGGGATGTGCAGGTAAAAGTAACTAACAAAGGTAAAATGGGCATTATTTGTTGTGCCCACCTTTGCCCTCTGTGTCTGGCCTGCGGCCCCCCCAGGAGGAAAAACAGCCCCCAGTCTGCAAAAGCTTCCCCAGCCCTCTTGTAATTATTTTTTAAAAATCCAAACAGGGAGCCAGGAGTGCCCCCTTGCCACCATACAGGGGTCGCTTATAGCATGTGTCCGTCAGTCCACGCAGATTCCCCCAGTGATCTTGCAAGACACAGGCCCTTCCCCAAAGCTCACGCCACCTGCAAGGACGGGCATTTTGCTAGCAATTCCATATCCCTGGTGCCACCTTCTCTCTTTGAACACTTATGCGCTTAGACCCAAAATGAAAACCAAGCCAAGCTGCAAACCCAGGCATGTTCATGGCTCACCTGAAAGATGTCGTTGGCACATTTCCTACACAGGTTGTGCTGGCAGGGCAGGATGACCACCGGCTTGGTAAACATCTCCAAACAGATGGGGCAAATCAGCTGCCTTTCCAGGCTATCCATGGTGGGGCAATCTCTAGGGCAGGAGTTGTAGTCCATGTGGGTCGACATGACAAGGGAAGAGGCAAGTGCCGATCTGGAGGGAGCTCCCTGTGTGCCCTCGTGCCAGTCCTGGAGTGCAGCGGTGAGAAAGGGCAAGGGGAACGGCTCATGACTGCCAACGCCTCCATGTGGGAGGCAGCTGTTTGCTCTGATTTCCCCAAGGTCCGCAAAGCTCAGCTCGAATGCTCCAAGAATGTGATGGTGGAGCCTCTCTTGCTCCTGCCGTCAGGGAACAGTTTGCCTTTTTATTCTGCCTCAGCATCCCTGCTCAGACACAGGCGTCGTGCATCGAAGATACTGTTACGTGCCACCCCAATCTCCAAGCAGCGAGAGATTCCAGGGGTTTCAGCACTTGGTTTCCTTAGGAATGAAGGCCAGCAGAGTCGGTGGCGTCTTTAAGATATGGAAAGCGTAATGCTGGTGGTCAAGAAAAGAGGTTTAAAATCTGTCTCAAGGCAAATCTTTAAAAATGTAGTATAAACGCTGACAACTGGGAAACACTGGCCGGCAGGTGCTCCAGTTGGAGAACAGCCTTTACCTAAGGTGTCATGGGCTTTGAAGACACTTGAACTCAGGACACAAAGGAGAAATGTGCTAAGAGGAAGGCACGCTTGGCAAATCCACACTGTGATCAGCTCCCGCCCGGAAGCCTATGTCCCCACTGTGGAAGGACGTGTGGGTCCAGAATTGGCCTCCACAGTCACTTACGGACTCATTGTTAAAACCATGTTTATGGAAAACAATCTTACTTGGCTACGAATCATCGCCAAAGAAGAAGAAGGATATATGGTTTCATTTAAACTTTTAATTGTAATCTGCTTGGGGGCAGGGACCTGCCTTGTGTGCATTTTCCTGTGTGAAGCACCATCTTCACAACACTATAAAGAACCAGAAATCAGAACATAGAGCTAAAACCTCCACCCCTTTCTTTGAAAATAGATAAGGAAGAACCTTATGGAGCAACTTTTGGTTGGGATAGGGGCAATACACAAGGTTCCCTTTGAAGACTGCATGGAAACTGCAGCTAATGCAGAATGCAGCCAGTGGCTATTATCTCTGGTGGGATAGTGTCTAGCTAGTGTGTCAGACTAGGATCTGGGGGACGGCCAGGGTTCGAAGCCCCACTCAGTCATGAAGCTCACTGGGTGACCTTGGGCCAGTCTCTGCCTCTTGGCCTAACCTACCTCACAGGGTTGTTGTAACCAAATGAGCCCCTTAGAGGAAAAGGAAATAGGCTGGTCTTTTTGAAAACATCCACTTCTCCTCAGAATTCCTCAGAAATTTCTGTGGCCCCTCTACACAAGATAGCTTTGCGTCCAAGGGCTGCCGGAGATGGGCGGGGTATAAATAATAAATTATGATTATCATCACAGTTGCTGAGGACAAGGAAGGTGGCTCCCATGCTTGATTTCTTTCTCCTTTAAGTCACAGCATTTTGGTTAATGGCAGAAAAGGCCCTAATCCAGCCTTAAAATAAACATTAAAAAAAAACCAAAAACAGATCAAGAGAACACTTTGCGTGATTTTTTTGCCTTGAAAACATTTATTTTACAACCTTGGTTTCTGATAATTTAGCAGTCTTTATTTTTTCAATTTTATGTTCCTATTCAGACATACAATACATAAATTACATGCTAAAACATAAAATAAATTCCTTCTGCTTGAACTGTAGGTATGTACAGGAGCTCAGTATTTGCGAGTGTTAACAATCCACAAAGTTCGGACAGCCACAGCTACTTACATACAATTTAAAGGATGACCCTTTAAGTAACATAACAAAATATATATATATATTTTCTATGTATATGTATATATATATAATTGCTTTTCAAATGCATTTATACTTTTTGATTGTTCTTTACAACTAACATTTTTCTTAATTTAAAAAAAAAAATTCTGGATTTCCCCTTTTCTCCAGCAAGTACAAGTGCAATATGAGATTCTTGATACATCTTCATCAGGTCACACAGACTTCAGGAGAGGCCACAACAAATCTTACTAAAAATCAACAGTTAAGTGAATGATGGAATCTACCAAACTTTGCTTTCTGGAGCCATGGTTCATTTCAATGGGGCTTGCAAACCTTCACTGAAAGGAACGGCATGAAAGGAGCAAAGGCTGACTGGGCCACAGTTCATCCTAACTTTTTTTACTCATATGCAAGAAGAGGCTGCCTTGAATTGAGCGATAGCTACACAAAACAAAAAACACATACCGTGTTCCCCAATAGAGGAGAAGGGGCAGCAGGAGGAGGAGATGATACAAAAATTAATAGAACACCAGCAGTAGCTGAACAACGCAACACACACGCACACACACACACACAGGACTAATGTGGAAAACGCAATTTCTACAGCTTTTGCAGCTTGGCAAATCTCCAGGTTCATTACATACACACACAGCCCACCCATCGACACACAACACACGGGCGTACCAAAAAGTAAAATAAGATTGCTGAGTCAAAACATTGAAACGGAAATAAGCTGCAGGTCTTGCGCTGTGCAATTAAACAATTTGGGTTGGTTTGCCTCCAGCAAAATACCAAAAATCAAATGTCAAGTGTTATTGTTGGCCTACGGATTAGAATCTAAGAATTAGGCAATGGGACTGCGGGGAGAGGTAAAGAAACAATGGAAAGACAGGAAGGGTCCCTGTCCTCTTCCTCCAACAGGGAAAAGGAGAGGCTGTCTCTGCCATGCCTAGTTTTGGGGTCTTTAGACCGGGGTCCAGCAAGGTTAACCTCGCCTGGGCTGGTTCACTCCCATGGAGATTGCTCTGGGAGCCAGATCGCGTCTGCGCAGATGCGATTTCCAGCGTTTGCATCTGTGCAGATGCAATTTCCGGCACCGCAGAAGCGAGTCCCCACTCCGCCAGTTTAGCGCAGCACGCAGGGACTTGCCAAGCGGGTGGCTCAGTTCAGGGGCGGCTCGTGGGCCATTTAAACAACTCCGCAGGCCCCTTGTGGCCCATGGGCTGCAGGTTGCCAACCCTTGCTTTAGACAATCCCATCGACTCATCTCCTTAACACTCAAAGCTGAATTACCAACAGAAAAGAACCACAGCAATGCAAGCACTCATCCTACGATTTTCCATGCTATGCCCCATTTTGTTAAATACACTGCCTCTAAAAAGAGCTCAGAGCCATGCCCTGCAACTATTTCAGAAACCCCCTTTCTCCCACTTCAACCCCTGACAACCATCCCAGAAAGAACTCTTTGCCTCTCAGGATATTGCTGCCTTCTCTTTGAATCAAGCAGACATGTTCAGGGTTTTTTTTTTTTTTAAGGACATGCATTTGCTGTCCATTCTTGATGTGCTTGTTTGCAGGAGCCAAAATTGCTGCAGGAGGCTCCTAGAATCAGGGCACAGTTCCCACCTCCACCTGTAGCGTAGGTAAAAACTGTCACAAGGGTTGCTGATCGAACAGCAGACCCCCCCCCCCCCAGCAACACCACCACATCACTGAGAACATAATGTGAAACTCTGCCATTGAATAAGCTTGGGCGGGGTTCTCTCATGATAGGTTAGTATGCAATGAAATGTTATGGAGCATCACATTTTATTGACTACTGTGAGGGCTAAAATAAAAGGGGGGTTTAGAGAAGCAATGTTTGGAAATTACTAAGCTGAAAGAAAAAGCTCTTGGTAATATCAGAAATGGCAGAAATCTACCCACAAGTGCTACAAGGATGTTTACGTAAGTGCTTTATATATACATGTATATACAGATAAAAACAACAGATTCATACATACACAGCCTGTGAAATTTATTTAGCATTCGTAGGTACAATGCCCCTTGGCTCTCCAAAAAAAGGATGACTGCATCGCTCATTGCACCAAACGACTTTTTTTTTAAATAGCTGCTGCAGAGGGGATTTGGAGCTCATCTGGAATGTAGAATAAATTAAGACCAGTTTCCCAAGCGACAGTTTTCCTGAACACATCAGGACTTGGCACTTTGGTGTCTGAAAACGTAACATCTGGTTCTTAGTAGCTCTGAGAGCGGTGTGCCTTTTCCACAGCAGTTATATCTAATCAGTGCATCCATGATACATTTTCAGACACGGGAAAGCCTCCCAGGGTCACTCCTGTGTTGGGAAAGGGATGAAGAATCAGCGCTCAAAGCAAGTTTCCGGGTGCAAGCCTGCGGCTTGGCGTGATTTAGTAAGAAGCTTGGAAGTCCAATCAGCAAACTACCAACCTTCCTCAGGTCGCATTAGCCCCAAATTGCATCTCCCAGGTAATCGAAACGGCAGCCCGCCAAGCTCTCCATACCACGAGAAGCTGTACAGATCCTCCCTGACTCTGCACGAGTCTGATGATTGGGCAATAATGAGCAGGTTAACGACAGGAGTTCCTAACACAGCCAGCTCCCTGAATGCGATCTGAGAGCAAAATGGGCAGGTTCATGAAGATGCTTGGGAAAGCTAGCATCACTTCAAGTAAAAATGAAAACACTAATTTAATTGGCTAGCAACACATTTAAGCATAGAAAAATGGTGCAAAAGTTTCATATGCGCTGGCAGTGAACATTCTTCATGTAAGCCAGTGCCAATGGACTTTTAAAAAGTTCATTGCCCATTTGTCATCTCTCGCTTCATTCTCACTAGCGCCAAATGAAAAAAAAGCCATGTTGATTTTAGTAAAGGGGAGAGAAATGCTCTGTGACTCACATATTCAAGTCCCTGGGAGCTGAATTGAGCCAAAGAGCCAGAGCTAGGATGTGGTTTGGCCACCATGCAAAGCGAAGCAGTTACTTATGGGCTTGTGATGGCTTGGTGCATTATATATGCCTATCACAAAGCCACGTGGAACTCACTTTAATTGGCCGGATCCACTGGTTTTGACACAGTTAAATAGGACTGAAGGACAACCTTCTGCAAGTCTTTTAACAACATAATATGGGTTTGAAAAAATGAGAAAGGTGAGCCATGGCAGTCTAAAGGAAAACTGCTGTAAGAGGATGAGGTAGTGGACTTGATAAATAAGACTGAAGACAGATGTGGGTTTTCTTCCAGAAATTTTAAAGGTAGCTTGAAAGAAGGCTCACACTGAGAATCATGTATGCTCATCCCCACTCTCACCTTCTATTAAATGACTTTGGTATGGTCTCAAAAACCCTTAAGTCCTGTTTGTCCAGAGGCAGCAACAAGAAGACTTACAGCAAGTACACAAACGCAATGGAAAGTGAAACTCCTCTCAAATCATTTTCAGCTTTGTTTGCCTCCAGTTGAAGATAGAGCTATTAGAAATTAGAATTAGAAACTTTCCTTTATCTCAAACAGCAAGCAGACTTTGAAAGAGCCACCATTGCTCCCTGTGTCCAGCAGCACAAGATTAGGAGCAGAGAGCAGAGACTGTGTTTAAGACTATGTGAAGCACCTTCATCCTGGCATTTTAGCTTAGCAATTAATGGATATTTAGAACAAGCTTCAGTGGGATGTAAATCTAAAGGACACAATGGCGTAAGAAAACACAGGAAGTACTACAGCTTTACCCCCAAATCACTACTGGAATGATTATGAAATCATTGCCCAACAGCAAAATGATTAATAAATTGATCTACTTTAAGTGAACACAAATAGCGATACAGTACTCTGAACTCCAAGACTGAGAAGGAGAAGGGAGGGGGGAAAGTGCCTTGAAACTCTATTGAAACAATTAACTATGCTAGAGATTTAAGAAGCTTGTTTCCGGTGGCAGCAAACTGTTTAGGGGTTATTACATGTTTGTAAAATCCAGCCTGACACCGGATCATGGCCCAAGTTCTTCACTAGATGTTTTGCTCTGGAGCGCCAATGTTGTTAGGTCATGAAATCAGTCCAAGATGGTCAATTTTAATTATGTTAAAATCAAGACTGAAGACGGGCAGCAGGAGCGCAGCTGAGATCATACTTTACTTTTAGGCAAAGAACTCTGTCACCTTTTATAAATTCTCCATATTACACTCTCCATGTAACCCTCAACAAGATGGATGAGGCTTTCAAGTCTAGATATGTAAATCTGTGTGTGTGTGTCTCCTAACCCCTGGGTGTGGGACGTTGAATAAAACCCAGTGACAGGCATTAGGAATGCATGATAAGCCTGTTTTCGCCTAGAGAAAGATACAAGTCTGAAATATATTAACTTTGAATCATGCAGGTGGATTCAAGGAATATTAAAGTACTGAGCTGTCCAGGGTATTTAGCCGAAAACTAAGGGTGCAATATCAAAACGAGTGTTAACAATGTGTTAGCTTACCCAAATGTTAAGAACTGCCCTTCTGCCTAACCTAAGTAAAGTGAACATGCCATATTGGGCACCTTTGGAGAAGACTGGAGAGGGCAGGAGAAGAAAGAAAAGAGCTGGCTCGGCTTTCAAAAGACGGTTTTGGTCCATTTGGTTAAGAAGCTTTCCAAGATCTTTCCTTTAGTACAGATTTCAGGTCAGGTGTAGGGAAGATGAAGTTCTGCAAAGAAAGCAAACCCTGCTTTTGGGGAAGCAGAATGCATGTAGAACAAAGTCAGGCCTCATCCCACACAATCTGCATTACGAGACTGTGGGATGCTGAGGAGGTGATGGCAGAGCCCGACTGCACTATTTCAGACTGCGGGCAAGGCAAGACATTTCTACAATGCTCCCCAATAAACAGGCAAAGGGCTCAATCAGACTTATGTGTTAATTTTTCTATTTGCATTGACTTTGCTTTTCTCCACACGCCCTGGGGAATATTCATGTTGGCATCTCCCACTTGCAGTCTGAAATGGTACCACCTCAGAATGGTGCGAGAGAAGAGACAGCCACAGTTAATTCCAAAAAGGAGGAGGAGGAGAGACAAAATTGGGGGGGGGGCAGAGAAAAAGGGAACAGAACAGACTGATCTGAGCTCTGAAACTCAAAAGCAGCAGCAGCCCTGAAGCTCAGTGTCCCTGGGTGATGCATTTTTAAGTGGATTGAACATTTTCTAAAATGAGACTGAACAAACAATAGCAGAAAATTAGAGAATATAAGTTGCTGAGATACCTAAGGAAGCCTCATGATGCCCCCACATTCACACACACACACACACACACACACAATTTCCATTCATAATTTTTTTTCCACCGCAGAGAGGGAAACCGTTCCAGAATATCCATCACAAAGTTATCAATGAAGGGATGTAAGCGAAACCCCAAATAAAATAAACATTATCTTTAAAAAGAACACGTGCAAATCACTACATACAAGGAAACAGATGTGATTAGTTATTTGACAACCATTCAGCAATACTAATTAATCAACCACGCAGTGCTCCAATTTTGTAAAGCTCTGCACACTGGTTAGAGCAGATCAGACTTATTGATCCCATTTTAGCAAGGTAGAACAGAGGCAATCAAATTTGTGCTAGGAAGCCACATGGCTGTAGCTACAGATAGAAGACTTGGTGTCTCAGCTCCAAAACACTGTGTTTTGTCTGCTGAGCCAGTCAGCATAGATCTGTTTCCTACATCACATAGCAGCAAACTGAAGCTTGTCACCCAGTGAACACTCAAAAGGGAGCCACAGCCAATCTCAGTCCCCTGATAAGTATGCCTGTACCTGCAGCATTTATCCTAGAAATGTTTTTTTAAGTACTCTTAGATGCATACCTAGAATGCATGTGTAAAGTGGCCTTAGTTTTCTTTTTTTAAGAGGTGCTTGTAAAAATGTAAAAAGCAATGCATATTCAAACAACAGAAATCTAAACTTTACTCGACTATTTATTTGCTTAGACTTCATTCAAATGCGACAGTGGGAGCATACATAAGTTTCTGTTTTCCATGTTCATGCACAAGTTAAAAAAATGGCAGTAACTGATCATAAATAGTGCAGGGGAATGATTAAATTCAAACAAAACTAGTGTGCACTTTAATTTGAGATAATTCAAGTAACGTCTGGTTTTATAACAAAACCAACATTTTGGCCCTCTCCTATACAAGAACATCTTAACTATAAAGCCACTGACACTCAGAAGATGAAACAGATGTGCAGGGAACATTTTTTTCCCTTTAAAAAAAAAATCCCTTCCATGCAACATCAGCCATTTTCAAGGTTAGCTCTTGAGACAGGGGTGTTAGGAGCAAAGGGGCAGTTGGGATATACTGGAAATCTTAGTTGCTATCAAGTGGATGATCAACAGCCGCCTTCAAGTGATGTTTGTAGCTCAACTGTATGGAAGTGTGGTGGCTTTGTGGCAAATTTAAATTCTCTTTGAAAAATGCTCATTGTTTTTTTGGCTGGTATCGCTGCTTAAAATGCAGAATGTATCCATCACACTCGTTGTGATAACTCCTCAATACATTACAACACAAAGACATTTATAACATAAAACTCCACACATGCTAATTTTTTTTCTTTTTTAAAAAAGGAAACGAAATAAGACCAAAAGCTAAACTGCTTTAAATACTGCATGCTACAGTATCATCCATGTATCATCAAGATACGACACTGAAGGTGACAAAAGGCGAAGGGATTACAAAATATTCTCAGCAGGTTGGAGGCTGCCCTCTAATTGTGGCAGGACGTCTCCCTTCCCCGTACTCTATTATCTAATGTCCATGATTCTAGTGCTGGATTGGCCATATTATTTATTCTTATCCATTCTAGTTAACAGTGCTTCCTTAACTTAGTTAAATCCATCGGTATGGTAGCTGGGGTGGGAGTCCGCTGTGAGCTGGGTCGTCTCTGAGACTGGCTGTATCACAATAGGTGTATCTGAGGTGTCTGAAAATAAAAGGAAATCGTGGTTAGAGAGCTCGCTCCTAAAACTGCTGAAAGGAAGTGATGCAATGAAGACCTAAGTGCTTCTAGGCAACCAGGTAAAGGTAATGGTAAAGGGACCCCTGAACAGTAGGTCCAGTCGGGACCGACTCTGGGGTTGCACGCTTATCTCACTCTATAGGCCAAGGGAGCCGAGATAGAGTTTCCGGGTCATGTGGCCAGCATGACTAAGCCGCTTCTGGCAAACCAGAGCAGCGCACGGAAACGCCATTTACCTTCTCGCTGGAGCGGTACCTATTTATCTACTTGCACTTTGACGTCCTTTCGAACTGCTAGGTTGGCAGGAGCAGGGACCGAGTAACGGGAGCTCACCCCGTCACGGGGATTCGAACCACCGACCTTCTGATCGGCAAGTCCTAGGCTCTGTGGTTTAACCCACAGCACCACCCGTGTCCCTAGGCAACCAGGTAAGGGCATCTAAATTTTTTTCCCCTTCATTGCAGCTACAAATGACCAGCGTAGGATTGTGGGGGAAACAGGGAAGTTTGAAAGGCCAACTTCTGTGCAGTTTCTGTGCAGCCGTTAATTTTTAAAAAGTTCCTCCTTCTTAGGATGCTGGTTTGCTTCATTACTTTCCCATCAGTTTCAGTTAAACAGACAGAAGGGTTGTAATTAATTAATTATTTCAACACCATATTCTTAGTTAATGGTGTCCATACAGTGAGTAATATGCAAGGTAGGGGAAATTCCTCCATAAACTGCTAACTGTGTCAACAAATGTTACCCGCATTTCCTCTTAAGGCTACACCAACTAGCTTCAAAAGAAGCATACCCACTGGGTGCCTTTAGACCATCGTTCCATGAATGGGACTGCAAAGATGGAAGGGAAGCACTCTCCAGTTTCTGCCATCAAGCCAGGAGTCAAGAACTACTGGACATTTACACTCTCTGCCTCCTATGGCAAGGAGACCCACCAGCCTGGCCAAACCCATGGATCAGAGAAGGAAAAGCTTGCAAGAAACTTGGCTTTCCCTCTCCCTGCCATAAAGAACCCCCGGGTGCAATTGCCACAAGCCCTGGAACTGCGGAAGTGAGAAGCAGCACATTCTGGCCCCCAACCACAGGACAGGGGACAAAGGGGGTGCCCGGCTGTGTTTGTGTGTGTTTGCAATTCATGTACAGGTATTATGAGCTGGCTCAAGGGCCGTTCCACTGACAGGCAAGTTATAAAATCTTCTAAATGATATGATCAACGAATTTGCTCCCCTCTTCACCATCTTGTACATGAGCAAACCTTGGTTTCATTAAGGGAGATATTTAGGAATCTCCATGAAGCCAGGTCTTCAGAAAAAAACACACATTTGCAGCACAGATATGCTTTTTAGGCACCTCCTGATAAGCTTCAGTTGAAACTACACGAAGCTTCTCCTCTTCCTCTCCCTACTCAGCCCTGTGATTTTGAGACATTCCATGTGTGGCTGACCTGGAGAGCAGAAGACTTACCCCTCTCATCTGACTGTAGCTGTGCCTCCAAGTCTTCGGGGGAGACATAGTATTCCTGCTCTTCACCTTCAGGGGGTTTCGGTTTACACTTTCCACAGCAACAGTTACAGCAACAGCAGAGACAGCAACAGCAGTAGCAGCCCGTGATGAGTCCACAGAACACAAACAGCGCCTGCACAGAGGAAAAAGGAAAGTGTCTCCAACTGGCGCCTCTACAACGAATGCCAACTTAACTTAAGATCTCATGCTTGGGATATCAGCCGCAGAAAAACAGCCTCTTGAACTTAAAAAGCTCGCACCCTCCTGACTCGTAGCAGAAAAGCTAAAATGGGAAGGGAACCTCTCAGGCAAAGGTTTGCCTCTTCACAATCGCATTATGATGGTCTCATGAAAAACTGCCCAAGTGTCGTACAATTGCAAGTTACTATGTCTTGAGGTGAAGCAAAGGCCAAACCCTCTGCTCTAGCACTCCCAAATCACTGCTGTAGTTTATGCTATTGCAGTTGATGGACTGTCCCAGCCTATGGCTTCTCATCAATTACTGTGGGTGGAATTCAACCATGCGCTCTTCCAATCATTCTGTCTGCACAAGTACTGCCAGGTGGAACGACCTCATATTGTGTTCTGGAGCTTCTCCCAGCTCCCCAGAGCCAACTCTGGGGGCGCAGGGCATGCAGAGGGAAGAGAGGGAAGGGAGCCCATTGCAGAAGTCCTTCCACAGACCTTTGGCTGTGGGGGCTGATTAGTTGAATCCCACCCTGTATTCCCCCAAAATGCAAGGCAATACACCCATGATATGCCTCAACAAGCACTAAGATGTCCAGCTACTGCATAAAATAAATAAAATATGCCTGATTTGTACAAAATTACAAGAAAGCTAATCATTTCAAAACTCCTAGATTAGGGAGCTGTTTCAGTTTGCCACTCAGTTATCTCCTCTGTGACGCACAAAAGCTTCTCTCTCACGACAAAGTAGTCAGGAGAAAGCAGGAAAAGAAAGTATCCCAATGGGTGATTCATCAAAACAGGAAACCAACACATTCAGAAAGCAAGTTAAGTGACTTCAACAACTGACACCACATGACACACTGAGCTTTTGATAAAAGACCACACAACCCTTTTTGTACTGTAAACTTGAGTCAAAACAATCTTCTTTCAAACCACAAGGAACCTATAAAAGCATTCCAGGAATTTCAAGAGATAGTGCTTCGGAGACTGCTGCTTGTGGAATATTTCTAAATCAGTTGCCATTTTAAGCCAGAATCCATATTTTTTAATGGCTGCACTTAAAACTTTTAATCGTGACTGGACACCACAGGCCAAAATTTGCGACAGTACTATCATTAGAAAGGAGCATTCTGCTTTTTTTCTCATGCAGGAGGCAATGTCTCCTCCATACAGAATCATAGAATTGTAAACTAATTGTAAACTAAACAGAAATATGTCTGCTACGACAGCACATGCACATCATCTAAAAACAAGAGCAGCAACGTCTCTTGCTTCTGAAACGTTTTTACCCATACACAAATCTGAACAATAGATTATATGAGTTTCGTTAAATTAATTAATGGAGTTCTATAATAGGTTGCAATCCTAGGGCATCAGAAAGAACCTTCTGACAGTAAGAGCTGTTTGACAGTGGAACGAATTCCCTGGGAAACTGGTACTGTATAGACTCTCCTTCACTGGATGTTTTTGAGCAGAGGTTGGATGGTCAACTGTCAAGGTTTCTTTGGTTGGGATACCTACACTGCAGGGGGTTGGGCAAGATGACCCTCAAGGTCCCCTCCACCTCCACAATTCGGTGGTTCAATGGTTCTCTTGAAAAACTAACATACCTACTGGGGAGGCAGCAGAATCGCTCAAGGTTCCTAGAAACTGTTGAAAATTCATCCTGTATGGGATAATTATCGTGCTACACAAAGAACATGTTCAGAGGAGAATCTCTCTGTTGCTTACCTTTGCCCACCAGCTGGATAGCACAAAGTACGTGTTCACATTCTCCTCTCCAAACTGCTCTGCTACATACAGACCCAAGGAGCCATACTTATCATAAATATTTCGTTTTGTAGCATCAGTTAATATCGCATGTGCATTGTTGATTTCTTTAAATTTCTCTGCAGCTTCCGGATTATCTGGGTTCTTATCGGGGTGATATTTTAATGCAAGTTTCCTGTGGAAAGAAGAAACCACAGAAGAACATGACAAGCCTTCTGGACCAGGGCAAAGGTCCGTCTAGTCTAGCATCCTGTTCTCACAGTGGTTAACCAAATGCATATAGGAAACACACAAGCAGTATCTGGGTACAGCAAAACTCTACCCCTCCTCTGGTTTTCAGCAATTGGCATTCAGAAACATACTACTTCAGATAGCGGAGGCAAAGCACAGACATCCTCAAAACAAAAAAAAATTCCTTCCAGTAGCACCTTAAAGACCAACTAAGTTAGTTCTTGGTATGAGCTTTCGTGTGCATGCACACTTCTTCAGATACACAGTGAGGTTGATGGACTTCCATTTCATGCGGCTCAATGTGGTGCCTTCCATAGTGTATCTTCCATAGTGTATCTGTGTATCTGAAGAAGTGTGCATGCACACGAAAGCTCATACCAAGAACTAACTTAGTTGGTCTTTAAGGTGCTACTGGAAGGAATTTTTTTTGTTTTGACTATGGCAGACCAACACGGCTACCTATCTGTAACACAGACATCCTCGTTAGCAGCTATTAATAGCCTGATTAATAGCCTCCTTGAATTTGTATAATCCTCTTTTAAAGCCATCCAAGTTGGTGGCCATCGCTGTCCCTTGTGGGAGCAAGTTCCATAGTTTAACTATGTGCTGTGCAAAGAAGTACTTTGTTTTGTATGTCCTGAATCTTCCAAAATCCCGTTTCACTGGGTATCAATAAATTCTAGTGTTATGAGGCAGGAAGGGGGGGGACCTCTATCCACTTTCTCCATGCCATGCGTAATTTTATAAACGTCTAACATGTTGCCCCTTACTCACTGTTTCTCTAAACTGAAAAGGAGGAGGACTCAAACAAGTTGCATGATCTGCGTCCATCAAGGCATCTCAGAGTTGGGATACTGAGGTTCAGCAAACCTTCACTTGTCATGGTATAGAGATAGTTGACCTGGAAGCCCCATTTGTAAGAGAAGTGGGGGAAGACAGTGCTGTTGGCTCCCTGCCTTTATTCCACAAGGTGCCAGAAGCCCCACCTCCTTTGGGGGCCTCTTCATGCTTCTGGGTGCACCTTGTTTTCCTTTTTTTAAAAAGTAAGGTATGAACGTGTCTGACGCGAGTCTCATGTGGGGGCTCTTGCTGGGGGCAGAATCTGAGAACTGAGTGCAGCAACTCCCAGGCTGCACTTGGTGGCAGACCTGGATCTACTTTGTGCCACTTGCAAAGCCTGGCTCTGGGTTCGGGAGGGAACTTATGGTGTTTTTAACAGGTATCCCACAGCCATGAACTCAAAAAGGTTGAAAACCTCTGCCCTTGGCCATTTTGGTTGCCTTTCTCTGAACCTTTTCCAACGCTACAAAATTCTTTTTGAGGTGAGGCAACCAGAACTATACACAGTATCCCATAGATTTGTGTGATGGCATCAGTTTTATTTTCAATTCCTTTCCTAATGTTCCCTAGAATGAAATTCACCTTTTTCTTAGCTGCCGAACAATATGAAATTCAGGCTTGTTTCTGTTTGGGAAAGCTGTGATATGCAAGGTAAAGCGCACATGTGCGCGCACACACACACACACACACACACGTACAATTCTATACATGTTTACCCAAGTCCTACTGAATTCAATGGGACTTACTCCCAAACATGTATAGGTCTACAACCCAAATCTACCCTGCCCCTCCTATTATTTTCTGCAGCATTTTCCGACACTGCCAATTTTTTACAGCGTACAGCTGCTCAAGTCAAAAAGAGTAAAATTGTTTTGCCCAGATTTAGTCCGTAATGGCAGAAAGCATCCAACATAGGCAATGTAGGGCTGGTTTATATGAAGAGCAAAAGCCCATTAGAAAATGACATGTAGCTGCTACTCTGTAGAGACTGTCAGTTTCTGCTCATAAATATCCTGCAAAGAGCGCCTTGTCTCAAAAGTCACATGAGAGAGATACAACTTCAAGCAGATGTTTGCCCAAAGCAGAGAACTGCAGTTGTCGGTTGACTCCTCCACATCCAGAGGAACAAAAGACTAATATTTCCAGACAGATGCACAGCTACCCATTTACGGCGAGGAATAATATATTTTTTTTCTCAAAAAAAAAAGGGAAGATTCAGTGTGATACAGAACATAGGACGCTGCATTATATTGATGGTACAACGAAAGCTAACACACATTTCCACAAATTTCTGTTCACAAAAGAATACCTGCAGCCAGAATCTCCACAAATCTCCTATTGTTTGCTTCTCTTCTGAGAAATAGTGGGAATACAATTAAAGTTTATTATTTGGAACCCAGCGTTTCCGCCCTGAGTTAGTGCAAACTCAGGAAAAGTAGCTTGCTCACTAAATCACTTACCATTGTGAAAAGGTTTACTGCTGACCCCTAGTGTAAAATTCAGTTCACTGCAGTTTATCACTAGTATGCCCTCTGGGCTCACCCTCGCTTCCCTTTCTTTGTCCTGAGATTTCTTGTTCTTCTCATGATTTCTAGACACGGGTCCGAGAGATTTTCCTTTTGGCCTGCTGCTTTCCCCAGGAAAAAAACACTGTTTACTGCTGAATTGAAACATATGTCAATCTGCAGAAAACTCAATTGACGTTTGTTCCAATTCAGCGGTAAACTGTGGCTTTCCCTGGGAAAAGCGGAGTGAGGAAGAAAAAACCTCTCAGATTCATGCCTAGAAGACTACTGCTGTTTCACCAGCACATCTATTTAGCCAATGGACTTTTATCTTCCACTGTTCCCAAAAAAATTTAAAGCAAGAGCATCAAAAGTTTTGATTTTTTTTTTTTATGTGATTAAAAGTTTGGTGTGAAAAGCAGACTGATCTCTACAGCTAAGATTTATTCCCAAGACAAGACTCATCACGGAGTCACTGGACCTTCTTTTTCCATCGCTGCCCAGTAAAATAGCTGTGAGGAAGACACAACTTTATAAAAGCAGCATTATGTGGACTGACAAGAAAACTGTAGATCATGATTCAAGCCCTATTATGTTCCAAACTTTAGGAGAGATTTTATTACTCAGTGGTATGACCTATGATTGAAAGAGCTGACGTTCTGAAAATATAACTGAACCAATCTCTGGTTCTACTTATCTCAAAATCATCACAAGATACAGCTAGAGCAAATAGTGTACTGTGTAAAAGGAGTAAAGGTAAAGGTAAAGGTACCCCTGCCCGTACGGGTCAATCGTATCCGACTCTGGGGTTGCGTGCTCATCTCGCTCTAGAGGCCGTGAGCTGGCGCCGTCTGGAGACACTTCCGGGTCACGTGGCCAGCGTGACGAAGCTGCAGCTGGCAAGCCTGCACCAGCCCAGCACACGGATACGCCGTTTACCTTCCCACTATAAAGCGGACCCTATTTATCTACTTGCACTTAAGAGTGCTTTTGAACTGCTAGGTGGGCAGGAGCTGGGACCGAAAGACGGGAGCTCACCCCGCCGTGGGGATTCGAACCGCTGACAATACGATCGACAAGTCCTAGGCACTGAGGTTTTACCCACAGCGCCACCCGCGTCCCCCATGTAAAAGGAGTACCGGTATATAATTTTTTCTGCTTTCTTCTACTCAACTACTTTGAACAAGGAAGCTGGGGTAGATTCCTATTACCATGTTTTGTGTTTTTCCCCAGATAGAAACCATAGTTATCTATGTTTCAGATAACCCAAACGGAGTACTAGTAAATAGAATCACCTCACTTGCAGTGTTTAGCATCTCAGAGATAGCAGAAACTTACGGAACGATAATCATGAGGCAAGCTGGCTGTGTTAGAATGTATGCTATGTTCAGAGTGAGCTCTTGGCCTCCTTACCTGTATGACTTTTTAATATCATCTGAGGTGGCGTTCTTGTCCAGTCCTAGAACATGGTACAATGATTCCCCAGATGTAGACAAGGAGCGTTGCCTCTGGTCTCCCATCTTGAGCTAACCTGGAGAGAAAAGAGTATAGGACAAAAATTATAATTGGGCCAAGTACCGGATTTCACACTAGGTGGTGTACCAGGGTTCATAGCCCTGCTCAGCCATGAAACTCATTTGGTGCCCTTAGGAAAATCACCATCTCCCAGCCTGACCAAACTCACAAGAGTGTTGAGAGTAACAGTCAGAAAAACCCCTATGTGCCACTCTAAGCTTCCAGAAGGAAGGGCGTGATACAAAGAAGATAAAATTGGTTTATAATCTCAAGCGTCTTCCAACCCCCTTTTGTAGAGGGTAACTTTAGAAAAACATCTAACATCTCTGAAGATATGACTATGCCCAGTTCGCACGTAACACTACGCCAAACTGTGGCTAAGCATTGACAAGCAAACACGTCGGCACTTGAGAACAAAAATCACTACCCACAGTTTTGCTGCTGTTGCTCTACACAGAGCTAAGTGATGGTTTGGTTAAGCATTTTGTTTGAACCTGACTTGTGGTTTTTCTCCCCCCACATGCTTAGCCACAGTGTGTGAACCAGTCTACTATTTCTTTGACCCCTGCACTACTTGAGGAGCAAAAAATCCCATATCACAGTTTGTAATTGCTGTTTATGTATAGCTATTAAACTCCCGTCAAAACTGTACACAACAAAGGGGTCAAAGAAAACTCTCGCAGAACATAAGCAATATGTTTTGGGTAACCTTAAAAATGCCCGTTAGAATCCAAGCAACACTTTGTAGTCTAGCTTTAGATGCAAATTAATGCTAAATGGGGTCTGGGGAGCTAATAGGGACCCAGTTACCATAATGGGACCATCTAGTACAGTATGCTGCCCAGAAAAGCTCACAAAAATCTTATGATGACTGTATCTAACCATTACTGATATTTCCCTGTAAAGGGTAATCAAGAGATGTTATTCCTGAACATGGAGGGTATGACCATCATGCTTAATAATCAAAGCATGTTTTTTCCCCTCCTTTTTATGGTAATGATCACAATATCATCCTATGGTAGTGAATTCCTTTAGTTAAGTTACATGTTCCGTGAAGTAATGATCACAATATCATCTTATGGTAGTGAATTCCTTTAGTTAAGTTACATGTTCCTTGAAGTAGTCCCCTGTAACCCACATGTTCCGTGAAGGCAGCCCCCTGTAACCCCACCACCCAACTTAGGAACCGAATGGATGCCCCAAATGGTTACTACAAGCAAGAGTAGAGAACACTGGCCTAGATCAGGGGTGGGGACCTTCTTCAGCCTGGGGGTTGCATTCCCTTTTAGGCAAGTTTTTTGGGGAGTGGGCACATGCCAGATGCTTTGAGTGGGGTCAAAGCCAAAGTGAGCCGAGTAAGATACATTTTACCTTTGTACAGTAGGCTAGTTTTTACACAAAGAGACCCTTTCTGTTCTCCACCCAATGGATCCAAAGGCTCCATTGTCAGGGACATGGGTGGCGCTGTGGTCTAAACCACTGAGCCTCTTGGGCTTGCTGAAGTGTTGGCAAGCGCTGATCTGGCCCTGAATTGGGTAACTGTGCCCCTGAAGGACCAGGTGTGCAGCCTGGGAGTCATTTTGGACTCACAGCTGTCCATGGAGGCGCAGGTCAATTCTGTGTCCAGGGCAGCTGTTTACCAGCTCCATCTGGTACGCGGGATGAGACCCTACCTGCCCGCGGACTGTCTCACCAGAGTGGTGCATGCTCTGGTTATCTCCCGCTTGGATTACTGCAATGCGCTCTACGTGGGGCTACGTGGGGCTACCTTTGAAGGTAACAACTAATCCAGAATGCGGCAGCTAGACTGGTGACTGGGAGCGGCCGCCGAGACCACATAACACCAATCTTGAAAGACCTACAATGGCTTCCAGTATGTTTCCGAGCACAATTCAAAGTGTTGGTGCTGACCTTTAAAGCCCTAAATGGCCTTGGCCCAGTATATCTGAAGGAGCGTCTCCACCCCCATCGTTCAGCCCGGACACTGAGATCCAGCTCCAAGGGCCTTCTGGGGGTTCCCTCACTGCCAAATTACAGGGAATCAGGCAGAGGGCCTTCTCGGTAGTGGCGCCCTCCCTGTGGAATGCCCTCCCACCAGATGTCAAAGAGAACAACAACTACCAGACTTTTAGAAGACATCTGAAGGCAGCCCTGTTTAGGGAAGTTTTTAATGTTTGATGTATTACAGTATTTTAATATTTTTTTGGAAGCTGTCCAGAGTGGTGGGGAAGCCCAGCCAGATGGGTGGGGTATAAACAATAATTTTATTATTATTATTATTATTATTATTATTATTATTATTATTATTATTTAGACCTGCTGCTTCTCCATTCCAGTCGATGAACTCCAGGCATTTGCATTTTGAGAATCAATTTCTGTCCATACTTCTCATGGTCCCAAATATTTCTCTTCTCTTGAAGGCTTAGAGCCATAGTGTCTCAACCAACCTATATTCATGGAACAAACCCACCCCCCATCACTTAAATTGCTCCTTTCAGCACCTTCTTCCTCTCAGCCATGATCAGTGACAAAGAATGGGGTAAAAAATCAGTCCTTTATTTTTCCAGGGAAAACTTTCCATTTTATAAGTTCATCAGTAACTATGGATGGCGTTGAACCACAAATAGATTATAGGCAAGCTTGGCAGTTTTACTAAAAACAAGTAAACAGGGCATCAGAAATTGTTCCAATGCAAATTACACTTTGTTGTGCAGATGAATATTTTCCAGAAAATCCATGTCACTGGCCATATAATAATGATTAATTATTTCAGTGTGGGATAGCCAGTATTATGTACAATGTTCTAAAGATGGACATAATTATAATCGTATATAATGGCAAAGAGCAATTAAGAAAAGGAAATACTCAATGCTTTTGAAAGGTACTTTTTCTTTCAAAACAGCACTGAGGGCCTGACTTAATTTTGCCGGACTATAGCACTGGTCACTTGGCACCCAGATAATGAATTCCAGTTCACAGAATATGTTGGAGCCAGATGGCAAATCGGAAACCAGGTAGAAGCTGCTACATGGGCAATTACTTTAAAACCTAGAATAAAAATATTTAGAGTGAGGCAAGTAAGTTTCTGTTGAGACACAGTGAGAAACACGTGAAGCCTTGCTGCCATCTGGTAAGGCAATAATTAGAATATATTTTAAGCACCACTTTCAGGAGCCTGTATTATATGACAGCCAAAAGAGATGTCAAAATTTTAAGCACGCAGGGTCCAAATGGTTAAGGGGCAACAAAACCCTCAAACATTGTTCATGTTGTCAGGTAAGAGAAGAAGCGTCAGACGGCTCAAGGCTCCAAAACTCACAGCAGACCAAGAAGTCTGTCATGCATGTTCATAGAGTCTGAAAAGCAAACTCCAATTCTGCAGAACCCATCTGACATTTCGAGCTGTCCTGTTTGGCTGGGACGCATTCCACAGGTTTAGAAGTGTAATACGGGATTGTCACCTGACTCTGCACAAAAGAGATAATTCTTCTTACAACCTCAAGGTAATAAATGACAATGTCCTCCTGCCATCCACAACACAACACTCATAAGTTCTTACACCTTCCATGACAATAAACCCGAGGACAGAAGCCAGATATAATCATTTCTACAGATTCTATCGTAGACTCCTTTAGCACTTCACAGATAAATTAACCTCTTTCCTGACCTCTTTGCTATCCAGTTACAAGACTAGCTGTTGATACTGAGCTGGATCTTCATGCTGCCACGCCAGCTGCACTTGGACACAATGCTCGCCAAAGGTTAGAATTGTCTTTCTCAACCTGATGCTCTCCAGATGTTTTAGACTACAGCTCTCAAAAGGCCCCGCCAGCGTGACTGTGTGCTAGCTGTGCTTGATGATGATGGTGATGATTTTATTTGTAACCCGCCCATCTCACTGGGTTGCCTTTGTCTGAACTTCAGGTAAGTTCATTTTAATTTTGTCTGCCCTTTTGGTGTAGATTCTCTCTCCCCACCCCATATTTAATTTTATTATATTACTGTTTCTGGTATTTTATCATTGATCACGGTAGGGGGGGGGCTTTTTAGGGCTGAAATGCTGCAAAGTTCCACTTATTATTTCTATACCACCCTTCATTCATAGATCTCAGGGTGGTTTGCAGCATAAAAATACAAGATAAAACCACAAAACTCACAATAAAAACAAGAACAAAACAATAACCCCACCCCCTCTGATACTTTTACCTTCTGAGTATGAGCTTTTAAATCATTTATGATCAGGAATCTTTGCAGATTTGGAAAATGCTATGTTAAAACATTCCAATGCATGATCGAAATGAAAAAAGATTCTCAGCAACCTTTTTTACTACCCACATAACTGGCAGTACATAAAAGAAAGCACTTCTTTATGCAGCATGGTTATACTCTGGAACTTGCTCCCACGGGAGGCAACAACTTCATGGAGGAGAGGCTACTAGCATGTCTTTGGGGATCCTGCCCTCTTCTGCTGACATGACCAAGCGAGCGTAGACATCACTGAGACAGGACATGCTGGGAGAGCACATCTTTGTATGAAACTCTGTCCTGCCATGTGATGCCCCAAACCTTCCTGACGCAGTGCATGTGGAAGGCATTGAGGCATTGCTCCTGGCAGGTGCAAGCTGCCTACATCTCACTACCATAAAATAGCATGCTCAACACGCATGCCTGGTAGACCTTCATCTTGGTATTGGTCATTAGCATCACATACTCCCATACCCTTCTGAAGGGGCGAGCCACTGCCATAGCTGACTTGCCAATACGCTTGCCTAGCTCAGCGTTGATGAGAGAGGTTGCTGGTTACGGTGGAGCCCGGGTGGAAAAAATCGTTTACCGGCTCCCAGTGGAGTGTGGAAGGCTGCAAAAGACCATGACCTGCATCTCAAACACTGGACAGCAGGGAGACCATCCACAAAGCATCACTTGAAAATGGAGCATCTGGACAGGTTCATATAAAAAAAGGCAGTCTTTAAGGTATCATAGACTCAGACTGCTTAGGGCCTTAAAGGTTAAAGTAAGAGCTTCAGAGTGAGCCCAGAAGTAAATTAGTAGCCAGCACAGCCGAAAGAGCACCAAAGTGATGTGATCTCTATGAATGTTGTCCTCTTATGATTCCATGAACGTTAATGCTTAAAACCAACCAAAGAATCCAGTTAATACCTTGATGACAAGCACAATGTTATCAACATTCCCTGGATGTAATTCAGCCTTTCGGGGCATTATACTAAAAAGGCAAATTGATTTACACAGGCAATTAAAAAAACACCTATGCTTGGGTTATCTCCTCGGTTCACATTTTCACGTCCAAACCCCCTCAAAATCAAGCCCAAGTCCAACACAACAATGCTACTAACAAAACGAAGAGCTGCCATTCTTCAGCAGCAGACTCGTTGGGAAAAGACAGGCTGCTGGCTATTTTTGGATTAGGTCATTTCAGCTAGCCCACACTAGATTAAATAGGCCTTTGGAGGAGGTATTTTTAAAGCACGTGGCTCTCAGCCAGCTTAACACTCTCTCTCTCTCTCTCTCTCTCTCTCTCTCTCTCTCTCTCTCTCTCTTTGGTGGCACGGGCCTATCTTTTCTCAACAAAAGATGCTTATAAAAACAAAGCAAAACTGAGCATTATTTGGTTCTCAAGACTGCCTCTTCCAAAGAACTAGATGCATTGCATACCAGAGGCAAATCATGCTCCCATCCAGGTGGTGGGTAAAGAAATTTAGTGGGGTGTGTGAGTGTGTAAAGGAAATAAGACTTGCAACAGCTAGAATAAAAAAGCAGGCATTTTACAAATCCTTCCCCTCCCCCAGCCATGTTAAGATGGGGGAAAGCTATGTGACTCAGTGGGCATAATGATCCCAGATGTAAGGATGGTTTGCATATATGCCTGAAATCCACTTCTGCACTTTCTACAGCAACACAACTGTTCAAATGCAACAGACCCACTGAAACAGGGGCATCTGGGTTTAATATATGAGCTCTGAGTGCACCCACTAAAATCAATGGACATGACCATCTTAAGTTCATTGATTTCAAGTACTCTATGACTTTCTTAGACACAAACCAGAATATCCAATACATTCAATTGTTGTTGTTGTTGTTTAGTCGTTTAGTCGTGTCCGACTCTTCGTGACCCCATGGACCAGAGAACGCCAGGAACTTCTGTCTTCCACTGCCTCCCGCAGTTTGCATTCAAATTTAATGCTAAATACATTCAAATTTAATGCTAAATTTCATTTGCACTGCAACAACATTGTGCTCTGAGAGTTCTGACTGAGGTGCCTTATATTATTTAAATTAAGCAGTTATGCCTTGAGCTCCAAGGCCCAAATGCAGTGCAGGATGAAAACAGAGAGCTGCATCAGCATGAAATTCCCTGCATGTTCACCTGAGATTAACCGGAATTCAGAAACCAAATTCTTTCCCTCGCGGGATGGCATTGACAGTCCTCTTTACACTTTTACACTTTCACTGTTGTGTAAGGTGGATGAAGTATTTTGCTGGGTGCTTGCAAAAGTACAGTAGCTGGGACTGAATTTGGCATCTTAAGGATATCAATATTAAGATTTTTAAAATGAAGTTTCTGGCTCTTATGCCAGCAAAGAGAACATGAGAATATGTGGGCAATACCTGAGAAAATTTTACTACTAAACAATTACCGTATTTTTTGCCCTATAGGATGCACTTTTTCCCCTCCAAAAATGAAGGGGAAATGTGTGTGCGTCCTATGGGGCGAATGCAGGCTTTCGCTGAAGCCTGGAGAGCGAGAGGGGTCGGTGCCCACCGACCCCTCTCGCTCTCCAGGCTTCAGGAGAGCCGCAGCGCCAGCCCCACAAGGTCGGGGGACAGCGGGGAGGCGGAACGCCGCCATCCCGCTGTGGTTTGGAGGCTGACGGCGGGGAGACGCATGCTTCTCCCTGCAGCAAGCTCCGGGGACAGTGGGGAGGCGCAGCGCGTCTTCCCGCTGACCCCGGACCTGGTCTGCAGGTGGGCGGCGGGGAGAAGAGCGCTGCCGGCCCCACAAGCACCTGGGGGGGGGGGAAATAAAATTTTTTTCCTTTATTTCCCCCCAAAAAACTTGGTGCGTCCTATGGGCCGGTGCGTCCTATGGGGCGAAAAATACGGTAATTAGCACTAAGAATTTCCTTTGTATTGAACAGAACATGGCACAATGGGTCAATACATCTGGCTGTTAACTAGAAGGTTGGTGGTCTGAACCCACCCCAGGGACTGCTGTGGACAAGATCCTGCATTCCAACTCTGCAATTCTATGATTCTAAGCACTGAGCACCCACAAGGATTTTTGAGAGTTATAGAAGAGTCCTGTCCCTTCCTTGTTTCTCAACTGGTAGACTTTGTTTCCATTAACAAACAGTCCTAGTTTCTGGATAAAATCTTTGCCCTTGCGGTTGTTTTCTATAGGACAGTGGTGGCCAAACTTGGCCCTCCAGCTGTTTTGGGACTACAATTCCCATCATCCCTGGCCAGTGGTCCTGTTAGCTAAGGATGATGGGAGTTGTAGTCCAAAAACTGCTGGAGGGCCAAGTTTGGCCACCACCACTACAGGATATTAATATCAGCAGTCATACCATCAGATGTCAAAGAGATAAAGAATTACCTGACATTCAGAAGACATCTTAAGGCAGCCCTGTTCAGGGAAGTTTTTAATATGTAATGCTGTACTGTTTTTAACACTGATTGGGAGCCGCCCAGAGTGGCTGGGGAAACTCAGCCAGATGGGCGGGGTATAAATAATAAATTATTATTATTATTATTATTATTATTATTACCGCAATATATTTTCAACTTGTCAAAACATGATGCTAATCTGACAAAACCTAACTACCTACTTTAGTCAAGCTGACAGGGATACTCCAGGGATACTCTAGACTCCTTCAGTTTGGGACAGCGGTTAAATAGGAAGGTCCAACAACATGGGCTTACACCAGCATTGCTCAGAGGATTTCTCAATGCATGCAAGCTATCTTATCCCATTAGCAAATGTAACCTGGAGAAGCAACACGTATCTCAACACAGCAGCTCTCATGAGTCTGCAGATAGTGGACAGATTGACATATAACACCATGGCCTTTTTGATTATCTAAACCTAGCCTCACCAGTTTTCTTATGCAAATCCCTGCCTTGCTACAAACAATAAACTTCCAGAACCCCAAATCTACAAACAAACATGTAGTTTTAGCCTCATTCTGCTTTTGAACGTTCTTGCATTCAAAAAAAAAGTTAGGTGCAAAAATGGAAGCAAAACTAATTTAAATGTGAGATGACAAAAGATTTTCCATATACAGTGGTACCTCTGGCTGCGAACGGGATCCGTTCCGGAGCCCCATTTGCAACATGGGCAGAATGCACCCCACGTCTGCGCATGTGCGGGTCATGATTTGCTGCTTCTGCGCATGTGCGTTATGGCATTTTGAGCGTCTGCGCATGCGGCGAAACCCGGAAGTAACCCTTTCCAGTACTTCCAGGTCGCCGCGGGATGCAACCTGAAAAGATTTAACCTGAAGCAAACATAACAAGAGATATGACTGTAATGGAAAACTTAGAAGTTTGCTTTTCACAGGTAATGGATTATCTAATGTGTACACATTTTATATTCTGCAGAACACCCATATCACTACCTTTTCCACAGATTCAGCCCTTTTGGGGAGCCCTATTTCATGGGTCCCACTTATGTTCTGTACCTTTAAAGAGCATGCCTTGCTACACACTCACCAGCCATCTGTTATGCATTCGAGACAAGGAGGGTTCCCTTGAAGTAGTTTCTCTCCAAAGGCTATGAAGAAAGGTAATCTCCTGGATTAAAACAGCATCACTCTTAACTGTCTACATACCAAGCACTAAGGGTTTATAGTTAGTACTATTGCGGGGGGGGGGGTGAGGGGAACAGACATGCACATATGCTAAACCCCATCATGCTCCACATTTCTTCATTACTTTCATTGTTTTCATGTATCTTAACCAATGTTTAAGTGTTTCATGTCAGACTTAATTTAGATTAACAAACGTCTCTGCTCATTGAGTCACTACAGTGACTCAGAGTCCCTCCTTTATCAGTGAACATCTGTGCCTTCATTTTAATACCCAGCCTCATGGTGGAATCACACTGCACAATGCTAGCTAATTTGGTCGCTGGGGGAGGAAAGAAAAAAAACTACACAGCTGTCAGTCTTGTTTTCATGCGGCCCCCTCAAGAAAATAAGAAGGGGGGCTATTCAAAGTAACAATCCAACACCTTCGAAATCTCTGATATATACTAGTATCTGTGAGATAGAACATCAGCACCAACATATATAACTCTGTAAGGAAACTGCAAGGTCCATATGCTTTGTCATTTACAATAGCCCTCCCTTTACAGCTGATTTTAAGAGTATTTCCCATGTCTAACTAAACAAATTGAAGCGGCTTAACAAGAGTGACTGATCCCAAGTTGCTTACTCTGCCTTGGCAATGAAAACACATCTCTGAAGCCAGCAAGCTGACATACTTCATTAGTCTTCTAAAGTGCTAAGGCAAAAGAACGCCAAATATGCCCAGATTGTGAACATTCTAAGGATCAGGCCTCTATGTGCAGCTTGTACAGCACATGAGGAGCCTGATAAACTTCTTCCTCTGAATTCGCAAAGCCAATGGACCAGGCCTACCTCTAGAACACCTACATGCTGACATGAAATTAAGCAATGCATTGAAATCTTCAGCCACTTGGGTCTTCAATATAGAGCCAATGTAGTATGGTGTTAGAATATTGGGCTAGGACCTGGGAGACCAGGGTTCAAATCCCCGCTCAGCCACAATACTCACTGGGTGACTTTGGGCCAGTAACTGGGGAGGGGGACAGAAATGTAACCCCCCTGAGCTCCTTAAATAAAAATGTGGGCTATAAATGCAGTAAATAATCATTATTTAATATCGCTTTATGTCAAATGCATCAATTCTTAGGCTATGGTCCAATTTCAAAGCTGGCCAGTAACATCTCCCTACCCTTTTGCACAAACGTGTGGCCTGAGACTAGCGACCTCCTTAGCTTTATGGACAGGTTCATAAGTGGCACAAAGCCCCCCAAGCTGATGTTATTTCAGTGCATTGTGTACCAGGCTTCCCACTTAGTATGACCAAATCCTACAAAACTGATAGTGTGTTGCATCAGCCGAATTCCATCTAGGAACATCAGTTTGCAAATCAGTTCCAATTATTTATTTATTTGGTCCACTGGCAGCAGTTTTATCGCCTGTATGTTGTTTTTATATTGCTTTTGTGCTATGCACTTTCTCTTTTCTGTACACCACTTTGGTATTTTCTAGTAGCACGTGGCTTTAAAATCTTGCAAATACAATAAATCTTTTGAGACTTTCTTTTCAACATGGCCTTATAGGACTTGGCATTTTGCATGTTGCCAACTCTCACCCTCCTGCAACATCAAAATATCTACCACCCACCTGCCCAAGTCCCTTGTCTTCCAACAGTAGACAGCACTAGATCTGCAAAGACACACAAGCTCATTCCACAATGCATTTTCGGTTCCTGCATGAGGCTTTGTTCACAAGAGATGCACACTCATTTGATGATAAGAATACAAACCTACGTGAAATCAATGAACTTCAATTCAATGACCATCCTCAACATTGCCAACTGCTAAGAAGCCTGTTGGGTGAAACACTTCCTTTCTTATGAAGCTGAATGACCTGTCAACTACTTAATGGGAGCTCTGATATCACAATGAATTGGTTGACATCACAAAATGGAACAAGCAACAGAAGAGCCAAAGAAATTTTGAAGGAGCAATGAACATCGGTGGCTGCAAAGGAGAGGCAGCACAACTGAAGCTCAGAAGTGATGAAGCCCCAGCAAGATTATAGGGCTGAAGGCTATGACACGGACCATGTGGAAAGGAACCACAGTGACAAAAGGCAAAGACTGGCTGGAGATGACAGTGCCAAAAGGTTAGTACCCCAGGCCCAGAATGAGTGTGTGACAACTAAAATGGAGAAGTACCCACACCTGACATTGGTTTGTCAATGATGGGGGAAAGAGAGAAAAGGGCAGGTGTAGAGTGAGAAGGATAGCTAGCAATGGAAGGGGAAGTAGCTAAAGACCAAAGATATGGGAACTGGCCAGGGAAGAGTAGTTGACTAATGATTGGTGTGGAGAGAGAGAAAAGAAGCAAGAAGGAAGATGGTAAATCAACTGTGGGGCTCATATGGCATAGGGAGGAGGTCAGATACAAGGAGGACCAGTGCTTTTTTTCTGGGGGGATGCAGGGGTAAGCATATCCCTAAACCTATTGGGAATCTAAGTTTGGCCTCTTTGAGGGGCAGCATTTCAATATGAGTAGGAAAATGAGAGTAACCCTAAACATTTTCTTTAGAAAAGAAGCACTGGGAAAGACTATTATGAAGAGAATGAAATGGGTAGTTGGGGAAGGGCTACCTTGGGTGGAAGCCATGGCTCAGTGGCCCAGCACATGACTGGCATGCATAAAAGGCGTAGGCTGAGTCCCCAGCATTTTCAACTAAGCAACAAAACAGATCTCTCTGCCTAAGGCCTTGAGAGCTTGCTATCAGTAATTTATTTATTTTATTTGATGTATTAAATTTCTATACCACCCTTCATCCGAGGATTATAAGGTGGTTTACAATATGGAAGCACATAAAACAGTAGCGAATAAAAACAACAGCCCACCCCCACAGCAGATTGTATTGGATTAGATCAATTGGGAGAAATGAATCGGAGTGAGGCAAAATCATGTGTTCCTACAAAAAGAGGAGCGACCAAAATGCAATAGATGGAAACAAGCAATGGGAACAGGTGGTTGGCAGATGGAGATTAATAAAGTTGGGAAGACGGCCTGCATGAGAGCTATGGGCATGGCAAGCTCTGTCCTATGTCTCTGAGGTGCTTCAAGTGCCTTGACAGCTCAGCAGTAGCCTCAGCATTCCCTTGTACCATTCTCCTCCCAACCACCAAAGCTGGAGAAGAGGATAATCCTCACCCTCCATCTCCAAGGTTGGAAGGAAGGCTGGGGTTCATTACACTCATCTGAGTATGATGGAACATTTGCCACAGCAAGCACAACTGCTGGCCTATACATGCAGGAAAGGTTGTGAGACTGAAGGGGATTCCGTTCTCGCCTCTCAAAGTAATAGCTTTGTTAATTTCTGCTGGTATAGCATATTCTTATAAAATGCCAACGCCTTTTAAAATGCTAGCATCCCTTGTGGCTCGTTTTGTAGCTATACACATAAATAGCAGCACACTAATCTCTGGTATACAGAATTATGCTGCACAAAGTGCTCCCTGTAAATAAATGCACAGGTGGCTATGAATAAGAAGCCAGCAAAGAAAAGTACATGGCTCAAACCATCCAGGAATTATTCCGAGGGGGAAACGGCTCCCAGCCCCAAATTAACCATGTCAGAAAGTATGCCTGCTTCTTTAAAGAAGCATTACAGAGGGATCACCTAGGGCACACTGGTATGGCACACTTCCCACTTTAGCACAACAGTGCTGCATCAATTCCTTTAAAAAAAGAGCACAGGACAAACCCATGCCAACTCTGTTCATTGAGCTGTACAGGCTGAAATAGTCCACAGAGGTCCCAGATGCCCTTCTTCGAGATAACAGGTAAAAGGCCAGTGTAGTTTTGAAGTCAATCATGTGTGGATTGCATAGGACAGATGTGCATTAGACCTCCCTGAAATCATTTCTGCAGACATAGCTAAAAGATAGCTAATAGACAAAGCTAATAGATACATTAGCTAAAAGATAGCTAATAGACATAGCTAAAAAATAGCATACACTGATCCACGGCTGGTGGGGGCTTGAGTTAAGAGAGGAAAAGAGCCCATAGTTCAAGCAATGAGGAAACCCAAGCATCTAAAGGACTATGTTAATCAATGGTAAACTAGGAGGGACCCTGACTTTATTAGACTGTTATTTCAATGTCTATTAGTTACCGTAATTGTGCATGTCACTCTTTATTGCTCTATCACTCTTGAGAACTTAGATGCCAATGCAGCATACCACCTTCTACCCTTCAAAACTAGCTTTGCACTCTATTACAGATTTCTCAAACTGCATGCATGACAACTACTATATTTTTCGCTCCATAAGACACTTTTTTCTCCTAAAAAGTACAGTAAGGGGAAATGTCTGTGTGTCTTATGAAGCAAATGCTGCACGGAGGAGGGACGGATGGGAGCTATGGCTCCAGTCCGTCCCTCCTCCGCAGCTCGCTTTAAAGCAGCAAAGCGGGACAGGAGCCACTTACATGGGTGTAAAGCAAGCACAGTGGTACCTGTGTAATCCCTCTGCCCCCGCACTCAGCCACCCCCTTGGGATGACGCTCGCGTGGGCAACGTACCACGTCCCCACAGGTGACGTGCCGCCACGCAAGACCCTCCCTCCACCACTGGTCTTGCCGGGACAGTAGTGCCTTCCTTTACAGAAGTGTGAAATTTGAAGGGCAGCTGTGGTTTGGTCCTTGTGTTGTGTACAAAGGTGTGAATTAGGTAGGTTAAACTTTAAATGGGAATTGAATCAGATTTCTCCCTCATTCCTCCCTCATATGAAAGACTCCAGAGCTCTCTGCAATGAACAAAAAAGGAAGAAAGTCCCACTTCTTTTGGGTTTATTAAAATAATTGTGTGGGGCCATACCATACAGTCCTTAGATCTAAGGGACTCAATGCGGGAAGCTCATATATTTCCATTGCCTGCATCCCTTACTAGGGGATAAAGTCTCTCTTCATTTGTTAATAACAGTGGTGATGGTTCTTAATGCCACTGTTGACTGCTGTTCACTTTACATGGTTGAAATATTAGTCTGATATACCGGTAGTTTATTAAATAGTATAGTACAACATTTTATTCAGAATATATTTTTTTCTTGTTTTCCTCCTCTAAAAATTAGGTGCGTCATATGGTCAGGTGCGTCTTATGGAGTGAAAAATATGGTAGCTGTGGAAACAAGGGATGAGTCTTGCACACCAGCACCTGTTAAATCCTGTGCATTCAAAGGTTATTGTTCCAGAACTCAGGTCACATTAGATGTCAGAACTCCTTAGTCTTATTTAGTTACAGAAGTTTTTAATGACTGGTGTTTATAATGTATTTTTAATCCTTTGTTGGAAGCTACCCAGAGTAGCTGGGAAAACGCAGTCAGACAAGCGCGGTATAAATAATAAATTATCATCATCATCATCGTCATTCAATTTAAAACCTAGTGATGTTAAATTCTCAAGAATAATCTTTTGTAGAATATTCTCAAGAATATTCTCAATTAATGAGAATATTGTACCATTGAATGGCACTACAAAAACCAGTTACTGACACTAAATAAAAATATAGAAACGTCAACTGTTTAAATGAAGACCACCTTACATGCTGCTACACATAATTGTATAGGCCTAGGTACTTTAAATGTACAAAGCATTAAAGGTACTTTCTGTAAAAAAAATACCATACTGTATGGCCAACGGTATGAAATTGCTAAGAATAAGGTCATACCAAAATGGGGAGGGGGGAGGCTATTACATATAGATGCAATACATACAAATTCAAATGTTCATCGAATTATGTAGCTCACATTCCAGAACTACCAATGGTGAATGACACAATGCCCAGTAATATAACTGGATCAAAAAAAAAATCATTATTCATTACTTACACTGGCAATATCACAGCTTGACTTATTATTTACTAGATTTTTTAAAATGTTGGTTGTAAAACTGATTCTTACATTAGAATTTACAGTTTGTGGACAATATTGTCCGGAGAATTTTCTAGCAAAGAATATTCTCGAGAATATTCTCATTCTCCGGAGAATACTCTCACCTCAAATTACTATTAAAACCTAACTTTGCAATGCACATTTTGTTATTGTAATATATTCTTTTACTGCACCTTTGAGGAATAAGAGCTCTCTGGCAATGCAACTCAATCTCTTATGTAAAACTGCAGATGCCCACCCTGAACTTTTGAAACAGCGATGGCTACAGGAATGAAATTAAAAGGGTTGTTTCTCTTTCAGTCAACTATTTAATCAATAAAATGACTCAATAATATGACAGATTACTAACTATTGCTTTTTCCCAACCTGTAGTGCCAGTGCAGGATCAAACATACAGCCAACCAGCTTAATGTTAATTAAAAATAAAAGTTAAAATCTGGCAGCTTTCAAGCGTAGCCCAACTCGTGTATAATACCTTTATAAGGCTAATCCAAGATGCAGTCCTTGCAACTAGTGCTAACTAGAAAGAATTCTCATCCTCCACTTCTACAAACTCCCACAAAGCAATGATGGAATCTCTCTACCTGCTGCATTTGAAGGGAACCAAACTGCTTTCTGCTCCTGCCACATCATCTGCCAGAGATCTGAGATTTTCAAACTCTTAACAGAGGTTAAGAGGCTTCACTTGCCTTAACAAATCCGTCCTTATGAAACAGCAGAGCTAGATCCTAGATGTGGGATCCTAAAAAATCAGCCTTCAGGTTCCAGAACAGGATTCTCCTAAGGACAAAGCACAGGTAAACAATATATCAGATTGCTAATAATACACTGTGTGTTGGGAGAACAGAGATGGGGCAGAGAATATTTAACAATGTCAAATGTTTATAATCACACTAATCTAATTCTTTCTTGCTTAATAATAACTGATTTAAATGATCCAGAAGACAGTTTTATGACTTTACTCATTGACAGAAAAATATAATCTCCAGCAACTGCAGTTTGCACAGCTAATGCATGCAAATTTCTACAAGCAAGTAAGAATGATGGGGGACTTGGACTTCCCATTGATGTGAAGTCTCTTACAGCACTAGAATTCAATATGGTCAGTGATAATATTCAGCAGCTTCTAATTTGTGCAATTGATTAGAACAAGCAGAATCAGATGAGCGAAATGACTGCAACCTTTCAGCAAAATCCCACATGAAAGATTTTAAAGCATGAACTAAAAGGGTTTGGCAAGAACCTTTGGCCTTTGCCACATGAGATACTCTTACAAGTAACCCTAAAGAAAAAGGCATTTCAAGTGATTCAAACAAGTATACCCCATTGTTTTGGTGGTTGGCATCTGTCTGTCTCGGTAGACAACAGAGGGGTACACCTTTGGGGGTGAAGTCAAACTGCTGAAAAGGTCGCAGCGCCTGCTGTGGCTGTAGAGACCAATATGGGAGAGACATGTTTTGTTGCAGCTGGGGCAGTTGAAGGTGCCCAGTTGTGCTGCTGCAGATCCACCATGGTGTTTCATTGTTCTGGTTACACTTAGATTAAATGGCTGGTTGACAAATAACATCAAAAGGTAGTACACCATGAGGTTTTGTAGTGAAATCTGTAATGTGCAATGAGGTTCCATGCATTAGTTTCACTGTAGAAAACAATGCTGTGGGTTGTCAGAGCCACAGACAGCTCTCTCTCTCTCTCTGTTTTCATGGTTGAGAATGCATGGTGATGTAATTAATTAGCCATCCAGCTAAAATTAAAAAGGAATAAAACTAGATTATTTTTTTAAATGGCAGCAAATGGGTGTAAAGGACAATAAATGTTGGTAGCGAGATAAAAAGGAAACTCAAGACTGTCATTTCGGTTACAGCTTACATGTATTTATGTGAAATCATGACTGTGCCCATTGACATCTTGAAATTGGTAAGCTAATGAACACCTCAGTGAGATAAAAGGCTATTTATTCCTATTCAGATCACAGGTGATTAAACTGAAATCCATTATCAGTTGTATTTCAGGAGTTTCACACTGGAGTCTCCCTTTGAAGTATCTGTGCTCAAGAATAGCCACCTTAAGGTCGGTAACAGTGTTCCTGGGAGGTTGTAATGGTCTCCTACTGGTTTCTATTGCCCTTTTTATGTCAGTTTTTTGTCTATTTACCATCATTGATGCTTACTGCACATGTCAGCAAGGAAGGAGCACATAGCCTCCCTGCTAGGATGGAACGGTCTCAGATCCCAGCCTACTGACAGAGGTTTGGATTAAAATAAAGCTCTCTGTTTACTGAATAATCTTTCTGTTGTTTCAAATACTCTGACTATATTTTCATAAACTGCATTTTATACAGTGAAGAGATTGGTCCCTCCCCTACACACACATCCAAATGAGAGGAGAAAAATCACAATTCAGCGTTAATGCTTTGAAATCTACTTTTCTTCAGTTCCTCCATTTGCACAGAATTTCTGACTGCACTAAAACTGCAGGTTCTACAATCACATTTTTTTCTTTAAACTCATATTACTTGCCTTGAAATTAATAAACTATCTTCATATGCTAGAGGGGCAGTAGGTATACAGAGAAAATTATTGTCATCCTAGGTTGCTAACAGCAACACTTGGCCTTTAAAAAACTGATTGATTTGTTGTCAGCTATGCCTGATGCTATTAACAGATGGAGGGGAAACTAAATTCTACTCACAAGGAGATGCACTAAAGTTAGTGGTTCCAAGTTAGTCACATCCACTTATTTTAATGGATCTACTCAAAGTATGTCTAACAATGGATACAACCCAATGACAATATTAAATATTGTTGCTATAATAAATTTTGAAACATGAAAGTATTTTATCATATTTTTTACCCAGCATCTCCTCCCATAGGAGCCCAGAGTGGTACAAAATTAGATAAAAACAATCTAATTAAAATACTGTTAAGAAGCATTTTTATGTGGGTATCAGTAAAAGAGTTTATATATGCAGTACAAAAAACAATGAATAATAGGTTATCAACCCAAATAATCCTTGCCGAAGGTCCAGGCAAAATTACATCACCATAGGAGACAAACACAATTCTACAGGGGGAGAGGTCCAAAGTCAGGGTGTTCCTGCGGCGGTGACTTAATAGGCCATGCCCAATGGTGGGGCTATGAATAAGGCCTCCATCACAGATCTTAAGGCACAAGTCAACAAGTATTGGAAAAGATGTTTCTATAAGTACTAAGGCCCTAAGTTGTCCAGGGCTTTTAATACTAAGACTAACACCTTGAACAGGAACCAATAGCTCAGAGGCAACCAGTACCATGCTTTCAGGATTGGCATTATGTGATCCTACTTTGTTGCCCCGTTTATTGGCCCTAATGAAGCCAGTCACTGCCCCCAGACACCAGCTTAGGACCTGGATAGTCTCTCCTGTAAAGGTAAAGGTTAAGGGACCCCTGACCATTAGGTCCGGTCGTGACCAACTCTGGGGTTGCGGCGCTCATCTCACTTTATTGGCCGAGGGAGCCGGCATACAGCTTCCAGGTCATGTGGCCAGAATGACTAAGCCGCTTCTAGCGAACCAGAGCAGCGCACAGAAACGCCGTTTTACCTTCCCGCCAGAGAAGGCACTTTGATGTGCTTCCGAACTGCTAGGTTGGCAGGAGCAGGTTCCAAGCAACGGGAGCTCACCCTGTCGTGGGGATTCGAACCGCCGACCTTCTGATCGGCAAGTCCTAGGCTCTGTGGTTTAACCCCCAGCGCAGCAGCATACCAGTATTCCAGTTAGTAATGCAGTCCTTCCTGTTTCAACGACCCAAACTTCTTGTATAGCGGAAATATTGGACATTTCTACAGCCAAGTTCAGCATGCTAGGTTTTAAATTATGGACATGTTCATCAGCATCAGAAGCAAACTGCTAGCATCATCAGGCTGGCCGACCTCTTTCAGAATAGATCCCAAATGAGAAATGTTTGCCTCAAAACTATTTTTCAGCAGACCTTGGAGCTTTGTATCAATCCTAAACCACCCTGCCTTCACCCAGAGGAAAGAACACTGTTGAATCATATCAAGTACTGTCGAATCATAACTTGGAGAGAGACAAAACACAAATGATTTGTTTGGTTGATTCAAATCATCCTTACTGCTTTCTGGGTGCTCTGTTGTTGAGCTCTTTTGAGAAATCCACATGGGAAGAGGCAATAGCCAGGTCTTCACATCATAGTAAGTGTGAGAGTGTGTCTTATCATGACCATATAAACACGCTGGCTGCCCACAAAGAGCCTGCAGTCGCTTTGCTCCCCCCAGAATTTTTAGTTCAGCACAGGATGGTAACTCAACCAAGATTTAGCTTACAGTGTTGTGCAAACCCAGGATTGCGGTTAAAGTCTCTCCTCCTCAACCTTGGCTACAAATCATGGTTTAGGAGGAAATACTTTAACGGCAAGCCTGGGTTCAGATGACACAGTATGCCTACCCTTGGATTATTTGCCAGTCCAATCTATACAGTCCAGAGATGAGCAAAATGGCTGTTGCCTTCTTCACAGAAAATAGTGTATATATACACTAAGCCATAGTACAGCTTAGCGTGATATATGAACATGGCCAATCTGTGTGTTTAGTGGGTCTCTTGGCCTAGAAACACACTATGAGAAGCTGAGGATCCAGAGTTGTTTAAACTCATTTTTCCTAGGTAAAAGGTTATGTTTCCATCACCTAATTGGAGCAATCTAGTACATACACATGCACACAATTTTTCAGCTTAATTATGGCCCCCAACTAGCTCACACTAAGACATATTTTTAACCATCATCATTAACCTTGTTTCACAGGTTACACAGACTCTTGTGACAAGTTTAACTACCGCTGCCCAAATGTTGTTGCTCTAATAAGCTTAGTGGATTAAAATTTAGCCATTTAAGTCTAATTGACCAACTTCTTATAAAGGCCTGTGACCTTGTACTCCATGTACATATGACACACTGATATTGAGTACAAGTAGACATAAGAGGGACATCACACCGTCATGCTTTGGGGGCAGAATGATTTAAACCACACCATGGCGTGGTTTGGGACTCCTCCAAGTGCACTTTGTCCCTGAAACAGCTTTTGCCTCTCCTGTTATAAGTGAACTCACCCCCACCCTGAAAACACTGGTAAAAAGCATTGAGGGAGCGAACAATGCAGGGTGGAAAGTTTAGTTACCTCTCATGCTGCGCATGAAAGGCTCCCTCCTTATGCACACTCTGAAGGGATTCAGTAGTAACCCAAGCATCCTTCACACCCCCACCCCCACTGGGAGGGGCTTTCACCAAAGGTAGAATAGCAGTTACCATAGCAAGTAGCATTCAAACTCTTATATGACACTACAAAAATTAAGATGTTAAAGAAATTAAAGATTCAGGTAGGTAGCCGTGTTGGTCTGATGCAGTAGAAATATATACTGTATAAAAAATAAATTGTCCAGTAGCACCTTAGAGACCAACTAAGTTTGTTCTTGGTATGAGCTTTCGTGTGCATGCACACTTCTTCAGCTTATTTAAAGAAATTAAATTCTTTAGAAAGTCCCAAAGCTTTCCATTTCACAGACTAAATTACTGAATTGGTTAAATCAAAGAACCAATGAAGTATTTCTTTTGGGGAAAGATATTAAAAGAAAAACACAAATCATCTAGAAGAGAGCGCTTTAAGCTGAGCTGCCTATTGACTTATTTCTAAAATAAGTTTTTTTAAAAACTACATTAGGATTCTAATATAAAAAGCAAGCAGAAACGGAACTAAAGAAGACGAACATCAGTTGCCTCCCAGCAATGACAGGCATTAATATCATGCAGGTGGCTTTGAGTGGATGCTGGCTGGTTTTTAATATATCAAAACCGTGCAAGAGTTAACGCAGCATATTATCACCTCAGTGTAGGTAAATATCCCCAAAAAGCTGGGACCTAATTAAATATGTAACCAGCCCAGGTTATGAAAAAACAGTGCCAAGGTAATATAGATGGTTCGTATCCTTCCGAAGGAAAGTATCCTGTCAGGAGAAAAAGAAATAAAGTACTTCTATATACTGAGAAATAAAGAGTCAGCAGAAACCCACTTGGAATAGCCTAAAGATGGAAGGTAAGAAACAACTATAGCTACAAAGACATGAAGAACTGTTGTTATTTGACCTAAATATGAATTATATATAAAATCTAAAGCTGAAACCTCCACTACAATGTGAACATGTCAAAATACATTAGCAATATACTGTTTATTCTATCAGCTAAACAGCAGATACACGCCTGCTGCTCGAGAGCCGTTTGACTGACGTGATCCTGAAACCCGCCTGCTCGCATAAAAAGCCTAATGCTTTATTCTGCCCTAGAATCACCAGATTATGAATGTGAAACGAGAGCGCTAAGAGCAGAGCTCAGAGACTGTGACATCAGCAGCACCAGCAGAGTCAGAGTGACTTCATGAGACTGCGCACCACGGGCAGCAGCGAGAGGCCTGGCAGGGTGTCAAGTGCGCAAGAAGATGCGCCTCCAATGTGGGTAAGCTACACTAATACCGGAGCAGTCTTTCCAAATGTAGTAGCAAAGGAAACATCCAGCCAGGGCCTATGCAAAGCAATGTATACTGTAGTTGATGGTTTTTCCTTTTCAAAGGTGTGATTAATAGGAGAACTGGCTGTGTACAGTGTCTTGAAGCAAAATCTCCTGACAATGAGCTGCAAACAAGGAAGCAGACTTCTGCTTCTACGATGGAACTTCACCCTCCTCTGTGCTCCCCGTTCCCATGCACCCTCGAAAATCTGTTCAAATGGGTTTTGGGACCCTACCGGTGAAGGTAAGAATAAGATCCAGCAACTAAAATGGCAGTCAACGTTTTCATTTTTGGAAAACTTAGAAGTTTCCCCACCCCCTTTTTCCTCTAACTCACTAGGACACCTTCAAAATCCCGGAATCTCAGGCACACATAGGGCCAATGATTTATATGCATACATTATAGATGCATCAGACAAGAGTAAAAGAAAAACACACTCCCTCCTTAAGTTTGGTTTGCTGGTTTTTTGAGAAAGGAGGCTGTTTACAAAGGGCAAGGATGCTAGGTGGAAGTGTGAATCATACTATTTAATGTGCAATGTTTCCTTATAGCCACCTGCAAAAGACCAAGGGAGAGAATCCAGAACAGCAACCATGTTAGCACATGTTGCTAACAAGTGATTCTGGCATGCATATGCAATTTTATTAAATATTTTAAACTGTTGGTTTTACTTATATATTTTCAGTTTAACTTGCTTTTAGCTTCAGACTTTTATAAGTAACTTTCACATACATTTTATATTTTATGTACCAAGCTCCCATGGATGTAACTCAGGATTCTAGTAAAAAAAAGCAGAGTAGGTCATGCCAGCCTTAAGTCTGTCTGCCTCTGTTCTACAACCAGGAACTTCTCTACTCTACCATAAGGGGATGACTACTTTAAACAGATAAAACCACTAAATAAGATCTGCAAGAACAAAAATATGACGTGACTGATCCCTTGATGGTCCAGCTCTAGGCAAAGGACAGATAAGGACACAGAAGTTCCTGTGGGAGGTTCAAGACAGAAAACAACACATGCTTAATTCATTGAATTCTTCATCACAGGATGTTGGAAAGACCATCAGCATATCCTGACTTTTAAAAAGGATGACACAGAAGTATGGAGCTATATCAAATACTACTGGTCATGTAACCTATAAAAAGGACCCCATGTTTGTAAGAGGGTCAGTCCCAAAATACTCTGGGGTAGATGAAAGTGCTGCTGCTCAAAGGTGAATCTCAACCAGCCATCTTTATTTGGAATGGTGGGAAATTAGTTGCTTAGTGAATAGAGTGCGGGCCTGCAAGGAAGAATGGGTATTCCAATAAGACTATGAATGAGGTTAGGCTGTCAAACTTGATGGCAGCTCCGAAAATAAAGAGTGAGGAGTCACTTAGTGCTAAATGGGGACTGAAGGCGGTTGAGAGTAAAGGATTCAAAGACTATGTTTAGAAGACTGCAAACTCTTCGCAGAGTGCAAGAGGGTTTTTTCCTTCTGGTTCCTGGTATTGCCTATGAGAGCAATACAATTGAGAATTTCTGACATGTCACTGAGAAGAACAAGACCACTGAGTTGAAGGTTTACCCCAGTGCTTACCTCATGGGAGAGTAAGTGTTGGACACCATCTGTTTTAGATATTAGATTGCTATCAGCTTGTGTGCTAAATAGCTTTCTCCTCAATTAATAGGGCACGGTCCGCACCAAGTGACCTGCCATGGGGCAAACGTCAGCTTGGGGAGGATATATTTTAATTGGTAAAATGACTGCAAGGGGAGGGTTAAACTCACACTCCTCCCGCATCTCCACTGTTTCAATCCGATTTGGAACTTTCCAAAGTGCTATTAACTTTTTAAAAAAACCCAGACAAACAAACAGCGAGAGATCCTGTTCACCAATCTCTAGTCCTGCCATAAGTCAGAAGGTACTGGTATATTTTGACATGTCAAGACAGGATACAAGGAGGTAAAGCCTGGATCATCATTCCAACTGCAAAACAAAGGAAGGTGAATTGAAGTGGCACTGGGTAGAAGGGAAGAAGGGTGTTTAGGCAGGAATGTGTCTAGGCAAAGTACACACAGAGAAAGAGGAGCTCAGTTCCCATTCTGCCAGCTGTTTTAGTTTCTTCTGCACAAGGGAAACCGAATCACACACTACAGTGCAATGCTCATGCATTTTTGTAAGGGTGTGGCATTCAAAAGATTCTAACCTTAGCTGTGCTTTTTTGCCACTTCAAGTTTCTTCAAGTTTTACAATGCCAGTAAGAAAAGTGTACATTGTGGTCAAATACTACCAGGCAACGCAAGCTCATAAATGAGATAAAGTGTTCTGCACTGCATGTACTGCCAACTGAGATATTCTTTCCTTTCATTTTCTCCCATTCCTTTGGCTTAGAAACAGAGTACAGTGGAACCTCTACTTACAGATGTAATCAGTTCCGTAAGTCGATCCGGCAATCGCTTCTGCGCATGCGCAAATGGCAGAAGCCGTTTCTGCACGTGTGTGAATCACTGCAAACCCGGTATTTACTTCCGGGTTGGCCAGGGTCACAACTTGGATTGGGCCCAAGTAGAGGCTAAGTAGAGGTTCTACTGTATTCAGGTTTAGAACACTCCACCCAGGCTTAACAAAAAAAAAAAAAAAAAAAAAAAACAAGGGCTACAGGGCTGAGGAAATATTTCAGGTTTCTGGACAACCTGGAGATTATTCCAACCTGGCCCCACACAAACACAAACACCATTAAATACATGGCTATACTCAGAAAAAGTTATCAGAGAATTCAGAAATGCCTATGTTAGGGATCAAATATATTTCAAATTTCTGTCAAGTAAGATTAACAGTAATAGCCAACTAAGTCTTATTTTTAGTTTCTTTCTCTCTATATGTAAAATAAATAAATATCACCTTAGGAATTTTGAAAGTGGTAGCAACAATATTCCCTTTGGTACTTAACATAATATATTGCTGATTTATGAGCACGCTGGGTACAGCATTTTCTAGGGAACACTGAAGCTCAGTACAAATGTTACACTTAACCATGGTACCAATACCCTGGATGTTGCCTTAACCCTGGATGACTCCAAACTTACAATGTATTTTGGAGAGGACCTATAGTGACTCCTATCACACCTAACCAGTATCCATGCTGGAAGGACCTGATGGAAGCTGAGCATCCAAGAATCTATGGAACACCACAAGTTCCTGTTAGTTTGCATTTCTTAGTACAGTAGGTATTGATCTGATGTGTAGAAATCTTTCCTATTCTAATTAATTCAAGAAGGTTCTGGGAGCTTTGTGTGTGAAAGAAACAAGCAGAAGGTTCATGATGTTTGGGTTACCCCTTTGGAGAAACTGAGTACAGCTGGCTTAAGCTGGTTCTGTTATCTCTTTCCGGCAAGGTCATGCTGATGATGATAATAAGGCCAGAAGGAGCCTGGGTTTCACTTTCTCTTTCTCTCTCTTTTCCTTCTGATGTGGTGTTCCGTAGACATAATAAGTTATTGTAAGTTTAAGATAAGTCTGCTGCAGCTGGATTTCTTAAGGACAGTGCCAATCCTGAATGTATTGGATTTGTGACCAAGATGCTCATTTGCCTTCAATAGCAGTAAAGCTCTGCTGGATGAAATTAATTGCCTCTGGTCTATTTTTTTGGGAATCCTGCAACATATTTAAGTTTTTACTCTGCTAACTATACATCGGAGTTCTGCTCTGAATCAATAATGAGTAGAACTCCGTGACAGTTCCTACCCCTGAATTAAGCAATAGTTTATTACAAGCCAAGACCATAAATCAGTTTCAATCCTTCCTTCTTTTAATAAACCACCATTAAAGCTGACCATAGTTTGTCCTTTCCAGCTATAACAATAAACAGAGGTTAGAGTAAAAACAGGAAGCAGGTGCTTCCAGTCCCCAAAGACAGGAGCAAGCCCAAGGCTCCCTCACATAGCACGAAACTGCAGTTTATCATTATATCCAAGTTGGGTCATGGAAGCCATTGGTTAGTTTACTGACTAAGTCTGAGAGCATACAAAAGTCAACCATGAAACTTGTCACCTGCAAGCATAGAGGCTGGGTAAGTGGGGCAACAGTTTTTCATACTTTCCTCAATGAAGCAGATGCTTAACTACTTCATGAAGATTTACTTCAAGGGAGGTACTTGGAAGCAGTCCTTAACCTAGGTTTTCTATTGAGGTATAATAAACATCTAATCCGGCCTTGATACCTGAAATATAGATTTTTAGGGCCTACCCTATTCTTGATTCTTGTGGCTATAATTCATTTTAGACTGTTTTAAATATTGAATTTTAAATTGCTGTACCCTGCTCCGAGGCCTGATGTGGTAAGTAAGAAACTGAATAAACAGCAGTCAAGGAAAATAAACCACAGTTCAGCATTATGCCTGCAAGAATAACTGTTGCCAGGCTTTAATAAACACAAACTACCAGGTTTCAGACAAGCATCAATTACCTGAGTGACAGGAGTACTGCAACTCTAACACAGTTTATTTTGTTTATTTTTCCACTTACGCTATTGTTAATGCACAGTATCAAAGTGTGAAGTAACTGTGCCTATAGTGAACTTTCATGTCTGACCAGTTACAAGTACCTAGCAAGAAATCTCATAGTGCTTTGGACAAGGGGTTGATGCAACACCACCAAAATAAGATTAAAATGTGAATTAAGAAGAAGGAGTGGTGACTATGAAAGAAAGCTAAAATGAAACCTTCCAATTCAAAATTTGACGGAATTCAGAATACAAAAGCTGTCTAGTCCAAAATTTAAAAGCTTGAAGATAAATTGAGGTCTCAAAATCTTAATTAAATTATGAAATATCACTTTCATTTCAGCTGGCTGTCTAAAGCTTTGAGACTGGCAGTTTTTAAATTCTTCAGTGCTAGGATGCCTTAAGCACCTACTATACTATTAGGCACAATCTTATCAGCATCCTTGCAAGTGCTATTACAGTACTGCCTGTGAACTCAATTCCACCGATATTCTGCGGCAGCAGTTCTCAGACTATATCCATGCTAGGACATCTCCCTCCTTGGTGCTCATTTCCCCAAAAGTGCTTCATTCAGCAGGTTGTCAGGTCTACGGACAGCTGGTGATTCATGGACCATTTTTAGCATACTTGCTTTTTAGCAGCCCCTGTTAGTAACCAGACTGGCAACTATGCAAGATATTTTATCTGGGAAAGTTTTGGAATTAAAGACTATGTTACATAAGCGAGGCAGTGTTAGTCCTGCATTTGGCATCCTTAAAACATGTTACTACCCCCCCCACACACACACCAAAACAGCATGTACAACAGGAAACAGGAAGGCAACATTTCACCAGCAGGATTTTACTTTGTAAATTAACCGTAACACCACATGGGAGAGACAGGACCTTCTTTCATATTTGAAAAAATAAAGGCTAGTCTCAGTTCTGCACACTTGTACTGTGTCCAGTTCTGGGCACCACAATTTAAGGAGGATACTGATAAGCTGGAACGTGTATAGAGGAGGGTGAATAAGATAATATATCTAAAGCGCTGTCACAAGGAAGATGGAACAAGCTTTGTTTTCTTCTGCTCCAGAGGGTAGGAACCAAATCAATGGCTTCAAGTTAAAAGAAAGGAGATTCCACTAAACATGAGGAAGAACTTTCTGATGGCTAAGAGCTGTTTGACAATGGAATGGACTCCCTCAGAAAGTGGCAGACTCTGCTTCCTGGAAGATTTTTAAGCAGAGGTTGGATGGCTATTTGTCATGGATGAGATTCCTGCATTGCAGGGTGCTGGACTTTTTTATTTCATTTTTTAAATTCATTTTTCTTTTTCATTCATTACATACATCTCAAATTCTTAACATTTACTATACATTCCTCCCTCCCCTCCAAGACTTCCCCCAACTTGCGCTTCTGGTTTGTTTCTATTTTCACCCACTTTGCTATCTCTCAACAGAGAAAGTTATTAATAACATCAAACCTAAAAACAGAAAAATAAAAGTAAATACACCATCCTATTTCACTATCTTCTAAACGTTTTCTGATGTGGATAATGTGGATGTTTATTTAAATCCTGCCATCAAGTCTATTGACTTTCTTTGTTTCTGCAAATATAATATGAATGGTTCCCAATCTTTTTCAAAGTCTCTGTTGTCTTTTTTTCTGAGTCTATCTATCATTTTTGCCAGTTCTGCAAGGTGCTGGACTTGATGATCCTTGGGATCCCTTCCAACTAAGTCTACAATTCTGTGAAGTACACAAAACAAGATTTCTTGTTGCTTTCATTCAACTGGCAGATGGCGAAGAAAACTGGGACATGACTCATTTCTACAAGATCTTTAAATCTGATATAGTTACGCACAACTGTCGGAAATCATAAATAAGCCTTTTGGGGGGCGGGAAAAGATGAAAAGACAAATAATGAGAATCTTCGAAGATGGACTACATACTTCTTTTTGTTACTCTACTCCTTGCTTTTGGTGTTTTATTTATTTATTAAATTGATATCCCACTTTTCCTCCGAAAGGAGCCCAGAGCAGCAAACAAGTGATTTTAAAAAATCTTAAAAGCAAATCTAATACAGATGTAGACTAACATATCAGCAAGTTTGCCACCACATTTTCAAATTTATCTCTGCAACTATGGCTTGTTTCTGCCCTGCTTCCTCAACACATTGTATTCAAGCTAGCATCCTCAACACTGTACAGTGGTACCTCGGGTTACAGATGCTTTGGGTTACAGACGCTTCAGGTTACAGACTCCGCTAACCCAGAAAGAGTACCTCGGGTTAAGAACTTTGCTTCAGGATGAGAACTGAAATTGCACGGTGGCAACGTGGCAGCAGCGGGAGGCCCCATTAGCTAAAGTGGTGCTTCAGGTTAAGAACAGTTTCAGGTTAAGAACAGACCTCCAGAACAAATTAAGTTCTTAACCCGAGGTACCCACTGTACTGAGAGCATGTAGTAAACAAGTAAAAACACCAACCTCCCTTAATAACCTGTTTCCCCAAGGCTAACAAATCTGGGGTAACACACTGATAAGCAAGAGAAAAGAGCAAGAATTGACACTAACTCTGAACCTGCTCTGTGAATTTTTTTACTTCATTGTAATACGGTCTTATGCACACCCATCCATGGAAACCTTTTCAAAAGGCTGTCCATGTCTGGAAAAGGACAGAGATACTTATTACAAATGTTTGCTTGTAACTCATTATAATGGCTGTTTCCTACCGCCAACATCCAAAAAAGGATATCCATGAGGAAATCATGCCTAGCAGAGAAATAGCAAGGTGAGGGGGGGAGATATTAATCTTTTCTCCACCTACTTTTCTGCTCTGAATCACCCACCAATCTGGCCACCCTTCAAGCTAGGCTCCAAACACCTGCTTACTGCCCCCAAAACGCATTTGATATCCTGCAAGGGAAATGTGACTGGGAGCGGGTGACCTGGAGAAGAAACACAGCAGGTAGGGAATGGGTTTTACACCTCCTCTCTGCCCTCCTATTTCATCACACACACCCAAAGCTGATTTTTCAAAGATAAAGGGGCCATCAGGAGTAGAATCCAGTAACTCTTGAGTCTGGGTACCCTAAAACTCCACTTCAGAGAGAAGGAGGAGGAGGAGGAGTTTGGATTTGATATCCCGCTTTATCACTATCCGAAGGAGTCTCAAAGCAGCTAACATTCTCCTTTCCCTTCCTCCCTCACAGCAAACACTCTGTGAGGTGAGTGGGGCTGAGAGACCTCAAAGAAGTGTGACTAGCCCAAGGTCACCCAGCAGCTGCATGTGGAGGAGCAGGGAATCGAACCCAGTTCACCAGATTACGAGTCTATCGCTCGTAAGGAAATCAAGCTCAAGATTTCATTATCCCATGCTGGACAGCTCCAAGAGGACTATACCTACCATGCACTGAGAATTCCCTACATTTTCTGGACACAGGATTCCGCAGGCTTAACTGAAACAGCCTTTCTACATTAAGTACAGGTGAAACCCATAAGGTATGAAAAAGAAAACAATGTTGGAGATTGCTGGTGGGTCAAGTTTCACAGTTTAAGCAAATTAATGTATTACATAGTTGAGAAACAAAAAAATTCCTTCCAGTAGCACCTTAGAGGGCAACTAAGTTTGTTATTGGTATGAGTTTTGAAGAAGTGTGCATGCACATGAAAGTTCATACCAATAACAAACTTAGTTGGCCTCTAAGGTACTACTGGAAGGAATTTTTTCATTTTGTTTCGACTACGGCAGACCAACACGGCTACCTACCTATGGTTGAGAAATGTAATTCTCATCCTAATTACTAAGCGTGTAAAACTGACATTCCATGCAGCACCACTGCAAAGAGAACATATTGCCAAGCAGTTATATGTCTCCTACATCACCTTCTCCTTCAAAAGATTCCCCAGCAGGTCAACAAACTGCTTGCAAATTCTACATTTTGTAAGAAGTTTCATAGCTTGGTCCTAATGCACTAGTGGGTCACAAGCCCAAGGCCAGAAGCCATTATGTGAGCATGGCAGAGACAGTAAATGGAGCTCCAGAGGCACAAATGCTTAGAATCTGAATGCAACAGCAAATGCCACCATGATTCAATTAAACATACCAAGAATGTGTTTGTGCTTTCCAACTCTTGGACTTCTTTACGGACTACTCAAAATTGAAAGTGAGCAAAAATAATGAGCATAAAATGGATTAACTGGCATACATAATTTAAAAAGAACTGCTGGTTTGACAGTTTAAGTAACAAAAACTTAAAACTCTGATTCTTTACTTCATCTTTTTGTCATTAGCTAAAAGCAACCAACAACCAACCATTTCCATGGATACATTTGCAGATGCCTCAAGACATGACTTAGAAAATTACTTTATTCAGCAAGTCAGCATTTCACAATCAGCTACGTCAGAGGTAAATGTGTTAATAGCTATTTGCATTTTTTGGAGTAAATAATCTTATAAGACTGCAGTCAGAGATTTGATGTCACCAGCTTACCATCCTCAATTTCAAGAAGCTGCTCCAAACATCAGAACAAAAATATCCAAATGTAATTTTTAAAAACAATAATAATAAATGTTCTGATGTACTCAACAGCCTGTTTAGACTGGAAGCAGTTGCAACAACACACACAGGAAACACACAGAACAGAAGGGTAAGTGCTGCGTGTGACACCTTTTCCATAACACGTAGGTATGGCAACACATATCAGGTGGTGGGAGAAACTCAACATGGGGTTGTCATTTTCAGCAGCACACCAGTGAACAATGTCATATTTAGTCCCACCCCAATTTATGACTATTATACAGCAAGTCTTTGCATAAGACACAACCAGCATCTGTTCCTGAATGGCCTTGGTATGCATTTTGTTTCTGGAGCATACTAGGAAGTTTTTTAGGGTGTTTTTGCTTTTATGGGTTATCTAAGAGATAAGAGAAGGCAATTAACCCACCGAAGCACAATTAAATGCTGCTGTAAACTAATGAATCAAATCTCTTAAGGCAGTTTGCAAAGATATTGCACTGATAAGAATGAAAATATTCTCAGGTACCATTTACTAAAATCAAAATTAGTCAAAAATGGGATGCTATGGGGCAAAAGCTCCTGATATAACTCCTGATAATTGAAGTGTCATCACATGTGTTCAAGCCAGGAAGCAACAGACCTACTTTTTACTCATTTTGACTACTGTTTTGGATGGATTTTTTGCACAGACAGTGATAATCCAAAAATAAGTTTGAGAAAACATGTATTATAAAAGCATTTGCATAATTTAATTTGAATATGTATGCAGTTTGTGTTGTTGTATCTTTAACTTTGATTTAAATACATGTTGATATAAATAAATATAAAGTCAACTATTTTTCTGCTTTGCAGTTTGTTTAGCTTGCATAGTGTGATCTGCCATGAACACAATTTCCTTCTGGAAAGGCAACATATAAACTGAAGCCTAATCTAAGCTGTAAATTAGAAGACAAATAGCAGGGGATTTTTAAGCCTAGAGAAAAGGTATAGGGTGCATTTTGACAATTTTTTAAAAAAGTTAAAACAATGTTAAAAAGAAAGACAGCACAAGCAACAAGAGGAAGCTGGGTTTAGCTTAACTTTATTAACAACTTCCTAACCATATGAACAAGTGAACAAACTGCGTAAAATCAGAACTGGGCAAACACCCGTTGCCCAACCTACATTTGTTAAAATAATGGGGATACCGGGAACAGAGGAGGGATCAGTGGGTGAAATGTGCCTTCCCCCCCCCCCAGCCACTAGTTCTCACCTGCAAATGTTCCCCAAACTGTCCCCCACACACTCAAGTTTGGCTTAGTTCCAGTACGAGTTTAGCTGGGCAAATCACTCATTCTCATCCTAGGGAGGGTATAACATGGACGAAGAATAAGAACTGGCAGATTGTCCCACATCTTCATCCCTGAGGATGGTAATCCTCATGTTTCCCATATAACATTCGCCTCTCCACTAAGCTGGGAAATGCTGACCATGTTCAACCTTTACTGTCACAGTATGCCTCTGAATACCAGTTTGGGGAACCCCAAGTGGGTAGAGTACTCAAGTCATGCTTCTGTGCTGTCCATAGGCATCTGGTTGAGCCACTTTGAGTACAGGATGCAGGATGAGATGGGTCACCGGGCTGATCCAGCAGGGCTTTGATTACAGTGATACCTCGGGTTACATACGCTTCAGGTTACATATGCTTCAGGTTACAGACTCCACTAACCCAGAAATAGTATCTTGGGTTAAGAGCTTTGCTTCAGGATGAGAACAGAAATTGTGCTCCGGCAGTGTGGCGGCAGCGGGAGGCCCCATTAGCTAAAGTGATGCCTCAGGTTAAGAACAGTTTCAAGTTAAGAACAGACCTCCGGAACGAATTAAGTACGTAACCAGAGGTACCACTGTATATCCTTATGGTGGGATTTCCTCCCTTACAGCTTTTCAGAAAGGGGAACAGAAGATGCCAGTCATCTAAAGTTTCTTAAGGCCAAGTCACACAGTCATGGCTAGCAATCCGGTATGTGTGCTGGAGTAGCAGATGCATGCAGTCCTCACTGTACATATATGATGGGTGTCATGCACATATATGTCTTTACATACATTGACCTGAATGTTACATTCAAGTTGGTAAGAGCAACATTCTGAAGACAGATGTTTAGTTACTCTAATCATAAAGGGGTGGATTCACCCAACATTCCCCCAATAAGTCTGCTGCTTCCTGTCAAGTCTCATGCTTAGCTATGTCCCTACTGGAAGAAAGAAGAGAATGCACATGTGTGTTCCCAGACGTCCCCAACCCTGGGTGTGGAAGGGCAGGATAAAAACCTAACAAATAATAATATTAACTCCCACAGACAAAGCAGTCCCCTATACCCACACTCCATCAGGGGGGCCTGCTACACAGTTTAAGGGCCTGTGATTTTATGATTGGCTGCCAACATCTGAATAATATAGAGTACGTACTGTCACGTGCATAGACAGACGTCCCTAAGGTATACAGACTGGTGAGAAAGCCAAAAATGGTACCCTGGTTACCCGACCCAATCTCCGTTTTTATTGGAAGACACTTCCATGCTTCCATCTCTAACTCTCTAGTTCTGGCAGTGACATCTGTTTTGCATCGTCTTATCTTGCTCTGTAACTATGCTCTTCCCTACCCTCAAAGACATGGAACTGAAAGCCTGTAACATCTCAGTGTTAGAAAGGCTTACTACCCTTCTCTTTCAGGCACCAGTTATCAGTCTTCTGTTCAGTATTGACAAAGGCATGTGTGAGCCATCAGCTTCCATTAACCATGGCATATATAACTGAAGACAGGAAACTAGAAATAATTTCTGCGGCCACGGCAGCAGGAAATTGACACGTTATATTTCCTGGATTCTTATTTACCCACAGATTACATTTCTATATGACAGGGAAAGATGTCATATGTATGCATGAGAGCTCTCTCTATTTCCAAAGTACAATAGAATTGTCTCAGTTTACCAGACAACACATGGGTAGATAAGAGAGGTTGGTGATAAAGCAGCCAGATCACTGGGAACCAGCAGCTGTGCAACTGAGAAGCTTCCGCTCACATGAATAGCATGACTTAATGCACAAATGGTCACCACTCAATCCACAATCCAACATTTCATTGGAGAAACAGAGAACCAAATAAAGTTGAGAAGCTGCCTACAATAGTTTTGTACATATTTTCCCGCCCAACTGATTTCCAAACTGGCCCAGTTTTGAAAGGATGGGAAGTTACAGAGCTTAATGTGGTAAAGCAATTTAGTTGCAAATGAAAATGCCACACTATAGAGAAGTGCAGAATAAGTCCCCCACCACCTCCCAGAAGCCCACAAAGGTTTTCCCATTAAGGGCAAATTAATTTAGCTATGGCTTCAGTTTACTGAATTAAAGCATATCCTGTTGATGCAAATTTAAGAGCAACACCTTCACTTCCCACCCTGCTTCTTCCTCAATTTTAATCTCCCTTTTCAGTAGGCACAGAATAAATTAAAATGTGCTATCACCATTTGTTAATTGAATTGGATTTATGAGAGTCTGTAAAAGAAATGAATCATGCATCACTAGCAATATTCAGTTGAACTCAAATATTCTGCTTGTCAGCACTGGCCTCCAATTGGAGGCCTGTGGCCCACAAATGAGCAGTCTAACCCAGGGGTAGCTGATGTGGTGCCTTTGAGATACTACAACTCTCATCATCCTGAATTACTGGCCAAACTGGTTTGGGCTGATGAGAAATATAGCCCAACACTTTCTGGAGGGCTCCACATTGGCTACTTCCCTAACCTTTACATTTGTGAGGTTTTCTGTTTTGTTTCTCTTTTAAAGAAAAGGGAACAGAAAAAGACATGCATTCAGAAATCATTTAAAAGTAGCTCCTAGGTCCAACATTGGGCTTAAAGGCGGATGCCAAGTTTTACATGATTGAAAATGTATAAATACAACCATTAGCTCCTTTCTGATTCTCATCCCAAATCAGAGCTTAATTTCTTTAATGCTATATAGTTGCCAAGCTCATCAGTAGATGACCAATCTAGTTCTATCTTACATTGCTTTGCTTCAGTGACCAAATGCTGTGTCATAAATGAAAGGCAACCTCACCTTTTCAGAGTCCAAGGAGAAAATTAAAGCAATAAAACAGCTTGAACAGATAAGGCAGATTTCATCTCACACTAGTTCAAAATGATGTACTGACCCTTGAATACACATTATACTACAGAGCTTGCAACCTGAGACACAGCACAAAATGCAGAGACCTACAGCAAAAGCTAGCAGTACACATTAACTGCAAACTGATACTTCGGTGGATAAAATGCAAGCAAGATGTGAAAGCTTCTAACGTCCCTTCTGTGTCACAGCGCCAGCAGCTGGCATGGATGGCTTTCACCTCTTCCTCAGGGGGAAAACTGGCTCCAGCAACATAACATGCTCCAGTAATATGTCAAATGAATTGTTCCACCATGTCTACGACTGCAAGGTATTGATAAAGCACAGAAGAGACAACTAAGTGTTGCTCTGACTCACGGCCCTTGCTCATTTCATCCAGCAACATTTAAAGGCGCTATCTGGGGGGGGGGGGAGGGTGGCTAAAATATTTGGTGGCCACCAGTCAAAACCAGACAAGGGAGAACGCAAATTCAACTCTCAAACTCATTTCATGGATGCAGTTAATGCATCACGTCATAAAAACTCCAATGTGCAATGATTCTGTGGAATCATCTATTAGGGAGACAGGACCTCTTGAGTCTCTCCCACCCATGTCACTTGCCATTATCAATCACAGTGAATACACAGCAATCCTAAATATAAGACCATTATTTATATAATCTGTGAGCTTTTTAATCTTTAATTATCTTGGAACTGCATGAGAAGGGAGCTTGAGCACGTACCTATGATAATAGCTTTCCCTTGGCACAGAGTATATGTACGTCAGTGAAGGGATGAGGAGTTCCCCCAGCCTACCTTGGATGAAAGAGGTTCCCAAGAATAAACCACCAGCTCTCCCCTGCAGGAACTACCGCTTTATCAACCCCATTCTCCACATTATGTGGAGGAGCACATGCATGCAGACACACACATCTGCAATAGAGCCAAGGCCCAGCCTCACTTTCTTATGCCCCCCTCGTAGTTTCTTCCCAATGGCTTGAGGCCTTTTTCTTGGCAATCTGTCTATCAGCATTAACAGGGCTGTGCTCATCACCAGGCAGACTCTGGCAAAGGGGGGGGCACATAGAGAGGATGTTATGTCATGCAGGAAGAACAGACGCTTCCGACCCCAACACTTTCTCTTTCACAAACACCCAACGGCCCTATGCATGATCTCCCCACAGCCACCTAATTCCAGCCTCGCTTTTCTCTGTCATCCCCACCCCGACCAGCAGCCCTCTCTCTGCCCTTCAACTGCACCGGCCTCCTCAGCGCAAACGCGACCCCCCAATTCCCCTCCCCATCTCCCCTTCCTCTTCTTTTGCCAGCCCTTCCCAAACCCACCTCATCCCTTCTTTCCTCCCCAGTCCCTGGTCGAACGACCCCCATTCCCCAGCCCACCTCCTTGCACTCCTCTTTCCCTACCCACCACAATCTGACTACATCCCACCCCCCAAAAAACACACACCCATCTTCTTCTCCCTCTTTCCCCTCCCCACCCCTCTGGGGTGGGCCTCAATTTCCCCCCTCTCTTTCACTTACCCCCTCCCCATTTCACACCCTCCTCATCCCCCCACCCTCAATTCCTCCTCGCCCCCCCACCCTCAACGACCCCTCCCAATTCCTCCCCATTGCCCCCCACCCTCAAACACACCATGACTCCTCACCTTCCATTCCTCCTTAACACAAACCTTCTTCATTCCCCCCACCCTCAGTCGCCCCTTGCCCCCCACCCTCAACGACCCCCCAATTCCCCCCGCCCTCAAACACACCCTTCCATGACTCACCTTCTATTCCTTCTTACCCCCCCGTCACCCCTTGCCCCCCACCCTCAACGACCCCTCCCAATTCCTCCTCATCCCTCCAACCCTCCTCGCCCACCCCCCCACCCTCCATTTCCCCACACGACCCCCCTCCCCACAGCTCCCCCCCCCAATGCGCCACAGAGAGAGACCCCGAGCCCCTCCCGCAATGGCTTCTGAGGCGCTGACAGAAAATCCGCCGCTTCCCTCCTTCCCCCCCCCCCCCTGCCTGGGCCGCCGCCGCCGCCTCCGCTGCGCCCTCCTCACCTGCCGGATCCTCCGCCGGCGTCTCCCGGCGGGTTGGGCTCGGGGGGTCGGATCCTGCGCAGCTTCCTTCCTCGGGGGGAGAAGGGGGCCGGCAGCGGCAGAAGCAGCAGCACCGAGCAGAGAGAGAGAGAGACGGCGGCCGGCGAGAGGGAGCAGAACGACGACGACGACGCCGACCCGAGCCAGCAGCGTGCGCGCTCGCGGAGGAGGAGGAGGAGGAGGGTCGGGCACGCGCCGGGCTGTTCCGGAGGCTCCGCGCGCGGGGCTCGCTCCCGAGCGCCTGGCTCCGTGCGTGCGTGCGTGCGTGCGCGCGCTCCCCTTCCCTCTCCCAGGAGAAGACAGCCTGGCGCAGGCGAGGCTCGGGGAAAGGGAGCGCGCGGGGGCGCGGGCAGGCGGGCGCGCGCCTGCCTGCCTGCCTGTCAGTCAATCCGTCCGCGTCCCTTTCTCCGGCAGCAGGGGCCTGTCTGGTTCTCCGGGAGGGGAAAAAAAGAGGAGGGGAAGGGAGGGAGGGCATGCAGCAAAAATTGCAACGAGGGAGTGGGGAGGAAGGAGTTGGGAATCGTAAAACTTGTGGAGCTGGGAAAGGGGGCTGGATGATCCCCAGCCCCGAGGGTCGCCTGGTCCAACCCCCCCCCCCCCCGCAATGCAGGAATCTCCAGGAGGAGGAGGGGTCGTGCGCTTTGCAAATAAATAAATGAAGGGGGGACGCCGTGCATGATGATGATGATAATAATAATACAACCGTCGGTTTTAATTTTTCTTGGAAATCCTAAACCACCCGCAATCCCAAGGAAAGGTGGGGCGTCAGTCCCGGAGACCCTCTGACTCGGGTGTCATATTTGGGATGGTTTTTGTTTTTTTACTTCTGAGTAGACGTCAGGTGTAAGCTTGAGTAAAGTTGCCGGCACAAATCAGAGGCGTGGGCGTGTTCGCGTTCAGGTGCGGGGTGCCCGAGCGCGCGCAAATTGCAATCATAATTTAATAATTGCAATAATAATAATTTAATAATTGCAATAATAATAATTTGATAATTGCAATAATAATAATTTAATAATTGCAGTAATAATAATTTAATAATTGCAGTAATAATAATTTAATAATTGCAATAATAATAATTTAATTATTGCAATAATAATAATTTAATTATTGCAATAATAATAATTTAATTATTGCGATTATAATTAATAATCGCAATAATAATAATTTAATAATTGCAAGGAGGCGCTTCGCTGGAGGAGGCCGGTGGAGGCAACGTCTCGGCGCGCCCCGTGCAATGTGCGGGGTGCGTAGTAGCCCCACAAATCTTTGCCCCGAAGCATCTCCTTGCAGCGCGCATCCTCGACCGGGGACCCCCCCCCCGTGCACCCCGCTTCTGCTGAGCCTTTGCTAGGCGTGTTTACTCGGGAGCAAGGTCCACCGAGCCCGGCCGGGCTTGCTCGGGAGCAACGAGGCGCGGGATCGCAGCCTGGCGCTGCAGAGGCGCGCGGGGCGGGCTTCCCCCTTGCAAAGCGCGCTCGCCGGTCTCGTTCATGGCGGCGGCGGCGGCAATCCTCTTAAGCGTGCGCGCGGCCGCGGAGCGAGCTTGAAGGGTGCAGCCGGCGGCGACGGCCTCCCTTGCAAAAAGCAGGGCGCGTGCATCGAGCGGATGGTGCACGCTTCCAAATGCAAAAAAAAGAAGCAAAAGCCTGCAAAGTATTGCATTCAGGGAATGAAAAGCAGCCAGTGCAGAAGCAAATGCTAAAATCAAAGCGAGCTCCTCGCCCTTTGTAAATGTGCATGGATTTAAGAATCTTTTTTATTTAAAAAAAAATGTCATTCCCTGACCGGGAATCGAACCCGGGCCGCGGCGGTGAGAGCGCCGAATCCTAACCACTAGACCACCAGGGAAGGCTGAAAGAGAGGTTGGCTGACATGCTTATGTTCGTGAAATGACGTCAGTTTCTCTCTCCCCCTCCCCCACTTGAGTGCATTAAGTCCTAATTGCAGTTAGAATGAGGTCTCATCTCTACACCAACTTCCAGACAAAGCAACTGCAAGAAATGGCACAGAGATGGGGAGTGGAGAGAGAGAGAGAGAGGTATTTAGCTACATAATAATAAATTATTAAATTAAAATTTTGAATAACGAGATGTGATTGTTCAGCACTGCCTGGAAATGAAAAGTAAATATGGACAGTGCACTCTGCTTCAAGTAAAAATGTTGCAACCGCATGACCCCTGGAATGCATGGATTCATCAGCCGTGGCCCCTGGAACTTCATGGCCACTGGGACGCAATCAGTGAGCACCACCAAATAATTAAACAGATACATTATTGTCAAAAGCAGTAAAGGGACAAACCTGCTGCAATAAACAAGAACAGCTAGCACATTTGTCAAAGCTAAGCAGGGTCCGATGTGGTTTCAAATTGGATGGGAGACCACTGTTAAGATTCTAGCTTTGCAGGGGGGTGGCTGATTAGATGACTCCCTTCCATATCAGTAATTCTATGTTTCTAGTCAATTGGCCTTCCAGCATGGATCTGGAGAGGTGCCATGCCTAGACTAGGCTAATCAAAATCGTAGCGGTGTTTAACATTTGCCTTTCTCATTCTTTTTTACTAGGCTTAGTGGTCCAACCATTACAAATATATTTGTAATCTTGACAACAGCCTAGTAAAGTAGGCTGCATGGAGCACTGTATGACACAATGCACTGTACTGCATGAAAATCAGTGGCACTTCTCTCTTTCTTTCTATTTATTAGATTATTTATTGAGATTTTACAGAGACATAGGTTTACAAAATGCAAAGGAAAAAAACATATGAAAAGAAAAAATAGAAAAAGAAAACATACAAAATACATGAAAAAGGAAAAAGAAAAATACAAAATACAAAAAAATAGATAAAAAGAATTAAATATAAATCCATTTTTATAGCTTTAAACTCATTAGCTTGTTTCCTTGACCTCCTCACACCTCCCCTTTTTGTATTCCTCTTTACATAATCAAATCAGCAAATCCTTACCCTCTTTCGTTTATCTTAACTCTATATCTTAACATATTATAACTCTATATTTCCATCCATTATCAATCCATTTTTGCATATTCTTATTAACTTTGTTGCTAATGCCACTTATTTTCAGTCCAACATCATTTTAACATTCATTAATTTTACAGTGTTTCTGCAGATAGTCTTTAAATTTCTTCCAATCTTCTTCCACCAACTCTTCTCCCAGGTCTCGGATTCTGCCAGTCATTTCCGCCAAGAAAATCAGTGGCACTTCTAAGCATACTAAGAAATCCGCTTTTGAGCTCACTAGGACTTCTGAGTGCTTACGATTGTGCTGTGAGTTTCCTGTTCTCACAGTTGCCAACCAGGTGCCTGTGGGAAACCCACAAGGAAGACCCAAGTGCAAGAGTCTTCTTTCCTCCTGTGGCTGCCTCAACTGGTATTCAGAAGCATTATAATAATAATTATTATAATTTATAATTTATACCCTACCCATCTGGCTGGGCTTCCCCAGCCACTCTAGGTGGCTTTCAACGAAGTATTAAAATGCAGTAGTCAGTTAAACATTAAAAGCTTCCCTAAAGAGGGCTGCCTTCAGATGTCTTCTAAAAGTCTGGTACAGTAGTTGTTCTTCTCTTTGACATCTGGTGGAAGGGCATTCCACAGGGCGGGTGCCACTACCGAGAAGGCCCTCTGCCTTGTTCCCTGTAACTTGGCTTCTCACAGTGAGGGAACTGCCAGAAGGCCCTTGGTGCTAGACCTCTGTGTCAGGGCAGAACAATTAAATCCTTTATTCCTATATTTCTATATTAGATGCACTTGACCAATTTAAAAAGAAGTACTGTGTATACAGTGATGCTGCACAATTGTTTTCCATTCTTGCTATTCTGAAAGCATCTGAGCAAGAAATTCAGCAAGCTGTTGAACTGTTGATGGAAGCATACCTAGAAGATATAGACCTGAAATTTATTTAACTTTGCACTTTCACCTGTACGTGAGACAAAGCCATAGGCTTACAGCAGAGCACTCTCTGTACCATACAGACCTTTATCAAATTATATACAAGGAAACAGCAGTCACGAAATTAAAAGACGCCTGCTCCTTGGGAGAAAGGCGATGGCAAACCTAGACAGCATCTTAAAAAGTAGAGACATTACCTTGCCAACAAAGGTCCATATAGTTAAAGCCATGGTTTTCCCGGTAGTGATGTATGGAAGTGAGAGCTGGACCATAAAGAAGGCTGATCGCCGAAGAATGGATGCTTTTGAGATATGGTGCTGGAGGAGACTCTTGAGAGTCCCGTGGACTGCAAGAAGATCAAATGCATCAATTCTTAAGGAAATTAGCACTGAGTGCTCACTGGAAGGACAGATCCTGAAGCTGAGGCTCCAATACTTAGGCCACCTCATGAGAAGAGAAGACTCCCTGGAAAATACCCTGATGTTGGGAAAGATGGAGGGCACAAGGAGAAGGGGATGACAGAGGACGAGATGGTTGGACAGTGTTCTCGAAGCTACCAGCGTGAGTTTGAACAAACTGGAGGAGGCAGTGGAAGACAGGAGTGCCTGGCGTGCTCTGGTCCAGGGGGTCACGAAGAGTCGGACACGACTAAATGACTAAACAACAACAACATACAAGGAAAAAATTCAGGTGGCCTTTCCTAATGTGGAAGCAATCTTGCAGCTATTTCTTAGCTTTATGGTCACAAACTGCTTGGGATACAGGAGTTTTTCAAGACTCAAAAGAATTAAAAATGATTTAAGGGCCACAATGTCTCAAGAGAGGTTGTGCACACTGAGCATTCTGCACATTGAAAGTGACAAACTTAGACAAACCAATTTTGATGAAGTTTTCTGATGTCCTTTAGAGGAGAAATTGTGAATTGCAGAATTTTAAATATCCATTGTCATCCTTGGCTTCACTAAATTTTGTTTATAACACTTCCATTTTCTTCTAGTCGTGAGGTGGGGGATTGGGGCGAAGCCTCACAGGTGGAGTAGCCTAGGGTCTCTCTTCATCTAAATCCGACCCTGGATATCCCTGAATTATAATGTTATGGGGGCTAGGAGCTTTTCTCTTTCTGATCTCTCCAGGACTTCTTCTTTTTTTAAAGTACAGCTTTCTCTTATGAACATAAGGCCAATCAGTTTTGTTATGACAGCAAATTAGTTTGGCCTCTTTTTGGAAGCTCCCAATTTCTTTTCAATTAGCAGTTCAGGTTCTGATGTCATTAGCCTTCAAAAATATCGTAAGAGCATAGCAAGAAGAACTCAAGATTTAAGGGGCACCACTGACATTCCTTCGCCCTAGGGCCAACTTTTCATGCAGGCAGCTGCAGCCATGCGCCGCGGCTGTCGGAGGCATGGTCCGTGCACCTCTTTCAAACTCTAAAATCAGAATTAGTTGCAGATTTGTTTGGGGCTAATTATGCTCCCCCCAAGATGTCCAGGAATTGGGATCTTATCTAGTAAAGAAGAGGCGACAGGATGTTCTGGAATGCAAGATCTCCGCCGCACAAAAAGCCACGAGGATGACACCTCTCCGGGCTGCGTGTCTCCTTCCCTCCCACCCATTGCTTAATGAGAGCATCTCTTGCTGAGCTGCTTTATCATATGAAACAGTCCTGCTGGAAGAGATCAAAGCCTTGTCTCGTCTGGCACGCCATCTCCAAATGCAGTCGTGCAGAGGGACCCAGGCAATTACAAATTACAGGGCATGAGGAGGCTGGCTGCCTTTTATGTGTCCACAGATCTATGCTGTCTCTGGACATCGGATGTAGTCAGCATGGCAGCCTCGAGCTGCTCTTGAGTGACAGCTGTGAGCATCCTTGAGCCATTGGCTATGCCGGCTGAGGCCCGACGCAATCAGAGTCCAGCAACATCTGAAGGGCACCACATTATTTATTATTTTATGTATTAAAATTATATCTCACCCTTTCTCCCAATGAAGCCCAAGGCATCAACTCCAAATAAGCCACAAGGTAGAACATCTGTAAGAAATATTTGTGGCTATATACTTTCCTTGTCTAAAACAACCAGACTTTTAGAACCAGACTTAAACCAGATATCTGAAGGCAGCCCTCTTTAGGGAAGCTTTTAATGTTTAACAGACCACTGTATTTTAATACTCTGTTGGAAGCCGCCCAGAGTGGCTGGGGAAACCCAGCCAGATGGGCGGGGTATAAATAATAAATTCTATTCTATTCTATTCTAAAACATACTTGAGACAGATAACTTAACCATTTAAACTGCTTTCATTACCCTCGGCCCTTAAGACAATTATGCCTCAGATTTGTTCTCATTTGTAAAAATGAGTTTTGAATGGAAGGAAGTCAGATTAGCCTCAACCAAAGCCAGGGCCTTTTCAACACTGGCCCTGACCTGGTGGAAGAGAAGAAGAAGAGGAGTTTGGATTTGATATCCCGCTCTATCACTACCCGAAGGGGTCTCAAAGCGGCTAACATTCTCCTTTCCCTTCCTCCCCCACAACAAACACTCTGTGAGGTGAGTGAGGCTGAGAGACTTCAGAGAAGTGTGACTAGCCCAAGGTCACCCAGCAGCTGCAGGTGGAGGAGCGGAGACGCGAACCCGGTTCCCCAGATTACGAGACTGCCGCTTTTAACCACTACACCACACTGGAACGCTCTGTCTCATGAGACCAGGGCCCTGCAGGATCTGATTTCTTTCTGCAGGGCCTGTAAGACAGAGTTGTTCCGCCTGGCCTTTGGCTTGGAATTAACTTGATCCCCTCCCTCTCTTTCTTTTTCCTTTTTCCTTCTGTGATGGAACTCCTATTTGGGGACTTCCCTGGCTTTTTTCTGACCCACGTAGGACCAGTCTGGATAGCTAGCCTTGGTGAAGACTTGATGTTTTCATCCCCAAAAAAGTTTTTGAGTTTCTGCTGAAATGAAGCTGCATTTTAATGTTGTATTTTAATCTTGTTTTTTAAGTTGTATTTCAATCAATTGTTTTATATCTGGTGTTAGCCGCTCTGAGCCCGGTCTTGGCTGGGGAGGGCAGGGTATAAATAAAATATTTATTGTTTGTTTGTTTGTTTGTTTGTTTATACTGTGGCTTGCCATTGTTTTATTGATTATAGTTTAGAAATTATTTATTGTAACTGCTGAGTGGATTTCTGTTTAACTTTTTTATGTTGATATTGTCAGTGTTTGTAAAAAGCAAAAAAAAGGAGGAAAAGGTTCTGACCTCCCTTTGCCTCTTCAGCCTGGTCCTCGGACCCTTGTCGGCACAAAAAAAGAGTCCACGAGAATATCCTTGCAGAGTTTTATTCTCAAAAGTCTTTGTGCAAAACACGACTGAATAACTCCACACACCAGCACCAACCAACCCAAACACCAGCCTCAGCAACAAACTAACATTTCTCACTTATTTATACAACTTGGTGCAGACCGCTGAGTCATGCTGACCCAGCTTTATTCGCATTAAAGAAACAGCGGCCATTTTAGCCGTGACACCCCTTCTGTTTCTTTAAATGCGAAAAACCCCAACAGAAACAATACATACATACATTATATACATAAACCCAGTTTTGTCATCAGTTCATTATGGCATGTTGCTGGCAAAGGCTTGGTGAACAAATCAGCAATATTATCTTGTGATTGACAATACTCCAGTTTGATTACCCCATTCTGTACACAATCTCTAACATTCGCATGACGGATAGCAATATGTTTTGATGCGGATTTCATTATTTCTGAGCCCGCTAATGCAATGCACGATTGGCTATCTTCATACACTTGGATAGGCAAATCAACTTTACAATCTAGATCTTTTAGTATCTGTATAAACCACATGATTTCATTGCATGCTAGCGACAGGCTCCCATATTCTGCCTCACAGGATGAGGTTGCAACAAATCCTTGTTTCTTTGACCTCCATCCAATTATGGAATTGGCAAACATCATAACCATTCCACTTGTAGATTTTCTGGTAGCTACACAGCTTCCCCAGTCCGCATCAACAAATACTTCTAGTTTTTCGTCTTGTGTACTAGATATCTTCAAACATACATTTAATGTCCCCTTTAGATATCTGATAAGCCTTTTCAAAGCACACCAATCAGCAGTACTGGGTTTAGATACACGTTGACTCAGAACATTTGTAGCACATGCAATGTCTGGCCTTGACCACTGGCTTAAATATAACAGTGATCCTATTTTTGAGTGATACAACTCAGGCTGATCAAATTTATCATCACACACTGTCTTTGGGAAATCTGGTGTCATGGGAGTCTGAACTGGCTTGCAGTTTTCCATGCCAAACTGCTCTATCAAACGAAGAATTTTCTCTTTCTGACTCAATAGGAAGCTTCCATCAGCTTCCTGCCTTACTTCTACTCCCAAGTAATTGCTTACAGGCCCCAAGGCTTTAAGCTTAAACCTCTTTTCCAGTTGATTTGTGAGCTTCTGGATCTCATCTGTGGAACTCCCTGCCACAAGCAAATCATCAACAAAGACTAAGAGCATTAGATATTTGTTGCCTGATCCCTTGGTGTACAGGCATGGATCAGCCACACTCCTTTTAAAACCAAGTTTTACAAGGGCTTCATTTAAACACTGGTTCCAACACCTTCCACTTTGTTTGAGACCATAAACAGCCTTTCTCAAACGCCAGACTGCACCATTCTCCTCTTCAAACCCAGGGGGTTGTCTCATTAATACTTCATGGTCTAAATTTGCATGCAGATATGCAGCATCAACATCAAAATGGTGCACTGCTAGTTGTCTTACAGCAGCAATGGAAAGCATTAAGCGAAAAGTTTCACTCTTTACAGTGGGAGAAAACACTTCATCATAACTCTCCCCTTTAATCTGAGTGAACCCTCTGGCTACTAATCTGGCTCGAAAACGTGGTTCCCCAGATGCAAGGGTTTTCCTTTTGTAAACCCACTTGCATGACACCACTCTGCCACCAGGTGGCGGCATTATGACCTCAAACACTTTGTTACGTTTAAAAGAGTCCATTTCTTCTTTCATAGCTTGTTCCCACAAAGCACGTTCCCCAGGGGGTAAGTCTAAGACTTCATTATAACTTTGTGGTTCCACACAACTCACATTGCATACTCTCACTCCTCCTAGGGTCAAACGCTGAGGAGGTACACCCTTGTTTGAACGCTGGGAGCGCCTAGGCACTATTACTTCTTCTTCCCCCCTTATCTCTGGCTCTTCTTCCTCTTCCTCTAGAGAAGTATTATCTTTTGCCACATCTTTTGGGGAAATCTGTGCCTCCTCCTCCTGCTGCTCCTGCGTTGCCAATGGCTGAGAAGAAGCCTCTTCTCTTACTTGCAGGGGCAGTAGGCAATCTGGGTTGGCATGGATCACAGTCCATCTGTCCTGGTCAGCGAAGTCTGCACTTCGTGACAGAACCACTCGTCCTGGGCGTAAATTGAAACGCCACCCTTTGCCATAGGACTGATATCCCACAAACCGCAGTCTCTGCGCTCTAGCACCCCCTTTCTGGCGCTGAGCTTTGGGGATGTTTACATGTGCCCAAGCACCCCAGTTATGGAGCATTGTCCACTCTGGTTCTTTCCCAAACAACACACGATAAGGAATATCTTTTATAGAGCTAGACCAGGTTCTATTAATCAAAAAGTTCGCTGTCAGAAAAGCTTCGCCCCACAGCCTATGGTTGTGACCCAATCCTGCATCCACTAGCAGGCAGTCCTTTACTGACTGTATTACAGCCCCACGCCTTTCACACAGACCATTTTCAGCAGGGCTATAAGGGTTAGTCAAATGATGAGTGATCCCCTTACGTCGCAACCATGTCCCAAATTGTTTGTTCAGAAATTCTCCACCCCTATCTGTTTGCAACTGCACAACAGGGCGAGCGAAGAGCTTTTCAGCTTGGGCAACCCATTCTCTGAATGTGGGGAAACACTCAGATTTCTGCTTTAACAAAAACAACCAACTAAAACGTGATTTATCATCAATTACCAGAAAAGCATATCTGGCGCCTCCTTCAGTCTTCTGTGGAAAAGGGCCTATCACGTCACAATGGACAAGTTCTAAAACCTCTTTAGATACTCTGTCACTTTTAGAAGCCACAGGATTCCTCTTAGATTTGGCCATTTTACATACATTGCAATCTAGGAAACAGTTACAGCTGTTTACTTTTAGGTTCTTGCACACCTTTTGCATCTCTGAAAGCACACGGAAATTGGCGTGACCCAGTTTTCTGTGCAGTTCATGTACACACCCCTTATGAACTGGCAAATTATCCTGAACCACCTGGGCTGCTTTAACAGGCTTGTCCTGCATTACATATAACCCATTTTCCAACTTTGCATGGCCACATACCTGAGTTCCATTCTTTATCAGACAGCCATCCCGTGTGAAGTTAACACTATACCCTGCATTAATCAAACAGCTTACAGACAGCAAACAATAGTCCAAACTGCTGACAAACAGAGTCTCTGGTAGAGTAGTGTTCAAGCACTGCAGGAAACATGTTCCCTGGCCATCAATCTTGCTTCTACAACCATCAGCAAGATAAATTGAGTCTTTTCCATCAGCTGGCTTCCCCAGGGTCTTAAAGTCCTCCCGACTGTTGCAGATAATCCTGCTGCTCCCAGAGTCCAGCAACCATGTTCCTCGAGGTATCTTCCTCTCCTCTCGAGAAAATGCAGAAACAAACTGAGCAGAACGCGTGTTCTTCTTCTCTGAAGAGAACCCCTTCTGCTTACGTTTCTGCGTTGATTGCTGTCTCTGCTCCACGTCGTCTCCTGGAAGTCTTGCCCTGCATTGACGTTGGAGATGCCCGGGTTGGTTGCATCTATAGCATCTCCTCACTGCCATGGCCAAGTCCAAACCTTGGCGTTGCTCCATTGGCAGATTCTGCTGCTGGCCCCCTCGACTGTAACTCCTCCGCTCTTGGAGTTCAGCTTGTTTATCTGACCTTCTTTCTGCTTCTTCGGTCAATCTTCCAACCACATACTCAAGGGTCAGATCTCGGGGACGCATACTCTCCATGCTGTTAATCACGGGCAACCAGCTTTCAGGCAAACTTGAAAGAATAATGTAGGTTTGGTCAGTCTCATCATAACGCTTACCTCTCTGCTGTAGTTGAAGAAACAGAGATTTCAGCGTTTGAAGATGAGTTGCCAAACTCTCACCTTCTTTCATAACAGTCCTGAACAGCCTTCTGGTCAGAGAAATTATAGTTCCAGCAGTTTCTCTGACGTGCATTGCCCTTAATAAATTCCAGCACTCAAACGCTGTGCTGGCATTTGCTACATGCAATAACTGAGAGTTGCTCAAACACAGCATAATTTGGGCACGAGCCCTTTCATCTAGCCGTTTTTTCTCAGCAGAGTCAGTCCTCAAAACCTCAGTTTCAACACAGTCCCATAGTCCATCTCTCCTTAACAACTGCTGCATTTTAATTGACCAACTCAGCCAGTTGCTTTCTGAGAGAAGTTCAAATGGATGCCTCCCCCAATATTTACAACTTGGGAAGACTGGAAATCTGCCATCTCTGCTGGTGCTTGCTGAGCCCCTTCTGTGGGGCCTCCAGCAAACTCTCCAGACTCTCTCTTTAGAGTCCCACTAGATGGTCCTGGCTGGCACTCACCGGCTTCTAGCTGCTGCCTCTGTTGACCCTCAGGTCCCGCCTGGCTCTGCAACTGGTGTAGCCGCTCTGTGAGTTGCCTACTGTGGTCCTCTAGCAGTTCAAACTGTTCCAGTAGCCGACGCTGAGTGCTTTTCTGGTCCTCAGATCCTAGCTGCTCCAGCGTCGCTGCAGACAGTTACAGCTTGCCACCAACTGCTCCAACGCACAGCCACCGGCTCCATACACCACCAGGACTCACCAGCTCCCTGCTGAGATGCTGTCAGTCGTTTTGCACTCTGCACATGCTCAGAAACACTGGGCCCATAACCTGTCAGTGTTTGTAAAAAGCAAAAAAAAGGAGGAAAAGGTTCTGACCTCCCTTTGCCTCTTCAGCCTGGTCCTCGGACCCTTGTCGGCACAAAAAAAGAGTCCACGAGAATATCCTTGCAGAGTTTTATTCTCAAAAGTCTTTGTGCAAAACACGACTGAATAACTCCACACACCAGCACCAACCAACCCAAACACCAGCCTCAGCAACAAACTAACATTTCTCACTTATTTATACAACTTGGTGCAGACCGCTGAGTCATGCTGACCCAGCTTTATTCGCATTAAAGAAACAGCGGCCATTTTAGCCGTGACAGATATTATTATTATTTTATACTATGCTAATGATTGTTGAATGTTACTTTTTTGATGTAGGTTGCTTATTTTAAAGTTTTGTTTTATTATCACATTTTTATCACAATCTATTGCATTAGATTGTTATAAGATGTGCATTTTTTTGTTTCTTCAGCTTGTAAACTGCCTTGAGTATTGTAAGATAGAAAGACGATATACAAATGAAAAATGATTGTGAGGATGACACAACTAGACCAATTCTCCATCAGTTTGTCCAACCACGTTTAAAGTCATCTAACAGTACAGTCCCAACCATGTGAGTCCTATTTAATTCAGTAAACCTTGCATGTTTTCTTTTATGCAACCTGGATCAGTGTGGCAAGGTAGCTTTGCTGTGGGACCCAGAATTCTAATATACAGAGTGAACTCAAGGTCAGTGCCTAAATTTACAGGCAAAATCCTTCCCAAGCTTAAGACAGCAGCTACTTGAAGTGTCTGCTTGTAACAGTGCAGTATCTCAGGAGCCAAGGAAGCCAGTCAGACTGCTTCACACGTTTCATGTTGTTTTTAATTGTCTTGCATTCTGCATTGCATTGTCCCTTGAGCACCAGAGGACGCAAACCTTTTTGCTGTTTTCTCTTTGTTGTCCAGGTGACTCATCTCAGCAAGTCCTGGTTCACCGTGCAGAAAGACAATTCCAAACTGATCTCTTGTCTGTATCATAATGCTATTACACACATTTCCAAAGGAAATTTTCTCATCTGAGGGAAATCCACACTGCAGGATCAACAAGGCACTTAGCCACTCTCCAGCTGCTGTGAACAGGTGCTTTTACTGGACAAGTTCTAACAATCTGTACCAAATATGCCAGGGATTAAACCTCAAAAGCCTCTGCTGTTAAAAAGGCTACCGTATTTTTCGCTCTATAAGACGCACCAGACCACAAGACGCACCTAGTTTTTGGAGGAGGAAAACAAGAAAAAAAATATTCTGAATCTCAGAAGCCAGAACAGCAAGAGGGATCGCTGTGCAGTGAAAGCAGCAATCCCTCTTGCTGTTCTGACTTCTGGGATAGCTGCGCAGCCTGCATTCGCTTCATAAGACGCACACAAATTTCCCCTTACTTTTTAGGAGGGGGAAAGTGAGTCTTATAGAGCAAAAAATACAGTAATTGCAAAATTAGCTTTTGCTATCTGCGTTCCTTTCTGCAAATGCAAATGTTTCGAAACAGTTAAGAATGTAAAAGCCCTGGTGGATCAGGCTCAAGAACCACCTCGTGCACCATCCTATTCTCACAGTGGCCAGCAAGATACCCGTGAGAAACCCCTCAAGCAGAACCCAAGCGCAACAGTGATTCTTGTGCCCTTTAAATACTCTGGCAACCAATTCATTGTTTTTGTAGCAGACTGGTTTCGTGCCAAGTAGGCAGTCCATAGTTTTAGCACTTCAGGAGAGATCGTGGGTTAACATCCCCTCCTCCTTGAACCTCACTTCAATATACGTTGGACCTGCTTCCCGTATTTTCAACTAACCCCAGAATGTTATGGTATGGGAGAAAAGTTGCTAGTTTTAGCTATGGTTTGCCTGAGCAAACTTCAAACTGTTGTTTATGATGCTTGCTTGTTAAAACTAACCATAGTTTGTCTATGTTCTGCTGACCACTAGGATGGATTACAGCAACAAGTTAAACGTAAGGCTGCCTCTGAAAATGGTTCAGGAGCTTCAGCCAGTGTAGAATTCAGCAGCCAGGTTGCTCACCGGGGCAAGATGGTTTGAGCATATTTCTTCTTCTTTTGAGCATATTACACCTATCGTGGCCCAACTGCACTGGCTACCAATTAGTTTCAAGGCCCAATTCAAAGTGTTGGCATTGACCTAAAGGGTAAAGGGACCCCTGATCATTAGGTCCAGTTGTGGCCGACTCTGGGGTTGCAGCACTCATCTCGCCTTACTGGCCGAGGGAGCCAGCGTACAGCTTCCGGGTCATGTGGCCAGCATGACAAAGCCGCTTCTGGCGAACCAGAGCAGCACACGGAAACGCCGTTTACCTTCCCACCAGAGTGGTACCTATTCATCTGCTTTCACTTTTGTGCTTTCGAACTGCTAGGTTGGCAGGAGCAGGGACCGAGCAACGGGAGCTCACCCTGTCGCAGGGATTTGAACCACCAACCTTCTGATCGACAAGTCCTGGGCTCTGTGGTTTAACCCAGAGTCACCAGCCTTAAACAGCTCAGGACAATACCTCAAGGACCGCCTCTCCCCATATGAACCGACCCAGACCCTGTGGTCATCATCCGAGGCCCTTCTTCATGTGCCGCCTCCACGAGAGGTCCAGTGGGTGGCAACAAGAGAACGGTCCTTTTCTGCAGTTGCTAATTTGTATACCTGGCACCTTTGTTACGTATCTTTAGACACCAGACAAAAACGTTCCTCTTCTCCCAGACACTTGGCTAATTAAAAAATCTATGGCCTTTTAAACTGTACGAGTGGGGGCAGGTTTTGTTCTTGCATTATGGTATGCATTTTTGTGTTTTTATATTGTAAACCAGCCTGTGATCTTTGGGTGAAGCGTGGTATAGAAATTCAATGCATAAAGAGTTATCCTCAGTTGGCGGATTGTATTACACAAATATCTTCATCTTTGAAGTGGGGGGGGGGCAGCAGGATAAATAGGAGAGGCAGTATACACAGGTGAGTCAGAAAGCTATAAAATGCAGAAGGGACAGATGGTTTGCAACAGGTCTTCTGTGCAAACATCAGGTGTAAATATGGTTGTCGTTTCTCATTGATACAGCATTGTTCTGACCGTCCAACATGAAATGGTCAAATGCATGTAAGTGGCCTCTAGCTTGTTGTTGTTTAGTCGTTTAGTCGTGTCCGACTCTTCGTGACCCCATGGACCAGAGCACGCCAGGCACTCCTGTCTTCCACTGCCTCCCGCAGTTTGGTCAGACTTATGTTTGTAGCTTCGAAGACACTATCCAACCATCTCGTCCTCTGTCGTCCCCTTCTCCTTGCGCCCTCCATCTTTCCCAACATCAGGGTCTTTTCCAGGGAGTCTTCTCTTCTCATGAGGTGGCCAAAGTTTTGGAGCCTCAGCTTCACGATCTGTCCTTCCCGTGAGCACTCAGGACTGATTTCCTTAAGAATGGATCGGTTTGTTCTTCTTGCAGTCCATGGGACTCTCAAGAGTCTCCTCCAGCACCAGAATTCAAAAGCATCAATTCTTCAGCGATCAGCCTTCTTTATGGTCCAGCTCTCACTTCCATACATCACTACTGGGAAAACCATAGCTTTTACTATACGGACCTTTGTTGGCAAGGTGATGTCTCTGGCCTCTAGCTAATACTGTTCAAAGACTAAGAGATTTGACTGTTTTTCCCTTAGAGAAGATGCTTGTGTCCTCATCTCCCCGCTGGTTCCCAACAGCATTGTACAGGGACTGGGAACCTGTGGCCCACGGGGGTCATTTTACTGGCCCCCAAGCCACCCCTGAACCAAACTTGGCGAGTCCCCACACACTGTGCTGAACCAGCACAGTGCGGCACGGGGACTCGTTTCCGCGGTGCCAGAAATTGCGCCTGTGCATGCGCAGATGCAGTCGCCAGAAATCGCGTCTGCGCAGGCACCGAAAATTGCAGTCACGTGCACTCATGCGCACCTGGGATCTGGCCCGCGGAGGGGGCTGCGTGGCAGTAAACCGGCCCAGGCAAGGTAAGCCTTGCTGACCCCTGACATTGTATATGGCTACAGAGACTTGTGAAACCACTTCCTCTCCCCGCCTCCCCCCGCTCACTTTCCGAAGCCTTTCCCAAACCATCTGAATCACCCCTTCATTGTCGGACGACTCTCCTCTAGCCCACCTCCACTCATCAGCCAACCCCTGACCGCCTTCATATTTCATCCGCTGCAGACAAAGCCTCCCTCACCCTGGGCTGTCATCAGTTCAGTTCAGCACTGCTGGCACAAATAAGTTGTAGTGAACAAGGGCAATCACATCGGGAGCAACCTACCGTGTCATCTATTTAGAAATGTCTGAACTCCATTTCTGTAATGCAAGGAGGGTCGCCCTAAAGCCAAGGTCAAAACCACAGGACGCCTGGGCAGGTTCGCACCTGGTACACAAGCCCAAAGAAGACGACAGCCGTTTTGCTTTTCAAAAAAGAATATTTTATTGACAAAGTTCCCCCCGTAGTCACCTGTACAGGAGAAACAGTTCAGTCTGTGTTCTAACAGCTCCCCGGTCCCAGTGGCACCGCTTTCCCCACCCAACACGGGTGCCTACTTTACCCTTGAACGAACTCCAGCAAATGATACCCCCAAACCCTGCAGATTCTCTCATCCGTTGTGCCAGGTCGACACGGCGTGGTCACCATCCACAGGCAACACAAGACACAGGGAGAGTTCTACAATCAGCACGTTAAGTGTTGAAACTTGCTTCTCGGGGGGCGGCTGGGCAGGAGGGGTTAGATAAGAGCTTGAAGCCTTCTGGGGGCACCAAGGCCTTAAAGCAAAACAGCTTTATTGATATGTACTTAGGGCACTGCTAAAGTCCCACTGAGCCTCTAAGGCACAGAAAGGTTTGGATAATTTAAGAGGCACCTCTGCCTTAGAACTAAGGGGTCAGGACAGTGGAAGGTTTACAGCCTTTATCGGAAGGAGGAGCAGACACACCACATACTAGTGCTCCTAGCATTGAGTGAAAACAGAGCCAGGAACCGGTGGCAAGTGCTGCAAACAAAAGGAGATCAGAGGTGGAGCTCTTTGTCATCACATAAAGTGTACAAAGTATTTTAAGGAGGTTCCTGGTAGGAGAACCGAACCGAGAGAGAGAAGGAGCCCTCCACGATAGTTCTCTTGTGCTGCGATCAGCATGTCCTTCCTTAATCTGATTAAATGGGTGGACTAAGAAAACAGAGGCATAAACCCAGAGGCAGAGAAGCAAGTTCCACGCACTCAGAAGAGAGAGAGAGAGCAAAAGCAGGCATGTGCACTGTCACGCACCGATGAAATGAACACAAGACCAGCACATCCGCATGCGATTACTATGGTAGGATGCAGAACTCCAGTGCTTCACCCCTTCCCTCCCACCCCCCTCAAAAAAGAATTCTTTGCGCTTTTGAGATATAAAAAAGGTTATAAACCAGTAAAGCAGGTGGTGATGTAAGGCTTGTGTTTCAGCTTCCGCATTCAAAGGTAGATTGCCCCTAAATGTCGATGCTAAAAGCTGGTATGTTCTGAAGTCCACTGCATTCCAAAAAAATAAAGGTTCTGAGATTCATTAAAGCTAGAGAATCAGTATAGCAAAGCTAGGCAGTCGCTAAATAGAGGCTCTAAATATCTTCTATCAACCCCCCTCCCCTGCTTCCCGGAATAAACCCCCCCAAACCTGGTTATATATCTTAAGTGGAAACTGCAGGCTTACAAAGCTTTCCCGGTGCTTCCAATCGCAGAGAAAGCCACGATAGCAGAAAGCTGGCTATCTATATGCAGAGGAGAAGATGGAGCAGGAATCGAGAGAAGCTCCCTGTGCAGCTAGCGGCATCTGAGAACTATTTTTTCTACATGACATACAGAATTTTTTTGCCCGCACATTAGAGGGGGTGGGGGTGGGAGGAAAGAGTCCAGGACTCTGGTGAAAAAAAAAGGGGGGTGTTTTGGGCCAGGGTTGCAGAATCCTCATTGCTGGCGCTCTTCCAAAAAAGGCAGCACAGCAATGTGTTCCATCTAGAAACCTTTTTAGTGTAAAATATATAAGTGTACAAAACACTGTGTGTTCACTTTATTGGACCTGAAGAATCCAGCAGCAAAAGAACGTCTACATATATGATGTATGGATCTCTCTCGTCAGAGTGGGACCTACGGCCCAGGAACCTTTTCCTTTCGTCTTGCATGTTGGGAAGAACAAGGGGCGAGGCTCTGGCAGTCATGCACCACGGATGTAGACTTAGAAAGGCGCGTTGTCCTGGGAGGGCTTGTCGCCAGATGCTGATGGGGAGTGGAGCTCATCGGTGCCGTTGTCTTTGCCGCCCACAACTTTGGACTGGACGAAAAGGAAGGAAGGGGAACAGGTGAGAGCAGGAAGCAGTGGGCAGGACTCGCATGAAGAACCCCATCAGGAGAGGCCCTGTGCAACAACTTCCAGTTGTGCAAGGGAGCTCCCCCCGAAATTGGATTGGGGTGAGGTGTGCCCCCAGAACACAGCACGGGGAGAGGAAAGGGAGGACCATTGCAGCTGGAGAGCTGAACTGCTTGCATGATCGGAACGTTTGTAATAGCGTATTAAATTCCACCCAGCGTCTGAAGGAATGACTGTTGGGTGTGGAGCACACTTCCACCCAACAGATAAGCCACAGCTGTCTGAACATCATGCCCTCTATCTAACCTTTGCTCTCTTAGTGGTCTGGTCTGCCGTGCCCTGTCTGTGACCTGTGTCTCCTTAGTCATATGTTGTGCAAGAGGAAAGTGACGCGGTGGAAACAGGTGCTAAAATATCTTTGTACCACCCCTCGATCTCAGGATTGGAAGATGTATAAAGGTCACAGTCCAAAATGTATCTGACTGGCTTTGCATACAGTGGTACCTCGGGTTAAGTACTTACCATATTTTTCACACCATAGGACGCAGTTTTTCCGTCTTAAAAACTAAGGGGGAAAGTCTGTGCGTCCTATTGAGCGAATGCAGGGGGGCAAGCAGGAAAAGCCCCCAAGAGCCACACACAAGCTTCGTGCGGCTCTTGCAGGCTTTTCCCCAGGAGGGAGAAGGGACTGAGTCAGTCCCTTCTCCCTCCTCTAGAAAAGCCTTGCGCAATCTCTCCAGCCGTGGGAAGCTGTGCAAGGCTAAAGAGGAAGCCCGGGCAGCGAGCGTGATCCATCCCGCTTGCTACCGGGGCTTCCTCTTTAGCTGTGTGCGCCTCTCCAGCCGCGGGAGGCTGCACAAGGCTAAAGAAGCCAACTTTTTAAAAATCTCTCTATCTCTACCTCTTTTTCTTTTTTCGTCCTTTCTCCACCCCCTTATTTTCCTCTGGATCAGTGTTTTTATCTAGATTAATGTTTTAGTTTGGGGGGGGGGGATATTATAAAAAAGGAAACTTTGCAGCTTTTATTTTTGTATACAATAAAAACAGATTAAGCAAAACACAAGAGAAGGAACTAGCATAGAAGAAGAAGAGAAAAGGGAAAGAGGGAGGATACAAAGCCATTTACCAGAGGTAGATCTTAACCCTTGCCTCACCTGGGAGCTTCTCTGGGCAGGAATTCCCTCGGCTTAAGTGGGGTGGGGGAAGAGTGGCAGGTAGGGGGGTACCTACCTAGACAGTGAAGCCACATGTCTCTCCGATGAAAATTGGGAGTGGGCATTGAGTGAAGTGGCTGTGGATCTCCTGCCGCAGAAGTGTAGGACTGTATAGAGTTGGGAGGGTCACCCGAGGGTCATCTAGCCCAGCCCCCTCACAATGTAGGAATCACAGCTAAAGAACGCCAGGCAGATGGTCCCCCAACCGCTGCTTAAAAGCCTCCAGTGGTGGAGACCCCCAACAACTTCCGAGGTCACAGAATTGCAGGGTTGGAAGGGAACCCCAGGAGTCATCTAGTCCAGCCCCGGTGGACAGCGGGCATGATCCATCCCGTTGTGCAAGGCTAAAAATCCTCCTCAAGGCTAAAGAGGAAGCGCGCAGCCTGTCCGTTGCTCTTTGGGGTTGGGGGGGGATAATATTTTTTCCCCTTGATTTCCCCCTCTAAAAACTAGGTGCGTCCTGTGGTCCGGTGCGTCTAATAGAGCGAAAAATGTGGTAATTCTTTCCGGAGGTCCGTTCTTAATCTGAAACTGTTCTTAACCTGAGGTACTTTAACTAATGGGGCCTCCTGCTGCTGCCGTGCCGCCGGAGCACGATTTCTGTTCTCATCCTGAAGCAAAGTTCTTAACCCAAGGTACTATTTCTGGGTTAGCAGAGTCTGTAACCTGAAGCGTCTGTAACCTGAAGCATATGTAACCCGAGGTACCACTGTATTGTGCTAATAAAAAGAGCCTCAGCAGAGCTAGCTGGCAGCTTGCTTATGCACAGCTCACCTGCATTACCAACTCCTGCCTCATGTCCTTCACTTCAAGCGTCGTTTGAACCCTTGCCCTCCCCACATTCTATCTTTCCTTTGCACAAACCTTTGTACAGAAGCCAGTTCCCAGCTCCCTCAGACTAGTGTGACCAAGCAATATAAAAACAGGATGGGACTCAGCAGACAGGAGGACAGGTTCTTAATGGCAGAGGCAGCTGCCCCCACCTACACCCCCTTTCTCATCCAAGGAGGCTTTTCATTCACTCGTATGGGTCTCTCTCCCTGGTTTTACAGTATGCACCCTCTCCCCTTGCACACACCCAGCCAGTTATGACAGCAGGCATCTTGCTCGTCTAGCAGAAACATGTCGATCCTAAACACATCATGGCTTCGTACTGTGTCACGGGAGGGAAATTACCTTTATGGTTCCAACACGGTCTTCAAAAGACTTGAAGGTTGCAGAATTTCTTAAGGGAAAAAGAGGAAGAAGCAAGTGAGAAAATAAAACTGCACAGGCATATTAGAAACTTGCATTCCATTTTAAGGCAGGCAGCTAGCTTTGCAGGTGGCAAAGCATCTACAGACCCACCCCCAAAGCACTCATGGCCCCTGAAAAGTTTGGCTCAACCACAGCTGCTGCAAATTCCTGGTTCTACCAACATCCGCCAACCTGTTTCAGAGAAATCAATGTGCACCCAACTACAGAGGAAGTCAATATCAAAAACTACTTGGCAGCTTTGAATTTAGGGTTCCAACCAGAAAACATCCTAAAGTAGCACACACACACACACACACACCATCCCCTCCTCCCCAAAATTAAAGAGAGAGAAATCAAATATCAAGAGACCCGGGAACACACAAAAAAACATCCAGTGGAATTAGTTCAAAAGTATCTCAGTTGCCTCCAGTCGTCTTCATTTAGCTCGGTTTGGAGAATAGGTTACCAAGATAAGCTGCCAAACTTTCATAACTGAAGCGTCAAGATCCCAAAGTAGGCTGAGATTCAGCATGGTGTAACTGATAGAATATATTTGTTTATTACATTTATATACCACCTCTCTCTTCCAAGGATCTCAAGGTGGTGTACATGGTTCTCCACATTTCATTCCATCCTCACGACAACCCTGTGAGGCAGGTCAGGCTAAGAGATGATGACTGGTCCAAGGTCACCCAGTGAGCTTCATGGCTGAGTGGAGATTCAAACCCTGCTCTCCCAGGTCCCAGTCTAACACTCTGACCATTATGCCACATGGCTATGGGCCCGAGATACCTTGCTTTGAATCCCCTGGCCGCAGAGCCCATGGGCAAGTCACAATCTCTCAGCCTATCCTACTTTCGAAGTAGGCCGAGGCACCAGCTATCAAAATAGACTTATTCATGGTTGAGAAGATGTTCCCATAAATGTGTTCTTGAGCCATAAGAAAGCTTTGTAATAGCCATTTCGAAAAACTAGAACTGTATAATACAATGTGAACCAGCCATCAAACACAGGAGCTTAAAAGTAGTTTCATCAGCCTTGATGTTAGCACTCACTCGGGTCTGGCGACTTCTGTTTCAGTGTATCTGAAGAAGTGTGCATGCACACGAAAGCTCATACCAATAACAAACTTAGTTGGTCTCTAAGGTGCTACTGGAAGGAATTTGTTTTGTTTTGCTTCAAGTGGACAGTGATTAATTCTGAAAAAGTAGTTTGCCAGGCCCACCAGTTGAAAGTGATCCATCGGACAGAACCACATTTGTGGGTTGATTTTTTAAAAGCATTGTCTACATAAAGCTGATTTGGGGAACTGCCTTAGTTAATATCTGTAGACTGAAGATTCATTCCTATTAATATCCACTGACCGGCCACCCCACTGTTCTTTTGCAGCAGGCAAGACAGAAGGAAATATTTTAAAAGCAAAACAATCTAACTGGGTCCTGAGGGTGGGAAGTGGCTGTTTGGAGATGGGGGGGGGGAGAGGAGAGGAGCTTTTCGGTGGTGATGCCAGGACTTCACGACACCCTCCCCAGAGCACCTTGCCTGGCACTTCCTTCAATGTATTTTAAGCACCAGTCAGATACCTTCATTTTCTTGCTGTCGTTTTTTGTCTCTGTGCCACAGGATTTGCAGCCGCTCACATTTTTATGGATTTGCACTTTTACCCTGTATTTTATATTTTGCAATGTTTGTAACTGCATGTTTGTTAGCCGCCGTGAAAACCTTGTTGACGGGCAGGACATAAATATCCAAATTATTAACAATCCACAGTACACAATCTTTTTTCCTCTGGGGGTTCACATTGCTGTGCCTCCCCACCACCACATCACCCCATACATTTAGAAGAGACAGAGTCACCCTTAGGCAAATATGGGACTTGCAAAAGAGACGGGGCTTTTGCTACTTTACCTCATAGCTGGCATACTTATCGAGTGACGAATGGAGTAGCTGCTACTCGGAAGCATTAAGGGGAAAGGAGGAACATATTAGAAGCAGTTAAAACCCTGGAAGCTGCCACACCCAGTTGCCCCCATCCACACAGCGCCATGACAAAACCACAAAGCATTTGGGGAGACTTCCTTTGTGCAGAACTGAGTTTCGGGGGCGCAAATTGCATAGCTCCTCTGTTCCTTCCTTGATAGGCCACCACAGCTGAAAATGCAACCTTTTATACAAGCATGCCCTCCAAGGTTCTGTAACTCCCCACCCATGAAAGACGCCCCCTCCAAAGTGTGCCAGAGGTTTATAACTAAAAGCAAAGGAACCTACTGTTCTGCCCAAACAGCCAGGCTGCCGACTAGTAAATAGATACAAAACGCCACTGCTGATCTTGATTCAAATCAGCCTGGGGAGAGGAGTATCTAAAACTGGGGTCCCCCAATATGGTACCTTTGGGCACTAAAGCATCCTGGGAGGGGTCTGGAGGGGGGGGGTTCTTTGCTTCCTGGAGGATGGTCTGCTTTTTGGGCTATGTAGGGGTTTAAAGGTAAAGGAACCCCTGACCGTTAGGTCCAGTTGCGGATGACTCTGGGGTTGCGGCGCTCGTCTCACTTTATTGGCCGAGGGAGCCGGCGTACAGCTTCCGGGTCATGTGGCCAGCATGACTAAGCCGCTTCTGGCGAACCAGAGCAGCGCACGGAAACGCCGTTTACCTTCCTGCTGGAGCGGTACCTATTTATATACTTGCACTTTGATGTGCTTTCGAACTGCTAGGTCGGCAGGAGCAGGGACCGAGCAACGGGAGCTCACCCCGTCACGGAGATTTGAACCGCCGACCTTCTGATCAGCAAGCCCTGGGCTCTGTGGTTTAACCCACAGCGCCACCTGCGTCCCATGTAGGGGTTTAGCCTGGGTCTTTTGGGGAGTGAAAGGCTCTGAGCATTGCCAGTTTTCCTCCTGCGAAATGGGTATTTTGTGGCACCCGCAGTGGTTTCCGATTCCCAAATGCGCTCCTGGGCTTAAATGGGTTGGGGACCCCAGACTCAAAAGCATCCACTGGTGTTGCTGCACCTTAGAGAGCAAGCGTGACGGACACACAGCCCTCCAGTCTACAACTCCAATTCAGACCTATCCAAAGGAACCAGTGGCTAGGGATGGGTGGTGGGGTCTGCAGGCACCAGGTTCCCCTCTTCTGTTGAAGGGCAACATGAACAGGACATGTCACCACCCAGAGGAGCTTAAAGACCAGCACCCCACATTACAGGAGCAGGCTGGATGTTGAACTGCAGCAATACTGCCTCTGGTCAAAAAGCCAAAGCCGCCCACACAAGCACCAATTCATTTTAATTCAAGGGAAAGCCTTTTAATACTGTGCTCTGCCCAAGAGACGCATCTGGCCCGCAACCAAGCCCTGGAGTGGCCTCTGTTTAAAAAAAAGAGGGGGGGAGAGGCAGGGCAGCACACAATGCTGTCGACACAGCAAAGTGGGAAAGAGGCATTCAGATGGCTTTTGCAGCACTAGGTTTCTGAACCCCCGAACTTGCCTTTGGTCTATAGCCATTGGTGGAAAAGGAGAGCAGGTAAAAGCTCTCACCAAGCATGTAATGAACCTGCACAGTTGTGACACTTTGGTGTAAAAAGCTGCCTTTGTCTAGGGAAGAGCAAAGGTCCGGTTTGCCCAGCACAGTCTATTGTAGGCCAACTGGTTGTTGTTCTCAAGTGTCTTATCTGGCCCCCATCTGAGCCAAGTTGCGGAACGAAGCCGAAGGAAAGCTGTTCAGGCTCTTCTGTTGTGTCAAACCAGTTCTTGCGTTTGACATGACCACCCCAAAAAGGCATTTGGGAGCATGTATGCGTGAGACATGAAGCAACCAATAACCTCTCCTTTTTTAAGAGGGAAAACCAGAAGCTTTTGGCTTTGAGCTCATTGGAAAGATACTGGCAGCATCTATAAATGGCTCTGGAGGGCTGGAGTGTTATGTTGCCATTGGTGGTTCCCGATCCCTTTCCTTTCAACTGAAAGTGAGGCTCATGTGTATGCCTCGGAAAACAACCTTGTTTAACCAGATTCCTTGCAGATATCCCTCTTGAACAGAGTCTTACCTAAAGGAATGTGAGAAGGGATGGGCCCTGGAGGAATCCAATGCCAGCAGGAAAGGAAAGCAGTGAAAGAGGCGATTAGTTGCAAATTCCCACACCAACCAGTACAACACAACACTTAAGAGATCCCAAAGGAACCCATCTAAAGATTAACAGAAAAGAGAGCAAGCAGTGATTTCAGGAAAGGTTAGGAACATAGGAAGCTGTCTTATACAGAGTCAGACCATTGGTACACCGAGTCCAGCACTGTCTTCACAGACTGGCCGCAGCTCTCCAAGAATTCCCAGCCCTACATGGAGATGCTCAGGATTGAACCTCGTAGCTAATGCATGCAAAGCAGATTACTTGCCACTCCAAGCTCCAGCCCTGCTATATTCCTGGCACTGGGCACTGACCATGCAAGCATTAAGCCACGCTAAATTAACTTGCCGTTTATTACATCATTAAGCACGTGGCAAACCCTCATAGGTAAACAGATACGCTTGCCAACTTTTTATCCAGAGGCACTGCTAACTGCTTAAACCTGACTCCTTTAATCCACCTGTATTTACTAGGTGGCCAGTGGATCAATTTTACCAGACCCACAGATCACACAGCAGAGAGCTGCTCCCAGAAAAGAGAGAAAAAGCATCTCAGATGCAAGTGTGCCTGGGAGGAAAACAACCACGATGAACTACTGTGTAATTCCTGCCTGGAGAGTGAAAACCTCCACCTCCCTAAGAGGCTAGAGAGAGAGGGGTTTCATTTTAACACGCTATGGAGAGTTCTGTATCTAGCCCTTCAGGGTAGAAATCTACAACCAGATAATGATTTTCAACTTTGTAGAGAGGGGCTTTGCATTTCAAGGGCTAAATGTCCTCCAGCCACGAATGCATAACACACTATCTGGGTTCAATTGACTTTTACTTAGTACACCACCAAAAATTAATCTGCAGCTTTGCCGATACAGTGGTACCTCGGGTTACCAACAGTCCTGCGTATGAACGCTTCGGGTTACGAACTCCACAAACTCAGAAATAGGTGTCCTGGGTTGCAAACTTTGCCCTGGGATACGAACGCAATCCGCTTCCGGGGCTGCAGGAGGCCTTTGTAGGGAATGCGCACCTCTGGTTAAGAACGCTTCTGGTTAAGAACGGACTTCCGGAACAAATTAAGTTTGTAACACAAGGTACCACTGTATGTAAAGGTAAAGGGACCCCTGACCATTAGGTCCAGTCGTGGCCGACTCTAGGGTTGTGGCGCTCATCTCGCTTTATTGGCCGAGGGAGCTGGCGTACAGTTTCTGGGTCATGTGGCCAGCATGACTAAGCCGCTTCTGGCGAACCAGAGCAGCGCATGGAAATGCTGTTTACCTTCCCGCCGGATCGGTACCTATTTATCTACTTGCACTTTGACGTGCTTTCGAACTGCTAGGTTGGCAGGAGCAGGGACCAAGCAACGGGAGCTCACCCCGTCGCGGGGATTGGAACCGCCAACCTTCTGATCGGCAAGTCCTAGGCTCTATGGTTTAACCCACAGCGCCACCCGCGGCCCTACCACTGTATGTAAGGGCTGCTATATTTCTCTTTACACTTCCTTTCAAGCCAGGAATGCGTGTGTATTTTTGCTTAAGGCACGAAACAGATATTGGTAACAGCCGGACTCTCTCTTTCATGACCAGGAACCAGCTTCTACATTCCAGAATCCTACAGGCAACCTGATACCCAAGTCCATCTGCATCTTCAGATTAGTGTCTAAATGCAGACCTCAAGGCGTTATTACTATTACTATTTCTTCATGTTTCCCCTCATTCTACCAACCCCTAAGATTTTGTGCACAATTTTGAGAAATTTCAGTTGGCTTTAATAAGACATACTGCCCAAGTATGGATTTTGGAAGGGGCTGACACCATTGTACCAAGAGGTTCAAGGACACCCTAATGAAACAGAAGAGTTTAGATCAGGGGTAGGCAACCTAAGGTCCGGGGGCCGGATGCGGCCCAATCGCCTTCTCAATCCGGCCAGTAGATGGTCCGGGAATCAGCATGTTTTTACATGAGTAGAATGTGTCCTTTTATTTAAAATGCATCTCTGGGTTATTTGTGGGGCATAGAAATTTGTTCATTTCCCCCCCAAAATATATAGTCCGGCCCACCACCTGGTCTGAGGGACGGTGGACCGGCCCACAGCTGAAAATGATTGCTAATCCCTGGTTTAGATCCTTAACCGCTTCTCTTAAGTCACGTGAGTGGGATTTGGCAGCATGCTCAAAGCATCTTTTTCTGCCCCCAATTTCTCACAAGCTGTAGAGCAGCAAGAAGAAATGCAAGCCAAGGTCCGGTAGCCAGAAATTGAGTGCAGCAGTGTCAGAGTTAAGAGGACTGAGAGTCCAAAGGACTCTGCTTCAAATGAATATTGGGAGAACAGCTGTTATGAAATCTCGCATCCCAAAATGTCCAGTACGATTTGGCCCAATTTGCATTGTACATAAAAGTTTGATGATAGTGGCCCCTTGTTTTCAAGAGGGATCGTGAAAACCATGCCATTTGCCAATGCTGCAAGGCCGTTAATTCCATTAATTAAAAAAAAAAAGATTAGCAAAGGGGTCTCCACTGGGGCTTTTCACAACAGTTAGCTAGCTAAGATGGGTTGGATCCAGAGGAAGTTATGTCACAGTTTGGTTCCATTTATTTCAGTGGAACTGAAATGTGACTAAACTTATCAAGTTGGACTCTGAGGAAGCTAAATCAGATTAGATACTATAGAAAATATACAGGCAATGCATCGAGGTTGAAGGCTTATCCAGCAGGTGTCTGCGAGGTTCAAGGAGATGATTGTTGCTTAGATCTGACCAAGACATTGTCCCTTCATCAATTACCTTTCCCCTTACTTGGAGGAGCCAAGGTGGAAAGTTTCATCCAGGAACACACTTCAAAGCACACCAGCAAAACAAAGGAATGCAGTTTGCTTCTTAAGAGAATAGTATAAAAAGAGCAGAATCTCTAAGGCACATGACAAAGATGAATGAGGCTGAACAGAGAGGAAAAAACCTCTTCTGCCCAAAGGAAAGAGGTTCACTGCAAAACAAAAACACCAGTTTCACTCCTTTTAGTCTCTGATCACATAAGTCAAGCTTTGTGGCACAAGTCTGCCTTTCATTTGAGGGAACTGGTTCGGTAAGGACTAGGAAAAGAGCCTCTATGGACATCAGGATGAGACCTTGCAGAAGGAGGCAGCTTCTCTCTCCCACTTGTTTGACTGCTGCTATCTGGGGCAGAGAAAATCACAAGCAGCAGTACTTTATTGACATTTAACTAGACATTACCAGGGTGTGGGAAAGAGGAGACCACAAATTATCTGTCCTAACTAAGTTTCAACCACACCTTTGTTATGATGTGGATTGAAAGTTTGTTCTCTTTGAGTATAAACCACCAAAGTCTCCATTTATCACATTACGCTAAGTGGCTCAGAGCAATGCTCTGCTTTCTTCATTAGTCTAGCGACGAGTTCTATTCCTACTTTCTTTCAGATCCTGTGTGATCTGGCCACAATGACTTCATACCATGATGACAAATACATTGCTTTTTTAAGGACCGCTGCTTTGTGGTTCAAAGGTTTGACAACCTGTATGAACATTGAAATGCCTCTTTAAAACACACACACACACACAGATCTAATCAATGTCTTTGCTATTCACACTGTAGATGCCACATTGCAATTTGTGAATTTCAGGAAGTCGACCATGCAAAACTAAAATAGCAAACTAGCTTCTTAATAACCTAGAGTAGGAGGATGGAAAGGCATGGGTCTTGTTTGCAAGCTGTATCAGTTTCCAGGAAAATGTTATCAAGACCAACGCATTTATGAAATAATTCTCTGGGACATTTAAAGCAAGCATGTTGCTTTTGGTAAGAAAACGGTGCTATCTGCTAACTCGAAGAACAACACACACACAAATACACATATAACCACAATGTACTAGAGGTGGCAATAGTCCTGAAAGTGCTATTATGTGATCAGAGTTCATATCAAGCGCTTACCACCCAGATATTCCCAGCCAGAGAGGGAAAGGAGAATGTCTGAGAAGAATCAATGTTGCAGTGAATACAAGGGCTCAATTCTACGTTAAGTACTATTAACACATTAAGCAGTTGATGTATACAATATAGTGTAGCACAACACAGCTTGCATTTATAAAAATTCTCAAGAGTAAGGATTGAAGGGGAATCATTTGCTGTCCTGCATTTCACAAATAAGTGTGAACCTACCCTGTGAACCTTGGATAACTTCCTTCCATATTCTCTTGACCAAACTAAAGTGGCAACTGTTAGGATATTTCCGTTCCACCTTAAAAGGGAGCAGGCTTTGTGAGTCACAGAGTCTGCGTATTTCCTGTTCACAGGATGTTTCTGTTGTGTCTATGCTTTCGTTTCACTCTCTGCCTGAGCAGACCGAAGCAGGCAGTCATGTTTTTTCTTTGTTCTGACCAACGCTGAATAAACTTCTAAATAATACTCTCCTGCGTGCATCTTTCGCTGTGCAAATTCTGCTGATAGAGCGTGCATCAGTTCTGGAATGTCACAAGCTATTTTCTGGAGCTCGTGTCGCTAATTGCTGATACTGTATCTACGGGAGATCGATGGATCGTCCGGAGGTGACGTGGGGGCCATGATGGGCCATATCTCCCTGGCAGTATCCCAACAGCAACTTCACTTGTTGTAAGTTAATGCTAGTGGTGCATTAAATGGGCATATAGCATTTAAATAAGACTTCATGTGTCTTCATGGGGAAATGTAGCGTTAGGTTTCTAGTCGGCTTTTAGCCCTGTATTTAGACTACCACCAGTTCAGTTTAAGATGAAGGCTGAATCAGTTCCCAAACCAGAAACTGCATCCTTCAACAAACCCTACACAACTATCACCTGATTGCAGGCTACCAAAGTTTGGAGCACATAGACAATTTGCAACGGAGCTGAACTCTAGTGAAAGTCTAAACATTTAGGGGATGTTTTGATTGTTTACTTATAGGCCGCTTTTTCATGAGATTGCCCAAACTGGCTTACAGCAAACATCGAAATATAGAGCCTTTGAAATACAAATATACAAAATATAGAACATGTCAGTAAATAAATAAAAAAGCCTAAACCAATTTGGCAAACAGAGAATAAATTCAATATTACACACACACACGAAAATTCTAGGCTTAAATACATAAATACAACACTAAACAAGAGTTAACCAGCAATGAAGTTTTTGGTACTGGTCTTGCTGCACTCCCAAGAGGGGAGGGGTAAGTCCACAACCCAAGTTCTTACTGAACCCATGAACAAACAGGATTAGACCATCTAATGGGTTAAATGGGTCGTCCCCCCAACTGACCATTTAAATAATCAAGCTTATAAAACATTAGGTGTGTAACAAGCAGAGAAATCTACGCCAAACAAGTGTTATTAAGTTCTGGACACAAGTTCTAAACTTAGTTGCTTATACTGTAGTAGTATTACACAAGCACATGTGTAGGCAAAGGACATTATAGAAATCAAAAAAATCCTCTGTAGTTTTTCATCTCAGAAAAACAGCGAAGCAAAAAAGAAAAGAAATCAAAGAATTTGTTTAAAAGGTCAGTTTATGTTACATCATAGCGTCTGGCGGTGGGGGACCTGCTTCTAAAATCAGCATAACACTAACTGCAAATTCCTCAGAACTAAGGGGAACATTGCTTTTATCAGATATCAATAGGGCATTATTATTTTATTTTTTTAAGGAGAGGCCACCAAGGAAAGGCCATTCTTGGCTTCAGAGAAAATGTCAGTGAAATAGAAAGTCTAACATTCGGCACCTCTCGCCCCTGTAACTGGAACCAGTTAATAATACCAGGGCTGTTAGATACTGATTGCTACTCTTGCACTGGGAACATGCTCAACTTCCTCTTCCCTTTGAAGCAAATATAGCGCAAAAATTACCTCATGTCTCCAAGCTTCCGGCTGATCACAGAACCCACATTGGAAAGGGCAGCCGAAGTCTTCTGCCCTGCCTGCGAGAGAGTTTCCTGCGTCTTCTTGTAGCTAGGCAAGAAAAACAAGGCTTGTTAGCAGCTGAAGACAGCAATTAAGGAGGAAGAACGAGGCGGCGCTAGGGGAAAAGGCAGCTGGTGTCTGGCAAACAGGGCTCTTGTGGATAAGGGAGACAGCGGCACTTCTGACCAGGGTCTCATTGTGGGCAAGCATCACTTGAGGGTCATCCATCTTCATTCCTAAACACCATGCAGCTGTGGTTAAAACAGGGCATACGCAGCTGTAAGTGACACTGGCATACATCTTCAGAGGCATTTACTGAAACTAAAAGACTTCAATGAATAAGTGAGAATGGCTGGAAAGCTGTTCAGCTGGTTCCCAGTGCAATGATGGGTTTAAAGCCCTTTTGCACAGAAGCAGCGAAGTTGATTCTTTAACATATGCCTTTACTAACAGTGCTGATTTTTAAAAAATAAAATCTCACTGCACAGGGCTAGAAGCGTTTTCTCACTGCAAGTCGGTCAAATTGGATTTGGGGCATCCGTTCTCCTTACAACCCCCGGCTTTTCCCTTGCGCCCATATTAAAAAAAGAGGATTTCTCATCTACCCAGAAATTACAAAGCAGCCCCCATCACCCCCGCAAAAAAAGCTTTCAGCTGGCGACAGCATTAGAAATTTAGTAGGAACAGTTAACAGTGACAAGTTAATTCAGAAAAAAATCAGCCTTGCTTCTGCTATGTAAGGAAAATGTTTCCCATCAGTTACCATTAACATTGCTATTTTAAAACAGGGACAATAGCAACACACTCCAAAGAATTGAAGTACCCATTTCTGGGACAGTTTTCTGCCATCAATCCAAAGACTCAGATGGCACAGTCTTTATGTTTTAGTTCTAAACACAGTATTTCAGTCCCTACTGAGCAAGCCACTAACATCCCCAGAAAAAAAATCAGTGCACAGAGGGAACAGATTACAGCCAAGCACCTTTTAAACTCTTCCCCTGATAGTTGAGGCTGGAATTCTGCATGCACTAGTAACCTAAACTCAGTGGGACATGTCCCTCATCAGCCACGTACAAGATAAGGCTATTCGCATTGCCATTAATTAGGATAGCATTTTTTGTATACAAACAGCCATCGCTGGTGGTGAGTATATTCCATATCCTAACGAAGTAAGCTGTTGCACAGTGAATCCTCAAACTCACTGCCCCGGGCTCTCGTGTGCTAGCTAAGATCACTTCTAGTATCAGAGCCAAGCTGGAGAGAAAGCTCAGACTGTGCTCCATGGAGAGACAAGACTTGTCCTCGCCCGTGAACCCAGGCCTCCGGTTCCTTCCTCTGAAAAATTATTTATTATCTATTTATTAAATCTGCACTGCAGCCTTCTTCCCAAAGGTGCCCAGTTCTCATTGAGGCTGGCAATTCTTGTGTGTAACCTGGGCTACTTTAGATTTACAGGTGGGTCCTCACTTTGAAGCTTAATAGCTAAAAGTAGTGCTCCAGTAGGAACACACCCGTTGAAAACAAACCTGCCAAGAAGGCTAGACCCACCCCGATTTTCTATGTAGAGGGTCTGAGATGGGAGCCACAGCTGCATCCTCAAGAGCCAAGGCCATTTTACTTGCTTTGTTTAAAGTATTGGCAGTTTCATTAAACATGGCTGCAGCTATCCCAGGTATTGGTCCTCAGTTGTTTAAAAGGGCACGTGAATGTCATTTGTCTTCTTCAGCATTCTCCTGCCCTGCATTAGGTGTTAAGATACTGCAAGGGTCGGCTGGGGACGACTTAGCAAGACCAGCTGTCATGTAGCTGTACCTATTATTCACCCTGACACCAAAAGCACCCCCTGATTACAGACCAGCAAGTTCCTAACCAATTGTCCCCCAAAACGGGGGGTATAATCATCTGAAGGGGTAGGCTAGCAGCCTCCGGTCTCTGTATTACTCAAACATTAGGGTTTTTTTAACGCTAACCCTAAGCCCCAGCATGGTTTCAAACACTCTCTTCTCTTTCTCTGGCTCAGACATGCAACACAGAAGCTCCTTAAGCACTGTACAAAATCTGCTTCTAGCCTATGTGTCCCAGAAGCCAGATTTTGCTTCCTGTGCTGACAAGAAAGCTTGTGTATTTGCTCGTACCGCTCTGGAATAATACTGCTTATTCAGCTGAGGCCTCCCAAAAACCCATCCTGCCTTTCTGCAGCCCCAGCTGTCTTAGCAGAAGCTGAAGTTTCCTAAAAATATAGGGAAGAGATATTTGCTTTGCAATACCCTAATACACAGTCTTCCACAAGCCAATGCCCTTCCAAATATTTTGAACCAAAGATCTCTTCAGCCTCAGATCTGTGCTAGCTGGGGCTGATGGAAGCTACAGTATGAAACATCTGGAGGGCACTGGGTTGGGGAAGGCTGATGCAGACCTCCACCCCTCTAGTCATTTGTCACCAAATTCAGTGAAGCCTGAAAAGGAAGGCTAGCACAGCACAACTAAAAAAAGGAAAAGGTTAAGGACCCCTGACAGTTAAGTCCAGTCACAAATGACTCTGGGGTTGCAGCGCTCATCTAGCTTTACAGGCCTAGGGAGCTGGTGTTTGTCCGCAGACAGTTTTTCCAGGTCATGTGGCCAGTTTTTCCAGGTCATGTGACTAAGCCGCTTCTGGCGAACCAGAGCAGTGCACGGAAACACTGTTTACCTTCCCGTTGCTGTGGTACCTATTTATCTACTTGCACTTTTGGCGTGCTTTCAAACTGCTAGGTTGGTGGCAGCAGCGGGGACTGAGCAAGGGGAACTCACCCCATTGCGGGGATTTGAACTGCCGACCTTCTGATCGGCAAGCCCAAGAGGCTCAGTGGTTTAGACCACAGCGCCGCCCTCGTCCTTATAGCATGACTAGAGGTGTTTAAAAATTCAACTCCGGAAACTTTCCACCAAAGTTGACTTCCTGCTGAAGTTTTCAGGAAGCTGAAGTTTGCAAAACTTCCTGATTTGCTAGGAGGTTTCCACTCAGATTAAACTCAGAACAAACTCTGATTAAACCCCACCAAAGAAAACGGCTTTCTGTTAACTCAAAGCAGCTGCTGGGGTTTGTCAATGCATAGCAAGGTAACTATACGCTTTCGTGGGAGAAAGCAGGTAGCACTTAATCTCAGTTTAATGAAGGTCAAGTTCCTCTCTCAGAATTTCCCCCTAGTCAGCCAAAATATTAACAGGGAAAAAGGGCAGGTAGCACTGAGAGGCAATGAGTTAAACAATAAAATACTCCAAAAGCAGACAAGTGTTGTGGGGAGTGGGGAGGAAGGGTCAAGCTCCACAAACAAGTCACTAAGGCCAAGTACTATACAGTCGTACCTCTGAAGTCGAACAGAATCCGTTCCAGAAGTCCATTCGACTTCCAAAATGTTCGGAAACCAAGGCATGGCTTCTGATGGGCTGCAGGAAGTTCCTGCAGCCAGTCGGACGCCGTGCTGGGCGCTCGGGTTCCAAATAACGTTTGCAAACTGGAACACTCACTTCTGGGTTTGTGGCGTTTGGGAGCCAAAACATTCGAGTCGCAAGTCGTTCGACTTCTGAGGTACGACTGTAAATCCAAAGCATCTTCTCGCAGAATAGGCCTTTCCCAGTTCCTTATTTCTGATGCAGTCCTATCCTCCCTATAAAGCCACTCCAGAGGACTGGGAGATCCTTCAGAGTGGCATTCAATGAATGAAGTGCTGCAGCAGGACTGGAAACCAGTGACCCACCCACCTCTCACATGTGTGCAAGCAGAAATGCATTCCATTCCAGCCTCAGCTTCTCTGAATTCAAGTCAACAGGGACTCTTCCTCCCTCATCAGCTCCATTGAATTGAACGGGAAACAATCAAGAGTTACAGGGTTCTTCTATTACTTCCACTTATTTCAATGGGGATAAGATGCTCTCAATGGGGAGAGGCACACACATGCTTGCAGTTAGGAATTATGGAAGCTGGCTCTTATTTCCTTAAAAAGTGGCTCCTGGGGACATCAGAAGAAATATGCTGATTATGGTAAGATCATATAAGGACTATAACCAGAAGTTTCCTAGACATAAGGTGAACCAAAGGAAATTGTTGCACTAACCTCCTGTTGAAACTAGGATTGGGAATCTACGGTTCTCCAGAACCCTCATCTAAGGGTTACAAAATGCACCTTTCTTAAGCTCGTTTTAATTTATATGCAGTAATGCTTCACACAGGAGCATTAGTGTGCTTGGTTGGGTTCACTGCAAGGCCCTGTGAGCGGACTGAATACAAAACCTTTAAAAAAACAATAAAACTCCATTCCCTTACCATCTAAATTCTGCACCAAGAAAAAATGCATTCTACGACTTGCAAAACTATGCCATTTGCAACCATTTTTCCCTTTCTAGTATACTGTGGGTTCTTTTTCCTCGTTTGCATGATTTATTCTGCTTTGCTAGTCATGGGTGGGGTACAGTCACTGAAGTTCTCTGGCTGCTGAAATTTCAGAAATGCTGCCCACATACTTTCAAACTTTTTTTTTTACACCCCTAAGGGCTAGAATTCATGCATTTAGAAAAATTAATTAAAAGAAGAGAACCTCAGGATTCTGGTCCCACTATTACATTCTGCATTAAATTTTGCACTCCCGCAGAACCGCAGTCCACAAGCAAGAATCATCGGCAAGCTTAAGCTGCGAGTTAACCTGAACGAGGCCTATGAAAAGGAAGCACAGAAGCAGGCGAAGGTGTTCACTGCCAAAGAGCAATGGGCAAACGTCAGGGTGGCAAGCATATCACAGATAAGTTTATGGGATCTTAGAGAAAGCTGCCACGCAGTATGCTGCAGAGTCTAAGTCATCCTTCTCCCATTATCCCTAATTAGTCAGCAAAACAATCGGCGTTTAGAGAATGGAGACCAAGCAGGAAGGCAGTTAGTGCAGGGAAGGAACTGTTAGTTGCAGGATGCTATTGGAATAAGGGAACGTGCTTTAGGCTGAAGGTTAAGACACTCACGCTTCTGATTGGGTTAATTTCTCATTCCAGTCCTCCAGGGTGCTGCTGGCCGAAACATATCTATAAATACAACGGAAGTTAGAGAAGGGGCCAAAACCTTTCTTCCACAGCACTCCAAACCACAAGGGCTGTCACAAAGTCATCACTATTCCTTCAAGCTTTTGTATTTATTCCTCCCTAGTTTGTGTCATTTCGAGCTCAGATTCCTTCCTGTTCTCGGGGCGAACCATCGAAGACATGCAGTCTTAAATAAATAAAATGTTCAGGTGTTGCAAAAATGGTCTCTCCAGCTCCTTCCTTTTCATGCTTGCGGAGGGCGGGGGGAAGGCACCGCCCTAGACTTAGCAGTCCTACTTTGCTGCCGTTAGATTAAAACAGAGCCCATCCCTGCAGGATCAGGCCCACAGCTCACCTAATCCAGAATCCTGTCCTCACAGTGGGCAGCCAGATGCCCTAATGGGAAACCAGCAAGGCAGGATTCAAGCACAAGAGTTTACGCTGGGTGTTCAGGGAGGTGCATCAAAACAGCAACCGTTCTTCTTCCTTCCTTTGGCAAAGGCAGACACGCCAGCGACCCCAAGGCTACTTTAACCAGCCTCTCCCTTTCCCACTATGGTTTGGTTGAGGCAGCTGCGTCTCAAAGAAATTGCTACACATACCTTTACGCGACTTAACATTTGCCAGGTGCTTTGTTTTAAAGTGCAATTAAGTTTAAAAGGCTGCAAGGCTGCTGCAGTGCAGAGAGTGGTGGAAGGCAGGTTTTAAACTGCCATTTCAAACATTTATTTCTATGCCTCCCCTGCGGAAAAATCAATCTGAAAGGCTAGATTTGGGGGGGGGGGTGGAGAGAGAACGTGTCTCACTGTTGCCTATGGCTTGGGCTACCATTTGCAATTAGATGCACTGCAGCATGTGGGAAAATAAAGAGTGAAGACATAATTGAGCGTCTTAAAACAAGGTCACACTAAGCCTAGGATTCTATAAATACAAGTGCTATAGCAGCCTGTTAACACCCAGTCTTCAGAAACTGCTTTGAGGTTTTTTGTTGGGGGGAGGGGGCGTTTTACAATCAAGCAGTGTATAAATGAAATAAAATTAACATTTGGCTTTTTGAATTTTTTTTCTGCACTGGGGAGGAAAGTGCCTGTTTAATAGTTAGCTGGCTGGCTATAACTACCTAGTCCAGTCCCAAATATAAAGAAAAATACAAGCCAAGACAAATAATTTGGGTCAAAAAGAGTTCTAGTGGGCCAGGCTGCCAGCTTTAAGCTGAATTGTCAGGCTTGTAAAGTAAGTAAGCCTGAAAGAATCACTACTACCCTGACTTTCGCTCAAAGGGGCTGTCCAAGGATCAACAGAGTGCCCTGTCCAAACTCCACCAGCTTATTTGGACTTCTGCACCAGGCACGGGGCAAAGGGATTCTCATACGCTAATTCAGGCAAGGGTGGTCATGTTGCCAGCATGCAGACCTACATATACAGGCATGCACGCAGTCGACCATATGGACACAGCTCCCTCCCACAGCTCAGCAACACCACATCAGGCAGCCTCGGCCCAAATCTCAAGCCAGCCAGGAGGCTGCAACACAGCCATGTTCAAAGTTGCTCCATCCTGGCCTAGAACTAAACCCTGAATACATTTCTAGGCGTGCTTCCTCAGCAGTGAGCAGCACTGAACTCGGTGGGACCTTTGAGCAGAGATGCACACAGCAACACTGCAGGTCTATCAGCTTGAAGGTCTCCCACAGCCCCATCCATCCTCCTTTGCTGCCTCTTGCACCTGGAAGGACAAGATGCTGCTGCTGCCGTCAGCTCTCTCACCCCCCCAATGAAGGAATGATGCCTTCTGTGGCCACCTCACATAGTGAAACCCAAGGCACCATTTCTCCTTTGCAAAGCAGCCTCCAGAAGAAGAGGTTCCCAGTGAAGAAGCAGTGAGCCAGGGTGAAGAACCCTTCTCTGCTGCCCGCAAGTGTTTGCAGGGGAAAAGCAATGGGCAAGAGTTGAGCATCCTTTCCCACTGCTGACCTCCCCCTTTCAACACCACTTTGTAGCCATGGAACATACGGGTATTCAACTAAGTTTAATTCAGAGTATAGTCACTGAAATCAATCGACCTTAAAGTAAAGGGACCCCTGACCATTGAGTACAGTCGCGGACAACTCTGGGGTTGCGGCGCTCATCTCGGTTTATTGGCCGAGGGAGCTGGCATACGGCGTCCGGGTCATGTGGCCAGCATGACTAAGCCGCTTTTGGTGAACCAGAGCAGCGCACAGAAACGCTGTTTACCTTCCCACCGGAGTGGTACCTATTTATCTACTTGCACTTTGATGTGCTTTCGAACTGCTAGGGTGGCAGGAGCAGGGACCGAGCAACGGGAGCTCACCCCATCGCGGGGATTTGAACCGCTGACCTTCCAATCGGCAAGCTCAAGAGGCTCTGTGGTTTAACCCACAGCACCACCTTACTTAGTCATTAATTTTAACGAGCCTACTCTGCATAAAACTTTTACCACCCGACGGTTCCAGCCGAAAGATAAAACCAAGTTACGAAACTGCATTTGCTAACACCCAGCCTTCACATTTCCCGCTATCCTTTGTCCATGGTCTGCATGTGAGCATCAGAATCTGAAATGGTAAAACCTCCCTTTTGCCATGTACAGGAGTGATGCTAAATTAACGTAGCCAATTCCCAGCTGGACTTCTGCAATGTTTCAATGTGGCCTGGTAACTGATTGGAATTTTCCTTTCTCTATGCAAGGAAACGTCACGGAAGCCAGCAAGATGAGCTTAATCTTGAACGGGGACAAGAAATGTTTATGGGCAAAAGAATGGAGTTTTGACGTTAATAAGCGAAAGGCCCAGAAGTTGCTCCTCCAACATCCCAAGCACACAGCCAGCTTCCTCTGGGACCAAAGTGAAGGGGTAGAATGAGTCAGAGGAAAAGAGCAAGGAAGAGGGAGTTGGTGCTTGTAAGGCAGGAGAGGAACTCACAGGTCCGATCGGGTCAGTTTCTCATTCCACTCTCCAAGTTTCTCAGAGGTTTTCATATAACTAGAAACAAAAACCTGGGGGTCAATCACACTTTTGAAAGCTGGGGTCAAAATGGTTTCAAGAGAGGAGAAGAAAACCCAATAGCCAAGAGGCAGGTGATGAAATATTGACCCAGCCTGAGAGGTGGGTCTTGGCAGCACTCCTGTCAGAGAAAAATGAAGCAGTGTGCAAGATTCACAGCATCCTGGGATGGGGAGCTAAAGTGTATTTGTAGCTTTGATATATGCATACAGTTCCTCAGATGCCTTTGGGAAGAGATTGTGATTTGGAATTATAAAATTAAAGTTTTACGGCATGAATGGATTGGGGTGTGCACTGCAAAGCTGCTACAGCTGTTCCTCAGGCAAGCAGAAGTCTTGGCAAGGAGGGTTTTAAAACCAGGGGGTTCTACGTAAGTCAACATGGCAATTAGAAGCCCAGACTGCGATCCAAAGAAACACCAAGCCTGGATAGCTCAGTTGGTTAGAGTGTGGCGCTGATAACGCCAAGGTTGCAGGTTCGATTCCCGTATAGGGCAGCTGCATATTCCTGCAGGTTGGACTGGATGACCCTCAGGGTCCCTTCCAAGTCTTCAATTCTATGATTCCACTACCATCACAAACAAGCTAACGGGCACCCTCTATTTGACGTAACTGGCAACGGGAGCTCCATGCAGGCATCCTTCAAGTCTCCTTCCCTGTAAAGCAAGTGTGAAGAAGTGGTTCTGACTGTTGGAGCCAGATCCTTATCTCCCCTACCCTTCATGGCTCAGATCTGAGAGGTGGGCATGGGGTCAGGTGAGGGGACGCTCTGACGTTCCAACAACTGTTGCGGCTTCAGAGCGCTGGGCAGGCCACGCAAGGAGCCCTGCGTGGTGCTTTGGAGCGCTGCCGATCAGCTGAGCAGGGCCTCTTGGTCAGGAGCAAGGAGATTACAAAGAGCACCATGGCTCTTTGCCAACCCCTCCAAGCAGCCAATCCCAGCTGGCCTGCCCCACTGATTGGCGGTGGTAGCAAGCCTCCCTTGCCAATACATAACTGGGAGCACTTTAAGGCTGCGCACTGGCAGCCCTGTCGCGTGTGTTATCGGTTGTGGCTGTGGTTTGGGGATAAGTCTCCTGGACCAGAGGTCCCCCACTGCTATGGTAAAGGTAGATTTACTGCTTCAGGATCTCAAAGGATAAAAAACTCATATATAGGACTTCTCTTTTCTGTTGGAGCAAGCCCCAATGGAACACCACGTCTAATTCTGCAAGTTACGGTGGAAAAATCACCCTAGGCAACACCTACGCAGTGGAGACCTGGACATCATGCCAGCTCTTTGAGAGGTTTTGCTTCAGGCCATCCAAGGGGGTCAGGCCCAGCTTTCTCTTCAGCTCCCCGCAGTGTCTCTCTTTGGCAGCCAATACCTGGCGCAGGGTGCCTATCTCCTCTTCCACCTGCAAAAAAAGAGGAGAGATATCTGGGTTAGAGACCCGAGTGTTGCAGGAGCAGGTACCTAACGATTCAGCATGGAAGGTGAGCTGTGACGTCCTGGCCTCCAAGAGACGAGGCAAGCAAGACATGAACCACAAAGCATTTTAAATGTATTAATCAACATAACTGCTTATTGCGCTAAACAGCTTTAGCTTTGTTCTGCAACTAGTGGGCTGTGGCCACAACTGGGTTGTAGCCTGTTGTAACGTGTGAGGCAGCAGTGGTGCTACCAACATACAAATACTTCGCAAAATTAATAAGTAGGTCGGGCTAAAGGTAGCTCCCCAGAAGACTGAAGGTTATTTATCAAAAGCACTGTTCCCCTGACTTGGGTCTCGGCTGTCTTGGAATTACAATTCCCATCATCCCTGACGACTGGTCCTGCTAGCTAGGGAAGATGGGACTTGTAGTCCAAAAACAGCTGTATACCCAAGTTTGGGAAACGCTGGCCTGGAGCAGAAATGGCCAGAAAGTAGGCCACAGTGGGCCGCCTAACAGCTGATGGTTTCTGGGATTCTTGCCAGAACACTGTACTAGCTGGACCTTGATCTGATTCTGCAAACACTCTTTGTGTACACAAGGCAAGAACTCGGGGCCACTTCCTACAGATTGGTTGTTCCTTAACTGCCTAAGTATTATGGGCATGTGATTTTACTTTTGTGAGTTTAGACCATGCAGTTTTTGATTTAAAAAAGTAGACTGCATAGAAGTGCTATCAGCCCTTGTACAAATAATATAATTGATTAGGGAGTTTCCCCAGCACATCAGCTTTAAGGGAGACCTGACACAGCAACATTCCTGATGGATGTGTTTGTATGAACACAGCTCTCTGTTTCCGCAGTCAAGTTTCACATGCAGGCCAATTTGTGGTATGAAGCCCAATCAGGAGAAAGATAAAATATCAAAGTGTTGCAATGTGTGAACAGTGGACCTGACATATCAGTGATTTGCTTCCGGTCCTCAAGGAAATCCACTGTCATTTATCTACAGAGGACTGTGTGTGTTGCAAAAGGTTCCTGGACACGTTTCGGGACATACCATCTCAGCTTAGCTCTGGCCAGTGCCCTCCAATGCTAGACTTTAACACTATCCCACAGAAGCTAAGTGCACGCCTAGAATGTGCCAAAGAAAAGGGTTTTTTAAATGGAAAGTATTCAGCCACCTTTCTTTACTAAGCAACCACAGGATTCCTAAGGAGCAGGGTCTGAAAACCAGTTTTAGAAAACCATGCCCCAGTTTTAGAAAACCATGAGCAGGATCTGTATTACAGAGAAGACCTACTGCCAAAGAACAGTGCAGTGTTGGAACTGGAATGGGGAGAGTTTTACATCCCCAAAGAGATAGCCATGAAGCTCACTGGGTAATCTTGGGCCAGTGCGTCACCCTAACAACTCACAGAGTTGTTCTGAGGATAAACGTTGTGGAGACCACATCTGCCACCCTCCACTTCTCAGAGGAAGGGCAAGACAAAAATGTACTAAAGGGATACTTGAATTTCCAGGTAATGTGGCTGTTTGCATAGTAGCACCTTCAAATGCCACAATATTGTCTAATACTAATACTACTACTAATAATAATATATTATTTATACCCCGCCCATCTGGCTGGGTTTCCCCAGCCACTCTGGGCGGCTTCCAACAGAACACTAAAATACAATAACCTATTAAACATTAAAAGCTTCCCTGAACAGGGCTGCCTTCAGATGTCTTCTAAAAGTCTGGTAGTTGTTTTTCTCTTTGACATCTGATGAGAGGGCGTTCCACAAGGTGGGCACCACTACCGATAAGGCCCTCTGCCTGGTTCCCTGTAACTTGGCTTCTCGCAGCGAGGGAACCGCCTGAAGGCCCTTGGCACTAGAGCTCAGTGTCTGGGCAGAACGATGGAAGTGGAGGCGCTCATTCAGGTATATTGTACCAAGGCCGTTTAGGGCTTTAAAGTCAGCACCAACACTTTGAATTATGTCTAAGACTCTAAAGCAGTGTTTCCTCAAACTTGGGTCTCCAGCTGCTGTTGGACTACAACTTCCATTATCCCTGACCACTGGTGCTAAACTAAGGATTATGGGAGTTGTAGTCCAACAACAGCTGGAGACCCAGTTTTGAGGGAAAACTGCTCTGAAGGAACATGTCTACAAAAGAGGGAACTACAAGGTTACACCAGGCACTTTAGAAATTCTGTTCTGTGAGCTTTCTAAGTCTGAGCTCTTTAGAGCTACAGAGAAAGAATCATCTGGGCTCCCTCGTACCACAGCAGCAGAGCACAGCATGGAGAAAAGCAGCGTGTGAAGGCAGCCTCCTTTACCTTGACCAGCTCGGCCCTTAGCTCTTCTTCCTCCGCTTCTGTGAGCCCATTGTAGGCCGAGGCCCTTGCAGGAGGAGCAGCGGTGGCGGCAGCACTCGTGTTATCCACAGGCACATCTGTCATAGTATCCGACAACAGACCTTTGTTGGGAGAGTTAAGGTTGATATCTGTCATGGACAAGAAGCAAACCAGGGGGGAAAGGATAAGCAGCTAAAAGGCAGAGCATGTTAGTCTTGCAGGCGCCCCTCTATACGGCGAAGGAGAAGAGGGAAAAGAGGAACAGGCTGCTCTAAATGAGGTCCTGCCCAAGAGACCCGCAGAAGCATATTTGCATTATCAAGAGCTGCAGAGAAGCAGCTTCCCACAAGCTACATCCACAACAACTGTGCGCCGTCTGCTGTCCCTGGAGACATGGCCTCTTCCCTTCCCCTCCGGCTGACATGTTCGGAAATGGCAATCTAGCGATCTTGTCATTCTCCTTGCAGGGAGAGCAGGTAACTCAAGGCTGCCTTGCACAGTAACCCAGCAACAAACCCAGGTTTGCCAGAGCATACATAGGGACTTGCCTTTTATTATCAAGGCCATCTACCTTAGTATTGTCTACACTGACTGGCAGCAGCTCTCCAGTTTCAGAAAGGGGTCTCTACCAGCCCTACCTGGAGATGCCAGGATTTGAACCTGGGACCTTCTGCACTCAGGGCAGATCCATAAACTACAGTCCTTCCCCTTCCATACCCTTGACAGGGAGCCAACGCTAGTACTGGCATTCTGAAGACTACATCTTTACTGCACACATCCTCATATTATTCTCATTCCCCCTGCAAAACGAAGGGGTGGGCCTATTAAGACCACAATGGGTTGCCTTGCTTCTTGTAATCTATATTGGAAGTGCGCCAAGGGATTTGGTGGCCCAGCTGCCTCAGGAGTGATATTATGCTGATAGTCACCGGCAGAGGAGCTCCTCCGAGCCCAAAAGGGTGGGGTAAACAGAACGGTCTCTAGTTGCTTGCTGAACATGAGATTGGGGCAGGGTAGAGGAAGTGTGATACAGACGAGGCAGAAAAGCCGAAATCCACACTCTGTTCCAAAGTTCATGGAGGAGAAGCTTGCTAAGTTGCTATCTCTACACCAAGCTTACCTCATCGTTTTGCTGCAAGGCTACAAATCACCTTGCTGCTTGCTTAGAGGGATGGAAGTGCAAGACATGAATATATGAAGCTAATGCAATATGACCTTGCTGTCGAAGCCCTAACCATTTCCACCAAGATGACCGTCGGGCAAGATGGAAGGGAGGCTTTCCTAGGTAAATCAGCCACAAACAAATGTGGAAGGCAAGCTTCAGAAGTTTTTCCAATTCTGCTGAATTACGTTACTCTTTGGCAATTGCGATGACAGCCTCTAGGGCAGGGGTGGGGCACCTGAGCTGGGGCCCTCCAATTCCGCTCCAGACATTAGGGGTAGATGAGACGTTTGGGCCTCAGGCTCCCATGCCAGCTCTAGAAATTGCAAGATGCCCACTTTTCAGCATAAAAAGAAGTACTCTTGCTGTCTTTACCCCTCAAAAGCCCTGCAGATAAGACAGCAGATGCACTTTCAAAGACACAAAGGAGCAGGCAAAAGGTTAGGTTTAGCAAACAAAGCATCACTACACACACGACTGTGTGTTACTGCTCACAGCAGACAGGAGTCAAGAGCCTACATAAGTACGTTAGAAATTAATGCAGCTGCTTGAAAAACAGAGGAGAATCGCACAGACCGTATGTTTTCATTCTTTGCTGGTAAGCATCAAAGGCAAACCTCTCAAGAAAAATGAAAGCAGGGAATCTACTGAAGCTCAAAGCTATAGCTCTTTGATCTCAAGCTAACCCACTTAAAAGGATGGTGGGTAGCTCAGATTCTCTAGCTCTGAATTCAGCCTCCTGGAATTCCACCGCAGGTCCTCCCCACCTAGCTCCCCGATCAAATCCTTGGGGCTCCCTGCGTAAGGGGTAGCGCAAAATCAAAGACCAAGCTTAACATTTTGAGTTTCCTGACTCCCATGATCACTCAGCAATCTATATGCCCTGCCCACCTAAATTCAACCATCATGCCCATCCAACCAAGGTTCAAATCATAGCTGTCAACTTTTCCCTTTTCTTGGGAGGAATCCTATTCGGAATAAGGGAATTTCCCTCAAAAAAAGGGAAACGTTGACAGCTATGGTTCAAATCCCCACTCCGCCACAACCCCCACTGAGTGTGCTTGGGCCAGCCGTTGCCTCTGAACTTGACCTACCTCACAGGCTTGTTGTGGGGATTAAAAGAAGAGAGGAGACCTAAGTAAGCTCTCTGATCCACCAACTTCTTGCCTCAGCTGGGCCTACACAGAAACAACTCTTGCATGTAAACACCTTCCTTTCTTAATAATCCCCTTCCCACTCACTCTCCATGTGGCGCACCCTAACCCAACCCACCTCAAAAGCAAACATTCCTGCTGCACTGGATTTAGATCCAGGCCTAGTTCTCAACTTCAAGGTGGTCTTATTTTTATTTAATAAATAAAATAATAATAATAATAATAATAATAATAATAATAATAATAATAATAATAATAAAGCTGTGGTCTATATTTAGGGTAGTTGCTACTTAAGACAACTTCCCTGCCAGCTTAAAAGTAATACATAGTTAATTACAAGAATCACCCTAATCAGCCAGCTGAAACCCCAGCATCTGCTCTCAAAGGCCAATCCCCAAAAACAAACAGATGCTCAATCCCCATTTAAAAGCTGGCAAGGGAGAAGGCTACTGGCACCAGGAAGGGCATACCATAATCATGGGGCCGCCACTGAAAAGGCTCCCACATAACATGCCTGCACACCGAAACTCACATTGTTCCACAATACAAACAAAAAGGTGTGGGGGGGGGAGAGAATCATTTTTTCCCATTTCATAAAATTTATGCACTCCATGATCGTAAAACAAAACAAAACAAAACAAAAGCTTCAAGTGGTTTTCAAAACCCCTGCACACAGAAATCTAATGTCAGAGATCTAGGCCAGAGTAAGCTGGCCTAGAAGCCTTCTTCACAATACCTTTCCACATGCAGGAATCTGTCCACTTACACAGCCTAGAAACCGTCTCCCCGATACGCTGGCTTTCTTCAGACAGGGCTCTGCCTACATACATCACCTAGAAGCCACATCTCGACATGCTAGCTTTCTACATGCAGGAATCTCTTCACTTAGCCTAGAAGCCTTCTCCCAAATACGCTGGCTTTCTACATACAGGGCTTTGCCTATTTACACATGGGCTAAAATCCTACCCCTGTAAGTTACCTTTCTACATGCAGGAATCTCTTCGCTTATACAGTCTAGAAACCTTCCCCTCAACATACTAGCTTTCTCCGTGCAGGGCTCTGTCCACTTCCATGGCCCAGAAGCCTCATCCCTGACAGGCTAGCTTTCTACATGAAGGAATCTCTTCCCTTGGCCTAGAAGCTTTGCCTACTTATATACGGGCTAAAATCCTACCCCTATAAGTTACCTTTCTACATGCAGGAATCTGTCCACTTACACAGCCTAGAAACCGTCTCCCTGATAGGCTGGCTTTCTACATCCAGGGCTCTTCCTACTTACATGGCCTAGAAGCCACATCCCTGATAGGCTAGCTTTCTACATGCAGGAATCTCTTCGCTTATACAGTCTGGAAACCTTCCCCTCGACATACTAGCTTTCTCCGTGCAGGGCTCTGTCCACTTCCATGGCCCAGAAGCCTCCTCCCTGACAGGCTAGCTTTCTACATGCAGGGATGCGCTCGCTTGCCAGGCCCCGCCCCACCTGCCGCCCCCCTTCAGCCCGAAGCGGTGCCGCCCTGGAGGAAGCCGAGAGCGGGCCGGAGGCAGGATGCGTCCCGCCCCGGGGCCTGGCCTCCTCCTGCCCCCCTCCCGCCCCAGCGCGGCCTTCCCAGGGGGACGAGGCGGAGGCGGAGGCCCTCTCCCCGGCCCGGCCTGCCTTGGCCTACCCTGGCTGGCGCTCTCCATCTCGCCCGGAGGCCGCTGCGCAGCTACGCGAGGGAAGGAGGCGGCGGCGGCAGCAGCAGCAACAAACTCCTCGCTTGACGGCGCGGCGACGTCACACGCCTCCCGCTCTTCCGTCTCCGCACACACACATAAGCTCACTTCCGGCCTCTCCCGGAAGTCGCAGCTATCAACGTCATCAGGAGGCGCTGGCGGCCTTAAAGAGGAAATTGCAAAGGGCCAAAGCTGCCGCCCTCACTTCCGGATCCCTTTTGACGCTTCTGCATTGAGGAGAAATCCTCAATATAAATTGGAGTTGGACTCTCCATTTGCTTTCTCCACGTTGGCCGAGGTGGGCCGTTATCCTTCGGTTCCCCCTCCCTTCCCCCCCCTGCTTTGGGGAGAAAAGCGTGGCTGTTTCAAAACAGGGCAGTCTGCCTCTAGCCTATCTCGGAAGCATTTATAAAGGCTGGCGTGGAAATCTGAAGGAGAAATTGCATTTCTGTTTCAGATTTTGCACTGAACCTTAAATGTCTTCGCCGTTCAGTCCACGCGCTGTTACGACCTGCGAACGGAATCCGGAACTAGCCTGCGAGTTCGCTCCAGCCCGCAGCCCTTTGGTGTCACTCTTTGGCTGCAGACCAAAGGGGTTCAATCGCAAAGTTGCGCTTATGATTTCCGGGCAGTCTTGTCGACGGGGTGACAGAAGTCTGCGGTGCGCAATTGCAGTTACTAAGTCATTTATATATATAATTGGCTATTAACTGGCGCCACCGCGCTTGGCAGTTGGGGGGTTCACAGATAACGTTCAGCAGGTGTGCAGTTTGTCTGTAGCCAACAAATGAACTGTACACACCAGTGATGGCCAAACTTGGCCCTCCAGCTGTTTTGGGACTACAATTCCCATCATCCCTGACCATTAGCTAGGGATGATGGGAATTGTAGTCCAAAAACAACTGGAGGGCCACGTTTGGCCATCACTGGTATACACCCTTTCATGCAAACACTTGAGCAGGTTGCAGAAACAGTTTGCACCTATGTGCAAATAGTAAGCAAGCCTAATAGCTCACATTTCCCTTCCCCCCCCAAAAAAAACTGTTTGGCCAGTACTATGACGGCTGAGCGCCTCATAAGGGCCAGTCTCCTGGTATGGAAGCTGTTAAGTTGTGGGTGAATGTATCAGACAACACAGCAATTCTTCAAACAGCTCTTGTTTATTCACAGCCAGAACAGAACTGAACTGAAGGGTTCAGCCAACCTGCTTAGATAGAGCTCCACTAGAACGCAACAGTAACCACTTTCTGTAACTATCCATTCACTGAACATCACTTTCAATCCCTTATTTGCATATGTGGACATGAGTGAAAACTATCTACAGTATCCCCCTGCTGGCCCAGGGTGAGAACTTCAGAACATAACAGAAGCTTTACTCAGAAATAAAAGCAGCAGCGACAATACAATTAAAACTCAAGAGTATCCAGCACACCACAACTGCTACAGCCAGGAAAGCCATTCAGTGGTCCACCAAGACCCTCGACAATTTTCAAGTCATGGGCGGGGGACGGTTTTGTAACTATTGCTCTAGATGTGTAGAAATATGCCATAATTCAACCCAACACATTTCAATTTGAATTGTTCACAGGCACCTTTGCCCTAACCAATTTCAATCAGCCAGCCCCCCAGATCAACAGCTAAGCAATACTTTCATTGGGCCCAACCACAACGTCACAAAAGGTGTGGCAAGCTTTCGAGTTCTTCAGTGGGTAGGATGTTACACAACACAGGGGCTGAGGGGGACCAGGCAGGGTGATGTTTGCTCAGGACTAAGCCTTGCTGAGAAATGGAGGCAGTGAGAGATTTTACTTTCTTGGGCTCCATGATCACTGCAGATGGTGACAGCAGCCACGAAATTAAAAGACGCCTGCTTCTTGGGAGAAAAGCAATGACAAACCTAGACAGCATCTTAAAAAGCAGAGACATCACCTTGCCAACAAAGGTCCGTATAGGTAAAGTAGTGATGTATGGAAGTGAGAGCTGGACCATAAAGAAGGCTGATTGCCGAAGAATTGGTGCTTTTGAATTATGGTGCTGGAGGAGACTCTTGAGAGCCCCACGGACTGCAAGAAGATCAAACCTCTCCATTCTGAAGGAAATCAGCCCTGAGTGCTCACTGGAAGGACAGATGGTGAAGCTGAGGCTCCAAGACTTTGGCCACCTCATGAGAAGAGAAGACTCCCTGGAAAAGACCCTGATGTTGGGAAAGATGGAGGGCACAAGGAGAAGGGGACGAAGGAGGAAGAGATGGTTGGACAGTGTTCTCGAAGCTACCAGCATGAGTTTGACCAAGCTGATGGAGGCAGTGGAAGACAGGAGTGCCTGGTGTGCTCTGGTCCAGGGGGTCACGAAGAGTCGGACATGACTAAATGACTAAACAACAACAAGCCTTGCTGAGTTTAATGGGACTCATAGCTCCATTAAGCCTGGAACTGATGGAAGTTTTGGTTGACAATCATCTGCAGGGTACTAGCTTGGTAAAGCCTGCTCTGGTGGGTTTGATTAGTAGGGGAGTCTTCCCTTCTCGTGGCCTTCCTTCAGTCTGTTATGTCTCCCTTTGGACTGTAGGTGGAGGTATCAGCCCAGATATCCCTTCTGCCCCAGGCTCTAAATTAATATCTCTAAATCCACGCACCTTGGTTTAGCATCCTGGCAGAAAGATGTTCTGCAAGCGAGGGGCAAGTGGTGAGTCACTGGGAAAATAAGCTCTCATGTTACAGCTTAGCTGAGGCAATCTAGCTTAACCACTTTTAAAGGGATTTCTGGGGAAATCATTCCGACTTAACCATTTCTGCTTTCAGGGACATCTGCATACCGCATTACGCAGTGAAGAGGCCTTTATTCTCAGGAACTGGGCCTTTATTGTGGTGGCAACTACCCTTTGGGAACCCCCTTACAGATTAGAGAGACACCTCTATTGTCTTTTCTACATGAATTGAATACTTTCTTCTTCAGCTATCCCTCTTGTCTGCATCTGTAGTGGAACTAATTTTTTTGTTATACCTATTTTCATATGTGGAATTGTTTCAAAATGTCCACATTGTTGCAATATATATACAATTGATTTATAAATGGAACTTTTTAAATATAGTTTTTGATGGTTACGATGCTTTATCTGTTTCATCAGTATATATTTTATTGTTGTAACCCACCCTGGATCTTGAATAAGAAATCTAACAAATAAATAAATTACACAAACATCACAAAGTATTGCCCTTCTGGGTAAGTCTTGGGTGGGGGTATTAAAATGACAGCTGTCAGCAGCATGGAGGCTGTAAGCGCCCTGGCTGACATGACTTTCATGCTCCTACAAAATTCACCCACCAGCATCACAAAGGCAAAATAAGGGAACTGGTTTGATACGCCACCTTTTGTTCAGTTTTGCCCTGTCCCCTTAAAAAACAAAAATACCCAGGCTGAACATTCAGCCTTCCCGAAGTTTGGCCTGGTCCCAAGTTAAATCCTTGACATTTTCAGCATCCGCACCATACATTTAAAACACTTTAATACCACTTTCAGGGTCCCAAATAATTCTGGGCATTATAGTTTGTAGTTTGTTAAAAGTGCTGTGAGGAGATCCCTATTCCCAGAGTTCCCTGGGAAAAGGGATTGGCTGCCTTCAGATGTCTTCTAAAAGTCAGATAGTTGTTGTTCTCTTTGACGGTGGGAGGGCGTTCCACAGGGCGGGCGCCACCACCGAGAAGGCCCTCTGCCTGGTTCCCTGTAACTTGGCTTCTTGCAGTGAGGGAACCGCCAGAAGGTTCTCGGTGCTGGACCTCAGCATCCGGGATGGACAATGGGGGTGGAGACGCTCCTTCAGGTATAGTGAGCCAAGGCCATTTAGGGGTTTAAAGGTCAGCACCAACACTCTGAATTGTGCTCAGAAACATACATTGGTCAAAAGAGCCCGGCATTGCAGGGGGTTGGACTAGATGACCCAAGAGGTCCCTCCCCAGTGTGCAGTTCTAGGATTCTATGGCTGTGCATACTTACTGATCATGCTGGTACTTTTGGAAAGAGAGAGAGACCGTCTGATAGTCCCTCCAAGGGACATAGGCCTGAGGGTCCATGTGCACCCTGCACCTGGGGGGAGAAACAGATAAGAGATTCTGGGCTGACAACCTTGATGTGATGGCCTGGGAATCCGATTCAGAGGCTGAACTGGAGGAATCCCAGCCTGCACAGGAGTCCCTGCCTCCAGGGCCGGCTGAATCCAGGAGCAGGCACCAGGTGTGCCGGATCCTCAGGAGCAGGCACCAGGTGAATCCACTCTGGCTCCAGAGGTGGTTGAGGACTCAGTGCCTACAGGTGAGTCTCCCCCTGGGCCCAGTAACCCTTCAGCCTCTCCTGAACTGCAGAGGCTCAGGGCAGAGAGGCGAAGGGAACTGGTTTCTCCCAGGAGGAGTGCTCGCCTTAAGGCCAGGAGAGGCGGGTCTCCTGGGGGCCGGGACTGCCCCTGGCCTCAGAGAAGATAAAGGCCAGTAAGCCCGGTCCCAATTTGTGGAAGCAATGTCGTTGATGAGCTGTTTTGGCGAGCATCCAGTCCTGTTTCCCCCAGAGTTCCTGTCCTTGCCCGGCTTCCCGCTGTGGACCCCACTTCGCCCGAGGAGGACTGTCTGCCGACCCTCAACTCAGGTCCTGGACCTCGCCCCACGGTAACCTCCCCCCTGGAACAGCACACTTGACTTGTGGCATCCCAGCAGTAAGCAACAGAAATGGGACCTCCTTTTTCAGACACCAGAACTGCCTGGCTGGCCCCATCTGCACTATGAATTTAAAGCAATATGATACCACTTTGAAGTCATGGGTTCCCTTGCCCCAAAGAAACCTGGGAACTCTAGTTTCTTAAGTGCACAGAGTAGGGCTGCCATATCTTGAAGAGCAAAAAAGAGGACGGCCCAAGCCACTGCCAGCCCGAGCCGGGGAAAGAGGTGCATGCCTTTCACCCCAGCTCTGGCTGGCAGCAGCTGCGGTGTGCAGAGTAGCCCAAGCCTGAGCCACTGACAGCCCAAGCGGTGGCAGGATCCCAGCTCATATCTGATCTTCGCTGCGGTGGCTTCACTCTGCTGCGGTGCTTCTGGGGCACAGCACCCTCTTGAGCATGCCCGTGCGCCCCCCCAAAAAACCCACCCACCCCCCAAAATAAAAAACCCAGGCATTTCCTTTAAAATGTAAACAAATGTAAAAATAAGGGATTTTTTAAAAAAATAATAGAATACAGATTACTCAAATGTAAGAGAAATATGGAAACCGCAAAAAGAGATAGAGGGAAGTCAATAAACATAGGAGGGACTCAAACCAGTTTAGTGTAATAGGATGAAAGTGACGGTAAAGGGGGAAAAGAAAAGATGAAATATGAAGGTAATGTCTTTCTAGGAACTTTGGATATAGAATGTTCAAATAGTCGTTTGTACTCCTTAAATAATTTTGTGTATTTGACAATTCCCCCCCCCTTTCCTTTTTTAATCGTTTTCTTTTCATATTTTCGTTTATGTATTGTTTTCTTTTCGGTATATGTGGGTGTAAGGGTTGATTTATTTTCTTGCTTTGTAAATTTTAAAAAGGCAATAAAGATTTTTTTAAAAAATGTAAATATCCTCCCAGATAGGTATGTTGGCCCCCCCCAAAAAAGAGGACATGTCCTAGTTTTCCTGGACGTATGGCAACCCTAGCCGAGAGTTGTTAGGGGACTCCTATTTGCTTCACAGAGCTACAATCTTTAGAGTTCCCTACCCAGAGGGATTGATTTTTAAACCACTCTGAGAACCACAGCTCGGAGAGTGTTTAAAATGGTATGATACCGCTATAAATGTTCAGACAGGGACTCTTTCTGGTCTGTTTCCATTGCAGGTACATGAAGACACAACAGTTAGTCTTTGTGACGGTAGCAAATCTGTGTTCTCCAGGACACCTTCCCCCAAATCTGCTGATAAGGCTCTCTCACAGCTCTATCTGTACTCTGACATCTCTCGTTGTTAAGCCACCATTTTGGGGGAAATCACATTGTTAAGTTGTGGGTGAACATATCAGACGACACGGCGATTCTTCAGACAGCTCTTGTTTATTCACAGGCCAGAACAGAACTGAAGGGTTCAGCCAGCCTGCTTATATAGAGCTCCACTACAACGCAACAGTAACCATTAACTATCCAATCACTGAACGTCATTTTCGATCCCTTATTTGCATATGTGGACCTGAACTATCTACAGTATCCCCCTGCTGGCCCAGGGTGAGAACTTCAGTACATAACAATTATGGAACAATTCACTCTGGTCCTTAACAATGATGGACTGTTTTAAAAAGTTTTATAGTAGCGACGAGCGCTTGAGAAATTCAGTATTTGTGGAGCCTCATAATAACTGATCTGATCCGCACAACCCAATCTAATAAGCAGCGAAAAATTCACAACACAATCTTCTACTCAGAATTGAATTCAATGGGGCTTACTCCCAGGTAAAGGGGATTAGGATTGCAGCTTCAATTATGCACCACCTTTTGTTCTTCCCAAATGTCCTGGCATTGTTCTCTGGTCAAAACAACTGAATGGAAATCCATCTTTTGAGAGGAAACGTTTCCAAAAAGTATTTGCATTTTCCTATTAATAACATTTTCTCTTTTAAAATTTCTGGTGAATGTTGAAACAGGGCGGGGTGGATTTATGGAAAACAAGTGCAAACAGAAATGTCAAGACTAGACTGATTGGCCCATCCCTTATAGCAGCCTCCGAAAACCTGGTGCCCTCCAGTTGTTTTGGACTACAAATCCCATCAGCGCCATCAGCAGAACAACATGCAGGTACAACAGGTTCAGAGCTTTATAGTGACCCCTGCAATGGACCAACAGTGCAGGTAGCAGTGTTGGCTGTTAGAAAGCACCCAAATGTAAACGATATGGTTAAACCCATTTTTCGGTCGAACTCAAAACATTGCAAAATAGCAGGCATCCTTTTTTGACATTGCAGTCATTCCTAAGAAATGCATTGCTCTGCTGTCCTCAGTGTTAGAGACTGGCCTTGACTAGAAGTTGAACATTTAGGTTCACTAGTCCCAGCTGTGGACCAATCAGGGCCGGATTTAGGTTTGATGAGGCCCTAAGCTAGTGAAGGTAATGGGGCCCTTTAGAAGGTCGGCGGTTCAAATCCCCGCGATGGGGTGAGCTCCCGTTGCTCGGTCCTTGCTCCTGCCCACCTAGCAGTTGGAAAGCACATCAGAGTACAAGAAGATAAATAGGTACTGCTCTGGCGGGAAGGTAAACGGCGTTTCCGTGTGCTGCTCTGGTTCGCAAGAAGTGGCTTAGTCATGCTGGCCACATGATCCGGAAGCTGTACGCTGGGTCCCTCGGCTAATAAAGCGAGATGAGCGCCACAACCCCGTACAATTATAATTATATACTGATTAATGGTGTTTTCTGTTTTATTATACATATTGTCTTCTTCTTTGGCAATCACTTGTAGCCGAGCAAGATTGTCTTCCATGAAACACGGTGAATATGTACAATAAAATATTGTTGCACTCTACCATGTTATGCTTAATGGATTGGTGGTATGTAAATCCTTCTATAAATAAACAAATGTCTGCAAATCACAAAAATAAGAGTGGGCCCCAAAGGCTCTCCATTTGCAGAACTATACCCCCCCCCCCCCGCATATCAGCCACCACAGGGTGTTATTCAGCTAAACTCTGCTCAGAGTAAGACCCACTGAAATTAATGAACAAGTTTTTTAAAAAAGGCAAAGGGGACCCCTGACCATTAGGTCCAGTTGTGGCCGACTCTGGGGTTGTGGCGCTCATCTCGCTTTATTGCCGAGGGACCCGGCGTACAGCTTCTGGGTCATGTGGCCAGCATGACTAAGTCACTTCTGGAGAACCAGAGCACCACACAGAAATGCCATTTACCTTCCTGCCGGAGTGGTACCTATTTATCTACTTGCACTTTTGGCGTGCTTTCGAACTGCCAGGTTGGCAGGAGCAGGGACCGAGCAATGGGAGCTCACCCCATTGTGGGGATTTGAACCGCCGACCTTCTGATCAGCAAGTCCTAGGCTCTGTGGTTTAACCCACAGGTCCATTTATTTCAGTAGGTCTACACAGAATAAACTTCTTCAAATACCACCCCTAGATTTCAAGCACCCTTCCGCATCAAAATGCACAAGCTTCTAAAAGCACCAGTGTTTGCATGTCACAAAAATAAAGGGGATGGTTAGCAGGTCAAGCCAGGACTAGGGAGACCCGGGTTCAAATCCCCATTCAAGCCACAAAGGTCATTGGTGACTTTGGGACATTCTCTTTCTCTTTTTCCTTAGGATGTGTTTATATTCCTGTCTACCAAGCACGCCTTGCCTTTCCAGTGTGGGGTTTTCAATCCATGTTCACATACCGTTATCCAAAATGCAGGCATATCCTGTACTTTGCTATAAAACAGTACTGTTTGATGTGTTGCTTCTCAAACCAGCTTCGCACTAATTGGGATCCTTAAGCCCTTCCTAATTCACATCTAGCCAAGGTGTGAGCAACTGTGGTGGCGTAAGGACATCCCCAACGCTGTCAACACCACCTGGTGTGTACACAAGCAGGAATGAATTCGACACGAATGAAGCAGGGGTGATGTGAACATTTGCTCCCAATATATAGTCCAAAAATAAGGCAAATAGCTCCCTGCTGCTTGTTCTTTATTGCAGCTCCTCCACACACCAGGGCCGGCTCTATCATTGGGTGGAGCGAAGGGGCTGCCTTGGGTGGCAAAAACTGGGGGACAGGGAGTTGTGTGAAGACGGAGCTGTATGTTCCCTGTGTGGGTTACCTTCTGCTCCCTAACCTAGCTTGCTTCCCTTAGCTGTGGCAGAGAGAATGCTGAGCTTTTTGGCCTCGCTTTGGAAGCAAACAAGGCCCTTGACCATCCCATCGCAGCAGGGTAATAAAGCAGACAACCGTGGATGAGGCCAAACAAAGCTTATGACCTCCACCCTAAGCCCACTCTCAAAAGTGGTACCTCGGGTTACAGACGCTTCAGGTTACAGACTCCGCTAACCCAGAAATAGTACCTCGGGTTAAGAACTTTGCTTCAGGATGAGAACAGAAATCGTGCTCCGGCGGCGCGGCAGCAGCAGGAGGCCCCATTAGCTAAAGTGGTGCTTCAGGCTAAGAACAGTTTCAAGTTAAGAACGGACCTCCAGAACAAATTAAGTTCTTAACCTGAGGTACCACTGTATTAGCAAGGAAGAGCTGTCCGTTGGCAACTCTCTGCATTTCATAACAGTGTGCATTTGATTCCCACATTGCATGGGGTTGACTAGAAGACTCTAGGACCCTTGTACCTACGGGACCTCCCACAGGGGACCTTATGGTCTTCAAACAAAAACATCTTGCAGGTCTCGGGCCACAGAGAGGTTAGGCTGGCCTCGACCAGAGCCAGGGCTTTTTTGGCTGTGGCTCCAATCTGGTGGAATGCTCTGCCACAAGAGACTAGGGCCCTGCGGGACTTGACATCTTTCCGCTGGGCCTGCAAAATAAAGCTGTTCCACCAGGTTTTTGGCCAAGGCACAGTCTGACCCCTCCTTTGGTGATTCGTCACAGAACTCTAGCTCAATGGTTGCCATTAATTTGATTTGAACTGATTTTATAATGAATTGATTTTAGAATGCTGTATTATTTTACTGTTGTTAGCCACTCTGAGCTCGGCTTTGGCTGGGGAGGGTGGGATATAAATAAATTATTATTATTATTATTATTATTATTATTATTATTATTATTATTATTAGGGTCTTTTCCATCTCTATGGTTCTATGTCCGTCTCTTTTCTCCCTCCCTCTCCTCCCCCCACAACTCAAAAGGAACTGACAGAGCATAGCGTTGTTGTCGGGGAAGGATAAATCTGGGGGCACCCAATTAACTTTCCCAAGCCTGTCTCTTTCTCATTCTTTCTTTATGCGTCTTTCTCTCTCCTCCTGATCCCTCTCCCCATCTCCTGCTACAACTTCCAGGGCATCTGAAAGTCATCCGGCTTGAGGAGAGACCAGTGTGTGGCGTCCACGTTCCTCATGTGCTTCTTGGCCAGGAACAGGGCCATCAGCTGCTTCCCTCGGCGGGCGAGGTGCTTCCCCACCCTCCAAGGGAAAGAGGGGCTCCCGTCCTCAAGGCTGTCTTTGTACTTCTGCAGCTCCTTCACACACCACTCGTCATTTATCCTGTAGCGCTTGTAAACAGACTCCTCCTGTTTGGGGTTGGCAGCCCTGAGCCAGACCTGGACAGCTTCCAACCCGTCCTGGGACATGATTTCGGGGTAGCGATACTCCAGGAGCTGCACTAGCAGCTCGTTGGCTCGGTTGCACCTGAGGTTGGTGATCTGGTCCTCCAGGCCAAACGGGCATGTGGTGATGACCTCGTCTTTGGTCCTGCGGATCAGCAAGACGGGTCCCTGGTAGCGGCACAGCTGCTCCCCCACGTTGAGGTTGAAGTGCTCCTTCACCGTCCGAACCACCAGCTTCTTCCAGCTCTTGGGCATGATGTTGAGGGCCAAGGGGAGCAGGTCGTCGAAAGTGGCATCCAGCACCAAGGCTCCCAGAGACGGGTATGTCATGGCAGCCCATGTGGCCGAGTAGCCCCCTAAGGACCACCCGTACACAACAATGTCTTGTATGTTGAAGCCCAGGCGACAGGTGGCATACCGGATCACGACGTCCACCGCGTTGGCGTCGTTCTCCGGGTAGGGCTGGCCGGTGCTCCCGGCGAAACCGGGGTGGTTCCACCCCAGCACGGAATACCCGGTCCTCAAGGGGGTGAAGAGGCAGCCCCACTGGTAGAAGCTGACGTTCCCCTCGCAGCAAACAACCAGCCGGTTCCCCCGCTGCTCCCCTTGTCCTTTCACCTTGTCTCTCCGGTCCACAAACATGGTGTCAATCTTGTTCCCGTCGCGAGCTACCAGCTTGGCCCGCTTCCCGTTGTAATCCCTCAAGAGGCGAGCTTGGCCCTTGGCCAGGACGGGCAACAGTGCTTGGTTTAGGAGGAAGACAGAGCCGGGGTAGATCAGCCAGCGGCCCAAAGAGTGTGCCATGATATAGCTGGCCAACTGGCCGGGCATTTGCTTGAAGTGGCGGAGGAAGTTCCAGCGCGAGACCCGGTCTCTGCTAGGGCCTTTTATCAAGGCCGATGCCAGCGGACATGCTCTCGCCGCTGCTTTGACCAAGATCGGGCAGCCACCGTGACCTCTGTTGCTGCCACCGTGGCTGGGGGAGCTGCCGTTGACACCGGCCTCATCCCACCGGAAGTCAACAGGCCAGTTGCTGAACTCAAAGTCGTAGCTGGCCGTAAAATAGGTTTTGAATATGTGGGCCAGAGCCTTTGGAAAACAGAAGACGCACATGGAGAGAGATAATGGTTATCTTCTAGGAGAGGCATAAATTACATAAAAAGAGGTGTGGGCAAGGAAGGTTGCCCCACGGCAGATATTTCTGACGTCTCCAGAGCTTTCCCGTTGACGGATAGATTACTTCATAGGTACATGATGCGGGCTTTGGAACTGATTGGAGCTCACCCCTTTGGCCATGGTGAAGTGGTCATTGGCGCCTGCCCATCAGGGGCCTCAGTATCCCTAGTCCACAGGGAAGTGTCACAATCAGTGAGGTCGTGCCTCCTTTGTGAACATTGCAGCAGAGGCCAGCACTCAGAAGTAGCCAAACCAACCAGTCCTGGTGTCCCCAGATGAACGCTGAAAAGAGGACTGGCTGTGGTCCTTCCACACTTTTACTGCCCACACCTCCCTCGCTTTTAGCAGGTGGCTTGGTCAGTGAATCACATCAACTCATTTGCCTCGTTCTCCCCCAATCTTCAGGTAGTCAGACCACCCTCCCCAAACCCTCCGTGGATATTTCGGCAACCGGAAGTTCATTCCCGCCTTCTTTCGGAGCAAGAAGGGGGAATCAGGCTGTATGGGTGTGGATGTGCTTTATTTTAAACACACACCCCCAACACTCGTATGATCAAGCTTTAAAACACTGCAGGGATGCTCTGCAAGAGGAGATGGGGGGTGGGGTTTGTGACATCATAAAACAGCGGCCAATCAGGGCTGTGAACAGCCAGGGTTCTGGTGCAAATTATAAGAACTTGGCTATTGTTGCCTTGGGCTGGAGAAGCCAAGGAAGAAACATGGGGGGTTTATATCCAGACGATAGCAATTAGGTTGCTTGCTTGTTTAATGCACATTCTTACGCACTCTCATTCACTTCTGTAAGGTTACTGTATGCCCACATGGAAACACAATCCCAGCCCCTCATGCCAAAATATCACTTATTTATTTATTTATTTTATAATAATGTATACACTATTTGCTTGTAAAGCCTCAAACGTGGTTTACAGTGGTACCTCTGGTTACAAACTTAATTCATTCCGGAGGTCCGTTCTTAACCTGAAATCGTTCTTAACCTGAAGCACCACTTTAGCTAATGGGGCCTCCTGCTGCCGCCGCCGCAGCACAATTTCTGTTCTCATCCTGAAGCAAAGTTCTTAACCCGAGGTACTATTTCTGGGTTAGCGGAGTCTGTAACCTGAAGTGTTTGTAACCCAGGGTGTTTATAACCTGAGGCACCGCAGTACAAACAAGACAAAACAACAAAACATCAATAAGAAAAGTTAGCCACTGTGATTTTAAATGTTCAAAGAGTTAAAATAACAATAGACTAAAAACAGATGAATACTCGCATCAACTAAACTTTTGTCGAAATAAGACTGTTTTAAAGATGCTTTGGGATTTAATGATGGTTGTAGAGCATGAGACTCTTAATCTCAGCTTCGAGGGTTCGAGCCCCATGTTGGGCAAAGGATTACCTCACTACAAGGGGGTTGGGCTAGATCATAGCTGTCAACGTTTCCATTTTTTTAAGGGAAATTCCCTTATTCCGAATAGGATTCCTCACAAGAAAAGGGAAAAGTTGACATCTATGGGCTTAGAAGATCCTTGTGTCCCCTCACAGTTCTATGATTCCAATCTGGCAAAAACACCTGAGGTTATTGACATCTGTGGCACGACCTGGGGACATTTCCAGCCACATAGAGAGACCTGGAGGGGCTGGATTTGGCCCCTTTACCTGAGGTTCCCCACTGTAGTTTTCATTGAAGAGAGAGAGTGACTGAATGACCAACCTTGCTTTCTGAAAACCTGCATGTTCATATTCATCAGGTGGGCCTCAGGTGAAATCGCAGTTGTCTGCCTTGAGTCCATGAGACAGGGTGAGCTATGAATAATAAATAATAATAATAATAATAATAATAATTTTTTATTTATACCCTGCCCTTCCCGGTTCAGAAAACCAGGCTCAGGGCAGCTAAGAACAAATTTAAAACACTTAATTGATGCAACAAAACACAGCATAAAACAGAGTATAAAACGTGAATAACAATAAAATCAGAATTCAAAAATCAATTTAGGGGGGGAAATCCATCCAATAAACTTTAGGTGATCACCAGGGCTAGCTGGCTAAATTAGTCCTATTTGGGCCAGCGAGGAGACCAGGGGAGAATTAGCTGTGGGATCCCAGAGCGGGCGATCTTCATAAAAAGGGGAGGGGGAGGGAAGGAAGGGGAATAAAAGATCAGGCTAAATTCAAATTGAAAGCCAGGTGGAATAGCTCTGTTTTACAGGCCCTGCCGAAGGAAGTTGAATCCTGCAGGGCCCTGTATGCAATTATAATGATATTAACACATACTGGCAGTTTTATAAGGGGTGACTCTCTCTACATGAACTTGGGGCTGTAGCCAAGTAAATTCTACTCAGAGTAGACCCTTTGCAACTGCTTGTCCGGGTGGAGGAAAGAAATGTGTATGTGTGGAAGCGAGCCTATCACAGAAAGGCAAATTTTACATTTGTTGCTCCGCCCACCACTTGGACGTGGCCCTCAGGAAGCTGTTCCTAAGTGGCCCTCACCTCCCTTCAAGGCTGAGTGTGGCCCTCAGGTGCAAACCTTCACCTCTCCCTCCTACCCAGACTAAAGCTGGTCACACATTTGTATCTTGTTTCTCTTCAACACCCTTCTTCTTTCCTTCTACCTCCCCTTTGCCAAATGTTAGACTGCAAGCTCCTTGGGGCAGAGACTTCTCTCTCCTTGCCTGTAGCTCTATAAATTGCCATAAACATCACTTATATAAAAAGGTAACAAAGCCTGAACTCTATTTTTTCCCCCTGTCTCAAGAAAAACTATAAGCAAAATAGACATATGTGCCTAGCTCAATTATCTTTCCCCCTATTATTTTCGACAGAGACGTGTCTGATGTTTCAAGGCCAAAATCTTTTTCTTCTGCTGGTCTCGGATTCTGCTGCCAGCTGCAACTCAGTTGCCCCCAAACACCTGTCCCAGTTGTGACTAAGAGATAAATAATTGGAAAGAGGGGGAGCACAGCACTCAATAAGCCCTAAAGAGGGAGGGAAAGTTGTATCAAATAAAACGTTTCCGAAAACGTGTCATTAAACGAATGACACTGTTAGGAAAGGATTGTGTCAAGTGGCCCTCATGAAGCAAACACCTAGCTTCAAGCACAAACTTTCTTTGTGGAACCCACTACTAATAACAGTTTAAGGAAAAAATAGAGGATTTCCCACAGACTTCTGGCTGGCCTCTGTGAGAACAGGGTGTCAGACTAGATGGGCTATTTGCTCTGATCCAGCAAGGCTCATCGTAATGTTGTTAGAAGGATAAGATACCTTATGTGTATCCCAAAAGTAGAAATGCAGAGGAAGGAGGGAGGGAGAAGATTAGATTTCCCATTATCAGCCTGACCCTCGTGACATCACAGTTCAGTCCCAGTGATGTCATTGCCGTGGAACACTTAAGTGTGATGACATTATGCATTGCCTTTCTGCGGGTCCTGTAAGCAAAGAAGCACATGAGGAGCTGCAACCCTCAGGCATTTTAATGGTCCATCAAGGTTAGGGATGGGGAGTCTGTGGCCCTCCAGATATTGCTGGACTACAACTCCCATCATCTCTACTTGCCGCACTGGCTGGAGCTGATGGATATGGGAGTCCAGCGATATCTGGAGGGCCACAGGATATCTGGAGAGCTCGATTGAGGTTCACATTGTTGGCATTTCCTCAGAGTTCTTGCAGAGGTCTTTTCCAGCTCTGCTACCTGAGCTGATCATCCTGCAAGACTCTGGGATCGGTTCTGGGCCATTCTGTAAACAATGTGCATGTCATCCCATTGGGTTAAGTCTCCTCCCCTAGGGGTGCACGAGGAAGTCGATTTCGGTGGGTTTCGGTGTGAACTGGTCTCATCTGCACCTCCTGGACTAATGCATGGATCAAGACATATTATCCAGCTATTTGGGAGCCTGTCCCTGTTAAGTATAATAGTTTAATAGACAATGAAATGAGAATATCTAAGTGTGTACTGATGAAAAGGTTTAACGTGGGGGATATATTAAAGCCAAGGAGAGCACTCTGAGCTCTCCCTGAGTTGATAATTATCTGTTTGCTGTTCTCTGGTAGCAAACATGTGAGTGTTGTAACCTTAGATCATGCGATGATGGTATTGAGTTGCAAATCTTTTGTCTCAAGGCTCTGGGAAGTAAGGACATGTAAAAGACCCTCTCTGACTAAGAGAGAGAAAACAACTCCAAACTAAAACTGGAATCGTCATATTTTGTAGGTTGCTGAGCCTGTGCTAGACAGCACAAGACACTGCATAACATTTTGGATGTATCATTTGATGTTTCTGTTTTATTCTGAAGAGTTCTGCTATTAAAAATTTGAATATTTATGGGTCTGGACAATGATTTCTTCCAAAAGGACTCAGTTCTTATCCATCCAGTCACTTCAAACTGCATAACACTAATATCTGCAACAGTCACATCAAAAACCCCTCACCTAAAGCCAGGTGTGATCCTTCCTGGGCCTGGGTCTGCTCCTGCTTCTTGATGCATCTCTGTGGACTTGGAGACAAAGTCCAGCTTTCCTGCTCCCCTGACAGCTCACTCTGTGCGATAGAGCTTCTCCACCACATCATCTGACAGAGAAATGGCCTTTCTGGCCTTTGAAGACCCAGACTCCTCACTCTGAACCAAGCCAGAGGAGAACCGGACCGTGAAACTTCCAGAGGGAGAATCTCTGTGGAGGGTCTAGCTTGAGCAGGACAGTTGAGACCCAGGGTCTTTTCCTTCCCCTTGTTGTCCTCATTGGAGACCTTGGGCAGAGCCATGGCATGGCCTCCTTGGAAATCCTACTTCAGGCCAATTTTGCTTTCCAAAATCCAGTGGATGGGAACCCCTCAGAGGTGGCAGGGAGAATATCCTGGCTCTGGAAATCTCTCCACAGAAAGGCTCATCTGGTGCTGAGCCAGATGTCTTTCTAAGACCAGGTGAAATTCTCTTTATTTGGGTGGAAGAAGACTGGAAAAAGTTTAAAGACTATTGTCAGGGAACTGTCATTGGAGCCAGAGGCGGAGGCAAGGCTCCCAAGCGATGCTGGAGAAGGGCCCAGCAGGAAGAGAGGGAGCTCATCGGCTGGGGAAGGAAATGAGCGTAACACCAGGGATAAAGGGGGGCAGATGGGGGAATCGGCGAGGGGGCTCCAGGACTCCTTGCCGGAGACCAGCAGGGAGAGCACGGGTCCTCAGCTGCCCACACCCACCCTGCGCAGAAGACTTCCACGCAGGGAGAGTAGGCGGAGACTTGGCGTCAAAGAACTTCTTTGCTGGAAGAGGTTCAAGAAACGCCCACTGACGGATTCTGCTAGCGACTGAAGAGCCACGAAGTGAAGGGCTGTCCAGACAGAAAAGGTTTAACCAGGCAACCTAGCCAGGAGTGGCGGCAACTTACGCACGAGCAACCCCTATAACCATTACAACTATTTACAGAAATGCTGTAAAATGAATGAATGTTAGAAAAATGTTGGAATGAAGTTATATGGCTTTAGTAGAAATGTTATAAGGAACTAAGTACAAATAGATTATTAATGTATTAAAGGGAAAAAATAAGGTTAGAATATGTTAAGATAATTACAGGACAGAAAACAGAGGAAGATGGAAAGGAATTGCTGAAACAGTTAACTGAAGTGGAATAGAAAAAGGGAGGTGTGAGGAGGTCGTTGAAACAAGTGAATGAAAGATAAGATATTGAAATTATTGGATGTGTCTTAAATTGTTTTTGTTTTGTTTTGTTAGTTTAATGTCTTAGTGTTATGTAGTGTCTTTGTTTTTGTATTGTATTGTATTGTACTGTATTGTTTTGTTTATTTTTTCTTTTGTAGTGTTTAAACTGTTAATAAATATTATTTAAAAAAGAAATTCTCTTTATTTGCCTGGGGACTTTTATGTCAGTCAGTAATCCTGCTGTGTCTTTCCTGTGGTGACTCCCCAATTGTGGATGCTTTCTCCAGAGAGGCTGGCTTGGCGCCAACATTGCATGTTTTTAGACACCAGGAAAAAACATTCCTCTTTAACCAGACCTATGGCTATTAAATAATCTCCCCCCGCCCCGATTTTTATTAAATCTTCCAAATTATTACATAACTCTGTCTTTTTTACACGTTTTCTTCTTGACTTCCTGTCCCTCCTTCCCTGATTGATATGCCCCCTTAATAGGTGCATTAAAACACATCTACATTTATTTTCTAAACCCCCAAAATCCATTTTCTACATTCTTCCATTGTTCATATCTGCTATTAAATATATGGCCTGTAATCATGTGGCAGGACAGACTGTTATTAAGATGATGATTTTACTATTAGGCTGTCTGTCAGTATGCTTCTTACTACGTTTTTATTGTGTTTTTGTCGTTGATGTTTTGCAATGTGTTTCTAGGGTTGTACACCACCCTGAAATCTTTTGATAAAAGGTGGTATATAAATTGAATTAATTAATAAGTTAATTATTAATAATACGTATTTGTAAAACATACTTTGCTGTTTTAAGTCATGCTGTTTGCCACATTGAGAAGCTTGGTCAATTAGAAGCAGGCTAATTCTAAAAATGAACAATAAATAAAATAAAAAATGAATAATAAATCTCCATGGTGGGTGTGCGAGCAAATGTTACAGTCATACCTCAAGTTGCAAACGCTGCGGGTTGCGCATTTTTGGGTTACGGACCGCGCCAAACCCGGATGTACCGGAACGGGTTACTTCCGGGTTTTGGTGCTCGCGCATGCGCAGAAGCGCTGAATCACACTTTGTGCATGCGCAGAAGCGCCAAATTCCACTTTGCGCATGCGCAGAAGCTCTGGATTGCATCACACGCGTGCACAGACGCGGAGCTGTGGGTTGCAAACGTGCCTCCCGCACGGATCACGTTCACAACCCGAGGTATGACTGTATTTTTATTCATCTATTTTTACATTTATACCCCACGTTTCCTCCAAGAATCTCAAGCGAGGACACATTTTATCTTCACATCAACCCTGTGAGGTAGGCTAAGCTGAGAGTGTGCAACTGGCCCAAGGTCAGCAAGTGAGTTTCATGGCTGAGTGAGGATTTGAACCCAGGTCTCCCAGGTTTCAGTCCAACGCTCTAACCACTACGCCACACTGCTGGCACAGACACAGAGAAATGCTCGCGCTATGCTGGTGGAACAGCCAAGATACCCAGTGTCAAAGCAACAGACACGCCCACAGAGAGCCTGGAAGCCAATGCCCACCAATCAGGGCGTGTTCTGCGAGCCACGCCCACACAGAGAATCAGCCAATGAATTTGTGACAATGAGGACATGCCCCCCATTGCATCAGAAAACATGCAACATGTGAGAGGTCACCAGAGCATCAGCACCAGTGATTACCCTGCTACTGTCAGTCTTGGCTCTTCACCCCTAATAATAATAATAATAATAATAATAATAATAATAATAATAATAATAATAATTTTATTTATATCCCGCCCTCCCCAGCTGAAGCTGGGCTCAGAGTGGCTAACAACAGTAAAAAGAACACAGTTTACATAAAATCATAATCAATCAGAATACATTCTAAAATCAATTCATTCTAAAATCAGTTCAGAGTCAATTAATGGCAACCCTCAGGCTAGAGTTCTATGAGGATTACAGAAGGAGGGGGTCAGACTGTCCCTATAGGCTGGGAGTTCGAATCCCTCTGGAATAAGAGTTCAAGACCCGCCTGGGGGGGAAAGACCCTTTTGCTAAAGAGCCAAGGGGTGGCGCGAGAACACTCAACCAGGGCAACCCCAGGCATGCACAGAGAGCAGCTGCTTCGACTGGCTCAATGCCTAGGAAACAGGGCTGGGATTCAGGAAATCAAGTCCTACCAGGGCGGATGGAGGGGAACATATCCCCACTTCCCTTTTGCATGCTGATCCCCACCCCACCATGTCAGAGGGAGACAAAGGAACCAGCCATGCAGTAGGGACAATTGTCTCACTCCCTGCTCCAGCCCAGTGGTGGCTGGTGGCCATTGGGATTGGTAAGGAAAAGCAATGACAAACCTAGACAGCATCTTAAAAAGTCTGGTCCTTACAATGATGAAGGACAGTTTAAAAAAGTTTTATAGTAGTGACGGGCGCTTGAGGCATTCAGTATTTGTGGAGCCCCATAATAACTGGTCTGATCTGCACAATCCATTCTAATAAGCAGTGAAAAATTCACAATGCAATCTTCTACGCAGAATTGAATTTAGTGGGGCTTACTCCCAGGTAAAGGGGTTTAGGATTGCAGCTTCAATTATGCACCGCCTTTTGTTCTTCCCAAATGTCCTGGCATTGTCCTCTGGTCAAAAAAACTGCATGGAAATCCATCTGTTGAGAGGAAACGTTTTCAAAAAATATTTGCATTTTCATATTAATAATATTTTCTTTTTTAAAATTTCTGGTTAATGGGATTTATGGAAAACAAGTGCAAACAGAAATGTCAAGACTAGACTGATTAGCCCATCCCTTATAGCATCCTCTGACAACCTGGAGCCCTCCAGTTGTTTTGGACTGCCCTCTGGAACAGCAGAAGGTAGAATCTGAACCAAAAGACCTCACCACCGCCTGCACAAACAAACCGCAATGATGAATGCTAGTTTTTATTTCTCTCTCTTTTTCTACAGTCAAGCCGCCACCTCCCCAGCCGAGCTAGAGCTTCCAGGGCATCTGAAATTCGTTTGGTGGCAAAGTTCTTCCATGGGTGGTCTCCACGTTCTTCAGGTGCTTCTTGGCCAAAAACAAGGCCATCTGCTTCTTCTTCACGGGGGGGAGGTTCTTCCCGACGTTCCACGGGAAGCTGCAGTTGGAGCCAAGGCTGGCTTTGTAGCCGCGGAGCGTTTTGAGGCACCAGTCCTCATCTACTTTGTAGAAGAAGCTGTAGATGAGGTCGTCCATCTGAGGGCAGTCCGCAGCCAGCCAGCTGCGCACCACTTCCTCCTCCTCAGATATAAGGTCGGGGTAACGGCACCTCAAGAGCTGCAGGAGCAGCTCGTTGGCTCGGTTGGTCTTGATGACAGGCAGCTTGCTCTCCGAGTGGAAGTGGGTGCTGGTGATTTCGTCCAACGTCCTCCTGACGAGTAGCACTGGGCCAGGGTATTGGCACAGCATCTCCGCCACGTTGAGGTTGAAGTGCTCCGTCACGGTCTTGACCACCAGCTTCTTCCAGCTCTTTGCCATCACCTTCATGGCCAAAGGGAGCAAGCTGTCAAAGGAGGCGTCCAGTACCAACCCGCCTAGCTCCGGATAAGTCTTCGCAGCCCAGGTGGCTGTGTAGCTCCCTAAGGAGTAGCCGTAGATGGCAATGTCCGGCAGGGCAAAACCCAGCCGGCGTATGGCATATTGGATGACCACATCCATAGCGTTGACGTCATTCGCCGGATAGGGTTTGCCCGTGCTTCTGCCGAAACCAGGGTGGTTCCACCCTAGGACAGAGTACCCGGCCTTCAGTGGGGTGAAAAAGCATCCGACCTCATAGAAACTGCCATTCCCTTCGCAGCAGATCACCAACTGCACCCCCCGTTTCTCTGGACTCTTCCTCTTCCTCCTGTCCACAAACATAGTGTCGATTTCGTTCCCATCACGGGCAATCAGTTTGGCCCGTTTCCCGTGGAAATCCTCAATGAGGCGAGTTCGGGCGTTCACCAGTATATTGGGTGGGACTTTGTTCAAGAGGCAAACGGAACCCGGGTAGAGCAGCCAGCGGCCGATGGAGTGAGCAATGGCATACCTGGCGAACTTGCTGGAGCAATGCTTGAAGGAGTGGAAGACGCTGGATCTGGAGCTCTCCGCCACGGCGCCCTCCTGGGGGACTGTAAGCATCCCTTGGGGGTTCTGGTTGTTGTTGATGGTGATGCTGCTGCTGCTGTGTCCGTTGGCGATGGTGCTGGTCCCGGCCTCATCCCAGCGATATTCCACTGGGCACTTCTTGAACACACAGCTGTCTTTGATCATCAAGTAGGTTTTCATTTTGTAACACATGTTGGAGCTCTTTAAGGGGGGAACGTTCACGGGATCAAACGATGGAGCCTTTTGGCAAGCTGGGTCAAGTTAAAGGAAGGGGAACACGAAGAAGAGAAGGACAAAGAGATATTTCTAGAGGCAGGCTGGAAGTTAGCAACTTTTAATGAGGATCCAAACCAGAAGTAGACGTGGAGCAGCACTAGAATGTCTTGAGATGGCTGCTGCCCACCTGCCCTTGGCTGATGTTGGGAGGGTCATATCCTGCAAAAGGGCAACCGGGCACTTCCTCCAAGAGCCCCTACAGGCCAGTCACTCAAAGCAAAGGTAATAATAAGCCATGTCAGCCCCCTTTGTGAGCAATTACCCCTCTGAGGACTTGGCTGGGAGGCCCATCAGCTGCCAGGGGGGTCTGGAGGTGGACATGGCAAATTCTTCTCTGGGGCGGTGGAGCAAGAGCAGAGTCTGTCCACTTAGTCTGTCCACAGAGTCTGTCCCATCAATCCCTGCCTCGTCCGTTGCTCCCATGGAACAAAAGGCTTTCTTGCGGGCCAGAGTGCCCCTATTTCCCAGGGACCGGGAATCATAGAATCAGAGCATCATAGAATCATAGAGTTGGAAGAGACCACAAGGGCCATTGAGTCCAACCCCCTGCCAAGCAGGAAACACCATCAGAGCACTCCTGACATATGGTTGTCAAGCCTCTGCTTAAAGACCTCCAAAGAAGGAGACACCACCACACTCCTTGGCAGCAAATTCCACTCTCGAACAGCTCTTACTGTCAGGAAGTTCTTCCTAATGTTTAGGTGGAATCTTCTTTCTTGTAGTTTGGATCCATTGCTCCGTGTCCGCTTCTCTGGAGCAGCAGAAAACAACCTTTCTCCCTCCTCTATGTGACATCCTTTTATATATTTGAACATGGCTATCATATCACCCCTTAACCTCCTCTTCTCCAGGCTAAACATGCCCAGCTCCCTTAGCCGTTCCTCATAAGGCATCGTTTCCAGGCCTTTGACCATTTTGGTTGCCCTCCTCTGGACACGTTCCAGTTTGTCAGTGTCCTTCTTGAACTGTGGTGCCCAGAACTGGACACAGTACTCCAGGTGAGGTCTGACCAGAGCAGAATACAGTGGCACTATTACTTCCCTTGATCTAGATGCTATACTCCTATTGATGCAGCCCAGAATTGCATTGGCTTTTTTAGCTGCCGCGTCACACTGTTGGCTCATGTCAAGTTTGTGGTCAACCAAGACTCCTAGATCCTTTTCACATGTAAGTGGGCCTCATCGAAGGTTGGATACCTTCTTCCATCAGTAACATTATTAACGCTTGTTTAATTCGTTACGCATCCTTCACTCTAAGGTACCAGGTCAGGCAACAAGGTAAGAAGGTAAGAAGAGCCTGCTGGATCAGGCCAATGGGCCACCTGTTCTCACAGTGGCCAGACAGATGCCTGTGGGGAAGCAGCAAGCAGGATTCGAACACAGGAGCCTGTGGTTTCCAGCAACTGGTACTCAGTTTGCATTGGGGGGGGGGAGTTCCCGAAGGAAATTCCAGCTTGAGAGGAACCATTGTCATCAAGGCATCTGCGGGGGAGAAAAGGTTTAAATTCCTCCTAAAGGTTTAAATTCCCCTCTCCGTTCTTGCTGTGAACTATCAGCCCAAGTGATGCAAAAGGCATTTTTTTAAAGCTGCACATTAGTTGTGTTTTATGCCGTGTGCAGTTTGGTGCTCAAGTTGAAAGGGAAGTGTGACCAGCCAGTGGGAGAAGCCGTCTCTCTTTTTGCTCTCCAAACTCCCCCCACCCACAGCACTGACCACAGAGGCATCGCTTTCCTCTTCACCACAAATGCAGCTCTCAGAATGACGTGTAATCTCAGCCCACAGTCTTGAAAAACCCTACAATATCCCCCATGCACCAGGAGGCAGACGACGTTGCGGGGACCAGATGCATTTCCTCGATTCCTCTTTCCTAGGAAGAGGGAAGAGGGCGCAGGATGGTTGCAAAAGCCCCGGCTGGAGACAGATGACTGTTGGAGAACTGGAGGCGGTAACGGTGGAGGGGTTCCTGCCTGTGGCACTCTTTGAGGAAGCAGGAAAGAGCAGCGATGATGCTCTTTTCAATCCCCAGAGAGCTATTGGGGGCGAGAGGAGAAGCCTGGTTTTGGTACAAATCCGTCATTCCGTTTTCATCACGGGGAGAACAAGTCTCTGAGTGCAGTTTGAACAAAAGTGAAAATAGGACACACACACACACACACACACACAGCACAGGAAACAAACTCTGTCTCTAATCATCTTCTTAGTTACTTCTGTGTTAATAAATTTACCAGTGGCGTAGCGTGGGTTGTCAGCACCCGGGGCAAGGCAAGTAATTTGCACCCCCTAACCCGTGGAATTGCGCCCCCTAACCCTAACCCCCAGATGTTGCGCCCAGTGTGGCCGGCCCCCCCTGCACCCCCCACGCTACGCCACTGAACTTTACATATACTGTACTCAGACATGTACTTTGATCTGCAGTTTTATCTCGCAATGCATGCTTTTATTTGTTCTGCATGTTTTATAAACTTGCTTTTCGCACTGATTTTTTTTTAAATTGACGCCTCTTTTATATTCTTCATAAACTGCTTAGAGGTTTTCTTTACAGTGAAGCTGTATGCAAATATTGTTAAACAGTGGGCACTTGGTGTCAAACACCAGCGGTGGGAGCACAGTGGAACCAGAGTGAATGTAATCAGTGCTCTACATCACATTTGTATATCACCTTTCGTCCAAGGAGCTTGAAGGGGCACACATCATTCTCCTCCTCCCCATTTTATCCTCGCAGCAACCCGGTGAGGTAGGTTAGGTTGAGAGTAAATGACTGGCCCTAGGTCATCCAGTGAGCTTCATGGCCGATGGGGATTTGAACCCGGGTCTCCCAGGTCCCAGTCTGACACTCTAACCCATGGGTAGGTAAATTATGGCCCAGGGGTCAGATTCGGTCCAATTACCTTCTCAATCCGGCCCACGGACGGTCCAGGAATCAGCGTGTTTTTACATGAGTAGAATGTGTCCTTTTATTTAAAATGCATCTCTGGGTTATTTGTGGGGCATAGGAATTTGTTCATATTTTTTTCTCCAAAATATCATCCAGCCCCCCACAAGGTCTGAGGGATAGTGGCTCCCTGTTTAAAAGGTTTGCTGATCCCTGCTCTAACCACTATGCAACACAGCCTCATCAGCTGCCATTCCACCTGGCTGCATGAGAAGGAGAGTAGTGGCCTTAGCTCCTAGACATCCTTATCTTTCTCCTCCCTCTCTGGCCCTTTCCCCAATTATATGAGTAAGCCGTTAACGTATTTTGAAAACTGTGAACTGCATTGAATTGGTAAATTGGTAGAAAAGTGACCTATAAATGTAAATAGGTGCTGTTGCCATTTCCACATAGTTGTAGGTTGGTGTTAGAGAGGGGGGTCTCCATGTCTTTAAGAGATCGAAGGCTGCTTGCATCACATACCCCCCAAAAAAGGTCCCTATTCTCCAGGGACAGTCCTGGAATTATGAAAGCCATCCCAGCTTTTGATTTGATCCCGAAAGGTCCCTATTCCCCCCCCCCCCCGGCAGTGCTGCCTGGAAGAGGATGAGCTGGGTGTCAGGAAAGGGCAACAACTTATTTTCTTCTTGTGTGTGGGTTGTTGTCGTCGTTTAACTCCCAGAGAAGCAGAGCGGTGCTTGTGGGATATTCTGCCTCAGGCGTCTAAATAACATGACCAATGTTGGTTTTGTGCCTGGGCTGCTTTCAGATCAGATAACCTGTTCATTAAGCTTTCTTGCCAATCTGTTTGCACAGAGTTTCTTAAAGTTCAGGTGACATTGACGAGTCATTTCTTTCTTTCTTTATTCCTTATCAAGAAAAGTCTGTGGGGGGGGGTTTCCGAGGGGGGAGGAAGTGTTATTTGTGAGGGGTGTTTCTAAGACTCAGGTGAAACTGTGAAGCTCCCTTGTAATTTTTGCTCTTCTTAGAGGCTACATGTTGTTTAAGTAATCTTGCAATGTTTTTAGTACCAAAATGTGGGGTTTTTTGTTTGTTCTTGTTTTGCTGTTGTTATAAAACTGCTTTAGAAGTGTTTGTTGGAAATGTATTCCTGTTTCCTTTTTTTTTTGTAAGCCGTTTTGAGCTTTTCTTTTTCTTTTGCATGTGTTACAGTAAAAATCTGGGTGCGAGGCTGCTCTGCCACCCAGCTCGTCGGACTAAGTCCGCAGGTCCCTGCGGAGGAAAATGAGCTCAGCCGGAGACAGGAGCAAGCTGCAGAAGATCCAAGTTTATTGCGCAACAGGTTCAAGGCAAGATTGAACAGCGAGAAAGGGGTGACATGAACTTTTGAAACTTCCCTCCATGTCCCAGAATACAGTGCAAAACACATCCCAGTTACATCATGAATACATTAAAGAGAGGTTGGGTTACACAGGATTAACATATGGAGGAGGGAGGGGGGAATATGCAGAGCTGGAGATATGCGCAGATAAGCACATCCTGATGAGAAGACAATGGTCCATGTACTGGCATTGCCTGGAGAAAAGGCTTGGCAGAGTGATTTGACAGGATTAGGGTCTTGACACCTTGCTTGAGGGATTATGGAGGACAGGGGAGGTGTGATGGAGTCCTAGAGAAATTGAGCAAATTGGCACGTTGATTTTCTATGAATTTTATAGATTTTAGTCCCTTTTGACATTGACAATTGGAAATAAATTGATATATTGTAGCGAAGAAGAAGGTAAAGATGACATGCCCCCCCTTCCGTATCAGTATGGAATAGCTGCATACAGATAAAATGAATGGATGAATGCTCCGCAGGAGATCAGTTCTAATTGCACAGCCTGGATTACCCAGTATGCAACTGAATTCCACCCCAAAATCTATTACATCCATATCCCACCTTCCTTCCAAGAAACTCAGGGTGGTGTGCAATAGTTCTCTCACAGTTCTAAGGTGGTATGATATTGTTTTAAATGAATAGTGTGGTTGGGACCATAACTTTTAAAAGTGTAACTTTAAGAAGTTGTGCTTTCTTTTTCCTGCCCCCCCATCCTGATCTTTTTCATTTGCATATTGAATCTTTTTATATCATAAGCCTGGGGGCAGGGATCACCTCAGAATAAATAAATAAATCACTTTTTTTTCCTTGCTAAAGACATGGCCACTGGTCCCATCGCCTCCTGGCAAATAGAAGGGGAAGAAATGGAGGCAGTGAGAGATTTTACTTTCTTGGGCTCCATGATCACTGCAGATGGTGGCTGGGGGATGGGGGAAAATGGGAGTCTAGCAAAATTGATTGATTGACTGACTGTGTTTATATCACACCTTTTTCTCCAATGAGCACAAGGTGGCACACATTGGTTTTTTAAAATATATATATAATTTTTTTTATTAGTTTTTCAACAATATTTAAGCATACTTTTACATCTTATTCAATTTTTTTGACTTCATTCAGTCCTGTCTGAAAATTTCCCAATCTAATCTCTTAGTATGCATTTCTTATTTTCCCTATTACATTTCAAACTCGTAACCAATATCTCTATCTTTTCCTACTTTGTAACACTCCGTATATTTCCCATTACAAAACTTCTTGTCGTCCTGCTAGCGTGATTTGTTGATTACAGTTGCTCTTCAAATAATTCATAAACTTCTTCCAATCTTCTGTAAATCTCTGGTCCCGTAGGTTTCGAATCCTTCCTGTCATTTTGTCTAATTCTGCATAGTCCCTTAATTTCGTTTGCCATTCTTCTTTTGTCGGAATTTCTTCTTGCTTCCATTTCTGGGCTAACACTTGCCGCTGTTGTTGCATATCAGAACAATTTAACATCTTGCCTATTAATGTCTTGGCCTATAATACCAAGTAAAAATGCTTCTGGTTTTTTAAAGAATTTTTAAGAAGACATTGTTCTCCCCCTCCTCATTGAATCCCCACAACAACCTTGTGAGGTAGATTAGGTTAGGCTGAGAGGCAGCGACTAGACCAAGTGAGCTTCATGGCTAAGTGGAGATATGAACCCAGGTCTTTCAGGTCCCATTCCAACACTCAAACCATTATACCACCATAGCAACAGTTTGCAAAGGCGTCCTGGCTGCTGACCAGGTCAGGCAGCGAAGAATTTGCTGCTACTCTAACTCCGGCCGTAAAACATCCCTGTTTTGGAATCAGCAAAAATTCCCCTGGAGCTGAACAAAGTCCTTGGGCTGATCTCCTCTGCCAGGATGGATGGGTGTGTGTGCGGAGAGGAACAGGCTGGAGGAAATGGGATCAAAGGCTACACTGGCAAGTGAAAGGTCACATCCATCACCGAGAGGGTAGGAAGAGGGCAACTGAGGCAGCAGAGGAGGGTCCAGGGTGACTCTCTGGAGAAAGGAGGGGAGGTCAGGATGTCCCGAAGAAAAACAAAACCTCTCCCTTGAAATATGGATGGATTGTGAGGAGTGGCAAGGAAGGAAAAGGTCGTTTTATTTGAGAGGGGGTTTTGAGGGGGGTGGCTGCTGGGTATGCTGGGATTTGAGATGCACACAGAAATTTGAAACCCCAGCAGCGCACAGCTCATCCTGGTCTATCCGCAGCAATCTTGCCTCAATTTCCCTTTGCGACAGAGAGCACATGAGCACTGGGAACACACCGGAGTAAGCAGTGACATGAACACAGCCTGTATATGTTCTGCAACAGATGTTATGGCTGCTGTCTGGGGTGTGTCTTTTTATAGAAAACGTTTTTATTTGATTTTACAAATATAAATTTATAACGAAACCAAATACATATCCATATACAGTAGAGAGATTTCTCTGAACCTCGAGATTTCCCCTCCATGGCTCCTAATGTCAATTTTTCAACTGCATATTATGTCATAGTCTATATTTTATATCCATCCATATTATCCATAGTAATTGCAACATGACAAGTGAGATTAAAATGCTGCTAATGTTTTCATCTGCTTACAGTGGCCTCCTAAGTAAATTATAAATTTCCCCCATTCTTTCTTGAAATTTTTGTCTTCTTGGTCCCTGAGCTTTCCGGTCAGTTTTGTCATTTCGGCATGGCCCAACAGCTTGATTTCCCATTTCTCTCTGGTAGGGACTTGCGTTCTTTCCATCTCTGGACTAGTAGCATCCATGCTGCTCTTGTCACATACATGAAAAGTCTTTTCTGTTCCTTTGGGATGTCGATACCTACAATTCCTAATAAAAAGGCTTCTGTTTTCTCACAAAAGTTATTTTAAACGTTTTTTCCAGTTCATTATATATCACTTCCCAGAAAGCCTTTATAACTTTACACGACCACCACATATGATAAAAGGGGTGTGTCTTGTGGGGGAGTGGCCTGGGGAGAAATGGCCTTGCGGGTCATATTGGGACTCCTCCTGGGGCAATGGCAACTCTTTGCAGTGGAGGAAAACACAATGGTTCTAGGCTAATAATAATAATAATAATAATAATAATAATAATAATTTATTTATACCCCACCCATCTGGCTGGGTTTCCCTAGCCACTCTGGGCAGCTTCCAACAAAATACAGTGGTACCTCGTGTTACATACACTTCAGGTTACATATGCTTCAGGTTACAGACTCCGCTAACCCAGAAATAGTACCTTGGCTTAAGAACTTTGCTTCAGGTTGAGAACAGAAATCGTGCTCCGGCAGCGCGGCGGCAGCAGGAGGCCCCCATTAGCTAAAGTGGTGCTTCAGGTTAAGAACAGTTTCAGGTTAAGTACAGACCTCTGGAACGAATTAAGTACTTAACCTGAGGTACCACTGTATTAAAATACAGTAATGCATCAAACATTAAAAGCTTCCCTAAAGAGGGCTGCCTTCAGATGTCTTCTAAAAGTCTGGTAGTTTATCTCTTTGACATCTGGTGGGAGGGCGTTCCACAGGGCGGGTGCCACTACCGAGAAGGCCCTCTGCCTGGCTCCCTGTACGGCAAAAATGAAATTCCTTGATGAAAGTATCACATCCCCTTCCCTCCAGCTCTACAGTTCTGTGTTTCTATGATCCACTTGCCTCTCTTTTGCAAAGTCCTTGAGGTAGAGATCCATCTTTCCGCCACCTTATTTTGTCCCTCTGCAAAGTAAACTGAAGGACATTAATACCCACCACGGATGAGTCAGGGCAGGCCAGCAGGCTGGGTCTTAACCCCAGTTGGCTTCCTTCACCCGGATCCGCCTGAGGCCATCTGCTTGCTTGGGGAAGGGGGGAAAAAATCTCCCACCCTGAAGGCTAATCTTCTTTAATCTCTGTCAATTGGATCTGTGCCTTTGTTCCACCAGCCAGCGGGAGACCAGCACGTTGGCTCAGGGAGAGAGAGGCAGGCAGCCGTGTGGTTCCTGGGCAGAACACGTGTCTGCCTTCCGTGGGGCAACCCCTTGGCATAATAACACTGTGCTACATCCACAAATGTTTCTGTTTTCATTTTTGGCAGGGTGGCGGCTGTATAACACCGACTCAAACCAAATCATCCAGAACAGGGTAAGACCAAGGACAGTGCTTTCAAAGCATCCAGTCAGGCTGGCATAGAGTCCCACAATCTGGTGTCCAGGGCAGCTGTCTATCAGCTCCATCTGGTACGCAGGATGAGACCCTCCCTGTCCGCAGACTGTCTCGCCAGAGTGGTGCATGCTCTAGTTATCTCCCGCTTGGACTACTGCAATGCGCTCTACATTGGGCTACCTTTGAAGGTGATCTGGAAACTGCAACTAATCCAGAATGTGGCAGCTAGACTGGTGACTGGGAGCAGCTGTTGAGACCACATAACACCGGTCTCTACATTGGCTCCCAGTAAATTCATCTCTAATCATTCTAGAACAATAATAAGCCACTCCCAGTACGTTTCCAAGCACACTTTAAAGTGTTAGTGCTAGCCTTTAAAGCCCTAAACGGCCTTGGACCAGTATACCTGAAGGAGCGTCTCCACCCCCATCGTTCTGCCCAGACACTGAGGTCCAGCTCCGAGGGCCTTCTGGCGGTTCCCTCCCTGCAAGAAGCCAAGTTACAGGAAACCAGGCAGAGGGCCTTCTCGGTGGTGGTGCCCGCCCTGTGGAATGCCCTCCTATCAGATGTCAAGGAAATAAACAAGTATGTGACTTTTAGAATACATCTGAAGGCAGCCCTCTTTAGGGAAGTTTTTAATTTTTGATGTTTTATTGTGTTTTTAATATTCTGTTGGGAGCCACCCAGAGTGGCTGGGGAATAAATTATCATTATTATTATTATTATTATTATTATTATTATTATTATTATTATGCCCTCCAGATGGTTTGGGCAATGGCACCCATCAGCCTCAGCTAGCATGGTCGTGAGTCTAGAAACTCTCTGCATTTCAGAGTGCCAGGCACCTCAGAAGGCCTGCCTAAGAGATCCTTTTATTGTGGCATTTCAGCACCAGACCCGTTACAGGAGTGTTTATGTTCTGATAAGAGTCCACCAAGTTGCTTTAAATGTTATGTATTGAATTACTCACCCTGGGCCAGCAGGGGGATACTGTAGATAGTTTTCACTCAGGTCCACATATGCAAATAAGGGATTGAAAGTGACGTTCAGTGATTGGCTAGTTACAAAAAATGGTTACTGTTACATTGTAGTGGAGCTCTATATAAGCAGGCTGGCTGAACCCTTCAGTTCAGTTCTGTTCTGGCCTGTGAATAAACAAGAGCTGTTGGAAGAATCGCTGTGTCATCTGATATGTTCACCAACAACTTAACACTGGCGACAAAGGTGGGATTCGAACCCACGCGTGCAGAGCACAATGGGTCTAGAGGCTCTCTGCATTTAAGAGTCCTAGGCACCTCAGAAGGCCTACCTAAGAGATCCTTTTATTGGCACCAGCTTGCCCAACAGCTTGCTGGTGTTTATATGACCACTAGGCCTGTTTCCCCCGCATGCCTTGCTGCAGACCCTTTGCTCTTCCCGCCTGCCCTCCCCTCCATGCAGATTGGCTGGCAGATGTCCCTCAGGGCTGTTGCAGCCACGGCACAACCTCCTAATCGTGCCCTCCTAGGAGGAATGCAGATCGGGTCTTGCAAGGTTTCGAAGGGGATTTGACACCCTCCAAAATGGATTCATGCTGTCAGGCGGATTTGCAATTAACTCAACCATCCTCTCTCCCCCCCCCACTCACCACAAATGCCCGCTTTGTTTCTCGCCAAAGGCGGGCAGAGACAAAGGCATGTAGATTGCGTTTCCCCAATACAGCCTGCCATTCTGGGGGCTCTCTGCACCCACAATAATCTGAGCTTGATGAGAGAGACACTTGCATTGGGCTGTGTTAATTGTGACCTTTTATTGCCAAGACCATCTCTCCGCCGGCAGCTGAGCCTCCAATTCCAAACAGCCAGGGCTTATTAACATGACTTCTAATCCCCTAACGACCCCCTGATTGTTCAGACATATGGACGGCGCCTTCCCCCTTGCCAGATGAACCCCCTACTTCCATCTCACCCACTCCAGGAAACCCTTTGCCTCTGACAAGGCTGGCTTTGAAGTGAAGAGTCTGTCAGCACAGCATCCCAGTTCGGTGGGAGTCCGTCATAAATATCAGATTACCAGCCCGCTCCCCCACCGCATCCTCTGCCCCATTTCCCCTCTTCTCCCCCCCCCCCGCCTCATCTGTTTCCAACAGTGGGTTCGCAAAGCTGCTTGCCAGCTGCATGCCCACTTTTCCCAGGGCACAGAGAGGGAAGGGTGCACTCTCTGCAAAAAAAAGATGCCATCAAAGAGCTTGCGATCAGGGCCACCCTCTCCAGTCCTCCTGGAGCAATTCAAGGTTGCAGAAATACATGGGAATGGAAGGCAATGGAAGAGGGAGAAAAAGGATAAAAGAAAAGGGATGGGAAGAATGAAAAGAAATAGGATTCCCAGGAGTAGTAGAAGTAATAATAATAATAATAATAATAATAATAATAATAATAATAATAATTAATAAAAAAAAAATTTATTTATACCCCACCCTCCCCGACCAGAGCTGGGCTCAGGGTGGCTAACACCAGTAAAATTACAATAGAAACATAATAGGAGTTAAATACAGGTTAAAAAGCAATTTTAAAAGCAGCCTCACTTTAAAAGTAGCCCATGGATCAAAACCGTAAGGGGAGGGAAACATAAGGGTCAGACTGAGTCCAAACCAAAGGCCAGGCGGAACAGCTCTGTCTTGCAGGCCCTGCGGAAAGATGTCAAGTCCCGCAGGGCCCTAGTCTCCTGTGACAGAGCGTTCCACCAAGTTGGGGCCAGTACTGAAAAGGCCCTGGCCCTAGTTGAGACCAATCTAACCACCTTGCGACCTGGACCTCCAAGGTGTCATTTGTGGACCTTAAGGTTCTCTGCAGGGCATACCAGGAGAGGCGGTCCCGTAGGTACAAGGGTCCTAGGCCGCGTGGGGCTTTAAAGGTCAAAACCAGCACCTTAAACCTGACCCTGTACTCCACCGGGAGCCAGTGCAGTTGGTAAAGCACTAGATGAATGTGATCCCGCAGCAAGGACCACGTAAGAAGCCTCGCTGGAGCATTCTGCACCTGCTGGAGTTTCTGGGTCAGCTTCAAGGGCAGCCCTGCATAGAGCAGCGCAAACATACACCCCTCAAGCCAGTGTGCATTCTGCCTCCAGTGCGGTGTAGTGGTTAGGGTGTTGGACTAGGGCCCGGGAGGACAGGGTTCAAATCTCCGCTTATGCGATGAGGCTCACTTGGTGACCACAGGCCAGTGCCTACCTCACAGGGTTGTTGTGATGATGAAATGGGAGGGGGGAAGGAGGAATGCCACCTGGAGCTCTTTAGAGGAAAGGTGGGGCAGAAATTTTATAAGGCGAGTAACAGTTGAGATGATAGAGGCTTATAAAATCACCCAAGGAAAGGAGAAAGGGGGGGGGGAATCACGATACTGGGGTTCATAGACATCCAGTGAAGCTGAACGTTGGACGGTTTGGGACGGTGAACTTTGCACCGTGAATTTCACTGCCCTCTAAGGCAGTCATGGAATTACAGTATTTTTTGCTCCATAAGACACACTTTTTTCCTCCTATAATGTAAGGGGAAATGTCTGTGAGTCTTATGGAGCGAATGTGTGGTCCCTGGAGCCAAAAAGCCGAATGTATGGTCCCTGGGCAAAAAGCAGATTGTGCTTTTTTTTTTGTTTAGAAAGAGGGCAGGGGGTGTTGAAACAAAGCTGCTGAGCAGCTGATCGGCAAACGATCGGGAGGGAGATAAGGGACTCTAGAGATAAAGGAGGCTGCCTGGGAGGGGGGAGGTAAAAGCCCATGGATCCTCAGGATTTTTGCACTGGGTCACCCCAAATTCACCATCAGATCACATAGCATGTCCATGGCTATAGCCTGCACCAAAAAATCACGCATCCACTGTTTCGTGGGGCCGCAATGGCGCAAAAACGTGGTTACAAAGCACGGATCCACATGGATCATACTTTGACTATCTCCCTGGCCTTGACCTGTTCCTCTCCTGCCTTTGGCCTTGAAACGGATCCTGTCTGAGATCAGACCTTGCCAGCATTTCCTTGCCTACTTCTGATGGGCTGAAACGAAGCTCAAAGAAAAGAAAGAAATATTATGGGAGGGAGAAAGAGAGAGAGTGAGAGAGAACAGAATTTGTGAGATGGTGACTTGATGGAAAGGATACAGGCGAGGGGGGTGGCGGGCGGGAGCAGCTTGACCACTTGAGGAAACTCAGTGGATCTTCCTGGAGGCGAGGGGTGTCTGTCGCCAAGGCAGATGCTGCACATCTGGCAGCTGCGAATGCACTCTTGGGAACCCCAGAAGACAGTCTATAACTGGCAAAGATCAGCATTCCCAACCAGCTCTCTTGTTTCCTGCACAGCCTTTTGCTTACCAGATGTGTCCTCGCCTCATCTATTTTCCTCTGCTCACTGCCCCCCCCCCATGCAGTCCAGCAACAAACGAAGCTCCCAGGATGAGCACAGCTCAGAAATGGCCTGTAAGATTTATTCCAAAGGCAGCAAAAGTGAAGTTTTGGGACACAGATGGACCCTCATCGGGGGGATCGTACATTCTTCTTCTTCTTTGGCGATTCCTCGTAGCTGAGTAAGACTGTCTTCCATAAACACGGTTTTAACAATGAGTCCATAAGTGACTGTGAAGGCCAATTCTGGATCCACACATCCTTCCACAGTAAGGACATAGGTTCCCGGGCAGGAGCTGATCACGGTGTGGATTTGCCAAGCATGCCTTCCTCTTAGCACGTTTCTCCCTTGTGTCCTGAGTTTGAGTGTCTTCAAAGCCCATGACACCTTTGGCAAAGGCTGTTCTCCACCTGGAGTGCTCGCAGGCCAGTGTTTCCCGGTTGTCAGTGTTTATACTATATTTTTTGAGTTTTGCCTTGAGAGAGGCTTTAAACCTCTTTTGTTGACCACCAGCATCACGCTTTCCATTTTTAAGTTCAACATAGATACTGCTTCATAACGAGGCAGACCCTTGGTCCGATATAAAGCGGTGTAGAAATGAAATGAATAATAATAATAATAATAATAATAAGCTAGCTTAGTACTGTCTACACAGACTAGCAGCAGCTCTCCAGAATTTCAGGCAGAAATGCTGGGGGCGCTGGGAATTGAACCAGCTTTCCACTTTGCCTTGAGGTCTGTTCTGTGGTCTGCATGTTGGGACGGTGCAAACTCTGAACGTACAAGGGAGGTGGAATCCGGACACATATTTAAAAAGTTGTGAAAATGCTTTTTTTTTAAAAAAATTGAAAAATATATGGAATTTGCCATAGCTCGCCATCACCATCTAGTGTCCCATTTGTGTAATGCACTTTGCAACACACCGGAAACGTTTTATATGTAGCTGTATAGCTGAGTCCAAAGTCAAAACCAGCATCTCCCCTTAAAAAATAAACAAATCTTGTTTCTTCAGTATTTGTATTTTCTTCACCTCCTCAACCAAACATGAAAAAGGGCAAGAATTCATTCCAGACAGCCCAGATGGTTGTCTGTTTGAGGAGTCTGACTAATGCCAGCTCCAGATGGCCTTTAAAGCGCACTCCTTCCAATTGCTCCCCTCTTAGAACAAACCCCCAGGGGCCATCCCATATCTTTCCAGGATCTGGAAGACAATTCCCTCTCCAACCACCCTCCAATGGGAAGAACAAGATGATGATGGGTCCTTACCTTAACCCTTTCCAAGAGCCTGCAGGGTTGTTCAGTGGATTTTATTCTACAAGGTCACCAGTGCAGGGAACTCTGGCTCCCCCTTTTCCCTTTTAGTTTTGCACATAGATTATTCATTTTTAAGGCACAGTTCACTGAGACTCAGGGCCCTTCCAGGTGGCCTGTATGTTGCGAAGGACAGAAAGAAGGGCAAGTTAAAAGAAAAAAAAGCATTGCAAACTCAAGTCCCTGGAACTCTCTTCCACAGGAGGCAGTGAGGACCAGCAACTTAGTTGGCTTTAAAAGAAGATTGGACTAAGAAACAGGGAAATTGAAAAGAACATTGTTCATGTACGGAATAACAGCGGCCAGAATTTTAGTAGCAAGAAATTGGAAAAACACAACAATACCCAACACGGAAGATTGGCAAATCCTAATAGTAGAATATCTGCAGCTAGCGAAAGCGACAGGAAGAGTAAGAGGCCAACCAAAACAAAAAGTCTATAAGGATTGGAGAATCTTTAAAGAATATTTCGAATACTATGGAGTAAAAGGAAACATCTTGGCAGAATTCGACTGATCCCTGTATTGTATAAATGTAAGTTTGTAGGGCGGTAAAAAGAAATTATATAAGAAATATGTAACTGTGCGGTATAAAGTAATGGATAGATGAAGTACAGAGAGATTAACTGGAAGTCAGCTTTAAATTTCTTTTCTATAAATTTTATAATTGTGTTCAATACCAGGAGTATATATGATGATAATTATATTAATCTTCTTATATCTTATAGTGTGGTGGTTTGTTTGATTTTTCTGTTACTTGTTTGTTTGATTGCATGTTTATTTACTTGTATGCACGTCTTTTTTCATAAATGTATTTATTTTAAATTAATAAAGATATATATATATATATATATATTTAAACCCTGCTGCTGGTCTCATCCGCTCAATCTACCAGAGCCTGTCTTCGCAAGCAATGGAAGTCCCCAACTCTCCAACGCTTTGAGACCCACCGGTTACCCTCACCTGGTTCAACCGGCCTGTTGAAGCCATTCCCAGTGTGCAGCCGCTGTCACATGCTGACAGCTTCTAGGAGCCGCAGGCGAGAGCTGAGGGCAGAGTGGGGACCAAAGGTGGACAAACGACCCCAGAAGGAGCACGACATGTCCCCCACCAGACAGGCACTCCTGTCTTCCACTGCCTCCCACAGTTTGGTCAAACTCATGCTGGTAGCTTTGAGAACACTGTCCAACCATCTCGTCCTCTGTCGTCCCCTTCTCCTTGTGCCCTCCATCTTTCCCAACATCAGGGTCTTTTCCAGGGAGTCTTCTCTTCTCATGAGGGGGCCAAAGTATTGGAGCCTCAGCATCAGGATCTGTCCTTCCAGTGAGCACTCAGGGCTGGTTTCCTTAAGAATGGAGAGGTTTGATCTTCTTGCAGTCCATGGGACTCTCAAGAGTCTCCTCCAGCACCATAATTCAAAAGCATCCATTCTTCGGCGATCAGCCTTCTTTATGGTCCAGCTCTCACTTCCATACATCACTACTGGGAAAACCATAGCTTTAACTATACGGACCTTTGTTGGCAAGGTCTCTGCTTTTTAAGATGCTGTCTAGGTTTGTCATTGCTTTTCTCCCAAGAAGCAGGAGTCTTAATTTCATGACTGCTGTCACCATCTGCAGTTAACAAACTACAGATCTCCAAATTCTTTGCAGGAAGCCACTGTGGTTTCTAGTGGTATCATAGTGCCTGAAATGTACGGTGTGAATGTGACCCTAATTTTCCCGGGACGTGCATGAGTTGGGCTCTGGAAATGTGGCACAACCTATTTTTAACAGCCACCACCTGGCCCTGGGGTGAATTGGCTCCACTCCTAAGCAGCTCTGCAAAGTCCTGTTTTCATGGACACAGAGGGAACCTGCATGGCACCCAGAGGCTCAGGATGAAATGAAGGAGCGGAACTGAGTGTGGAACAAATGGAAAAATATTACAAAAAAGGAGTAGATAGCCCTAATCCCAGAGATTTGACAGAAGAAAGCCAGAGGGCTGAACACACACACCTATGTCCTGATCCGTGCTGGATTTCTTGGCTGGCGAATTGCAGAAAGGACAGAGTTGCTGCCTCAGAGCTCAGCTCTTAATCCTGGCACAGTAGAGGCGGCAGAAAGAACAGAAACTGGGGGATTTTCAAAGGGCCTTTAACCTTCTCCTGTATCCTTTAAGATTTGACTGCTTGAGTTCTCCTTCCTCCCAGGATGCTTGGCATAGCCTTATCAAAGATTACGGCTGTCTAGTCCAGCCATCCCCAACCACATGCCCTCCCAAGGGCTGCTGGGAGTTGTAGTCCAAGGTGTTATGTCTTCAGTGTTCTGTGTTTGCCTGAACTTGAGTCCGGACTAAGGATTCGGAGCTCCTTGTGTTCTGATTCAATACACAATTTCCAACCATAGAACATTTCAGGATTTGGGCCTCTGCCATTGGCCCTTGAACTCTGAGTCGTGATTTGCAGCTTGGAAGTTTAGACAGCCAATCACATTGGGAGTGGGAGTGGTCCAGGTTTTCAGAAATGTAAATAATAATAATAATAATACATAATTTTATTTATACCCTGCCCTCCCCAGCCAGAGCTGGGCTCAGGGTGGATAACACCAATAAAATCACAGTAAAAACATAATAGGTGGGAAAGAGAGAGGGGGGGGGGAAACAATTTAAAATACAGGTTAAAATGCAATTTAAAATGCAGCCTCCTTTTAAAGTAGCTGATAAATCAAGACCATAAGGGGAGGGAAACATAAGGGTCAGACCGAGTCCAAACCAAAGGCCAGGCGGAACATCTCTGTCTTGCAGGCCCTGCGGAAAGATGTCAAGTCCCACAGGGCCCTAGTCTCTTGTGACAGAGTGCTACCAAGTCGGGACCAGTACTGAAAAGGCCCTGGCCCTAGTTGAGATCAATCTAACCACCTTGCCACCTGGGTTGCTTTGTAAGTATGGTAGTTGCTTTGCCCCTGTTTCCCAGTTATGTAGTTCAATAAAGGTTCTTGCTGTTATCACTGTGTCTTGCCTCGTGAGAACCCACCTACACTTCACAAAGCATCTGCAGGAGGACAGGTGAAGAAGGTAAGAAAAGCTCAACCAAAGGGTCCTTCTAATTCAACATCCTGTTCTCACAGCGGCCAACCAGATGCCTGTGGAAAGACTTGCAATCAGATTCCTGCATGAGTGTTGCTGAGGAAGGCTGCCTTATACTATTCCTATCAATCTAGATGATCATGGGGTATTTGGGATGCTAGAAGAGGGTATCACTTCTGGTGGGAGACTCGACATGCTCCTTCTGGGGTAGTTAGTCCACTTTTGGCCTCAACACTGCACTCAGCTCTCACCTGTGGCTCCCAGAAGCTGTCAGTATGCATCAGCAGCCACACTCTGGGAACAGCTTCAACTCGCCGGCTAAACCAGGAGAGGGGAGCCAGCAGGTCTCAAACCCTCAGTGACTTAGGGTCTTCCTCTGCATGTGAAGACAGACTCTGACAGACTAAGAGGGCAAGATCAACAGTGGGTCCTGCAGTCAAGAAGGCGATTTCTGCATGTGCTGTAGAGGGAAGTGAGGGGCAAATGGAGATCATTAAGCGGTCGCCGAGACCACATAACACCAGTCTTGAAAGACCTACATTGGCCCAGTACATTTCCGAGCACAATTCAAAGTGTTGGTGCTGACCTTTAAAGCCCTAAACGGCCTCGGTCCAGTATACCTGAAGGAGCATCTCCACTCCAATCGTTCTGCCCGGATGCTGAGGTCCAGCTCCAAGGGCCTTCTGGCGGTTCCCTCATTGCGAGAAGCAAAGCTACAGGGAACCAGGCAGAGGGCCTTCTCGGTAGTGGCGCCCACCCTGTGGAACGCCCTTCCAGCAGATGTCAAAGCGATAAACAACTACCTGACATTCAGAAGACATCTTAGGCAGCCCTGTTCAGGGAAACTTTTAATGTTTGATGCATTACAGTATTTTATTATTTTGTTGGAAACCGCCCAGAGTGGCTGGGGAAACCCAGCCAGATGGGCAGGGTATAAATAATATAAATTAATATAAATTATTGTGACTTCCCTCCTTCTCTGGTTAGGTACTGCTCACCACTGACCCATTTGGCAAGCAGCCTCATTACAGCTTCTCAAGGAAGAGCCTTTCAGATTTTGAGGGCTCGTCCACACTAATTGAGTTGGGGCATCTCCCAGACTGCCAGTATTCTGCGAGGACAGGATTCTAGAACTGGGCAATTTAGATTTGTGCAATTTAAGTGGCTTGAACTCATAGAATCATAGAGTTGGAAGAGACCACAAGGGCCATCGAGTCCAACCCCCTGCCAAGCAGGAAACACCATCAGAGCACTCCTGACATATGGTTGTCAAGCCTCTGCTTAAAGACCTCCAAAGAAGGAGACACCACCACACTCCTTGGCAGCAAATTCCACTCTCGAACAGCTCTTACTGTCAGGAAGTTCTTCCTAATGTTTAGGTGGAATCTTCTTTCTTGTAGTTTGGATCCATTGCTCTGTGTCCGCTTCTCTGGAGCAGCAAAAAACAACCTTTCTCCCTCCTCTATGTGACATCCTTTTATATATTTGAACATGGCTATCATATCACCCCTTAACCTCCTCTTCTCCAGGCTAAACATGCCCAGCTCCCTTAGCCATTCCTCATAATGGCATCGTTTCCAGGCCTTTGACCATTTTGGTTGCCCTCCTCTGGACACGTTCCAGTTTGTCAGTGTCCTTCTTGAACTGTGGTGCCCAGAACTGGACACAGTACTCCAGGTGAGGTCTGACCAGAGCAGAATACAGCGGCACTATTACTTCCCTTGATCTAGATGCTATACTCCTATTGATGCAGCCCAGAATTGCATTGGCTTTTTTAGCTGCCGCGTCACACTGTTGGCTCATGTCAAGTTTGTGGTACAAACTCATCCTGGTACAAACAAATCCATAGTAAAAAAACAACAACAACACTCCAGGCTTTTTCTTTTGCAGTTTGGAAAGTGATGCAGAAATGCATTGAAAAGGGTGATTGCTGGGAAGACATGTGAACACCTTGCAGGCAAATCAAGACGAATGCAGGATGAACACTGCTCTGTGCTGTACAACCTCCCCGAAAACAAATCAGAACTTATGCCCAGTCAAGACCTGATGCAATCTCACCTCCACGTAAGCTCTGTGCAAGCAAATCAAGATGAGTGCTCAATAGGCAGGTTATCCGAAAGAGATCTCATTTGGTTCTGATTCTAACTTTGGCCTTGGCTTGCTCAGTGGCTTTCTCATGGAGGAGAGCAGGGGTCGGCAACCTAAGGCCCATGGGCCACAAGCAGCCCATGGGGGTCGTTTAACTGACCCATGCAGTGGCGTAGCATGGGTTGTCAGCACCCGGGGCAAGGCAAGTAATTTGTGCCCCCTAACCCGTGGATTTGTGCCCCCTAACCCGTGGATTTGCGCCCCCTAACCTGTGGATTTGCACCCCCTAACCCTAACCCCCAGATGTTGCGCCCAGTGCGGCCGGGCCCCCCCTGCACCCCCCACACTATGCCACTGGACCCATGGATCCCCGTCGCTCGCTTGGGGATCTCTGTTGTTGTTGTTTAGTCGTTTAGTCGTGTCCGACACTGTATTTTTATATCTGTTGGTGGCTGCCCAGAGTGGCTGGGGCAACACAGTCAGATAGACAGGGTACAATTATTATTACAGTGGTACCTCGGGTTAAGTACTTAATTCGTTCCGGAGGTCCGTTCTTAACCTGAAACTGTTCTTAACCTGAAGCACCACTTTAGCGAATGGGGCCTCCTGCTGCTGCCGCACCGCTGGAGCACGATTTCTGTTCTCATCCTGAAGCAAAATTCTTAACCTGAAGCACTATTTCAGGGTTAGCGGAGTCTGTAACCTGGAGCGTATGTAACCTGAAGTGTATGTAACCCGAGGTACCACTGTATTATTAGTCTCACAGGTCCTGCTTCCCAGCCTTGCTGCGACATTCTCACCCCCCCCCCATCTTTTGCCCACCCAACAATTTCTCCTCTGAATTTACGTCACCTTGCCTTTCAGAAGCCAAGGTGCTTTCCGGCCCAAGGGGAACGGAGGCAACTGAATGGTTGACTGCAGAGTACAAGCTGCTGCTGTCATTTCCTCCTCTCCTCCATCCAGCCCCCCTCCTCTGCCCTCCAAGCACACCCCCAAATACCCTTGGGGACTCAAGCCCTTGCAGAGCCAGCTGGAGCGGGCGAGCAAACCCCCCCCCCAGCAACCCGCTTTCATCCAGACTGCTGTTAAGAAGCCGATCTCGTTTCCAGCCTCTAAGTCACTTACGCAGATTAAAACCAATGTCCCAGCCCTGACCCCAGGAGACCCCGTTTAAAGCTCCCTTCCTGAGCTCTCCTTACAAGGCTTCTCTGTTCTCAGGCACTAAATGGGTTCTGGTGAGACCCAGGGAGCCCCACTGCACACACACAGTTGGGGGGGAGCAGAGATAAGGGGGCTATTTTAATCTGAGCCTTATCAGGTTTTTTTTCCTGAGTTGGGAGCAAAAGGTCAAGAAAGTCTCACCCTTATCATCTCCTCCCTGGGGGCTTCAGGAATGGGGGAGATGGAGGTAAAGAATGAGCCGGGGGGGGGGGCATTGGAGGGGGGGAGCAGCAGCAGCAGCTCTGACCTAAAACATCCCCCAAATGCATGTTTATTCCATTGTTTTTAAAATACTGTTCCAATACAGGACTTCATTCAAACCTTCCCACAACAGGCAATGCAAATAAACTTAATTCCGCTGCCCGTGAGCTCTTACGATGAGAAAATAGATTCAGTTAGGTAGCCGTGTTGGTCTGATGCAGTCAAAATAAATTTTTAAAAATTAAAAAATTGTCCAGTAGCACCTTAGAGGCCAACTAAGTTTGTTCTGGGTGTCTGAAGAAGTGTGCATGCACACGGAAGCTTATATCCAGAACAAACATAGTTGGTCTCTAAGGTGCTACTGGACAATTTTTTAATTTATTTTGACTGAGAAAACAGCTTTGCTAAATTGTAGATTTATGAACACACATGCAAGTGTTCTTAAGGATGGAGAGAGAAGGTGGTTTGGGGGCCCCTTGAATTTATTTTTATTTTTGCAGTTTTACTCTGCAACATTCTTGAATTCTCCCTTGTCCACACCTTCTCCCCCCTAAATGCATCTCTCCTATGCAGACTTTCAAAGCCCAGGGAATATTGGGATTTAGGGAAGACAGCACCATCAATAAAGGGCCCTCATACCTTGGTTTAATGCGGATCGATCATGAACCCCTTGTGCGTTGTTTAACACCCCCCTTACGCATATGGCATTGTCCTTTCTTCACCTCTGCCGCTCTGGGCTGGATGCCCAGTGGGGGAAGAGGGGCAAGAAAGGAGGGCAGGCAGACAGCAACAACAGCATTCTGGTCACTGCCAGGCGATGAGCCAGTGCTTTAACTTCCCATAGTGCCCTGGAGTGATGCTACATTGGCAGAGGGGCATTGTGGGAAATTCACATTCTTGGCAATTACCAGAGCCCTGGAGTGATGGGGGAGAGAGAGAGAACTGCTGAAATTGGAGGCTTGCTCCCGACTCTGCTCCCCCACCCCTGCCAAAGCGTGAGAAGAAGACCCCCACCCACCTCCCCTCCTTTTCTGCCCCTCACTCCCCCTGGGCATCCAGCCCAGAGGGGGAGAGATGAAAGTCCCCCATCCATCCTTTGCACACCCTTCCTTCTTCCCCCTCGCCAAGGGAGCCTGCCTTCTTCCTGGTCTGCTGATCTGTCTCCTGAGCCAGCCTCGAAGCAGGAGGGGACCTCCGTCATTTCCCTCTCTCCTCACCCCCCACCCCATTTTAAAAATAGCTTGAGATTTATTTTCTGGCAGCATGGAAAGCCCCCGGGGGGCATCAGAGAGGAAGCAGACAGGCTTCTGAAAGCCGGGGGAAGGTAGTGGGGGAGCTGTGAGGGGAGGAAGAAGGGGAGAGGGATGAAAAGGCCAGGAAACCACCCCGCTGGCTCTCCAACAGCCCTGAGGAGGGGAACAGGCTCAAAATGCAAACAGCATGCGGTTAGTGTGGAAACTCCCAGGCCAGAGACAACAGGGGCATTGTCTGTTCCCTGAGAGGACGCCTGCTTTGTGGCCTGTGCCCAGATGGGGTGGGGAGAGGGGCAGAACCGAAGGGGCTTCTGCCAGCGCTGTGCCCACCTGGCCCTAATTTAACCAGCTTGCAGGTATTTTAAGGAAAAAGCTGCTCCTTTTCCCTTATGGAGTATCCAAGAGCCCATATTCTTCTTCTTTGGCAATCCCTCGTAGCCAAGTAAGATTGTCTTCCATAAACACAGCTTTAACAATGAGTCTGTAAGTGACTGTGGAAGCCAATTCCGGACCCACACGTCCTTCCACATAGTGAGGACATTGGTTCTCGGGCGGGAGTTCATCATGGTGTGGATTTGCCAAGTGTGCCTTCCTCTTAGCACATCCCTCGCTTGCGTCCTGAGTTCGAGCGTCTTCAAAGCCCATACCTTGGGTTACAGATGCTTCAGGTTGCGTTTTTTTGGGTTACGGACTGCCGAAACCCGGAATTACCTGAACGGGTTACTTCCGGGTTTTGGTGGTCGCGCATGCGCAGAAGCGCCGAATCATAACCCGCGCATACGCAGACACACAGCTGTGGGTTGCGAATGCTGCAGGTTGCGAAAGTGCATCCCGCACGGATCACGTTCGCAACCCGAGTGTCCTCTGTATAGAGTGTTTATGTAGGTTCCCTATTGGTAGGAGAAAATAACAGAGGCCAACCAGAGAATACTGTGAAGCAAGGCAGCTAGTAAGCCTGATCTTTATTAACTGTTGCAACAGGGTACTCACTCACCGCAAACAGGGGGGACCCAGAACAATGGTGCGCAAGCCCTTATATAGACTTTTGAAATTGCCCACCCTGTAGCTCAAGACCACCCCCCAAAACATCATATATACATCACTGAAGGAGGCGGTCTCCAACAGAAATCCTGTTTGTCAGGATACCTGATAATGGTCACTGATTGCTTTACCTGGGCAGCCTGACCATTCCTTTTGAGATGCTAAATACTTAGTTCCTGGATCCAGATCACAGGCTCACCCTATTCATACACAAATATGCCCTTCAGACAGGCTTTGTGAGCAAAGAGACAATGGGGAAGCTTTCCCATTTCTTTCCTCACTGCAGAAGAATATTTGAGGTCACTGGGAGAGTCAAAATGGTTTCAGGACCATACTATTTCAGACACAGGTAGGTAGCAGTGTTGGTTTGCCGTAGTCAAAACAAAATTAAAAAATTCATTCCAGTAGCACCCTGTTGCTGTTGTTTAGTCGTTTAGTCGTGTCCGACTCTTCATGACCCCCTAAACCAGAGCACGCCAGGCACTCCTGTCTTCCACTGCCTCCCAGTTTGGTCAAACTCATGCTGGTAGCTTCGAGAACACTGTCCAACCATCTCGTCCTCTATCGTCCCCTTCTCCTTGTGCCCCCCATCTTTCCCAACATCAGGGTCTTTTCCAGGGAGTCCTCTCTTCTCATGAGGTGGCCAAAGTATTGGAGCCTCAGCTTCAGGATCTGTCCTTCCAGTGAGCACTCAGGGCTGATTTTCTTCCAGCACCAGAATTCAAAAGCATCAATTCTTCCGCGATCAGCCTTCTTTAGAGACCACCTAAGTTTCTTATTGGTATGTGTGTCCCAGAGATTCAGCATTATGTGAAAAGTGAGTTGTATTAGCCTGCCAGTATGGTGCCAGCCCAGGCCATGGATCCCTGGCACAATAACCCTGTGAGTGAGGCATGCCGGGGCTTGCCCACTGCAGTGCTGGTGGGGACTGCGCCTGTTGGATTTCTGCCTGTTGCTTTCAGAAAGAAAGGCAGCAACCCTGTTTTCCACCCCTGTTTTCCTCTCTCATCTACCTCCTTTACCTTTGTCCTTCCTCCATTCGTTGTCTATTGTTGTGAGTTTCCGAGAACGTTATGTCGTCAGCGTTTTGGGGAATTAATGTACTCAGAGAATCACACGCATATAAAAGGCCTTTGAGCCACTTCCGTCCTCTTGGCTACATAAATCCATGTGGAGGTTTGGGACTGTTTGGCCATGATACGAAGAAGAAAGTTTCCAGAGTTAAACTATCCTGGGTTTAATAGCGCTCTCCTGCAACTAGCCTCTGTCTGGCATCAGCGGAACAATATCCCCAGTCCCAGATCTGATCCATCTGTCAGTGCAGGAATATGCAGATCTCACACACAGGGATCAAACCTGCAACCTAGATCTAGTTGAGATTCCTGTATTGCAGAGGGTTGGACTAGATGGCCCTTAAGGTCCCTTCCAACGCTAAGATTCTTTTTTAAAAACAAATTGTTATTGGTTTTGAAACAAATACAATAACCCTTAATCACTTTTCCAGCAGCATATCCAATGGTGTTTTTTTGACCCATTGTCTCTAGACATACACTTGCACATTCAACTTTCAAACTCATTCCAACATTCAAACTTAACTTAATCCCTCCACTGAGAATATTGAGTGGTTGGTGAAGTTTACAGCATGCTATTCTTTGAAGGTGGAGGGACGTGGGTGGTGCTGTGGGTTAAACCAACAGAGCCTAGGACTTGCCGAACAGAAGGTCAGCGGTTCGAATCCCTGCAACGGGGTGAGCTCCCGTTGCTCGGCCCCTGCTCCTGCCAACCTAGCAGTTCGAAAGTACGTCAAAGTGCAAGTAGATAAATAGGTACCACTCTGGCGGGAAGGTAAACAGCATTTCTGTGCGCTGCTCTGCTCTCGCCAGAAGCGGCTTAGTCCTGCTGGCCTCATGACCCGGAAGCTGTACGCTGGCTCCCTCGGCCAGTAAAGCGAGATGAGCGCTGCAACCCCAGAGTCATCCGCGACTGGACCTAATGGTCAGGGGTCCCTTTACCTTTACCTTTAACCAGGTGGACCAATATTCCGACACAGTGTAAGACAGCTTCCTGAGTTCCAGTCTTCCTGCATGTTAGCATATCCCATAATAACCTCACCAGAGCCAGCCCTCCCTCCACTGACCACCACCGCTGAAGCATCTTGCTGTGGGAGGAGGATGTGCCCTTATATTTTGCAGCAGTGGAAGCTGCCATGCTCTCTAGACGCAGCCAGGAGGGTGCTGAGACTGGCAAGAGTCTAAGGGAAACAAAACACTGACCGTGCTGCACTGAAGACACCTGGCTGGTTCCTGTACCCAGTTTGCAAGACTGGCCTGTTGTTGGTTTTTTTAACCTTTGAAGCTGGAAAGTCTTTGGTTCCAGGAAACTTCAAAGTCAGCCTGTTCCCACAGGAACCTCCCTGCATGTTAAGATCAGCGATGGCATCAGAACCTGGCATATTTTCACCTGAGATATTAAGACTAGACAAACTGGGAATGCAGGCCAGTCAACGGGCCAAATGGGCAGCGGGTGGCATGAATAAAATCTAGGCAGAAACCCAACCAACCAGGACACCTGGCAAACTCAGCTCCAAGTCTTTTCTCTATTGCAATTGAATTCTGCTCCTGTTCGCTAGCTGAAATGTTATAATTCAGTTGGTCTGGACAGTTTTTTTTCTTTTATAATTTTATTTATCATTTTTCAATTTTACAACAAATGTACCAATACAAATTCAATAAAAAAAAACCAATCATCAAACTGACTCCCCCGTGGTTTCTGTTTTATCCTTGCTACTGCATATCCAGATTTATACTATTTATTAGTTCTCCTTAAAACTCCCTTTTAATTATTTCTTCACTGCCCGTCTAACGTTCATCCTGCTAATGAGTTCAGTTGTTTACAATGGTTTTTCAAATACAGTTGTACCTTGGTTTTGGATTGCCTTGTGACTTGAACATTTTGGCTTCCAGACGCTGCGAACCCAGAAGTGAGTGTTCTGGTTTGCAAACATTTTTCAGAAGCCGCGGCTTCCGATTGAGTGCAGGAAGCTCTGCAGCCAATTGGAAGCCGCGCCTTCGTTTTCAGAAGTCGAACAGACTTCTGGAAGGATTCTGTTTGAGAACCAAGGTACGACTGTAGTTCACAAGTTTCCCCCATTCTTCTACTTGATTTCTTATTCTTCTGGTAAGTTTCGCCATCTCTGCGTAGTGCACCAATTTTTATCTGCCCGTCTTCCTTGGTTGGAGTTGTATCTTCTTTCCATCTCTGGACAAGGGCAGTTTTGCTATATAAGCACCTCCAGGCTGGTGGTTGTTTCACAAATGTATTTTGCACAGGGCCATCTTACCCATAGGCACTAGGGGTGCGGGGCACCCGGGCGCGGGCTCTCAGGGGCGGCAGGCCGAGAGTCCGGGGCCCGAGAGTTGAGTCCGGGGAAGAAGAAGAAGAGTTTGGATTTGATATCCCACTTTATCACTACCTGAAAGAGTTTCAAAGCCTAAGATGTCCGGTTAAGTACCGCCATTTACATGTCCAAAGAAGTTGCCCTGTTGCCACAGAGATGCTGCTTCCCTGATGTTACTGCATTACAGTGGTACCTCGGGTTACATACGCTTCAGGTTACATATGCTTCGGGTTACACACTCTGCTAACCCAGAAATAGTGCTTCAGGTTAAGAACTTTGCTTCAGGATGAGAACAGAAATCGTGCTCCGGTGGCGCAGCAGCAGCAGGAGGCCCCATTAGCTAAAGTGGTGCTTCAGGCTAAGAACAGTTTCAGGTTAAGGACGGACCTCTGGAACGAATTAAGTACTTAACCTGAGGTACCACTGTATTGCCATTGGGAGGGGCACTCTTTGTGGGAATGTTGTTCTTCTGCGATCCCTCGTAGCCAAGTAAAATGGTCTTCCATGAACACGGTCCTAACTGTGAGTCCGTAAGTGACTGTGGAGGCCAATTCTGGATCCACACGTCCTTCCACAGACATAGGTTTCTGGGCGGAGGTTGATAACGGTGAAGGTTTGCCAAGTGTGCCTTCCTCTTAGCGCATTTCTCAGGGGGAGGGCGCTCCAGACGAGGTGTAACAGGAAGTTCTACCTTGGCTGGAGTAACATCCCCCTGTCTGTGTCCACTCTAGGGAAACAAGGAATGTTGTACTTGACTGCTCCAATGCATTACATCCCACACAAAAGTGCAGAAACTCCTGGGGAGCATTTGTGCTGCAAAAAGTTACAGGAACTCAGCACGAAACATCTGTGAGGTACAAGCAGTGGGCTGCTTATAGCCTCCCAACTCCACCTTGAGCACAAATCCTGATGAAGGTGACATAAAAAGGGATCTCCAAAGGGGACCGATGCTGTGTTAATTTGTATTGCGGGAGAGATGTTTTCTCTAGCTGCCTTGGGAGGTTTTTAAATCAAAAGGCAGGTGATGCATTTCCTTCCCCGGTGAGTTAATTAATGAATTAATTAGGGCTGTGTCAGATCTTGCAGTGGAGCAAGGAGATTTGCCACCTGGAAGCAGCTTGCTGTTGCCATAGTTACTTCGTCACAGGCCGGCCGGCCGGCCATCATTGACCCCATTTTTAAAATCCCTCCTGAGCCGGATTCAGCCTTCTGACACCATGCGGCACCCCCACAGCGTTTGACTTCCCTTCCCTTGCCCTCCAGCGCAAAAGAAAGCCTCAACGGGTCGGAATGATGTCTGCATCGCCCAGGTCAACATCCTGCTACTTACTGCAGCTGGCCAGATGCCAGCTGGAAGAGAGGCCAGGACTAGACTGTTTCTGCTCAGGAAGTTGTCCTCACCCCGCTGCCTTACGTTCGCCATATTCCAAAATTTTTTTTTAGGTTGCTTCGAGACAAACCTCTTTACTCAGCAGACACCCAAGTTTGTTTGCACAAAGGGCGATTCCAGACTGTCACTATTTGGGGGTAGGATCCAGTCACATGCAGACAAATTTAAGTTGCCCAATGATAGCCGCAACAAGCCTGCTTTCCCCTAAATATCAGGCTTGAAGGAGAGGGTGCTGGATCAATCCATCAACCTCTGATGGATGGTTTAGAAGGATTGGGTCCCAAAAATATAATCCAGAAACAATGGAAATGTCTAAATGATTATTTATGTAGACAAGGATTAAATGTAAGGTGTTGGTTGTGTTTAGAATAGGTTTATGAAAGATTTAGAAAACTTATTGATTAGAATATTTGTGTGAGATTGTATGGGGAAAATATACAATAACAGATACAATCTTGCTTAAAATGTATATAAGAAGTTCAGGGTAAGAATGGAAGTCAATCAATGAAATTTTATTATTATTTTCATATTGAGATATTTGTAGAATAAATTTGGAAGAAATTCTTCCAACTTTTCTTCTTCTTTTTATTTTTTGTTTTTTCTTCTCTTGTGTTCCTTTTTTCCATGTATATGTGCTTATTTGAAGTGTATATGTGTGTATGTATTTGCAGTGTTCTGCTTATATTTTGTAACAATTATGTTAAATAAAATTTAAAATAAAAATAAAAAGAGAAGGTTTGGGTCTATTTTTCGTGTGTGTGTGTGTGTGTGCGTGTGCGCGCGCGCCAGTATCCATACTCAGCAGAGTTACATCTCAATACATTTCCTTTCTTGGAAGTGTCTTCAGGGTTGAAGGTACACACACAGCAGGCAATAAACACTCATGGATGCCATAAAGATTTGGTCAAGTATAGAAGTTTGCTTGACAGGCATCAAAGCATATTGGGAGCAAATATATACAGTCGTACCTCGGATCCCGAATGCCTTGCGAGTTGAACGTTTTGGCTCCTGAACGCCGCAAACCCGGAAGTGAGTGTTCCGGTTTGCGAACGTTCTTTGGAACCCGAACGTCCGACGCGGCTTCCGCGGCTTCTGATTGGCTGAAGGAGCTTCCTGCAGCCAATCAGAAGCTGCACCTTGGTTTCCAAATATTTTGGAAGTCGAATGGACTTCCGGAATGGATTCCATTTGACTTCCGAGATACAGTGGACGCTCAGGTTGCGAACATGATCCATGCGGGAGGCACATTTGCAACCCGCAGCGTTCACAACCCACAGCGTCATGGCTGCACACATGTGGGTCATGATTCGGTGCTTCTGTGCATGTGCAAAGCGTGATTTAGCGGTTCTGTGCATGCACGAGTGCCGAAACGCAGACGTAATCTGTTCTGGTACTTCTGGGTTTGGCGCAGTGCACAACCCGAAAATGCACAACCTGAAGTGTCTGTAACCCGAGGTATAACTGTACCACTGTACAGACATTCACCACTGCCATGGTCAAGACATGCTCAGAGTCCAACAACAGTCCAAAACTCTCTCTCTGCTTCTCTCACCGCAAGGCACAAGCAAGAGACTCACAACAAGTTACAACAAGTTACGCAGAACCATTATTATCAGTACTTCCTGTCACACTGCGCTTGTCCAAAGAACAGTTCCCACAGAAAATGTCCTTGCATAGACACAACAAGCTCAGCCTTCTGCTGCTTCTTGAAACTTCTCTGTTTTTCTCTTTCTGGAACTAATGATTCTCACACACAGAGAGAGTGTGGTATATCCAACAGAATGATGGGCAGAACAACTGTTTTGATGCAACGCCATCTAACCTGGCACAAACAATTCAGGGGGAATGCTCATTAAGCAGCCAACATCATCTGAGTTCCCTGCAAGCAAATAAGGATGGGTGCTCAATAAACAGGTCACCTGGAAGCACCCAAAATTTGCAGGGAGGTGAGATGGCATTGCACCCAGAGTTCCTCCCACACACTTTCCAGTACATTTTTCTGTTGCTTTCCTGATTGCAAAATGTCTATTTTGGGGAGGGGGCGGGTGGGTTTGTTGTTGCTGTTGTTGCTATTTATTACGTAAGCTTCGGCGAAGATATTTAGGATGGTTTGGAGGTCATCCTCTGAGTGTGCAAACACTACGTTGCCATCAGCATACTGCAGCGCTATGACGGAAATTATGGTAACCTTACTCTTTGCTTTCAGCCTACTCAGATTAAAGAGCTTTCCATCTGTTTGATATATGTTTTCTACTCCGGTGGGGAGTTTCCCTTCGACAATGTGTAGGATTGTGACAATGAAGATAGAACTAATATCAGTGAACTGGAAGAAGCAAAGATCACCAGTGTCGAAGCAACAATCCTTCAACATCAACTTTGTTGGACTGGTCATGTTGTTTGGGTGCCTGATGATCGTCTTCCAAAGCAACTGCTCTATTCCAAACTTAAAAATGGAAAGCGTAATGTTGGTGGTCAACAAAAGAGGTTTGAAGACTCTCTCAAGGCAAATCTTAAAAAAAAGTAGTATAAACAGTGACAATTGGAAAACATTGGCCTGCGAGCACTCCAGTTGGAGAACAGCCTTTACCAAAGGTGTCATAGGCTTTGAAGACACTCAAACTCAGGACAAAAGGGAGGAATGTACTAGGAGGAAAACACATTTGGCAAACCCTCACTGTTATCAACCTCCGTCCAGAAACCTATGTCCCCACTGTGGAAGGATGTGTGGATCCAGAATTGGCCTCCACAGCCACTTACGGACTCACTGTTAAGACTGTGTTCAAGGAAGACAACCTTACTCAGCTACGAGGGATCACCAAAGAAGAAGAAGATTACATTTGTATGCCACCTTTCTTCCAAGGAGTTCAAGGTAGCTGCATACCCTCCAATGTTTCTCCGATGAAAATAGGGACGTCCCATTCCATAACGAAATTTTTACTATTTGTACCCCACGCATCTTACTGGGTTGCCCCAGCCACCCTGGGCAGCTTCAAACATATATAAAAACATAATAAAACATTAAACATTAAAAAAAATCCCCTACACAGGATTGCCTTCAGGCATGGGGGTCAGATAACTCCATCCTCTCCAACATTTCTCCAATGAAAATAGGGACATCCTAAGGAAAAGTGAGGGACGCGGGTGACGCTGTGGGTTAAACCACAGAGCCTAGGGCTTGCCGATCAGAAGGTCAGCGGTTCGAATCCCCGCGACGGGGTGAGCTCCCGTTGCTCAGTCCCTGCTCCTGCCAACCTAGCAGTATGAAAGCAGTCAAAGTGCAAGTAGATAAATAGGTACCACTCCAGTGGGAAGGTAAACGGCATTTCCGTGCGCTGCTCTGGTTCTCCAGAAGCGGCTTAATCATGCTGGCCACATGACCCGGAAGCTGTACACCAGCTCCCTCGGCCAATAAAGCCAGATGAGCGCCGCAACCCCAGAGTCCTCCGCAACTGGACCTAATGGTCAGGGGTCCCTTTACCTTTAAGGAAAAGTGGGACATTCCGGGATCAAATCAGAAACCGAGATGGCACCTTTAAATCAGGGATGTCCCTGCAAAATAGGGACCCTTGGAGGATCTGTAGCTTACACAGTTCTCTTCTTCATTTTGTCAAAGCCAGCACTTTGAATTAGGCCTGGGAACTAATTGTCAAGCCAGGACTGACGTTTTATGCCCACAGCACATACATAGTGAACTGCAGAACATTCATCATTTGCTTCTGCAAGAGGTCATTTGTTTGGCTGTTTCAACCCAGGCCCCTTGGCTTCTCTCATTCATTCTCTCTCTCTCTCTCTCTCTCTCTCTCTCTCTCTCTCTCTCTCTCTCTCTCTCTCCTTCTTTCTCCCACTCACCCCCCACCACTCACTCCCAGCCCAGATTCGAGATTCAACTCCCTTCTCCCCTTCACCTTTGCTCCTGCGCTGCCAGGGTATTGCCCCTACGCGCAACAGTTCTTCTTGTTGTTTTTCAGGGTTGCTTATTCCTATTTTCTACCACGGTCGCATTTCCCCCACCAGATGCATCCCTCCCCCATTCCTGCCCTTCCACACACCCACACCCAAGTCTCAGTTTCACCAGCTTTAAGCCGTATTGTTCAGCCACTAGCTTAATTTAGCCATCTTCCTGCCTCCAGAATACACTTGGCTTGACCCTCTCGAGTCTGCCTGCAGTCATGATGAGGAACAGCAGATCTTGCTGACTACCAGACAAGCTAACTGAGACCGCCAAGCCCCCATTTGCAAGGGTCAGGTTTTGTTTTCACAGCATCTCGAGATTCCTGTACTTTCCAGAAGAATCCCTTCCGTAGGCCCTGCAATAAAGGCATGCACCATTAAAGGTAAAGGTAAAGGTACGCCTGACCATTAGGTCCAGTCGTGGCCGACTCTGGGGTTGCGGTGCTCATCTCGCTTTATTGGCAGAGGGAGCCGGCGTACAGCTTCCGGGTCACGTGGCCAGCATGACTAAGCCGCTTCTGGCGAACCAGAGCAGTGCACGGAAACACCGTTTACCTTTCCGCTAGAGCGGTCCCTATTTATCTACTTGCACTTTTGTAGGCTGAGCCTAGTCCATGCCAGGGAATCGTTGGCCCGCGTCCCCAGATCCGGAGAGAGAGCATAAGAAAGCTCCAGGAAAGATCCTTCTTTGGAGGAAAGCAGTTTATTATCTGTGCACAGTGACAGCCAGCAGAATCAGTTCTGAAAAACTGGCTGCCCAGAAAAACGGGCAGCAAACATTCTTATACCTGGAGAAAGCTCCCTCCCTCCTCCCAAACGCCCTCCAAGAAAAACTTCCCCAATCAGCTGGAAAGTTTTCAACTTATTTCTTAATATAGAATGGCATGTCTATATTGCTAGCCCTCTAAGCAGCCCCTATTTTAGCTAAGCGTCCTGTCTCCTTTGCTACCTTGCATTCCTAAAAATAGAAAGCGAGAGGCCTCTTTTACAGGTCTGGTTATTTCTGGCTCACAGTCTTCTTTGTGTGTGTTTCTTATCTTGCATTCCTAAAGCGGGAGGCCTCTTTTGCAGGAGTAAAATTAGCTCAGAAATTTACTTCCAAAGTACAGAGAATATAGCCTTCTTAGGTACAAGGTAGAGAGCATAGGTACAGATTTCTTAGGTGCAGAGTAAAATATTGAGAGAAACCTTTCCCATCTCCCTTTACTCCCTCCTCTTCTTTTGAACAATCTATTACTTAGATTCGTTCTGGGGAAGGAGTCTATAATCCCTCATGAAAGCAATCACGCGAGGTCCCATCATGCGAGACATCATCTTCTCCATCATATTTTGCATACATTGCATCAAGCAGGGCATACAGAAGCAAAAAAGCAATAGAAGCATTATTGGACCTATCACCATAGTAAATATCCTCCCCATCCATCCACCTGGGAAGATGCCGTCCAAATTATTGTAAGTCTCACTCTGTCCCTGTACTGTGGTAGGATATTCTCAGGTGGGTGAGTTCGTAGAGCAGGTACGTTGGGAGCGCTGCCCGCGGGCGCCCCTCCCATCCAATTCTTCAGCCGTGCATGGAGGTATCAGCCTCTGGAGTGATACCAGCAGGGCGGTCGTCTACCGGGCGCCTGGAGATGGTCAGCCGAAGGGAGTTCTCTGGATCTGGTGTTGCTGTCCAGTCGGAAATGGCTTTCTTCACTTGAGTATGGTGGACCCACAGGGTGATGCCAGCAACCTTCACAGCAGTAGGTGTGGAGAGTAGCACAGTGTAAGGTCCCCTCCAGCAGGGCTGTAGGGGGGCTCGCTGCCAGTTTTTCACCCACACTTCGTCACCTGGCTCGAACTGATGGAACGGTTCAGTTAACACACATGGGGTGCGAGCCTGGGTCCACCTATTGAGATAAGAGAAAACTTGGGAGAGTGACTGTACATAGTTATTCAATTGCACATCTTGGCTAGCATATGGAGTTAACATTCTAACATATGGAACTGGTCTCCCAAACATAACTTCAAAAGGTGACAAATGGGTCCGTTTTGACGGGAGACTGCGGACCCTGAGTAACGCCAAGGGCAACATGGTCACCCAATTAGACCCGGTCTCCTGTACCAGCTTGGACAGCTGATTCTTTAGAGTTCTGTTCATTCTCTCTACTTTTCCAGAACTCTGGGGTCTATAAGCAGTATGCAGCTTCCAGTTGATCTGGAGCGCTTTTGCCAGTCCCTGTAGGACTGCATGAACAAATGCTGGTCCATTGTCAGATCCTATGGACCTTGGCAGTCCATAGCGAGGGATGATTTCCCTAAGCAGGCACCTGGTTACTTCAAATGCCTTTTCAGTCTTTGTGGGCCATGTTTCGACCCATCTGGTGTAGGTGCACACTGCTACCAGCAGGTAGCGGTGCAGTCCACAACGGGGTAATTCAGTAAAGTCCACGACAAGATCTTCCATAGGTGCAGTTCCACTGTGCTGAATCCCTGGGGGAGCCAGTGGTCCGGCTCTGGGATTATTCTTTTGACACAGCGGGCATTTCCTGGAGACCTGGGCTGCCAGTTGGTAGAGGTGGACTATATAGAAGCATTTTTCCAGTTGCTTGGTTGTAGCATCTGGTCCTATGTGGGTTGAATCATGGTATCTCTGAGTGACCTGCCGAGAAAGGGACTCTGGAATCCATATCCTGTCATCAGGGGTAAGGTACCATCCTTCTTTGGACAGCGTCAACTCCTGAGCGTCCGCAGTGTCCCTTTCCTGCTTCGTATAAGCTGGCTTGTCAGTAGTGCTTAAAATCTCTTCTGGGACCAGTGCTCCAATAACCGAGGCGGGGGCCAGTTCTTGGGCTGCTTTCTTGGCTACTCTGTCTGCCAATCGGTTTCCTCTGGCCACTTCCCCTGGTCCAGTCTTGTGTCCATAACAATGGATAACTGCCACTGCCTCGGGCTCCCATACAGCATCCAGAAGGTTCAATAAGGCTTGTGGGTGGGCCACCTGGTTTCCTCTGGAGGTAAGCAAACCTCTTTCTTTCCATAAGGCTCCATGGGCATGTAAAGTCAGGAATGCATACTTAGAATCTGTATAAATGTTTATCTTCTGTCCCTTTGCCAGGCTCAGGGCTCTGGTAAGCGCAGTTAACTCTGCCAGCTGGGCCGATGTTCCAGGTGGGAGTGACTTTGCTTCGATCACCTGGTCTTCCAGGGCTACTACTGCATAGCCTGCTTTCCGCTGTCCAGTCTCAACAAAGCTGCTTCCATCTACAAACCATGAAGGCCAGTGGGGGTTTGCCTCATCTTTTAGGTCAGGTCTGCTGGAATATACTTCATCCATCACTTCAATGCAATCGTGCATCTGCTCCTCACCTTCTCCTACCGGCAACAGGGTAGCTGGGTTGAGGGCGGTGGTAACCTGAAACTTCAAACGCGGGTGCAACAATAGCATCTGGCACTTTCTAATTTTTGCTTGGGAGAGGAAATAGGTACCCTTCATGTCAAGCAGGGCTGGGACTGCATGCGGGGTCACACAAACAGTGTCTTGGCCAAAGGTAAATTTGTCTGCTTTGTTCAATAGGGTGGCTACTGCCACTATTGCTCTCATGCATGGCGGTAAACCTTGTTCTGTAGGCGTCAGGCGCTCAGATAGGTATGCCACGGGCTGCTGCCAGCTTCCCAATTTTTGGCATAGCACTCCCTTTGCTGTTCCCTGGTCTTCATCCACAAATAGGGAGAAAGGCTTCTCAGGATTTGGGATGCCCAGCGCTGGTGCTTGCTGCAATGCCTTTTTCAGATCCTTGAAGGCATGCTGTTGCTCTTCTCCCCACACAAAGGGGTCCTTTTCAGTTCCTCTGGTTGACTCATGCAGAGGCTTCGGTTCCCTGTTTGTATTTTGACCATGGGCTCACGGGAACCTAAATCAGCTGGGCCCGGTCTGTCCTAGTATTCTTCCTCCTCCTCTCTCAGGCTCATCGCGGCGGGCTGTCTTTGGGCTGGAGGGTGCCAGGGAGGTCCCTGTTCACGTCCTCTACCCCTGCCTGTATTTGCCGATGTCCAAGGTCTCAGTTCTTGTCCAGGTCCCACGGGGATTGGGCCTGGGATTCGCTCTCCTCGTCCTCTTCCACCTGAGTGAGCCTGTGGGCATTCTCTTTTCCAGTGCCCTTCCTGCCGGCAGATGGCGCACTGGTTCCTCCCCAGACGGCCTTGCCCTCCTCCCCGGGCACTTCCTCTTTCCTGAGGGGTGGGTGCGGTAGCCTGTATCGCCATCAACTTCTTTGCTTGGTACTTCTCCTTTTTCTTTTGTGCCTCTTCCTCCCTCTGATTATAAGTGGTTTGAGCCAGTTCTAACATCCACTCAAGGGTGTGGCCCATGAACCCCTCGTGTTTTTGGATCTTTCGGCGGACATCGGGCGCCGCTTGGGCCACAAAGGCAGCTTTTATGATAGGGGCGTTGGCAGCCTCATCTGGGTCCACAGGAGTATACTGGCGGTAGGCTTCCTTCAGGCGTTCTAAATATGCTCCTGGGGCCTCTTCATTCCCCTGCACTATCTCTCTAACCTTCACAAAGTTGGTGGGTTTCCTAGCTGCCCTTCTCATACCATTTAACACATTCTGGCGGTAGGTAGTGAGGGTGTTCTGGCCATCAACAGTCTGATAATTCCAATTCGGGGTGTTTTCTGGATATCCTGCTGCCATAGCTGGATCCTGCACTCCCTGCGCTCTCAGGTGTGCTCGGGCTTCAGCATGGATTCGTCTAGTTTCTTCTGTGGTTAGCAGCGCATCCATCAAATACTGCACATCATCAAAGGTGGGATTATAAGTTTTAAAAATCCCTTCAAACAGCTTTATGATTTTCGCTGGGTTTTCCTCAAAGGATGGGTTTTGATTTCTCCAGTTACAGACATCTGCACTTGAAAAGGGTATATGCTGGACCGTGTAGGTCCGTTCTGCTGCCGCTCCATTAGCCCCTGGAGGTCCTGGTGGGTCATAAACCCTTCGGAGGGGCATTACTCCGGCCCCACCCTTTTTCTGTGCCTCATGGGACTTATGGAAGGCTGCCCTGGTTGCTGCTTCTATCCATTCCCTCTGCCATTTCTTCCCTTGTGTTGAGGAGCATCCTGCTGCAGCCAACACATGGGGGCTTACATCCACTTTTTCTGCATAGGGTTGTACATACTGTTGCAATCTCAAAGACTGATACTGAGTCCACCCTTTCCCCTTCTTTGCTTAACTCAACCAATCCCTTTACAAATTCCTCATCATCCTCCTCTTCCTCTTCTGATTCATCAGCCTTGGGGGGTTCAGGCTGGGGGCTGGCTCCTCCCGGGGCCTGGGGACCTGGGTCCAGGGGAGGGGCAGTTGGTGGAGCATAAGGTGGAGGTGGTTTAATGACTTCCCCCTCCTCTTCTTCTTCTGATATCACTGGGGGCTTTTCTGACTTCCCTGTCGGTCGAACTGCACAAACTGTACTTTGTGGGGCGTCGCCTCGGCAGGCTTTCAACCATGGTGGGTTCTTCTCTACATTGGTTTTCCAAGTAGAAATATAAGGGATCTGATCTGGGTGGACATTCAAGATGTTCTTTTTTGTGGCTGCTTTCCAGTTGTTTAAAAAGCATTCCAGGGGACTATATTGGCTTGCCCCAGACCCCATTTTCAGATAATCTGCTCCTAACAGGTTGTAAATTCTTTCACACTCCACACACTACAGCCCTACAATCGCTCGGCCAAGGGGGACACTAAGCCCTGGCCCACACTTGACAATTCAGTCACTAAAAATATCTGACATGCAACATACAAAACACATCAATATAATTTCAACATGTAACACACTAAACACACCAAAATTACAACATACAAAACACATCAATATAATTTCAACATGTAACACACTAAACACACCAAAATTACAACATACAAAACACATCAATATAATTTCAACATGTAACACACTAAACACACCAAAATAATTTTCCCCTCTGTTCCCCTTTTTACCAAACCTTACTGGTGGCACACCTGCCACGCCCAGTTCTCCTTCACACCCTTTTCCCTTCCTGGCTGTACTCTACTACACGACCAGGTGAGGCTGATCAGGCCTCCCTTTTTTCCCTTCCTGGCTGCACGCTACTGCATGACCAGGTGAGGCTGATCAGGCCTCGCCCTTTTTTTTCCCTTCCTGGCTGCACTCTACTGCATGACCAGGTGAGGCTGATCAGGCCTCGCCCTTTTTTCCCTTGGGCCCACGCCCTTTTCCCTTGGGCTTACCTTTTCCGCTGCGGATTCCCTTCCCCTCGGCGCCGTCCTCTTTCCTCCCTCGACCTGGGTCCTTGCTCCGGAGCGGTGTGGCTGGCTCCCCCCACAAATTGGCAGGGTGCGCGTGGAGCCTGCAATCGCCGATCAGAGCTGTTCACCGAGGTCGAGCCTGGCTCTCCCCAGTCCTCTGAGGTGGGGCAGGTTCCCGGTCAGGGAACCAAGATGTAGGCTGAGCCTAGTCCATGCCAGGGAATCGTTGGCCCGCGTCCCCAGATCCGGAGAGAGAGCATAAGAAAGCTCCAGGAAAGATCCTTCTTTGGAGGAAAGCAGTTTATTATCTGTGCACAGTGACAGCCAGCAGAATCAGTTCTGAAAAACTGGCTGCCCAGAAAAACGGGCAGCAAACATTCTTATACCTTGAGAAAGCTCCCTCCCTCCTCCCAAACGCCCTCCAAGAAAAACTTCCCCAATCAGCTGGAAAGTTTTCAACTTATTTCTTAATATAGAATGGCATGTCTATATTGCTAGCCCTCTAAGCAGCCCCTATTTTAGCTAAGCGTCCTGTCTCCTTTGCTACCTTGCATTCCTAAAAATAGAAAGCGAGAGGCCTCTTTTACAGGTCTGGTTATTTCTGGCTCACAGTCTTCTTTGTGTGTGTTTCTTATCTTGCATTCCTAAAGCGGGAGGCCTCTTTTGCAGGAGTAAAATTAGCTCAGAAATTTACTTCCAAAGTACAGAGAATATAGCCTTCTTAGGTACAAGGTAGAGAGCATAGGTACAGATTTCTTAGGTGCAGAGTAAAATATTGAGAGAAACCTTTCCCATCTCCCTTTACTTTGACATGCTTTTGAACTGCTAGGTGGGCAGGAGCAGGGACCGAGCAACGGGAGCTCACCCCGTCTTGGGGATTCGAACCGCCGACCTTCCGATCAACAAGTCCTAGGCTCTGTGGTTTAACCCACAGCGCCACCCGCGTCCCGTATGCACCATTAGTACAGGACAAATTACAGTTCCATTTTGAGGCAAGTGGCTGGTCGCTGTGAGAAAAGGATGCAGTGTGGCATAGTGGTTAGAGTGTCAAGACCGGGACCTGGGAGACCAGACTTCAAATCCCCATTCAGCCGTGAAGCTTACTGGGTGACCATGGGCCAATCGCTGCCTCTCAGCCTAACCTACCTCAAAGGGTTGTTGTGGGGGTCAAATGAGGAGGGTATGAACCACGTCTACCACGTTTAGCTCCTTGCTTTCTCCTGCTCTGAAGGGTAGGACTCGAACTAATGGATTCATGTTACAAAAAGCAGATTCCAGAATCCAGGCTGTTGCTGTTTTTGAGTGGGATGCCAGCAAATTCAAGTCATATCGGTATAGTTGATTGGAAGGTCTTGTTCAATAAACCTGCTCCCCACCCCCCAAAAATTATCTTTTTGTGGAAAGGGAAGGGGAAAGGGGAAACGCACTGAAAAGCAATGGATAATAATCATAATATTTATACCCCGTCCATCTGGCTGGGTTTCCCCAGCCACTCTGGGCGGCTTCCAACCAAATATTAAAATACAGTAATACATCAAACATTAAAAGCTTCCCTAAATCCCTTTTAGGGATGCAGGTGGCGCTGTGGGTTAAACCACAGAGCCTAGGACTTGCCGATCAGAAGGTCGGCAGTTCAAATCCCTGTGACGGGGTGAGCTCCCGTTGCTCGGTCCCAGCTCCTGCCAACCTAGCAGTTTGAAAGCACTTCAAAGTGCAAGTAGATAAATAGGTACCACTCCGGCGGGAAGGTAAACGGTGTTTCCGTGCACTGCTCTGGTTCGCCAGAAGCGGCTTAGTCATGCTAGCCACATGACAACATGACCCGGAAGCCTTACACCGGCTCCCTCGGCCAATAAAGCGAGATGAGCGCTGTAACCCCAGAGTCGGTCACGACTGGACCTAATGGTCAGGGGTCCCTTTACCCTTTACCTTTTAAACAGGGCTGCCTTCAGATGTCTTCTAAAAGTCTGGTAGTTAGTTGTTGTTCTCTTTGACATCTGGTGAGAGGGCATTCCACAGGGCAGATGCCACTACCAAGAAGGCCCTCTGCCTGGTTCCCTGTAACTTGGCTTCTCGCAGCGAGAACACTTGCTTTGATGCCACTTCGTCTAAGCTCCCTGCAAACAAATCGAGGAAATGCTCATTATAGAGTTAACATCATCTAAGCTCCCTGCAAACCAATCAGGATGAATGCTAAATTCAAGCTGCCTAGAAGTGCCCACTTAAATTGCCTTTGCGCCAACATTACACCAGCCAAAGAATCCTGATCATTGTATTTTGGTGAGCGCATGGATATGAGGATTCTGTCAGAAACCACCAAGCATCCACACAGTTACCAGAGTTCCATAGATTGATGCCAGAATGAACATGGTTAATTTTGTTGGATCTGCAGGCAACCCCAGCCTGAGAGATTAGACCAGCCTTCACCAACTTGGTGCCCGCCAACGTTTTGGACTACAATTCCCATCAGGCCGAGCAAACATGGCCAGTGGACACGCACAGTGGGAATTGTAGTTCACAACATCTGGAGGGCATCACCATGTCCAGTGGCTGCCACACCGCTGCATTCGTGTCTCGAGTGGGGCTTATGCTCAACACATTTGTGATTCACATAGGTGAACGATACTTTTAAGAGAAGAAGAAGGTTAAACCAATGTCACCCCGACAGCATGAAAACACTGCATCAATGCCCATTAACTCCTTGCATTTTGGGAGTCTGGAGCTGTTAGCTCCCCTGCGCTTTCCACTCGGAGAGACAGATAGCTATGGAAATATTCCTGATATCTTCCTTTCTTTTGTCTGTTGTTGGGGGTTAGGAGGGCACTGAGCGCAATGCCTTGACCCTTGAGACTCGAGTACAGATCGTAATTTAAGTGTGGGTTTGACCCTCTCTTGAGATTGATGTGGCAGCTTCTCCTCCCACAGCTGGCTCCCTTTGCCCGTTTGCTCATAACACCCACCCACCCACACCCTCCAGGCAAGGGAGTTGTTACCCCCAGCAACAACAGCTGTTTTTTTATTCCAGTGTTATGGTTCACCACCATTCAGACTCCCTCTACCTGGCAAGGGAAATCTTCTTTCTCAGTGGGCATTCCAGCAGCATTTAAAGGTAAAGGTAAAGGACCCCTGACAGTTAAGTCCAGTCGCTAATGACTGTGGGGTTGCGACGCTCATCTCGTTTTACAGGCCAAGGGAGCTGACGTTTGTCCGCAGACAGTTTTTCCGGGTCATGTTAGCCAGCATGACTAAGCCGCTTCTGGCGCAATGGAGCACCGAAACCAGAGCAGTGCATGGAAACATCGTTTACCTTCCTGTTGGAGCGGTACCTATTTATCTACTTGCACTTTTTTTGGAGTGCTTTTGAACTGCTAGGTTGGCGGGAGCTGGGACCGAGCAACAGGAGCTCACCCCATCGCGGGGATTCTTTTTGATATATATAATTTTTTTATTAGGAATTTAGACAGAACATATTATCTTAAAACATATCATCCTTAATTTCGCCCCCTTTCCCCCCCCTCCCGCCTCCCATAAAGCAGCCCACCCTCCCCACCCAACCCTGACTTCCCTCAGTTCCAATCTCTGGTTTCTCTATAAATGCTATTCTCTGCATGTTACAAAATTGTATAAATCCTTAATTTGTCTAACTGGTTATTATCAATAAAGAGTTTGTGAATGTTTACTCAAAGCCTGCCAAAGAGTCCAATTCACTTTGTTGGATCTTTAGATACTTTGTAAAAGGTTCCCATTCTTCTTTAAAATCACAGTTATCCTTGTCCCGTAATTTATGTGTCAGTTTTGCCAGTTCTGCATAGTCCATCAATTTTTCTTGCCATAATTATTTAGTTGGGATTTCCTCGTTCTTCCATCCTTGTGCTATTAAAACTCTCGCTGCCGTTGTCGCATACATGAAGATGTCCGTCGCGGGGATTCGAACCGCCGATCTTCTGATCAGCAAGTCCAAGAGGCTCAGTGGTTTAGACCGCAGCGCCACCCGCGTCCCATCCAGCAGCACTTGGCATGCACTTATAACAAAACAAAACAAAGCAAGACCTGTAAAAGTCCAGGGTTGCTCTCATGTTATGTTAGATGCTTGTGTCCGTAGCAAAGCTGTCGGTGAATGAAATGGCCATTGGTCTGGTAGAAAGGAACCAGTGACAGCTTCGCCACAGAAAACATAGAATGCAGATGTGCCCAGCTTGCTTGCAATATTCAGCTGCATCACAAACTGAAGAGCATTTCCTTCCAAAGTTAAGGATCCTCTGGACATCCTTTGCATTGCACACCCATGAGGATTTATGCTTGAGGTGCCCTCCGAACAGTCCTATGTGGATCCTGCTTTCAGTGGTATTTGCTGCTGCAAAAGTTTGGTGGCGGCCATACTGCTCCATTTCCATTCTGAGCTTCTCCTGAAATCCTGTAACTTTTCATACTACAAATTTACGTGTTTGTGGGGGCTGTCCACCTTTGTTGCTCTGCCGGACAGCAATAATGTGGGGAAGCATCACAGAAAAACTAATAAAGAAGAATAAATCCACGAATGCACTTTTTTGTGTCAAGAGCATAGAATCATAGAATCATAGAATTACAGAGTTGGGAACTCAAAGGGAAATCTAGTTCAACCCCCAGCAATGCAGGAATCCCAGCGTTTTGCAGAATACATCCACAATAAAGCACCAGTCTGGAGGGGCCCTTTGTCTCCAGCTCAAAATGTTATTTTATTTATTTTGATTTGATTTGTCACTTGTTACCCAAAGGTCTCTAAGTAACCTACATTAAAGTAAAAAGATGGGGGAGGGAATAATGTAACACATCACTGTTTTGTATAACGTACAACTTAACGTACAACTTAAGAACAACACACCAGCCGCATAAACAGTAGCAAGCAAATGTTAATATGAGATTCTGCACACATGTGGTCTCTGCACTGGGCAAACCAGGCGTTCAGAGTTTATTATTAGGCAAGCACATCACTGACATTATTTCACATCCTTTTATCTGTACTCTCAATGACACTCTCACTGACTGCTGTGAAAAAGACATTAGCTTTTTTAAATGGGCATCTCATTTATAAAACCATCCCGTCAGGGCATTTTTTCAGCCCGACCTCAGTTCTGGTACTTCTCAGGTGAGCGCCATAGCTATTCTAAGAGAACAAGGGAGGCATTCATGCTAAGTTCCGGCACCCCCTTTTTTCTAGAAAAATAGCACCCCATATGGCTGATTGCCGAAGAATTGATGCTTTTGAATTCTGGTGCTGGAGGAGACCCATGAGAGTCCCATGGACTGCAAGAAGATCAAACCTCTCAATTCTGAAGAAAATCAGCCCTGAGTGATCACTGGAAGGACAGATCCTGAAGCTGAGGCTCCAAGACTTTGGCCACCTCATGAGAAGAGAAGACTCCCTGGAAAAGACCCTGATGTTGGGAAAGATGGAGGGCACAAGGAGAAGGGGACGACAGAGGACAAGATGGTTGCACAGTGTTCTCGAAGCTACTAATATTAGTTTGACCAAACTGCAGGAAGCAGTGAAAGACAGGAGTGCCTGGCATGATCTGGTCCATGGGGTCACGAAGAGTCAGACACAACTAAACGACTAAACAACAGCACTCCACACTTTGCCATGCACTGTGAAGGAGCCTCGGGAATGCCTGAGCTATAAACGTCAATTTCCAGGGTGTGTTGCAATCATGCGCATGCCCACAAGTCCTAAAGTCTGCATGCTTCAAGACTAGACACTGGGAGGGCCCTTTTGGAAAGCAGGTGAGCTTTACTTAAATTCTAACTTTAGACTAAAGCTGGGATAGCTCAATCAGTGGAACATGAAACTCTTAATCTCAAGGTTGCGGGTTCAAGCCCCATGTTAGGCAGGAGATTCCTGCAATCTAGTTGGTTGGACTAGATTACCCTTGTGATCCCTTCCAACTCAACAATTCTATGAATCTATGATTAATCTACCAGTTAAAGTTTGAAACTGTTTAACTGTCGAAATGATCAGCATTGCAGGCCTGTGCATAGTTTCCTGGGAGAAAGTCTGGGATGTTCGTGGGTCAACATGTAATAGCATTGCGCTGTAAAGCTACAGTCCTATGTGCATTTGATTGTTTTCCCCAAAATAGCCCGGCTCTCATTGGCATCAGCAGGTCTTACTTCCAAGCAAACACGCATCTTCTTCTTTGGCGATCCCTCATAGCCAAGTAAGATTGTCTTCCATAAACACGGTTTTAACAATGAGTCCGTAAGTGACTGTGGAGGCCAATTCTGGACCCACACATCCTTCCACAGTGGGGACATTGGTTTCTGGGTGGGAGTTGATCATGGTGTGGATTTGCCAAGCGTGCCTTCCTCTTAGCATGTTTCTCCCTTGCGTTCTGAGTTTGAGTGTCTTCAAAGCCCATGACACCTTTGGTAAAGGCTGTTCTCCAACTGGAGCGCTGGCAGGCCAGTGTTTCCCAGTTGTTGGTGTTTATACTACATTTTTAAAGAACCAGGCTGCATCTCTTTGAGACCTTACTCCGGACCCAATCCATTGAGCCATGCCACTGAATCGCTCGTCTCTCCTTCTGGCTGTTCCTAATGTCTCCAAGGTTGCGTGGGACGGAGGAGACTCAGAGCAGGTAAGGCTGCGTTTTATGATCCAAGATTGTCACTGCAAATCTCCCACACCTGCTGGCATTCATCACAGGGAGAGAGAGAACAGATTCCCCCATTCCTCCTCCCATTTGGTGGTGGGAGAAAGTAATTTAGAAGAGCTCCAAGCTCTTAATGAAAGGGGCAGGCCTGGTCACATTCCATTAGTCAGTTCACTGCCCTGGGGGGGGAGTTCAGGGTTGAGCCCTCAGCCTGCCTCCCCCGTAAGGCTTCTCTTGCAATATAACTCGGTTTAGCTCTCATGTAGAGATTTCTTTATTTCCTCGCTTTGTCTCTTTGGACTGGAGGCTGGGGGCGGCGGTGGGGGTGCTGGAAGAGGCCAACTTCTTGTTTGTCGAGGGAGTGCTTCATGCTTGGAATCCGGGGTCAGTTCTGAAGCTCCGAGGGCTCAGAAAAAAGGCCTGTGTCTTGTAACCACATGGCTAGCCAAGGAAGAAAGGAGACAGAGAGAGAAAAGATGCAGGAGCAGTGGCGTAGCATGGGGGTGCAGGGGGGCCCGGCCGCACCGGGCGCAACATCTGGGGGTTAGGGTTAGGGGGTGCAAATCCACGGGTTAGGGGGCGCAAATCCATGGGTTAGGGGGTGCAAATTACTTGCCTTGCCCCGGGTGCTGACAACCCACGCTACGCCACTGTGCAGGAGGACAAATTGTGAAGTCCTACAAGCATTTTGCAGGAACCTCCTGCAGCCAATGGGAAGCCGCTGAAGCCCCGTCGGACGTTCGGCTTCCAAAAACAGTTCGCAAACCAAAACACTCACTTCCGGGTTTGCGGCGTTCAGGAGCCAAAACGTTTGAGAACTAAGCTGTTTGAAAACCAAGGTACAGTGGACGCTCAGGTTGCGAACGTGATCCGTGTGGGATGCACGTTCGCAACCCGCAGCGTTCGCAACCCACATCTGTGCACACACAGGTTGTGATTTGGCGCTTCTGCGCATGCACAAAGCGCGATTTAGCACTTCTGCGCATGCGCGACCGCCGAAAACTGGAAGTAACCCATTCCGGTACTTCCGGGTTTCGGCGGGCCGCAATCCAAAAAGACGCAACCTGAAGCGGCTGTAACCTGAGGTATGACTGTATGACTGTACAGTGGTACCTTGGATTACAGACGTTTCAGGTTACAGACGCTTCAGGTTACAGACTCCTCTAACCCAGAAGTAGTACCTCGGGTTAAGAACTTTGCTTCAGGATGAGAACAGAAATCGCGTGGCGGCAGTGGGAGGCCCCATTAGCTAAAGTGGTACCTCAGGTTAAGAACAGTTTCAGGTTAAGAACGGACCTCCAGAACGAATTAAGTTATTAACCCAAGGTACCACTGAATTCTAAATTGTATCCATCCACTTTTACCACTGAGCTGCCCAGAGAGATCCTCGGATCTGGCACAGCTGTAGTACATCACCTGGCCTCCCATCATTTTGCAGCCATCTCATTCCAGGGTGAGAACCGGAGGTCTCCCGCCCCCACCGCACCCCTCAGACAGACACAGGCTCATCTCTTCCGCTTCTCAGCCCCAGGCTTCTCCTGCTAGACCGCGCAGCTTCCTTGTGAATAATTCAAGTCAACACTTCGAGCCTCGCCAGCTTTGGAACAGCTTGGTAGCCTCAGACCAAAAGGTTGCTCTTTCGTTTCTGGGTTGATGGTGACGACCTGCTTGTCTGAAAATGTTTGAGTGCTTTGAGTTTCTTTATTAAGAGCCTGGACAATCCACGGTGTGGGGAATTGGGGACTGGAGAGTATTATTATCATTTGTTAAATCTATATACCGCCCTTCCTCCGTAGATTTCAGGGTAGTTCACAACATCAAATTACAATACCTTGGTTTTCAAATAGCTTAGTTCTCGAACGTTTTGGCTCCCAAACACCGCAAACCTGGAAGTGGCTGTTCCGGTTTGTGAACTATTTTTGGAAGACAAACATCCGACGGAGCTACTAAAATGAGTTTGACGTTCTCGAAGCTACTAAAATGAGTTTGACCAAACTGCGGGAGGCAGTGGAAGACAGGAGGGCCTGGCGTGCTCTGGTCCATGGGGTCACGAAGAGTCGGACACGACTAAACGACTAAACAACAACAACTGTACTGAGTGCTTCTTGGCTTGGAATGTAGACACCGGCTTCTCATAGCATCACCGGACAATCCGCCCAGCTTGTCATACTGAGGGAAGAAATCTCCCAATCTCAGTGACTCACCCTTCCTTCCTCTGGAAAACCTGTGATCTGATAAAAGCCACAAAAGCTATCTGCTAGGAGCAGTGAGCAGTGCAAAATACAAGCATTGTCTGACATAAGGAAAGGGAGAAGATCTTGCCAAATGAAATGGAGTGAAGGCTCAGGAGTGGCTTCGGACATGAAAGGAAGTGTTGCCTAACAGCAGGAGGCCTGTGGCTTCCCTGCATGTTGCGACGCCACTGCCATAGCCAAAGGGATGTCGCATTTTTAACAGAAGATGGGTAAACTTCAGGGGTGCTTATAGCTTTCCCTGCACAAATTCCCCTTTGTGTTTCCCATGCATGACTTCCCTTTCAGACACTAAGGTCCAAAAAGCTGTTTCAAGGCTACAGTGGTACGTCTAGTTGCGGACAGGATCCATTCCGGAGGCCCGTTTGCAACATGAAAAGAGCGCAACCTGAAGTGCTGTATCTGCGCAGCTGTGCGGCACAATTTGCGCTTGTGCGCATGCGCAAACTGCGATTTAGTGCTTCTGCACATGCGCAAGCGGTGAAACCCGGAAGTAACCCTCTCCAGTACTTCTGGGTTGCCGTGGGACTTAACATGAGGTATGACTGTACATAAACGTACTATACCTCGAAAACCACATTCAAAGCATACCTCTCTTCCCCCAAAAGAATGATGGAAGCTGTAGTTTGTTAAGGGTTACTGGGACAGATCCTGAAGCTGAGGCTCCAATTCTTTGGCCCCCTCATGAGAAGAGAAGACTCCCTGGAAAAGACCCTGATGTTGGGAAAGATGGAGGGCACAAGGAGAAGGGGACGACAGAGGACGAGATGGTTGGACAGTGTTCCTGAAGCTACAAACATGAGTTTGACCAAACTGCGGGAGGCAGTGGAAGACAGGAGTGCCTGGCGTGCTCTGGTCCAGGGGGTCACGAAGAATTGGACACGACTAAACGACTAAACGACAACAACTGGGACTTGTAAATGTGAAGGGTAAACTACAGAATTCTTTGAGAGAAGGAATGTGCTTTGAATGTGCTAAGGAGCAATTTTGTGGATAATTTACCTATCACAGAACAAAAGGACCAGGTTTGGACTTCAGTTGTAGGAATTAGGGGAGATATACAGCAAAGTTCACAGGCCTAAGGGAAGTTCCAGACTGTACCTACCGTATTTTTCGCTCTATAACACGCACCCGACCATAACACGCACATAGTTTTTAGAGGAGGAAAACAAGAAAAAATATATATTAAACAAAACAGTGGATGTATGATTTTTGTGGTTCATGCTGTGGCCACAGACATGTGATCTGACAGTGAGTTTGGAGTAGCCCAATGCAAAAATCCTGAGGATCCATGTTTGTAACCACGTTTTTGCACCACTGCGGCCCCAGGCAACAGTGGGTGTGTGATTTTTTTGGTGCAAGATGTAGCCATCGACATGCTATGTGATCTGATGGTGAATTTGGGGTGACCCAGTGCAAAAATCCTGAGGATCCATGTGGATCCGTGCTTTGTAACCACGTTTTAAGTGGGGAGGGAAGGAAAAGCACTCAAGGGACAAGGAGCACGCGTGGGGTGTGTGGAGAAGGATGCTGCTAATAATGAAGAAGAGGGGTATAAGGGGAGGAACCAACCGGACAGGACTCGTGTAAGCGGCTCCTCTCCTCTCCCGCTTTGCTCCTTTAAAGAAGCAGGCTCTCTGTCCCTCTCTCTTCCCCACTCAGCGGCTCTCTGTTGTTTCAAAGCGAGCCAAAGAGGAGGGAAGGGGAACCATGGATCCTCTGCTCACGACTGCAGCAGATCCGCCACCCATAGGCATTCCCTCCATAACATGCACAGACATTTCCCCTTACTTTCTAGGAGGAAAAAAGTGAGTGTTATGGTGCAAAAAATACGGTATTTTGGAGTGGAATTCGACCACAGACCTACACATTCAGGTTGCGCAATTCAAGTTGCTTTCACACTCTGGTGCAACAAACCTGCTTTCCAACAGAAAAAAAAAATCAAACTTTTTGCAATAAGAAAAGGGGTGGGAAAACATGCTGGAAAATGTGGGATAACTTTGGCACAACTTTGTCTAACCTCCCCGCAAATGTATCAGAACGAACTGTTAGTAAATAGCCAGCATTGTATAACCACCCAACAAACTTTGCAGAAACAAATTGGGATGGATCCTCAATAAACATGTTGTGTAGAAGCAACCTTCTGTTGTGTAGGTCGGTGTTTCAACTTCCCTCTTCATTTTGCAAAAAAATAAAAAATGAAAGAGTTTGCTGTGTTTCGTCAGCCTCATTTTCCTCTGCTTTCTTGTTGAATTTCACCTGAAAATAGTGGTGCCCTATATTGTGATATTTTTAATATTTGACGTTCATCATGTTTTTATATTTTGCTGGAAGCCACCCAAAGTAGCTGGGGAAACCCAGCCAGACAGGTGGGGCATAAATAATAAAATTTATTATTATTATTATTATTATTATTATTATTATTATTATTATTAATAATAATTATTATTACAGTCATACCTCATGTTACATTTGCTTCATGTTACATTTTTTCAGGTTGTGTCCCACGGCAACCCGGAAGTACTGGAAAGGGTTACTTCCGGGTTTCGCCGCTTGTGCATGTGCAGAAGTGCTAAATCATGCTTCGTGCATGCGCACAAGCGCCAAATCGCACCGCGCACCTGCGCAGATACGGCGCTTCAGGTTGCGGGCTTTTCATGTTGCTAACGGGCCTCCGGAACGGATCCCGTTCGCAACCAGAGGTACCACTATATTAGACGGCGCCATGTTGGCTTTCCTTAAAAACAAATCCTCCTTTGCATCTGGTCACATGACTGTCAGGACCAGATGCTTCTCCTTTGCCTGGTTCCATTTCTGCTCTGAGGAGAACCACCCTCTCCCACTGGCTCTGAAAGAGGAAGCTCTGGTAGCCACAGTCTCGCCTGCTCTTTGGCGCAGAGTTTTGTGTGGGAGTGGGGTTCTTGCCCACCTTGGCTTCCGAAAGTGGCTGTGGCTTGAGTGGTGTTTCAGCCACATCTTCCTTCGTCGTCCCACCAGGCGCAAGGCACACAGTTCCTCATTGCCTCCTTACGAGACCTCGAGGGCTTCCTAAAAAATGAGAGCACATGACAGCCAAATCTGGCACATGATGTAATATTTGCGGGCTACGCCAATCATGCAGCACTGAATACATGCTTCATGCCAATAGAGAAATCTGACCAAGCTATCCAGTCCAAGAAAAGGGAAAACCTGCGTCTACTTGGAATTGCAATGAGACTGAAGGGATATGAACATAGGCAGAGTCCTATTGGATCAGGTCCATCTAGTCCAGTACAGTGGTATCTTGGTTCTCAAACTTATTCCGTTCCAGAAGTCCGTTCCAAAACCAAAGTGTTCCAAAAACCGAGGCACGCTTTCCCATAGAAAGCAATGCAAAATGGATTAATCCGTGTCAAACTTTTAAAAACAACCCCTAAGCAGCAATTTAACATGAATTTTACTATCTAAAGAGACCATTGATCCATAAAATGAAAGCAATAAACAATGCACTGCAGTCACACAATCAATGAGTAGCTGAACTGGGTTCCACACAGTCACAAAAACAAACAACAAAAGAGCCACAAAAACGAAAACACAAAATAAATAGCAAAACCAGACAGAACTCGGCATAACACTCAAAATGGAAGTGTGGCACTCAAATTGTCAGCATAACACTTAAAGCAGAGCATGTTCAACTTCCAAAAAGTGTTCGTAAACCAGAACACTTACTTCTGGGTTTGCAGTGTTTGGGTTCCAAGTTGTTTGAGTACCAAGCCGTTTGAGAACCAAGGCAGCACTGTACTCTGTTCTCACGCTGGCTAATCAATCCTGTGTTTTGAAGGCCATCTGAGAATGGAGCCTCCGTGTTCAGGAGCACTATATCTCAACTTGCCCGTCACATATGACAGTCTCTGTCAGTCTCCATTCATGAGATGGGGACTATGTATTTGTTTGCTTGCTTCTTTGTTTGTTCCATAAAATTTATACGCAGTGGCTTACAAAAAGCGACTTACAAGAAAGATAAAACAATAGAATAATAAGAAAAATGAACAACAATAACTTAAGACTTTGGGGATGTCAAAATTAACAATAGACCAAGAGCAGATTAAAACTCGCACCAACTTTCTAAATTTTTGTTTAGACTTGCCTAAACAAAAATATTTCTAGCAGGCACCAAAATGACTACTGTACCGTGAAGGTGCCAGCCTGAGATCAATAGGCAAGGAGTTCCATAGTTCCACTAAAATGTGGAATAGACATTATGCAGACCCTCCAAGTTTAGTGCAGCGCACGGGAGCCGACTGAGCAGGCAGAGGGGGTCCATGGGCCAGTTAAACGACCTTCATGGGCTGCTTGTGGCCCATAGGCCTTAGGTTGCTGACCCCTGGCCTAACCCTACAAGGGTTGTTTAATGAGATTCCTGATATCGGTCACCCATCACGCCTGGGTGGCAGGATAGCACACATGGATGCATCAGGCGGACACTCAATGCATAGATGACCAGAGAACAAAAAACGTTATCTTTGGCTTCCTCCAGCCCAGCCCAGCCCAGCCCAATTGTTCAAGGCTGCTCCCACTGGCTGATCTCACACTGGAAAAATGTTCGCTGGGGGACACTCCTTAGCCAAACACTTCTGCAGAGGAATCTCTAGCCCTTTTGCTGGGGGGGGGGATTGTTTTTAAAACAACCCTGGACTTCTCAGGGGGTCAGGGAGCGGCCTGCGTCCACAGGAACGTCTTTGCTGGACTCTTCAGGGTGTTCCTGAGTCCCGTTGCCAAATTCCACAGGGAGCTGGACTCCTTTGCCCCCAGCAGCTGTGCGGTGTGGTGCGGTGGGGGGGGGGCGTCTTGGCAGCTGCAGCTTCTCCCTTCACAATGCAGCAGTTGGTGAAATTCTCCCCTTTGCATATTAGTGTCGTCAGTGTTTATTAAGCGCCAGTAGGTCATGTGGTGCTGGACGATGAAGAGAAAACAAAGGCAGGGCTCTGCTTGAAGGCTTTCAGAGTTGGGAGATTGAACAATACGATACGATACGATAATCTTTATTGTCATTGTCCCATAAAGGTAAAGGTAAAGGTACCCCTGCCCGTACGGGCCAGTCTTGCCAGACTCTGGGGTTGTGCGCCCATCTCACTCAAGAGGCCAGGGGCCAGCGCTGTCCGAAGACACTTCCGGGTCACGTGGCCAGCGTGACATCGCTGCTCTGGCGAGCCAGAGCTGCACACGGAAACGCCGTTTACCTTCCCGCTAGAAAGCGGTCCCTATTTATCTACTTGCACCCGAGGGTGCTTTCGAACTGCTAGGTTGGCAGGCGCTGGGACTGAAAGACGGGAGCGCACCCCGCTGTGGGGATTCGAACCGCCGACCTTTCGATCGGCAAGCCCTAGGCGCTGAGGCTTTTACCCACAGCGCCACCCGCGTCCCTCATTGTCCCATACAGAACAACAAAATTGAAAAATCTACATAAGACATTCAAAACCCAACAAGCCTGCTATCCCAGCTATCCCAACCTGGTTAGCCCCCTAAAAACTCTAATACCTTGTTTTTAAATACAATATACTCCCATACAGACTCCTTAAAGGTAAAGGGACCCATGACCGTTAGGTCACGTTGTGGCCGACTCTGGGGTTGCGGCGCTCATCTCGCTTTACTGGCCGAGGGAGCCGGCGTACAGCTTCCGGGTCATGTGGCCAGCTTGACTAAGCCACTTCTGGCAAACCAGAGCAGCACACGGAAACACCATTTACCTTCCTGCCAGAGCGGTACCTATTTATCTACTTGCACTTTTCTGGTGCGCTTTCGAACCGCTAGGTTGGCAGGAGCAGGGACCGAGCAATGGGAGCTCATCCCGTTGCGGGGATTCGAACCGTTGACCTTCTGATCGGCAAGTCCTAGGCTCTGTGGTTTAGACCACAGCACCACCTGCAATGCGTTTAAAACCAAAATCGCATTTGGGTAGAAACTGTTTCTCAGGCGGCTAGTCCTAGTCTTTATAACCCTGGACCTTCTTCCAGAAGGCAGAAGCTGAAAGAGATCATTTCCAGGGTGCGCACTATCCTGCGCTATCTCTGCAGCTTTCTTATGGCACCTGGCCTGAGCCTCTTTGTTCTGCTAAGCACTGGGGTACATGGCAAGAACAAAGCACCTCTTTTAGGCAGCCGGTTTATCAGAGCACATAGAAGCACATAATTTAGAGTTGGGACTCTGACGGTCATCTAGCCCAACCCCTTGCAATGCAGGAATTGCAACATGCAGCTCCCATCCAATCTGAAACCATGCCAGACCTTGCTTAGCTTTCCAAACGCGCCAACAGTTTTATTGCTGCACCATGTGAGCAATAAGACAAGCTAGCTTCTGATAGTGATCTTATAAAAACAATGGATAACATGCAAATTATCTTAGAATTCTTGCTATAACCCTATAAAGTAGGCCAACATCATTATCCCCATAATGGTTTGTGATGACACGGGAGAGGGCCTTTTCTGCCCCTCCTCCCAAATTGTGGAATTTGTGGAACTTCGCTTGGCTCCTTCTTTGTTACCTTTCTGCCTTAGACCTTCCTGTTCAGACAGACCTTTGAAAACTAAGGTCCAGATGATGCTATCTGAAGAAGTGCTCATCTCCAGGCCAGGACTTTGGCCTTTTAAGCATCTCCATTCTTTGGGCAAATGGCTGGATGGGCGGGAGCCAGAGGCTCAGAAGGTTTCAAGGCACTTCCAGGTCTTCCTGGAACAAGGTGCTCACCTGGAGCTTTCCATGGTGCTAAAGCCACTGGCCTGCCTCCTTGCTTTGTCTCAGGGGTACAAGAAACATCTGACAGTTACAGAACTTCTACCCTGCGGGGTTGTTCAGAGGTTAAAATGTGGGGAGTTAGGCCATGTTTGCTGCTTTGGGTTTGGTGAAAGGGCAGGGGTTTGGTGAAAGGTAAAGGGACCCCTGACTCTGGGGTTGCGGCGCTCATCTCTCTTTACTGGCCGATGGAGCCGGTGTACAGCTTCCGGGTCGTGTGGTCAGCATGACTAAGCCACTTCTGGCAAAACCATAGCAGCGCACGGAAACGCCATTTACCTTCCTTCTGGAGTGGTACCTATTTATCTACTTGCACTTTGACCTGCTTTCGAACTGCTAGGTTGGCAGGAGCAGGGACCGAGCAACAGGAGCTCACCCTGTCCTGGGGATTCGAACTGCCGACCTTCTGATCGGCAAGCCCTGGGCTCTGTGGTTTAACCCACTGCGCCACCCGCATCCCTATATTAATATGCAATTAATAAATGTAATTTTTTGCTTCAGCATCCTATTATTAATAATAATTTTTTATGTTTGTTACTTCTTTTTAATGTCAGTAAAGCATTTTTTAAAAATAGATTAGGAGACAGGGGAAAATAGGGGCAGGAGACCTATTTCCTACGCAGGCTCAACACCACTAAGAAGCCTCTCTCCTTTCCTTGGGGGCCGACCAGAGCTACCCAGACAGGCTCCTCTATGTCACTTTCCCTCCAGCTACCTCGATTCGAACCCAGCCCTGTATCTGAACTCCCTGTCAACTCACACAAGCGGTGGGGGCGGTGCAGAGAGGCCTTTTGCACAGGAAATGCTGACTCCCACATTGGCGGCAATGTGCATGGGTGGGATGACTGGTGTGTGTGTGTGTGTGTGTGTGTGTGTGTGTGGAGAGAGCTGTCAACCGATGTCCTGATGGAAACAGGAGGCGGATGCAGGCCTGCGTCTGAGACCAGGCCCTCGTGGGCAGACGTTTCCCCCCACCGACGTTCAGAGCAAAGAACTGTCCCAGAGATCCGAGTGATGGAATTTCAGTTCGCCCCACGCTTCACCTGAGCCGGGAGGTTTCCCCCATAAAACATCCATCAAAGAGGCAGCAGGAAAATCCCTGCCTGACCTCATTATGTGCCTCTGAAAGATGCATTTCCTGTCTCTCCCCTCCCAGAAGAAGCATTGCAGGTGAATTTGGGGTTGTAGCCTGAAGTGAGGATCAACGCAGACAGGAAAGAGGAAGGGAGGGAGGTCAGTGGGCGCTGGCCAAGGGCGTACAAGACAGGAAGTGTGGGCTCTCGCCATTGTACAGACTCGGGTCTCTGAACTCTTGGCTGTTGGGTGGGGTGGTTTTCAACAGAGGCATGTGGCTTGGTTATCCGATGCAAACCTGCCTTGACTTTGAGCTGTTTAAAAGGAAACTGATGGGGAAATCCAGCCGGGACTTTGTCTGGTCAGGATCCTGTGGGGCCAGACCCCACAATGAATCCCCTGTGAGAAAGAGCATTGGGACCCCATGGAAAACCCCAGTGCGCTGTAATAAATGCAAATCTGCCCTTATTCCCTTCTGGGGGACACAAGAGCCCTTATAAAGTCCTTTGCAGGTTCTCCATCAGTCGGAGAAAATAACAGAGGCCAACCAGAGACTATTGAGGAGCAAAGCAGCTAGTAAGCCTGATCTTTATTGAACTGATGCAACAGGGTGCCCCCTTCACACGCAGAAGGAGGAGGACCCAGAACCCAGGTGTGCCTGCCCTTATATAGACATTTTAAATTGCCCACCCTGGAGTTCAAGACCACCCCCAGAAACATCATACATACATCACAGAAGGGGTGTAGCTGAAGACCACCCCCAGACACATCATACCTACATCACAGAAAGGGTGGTCTACAACAGAAATCTGAGTGCATTGTTTATCTCCTGTCTGGCAGATTACCTGTTAATGCTTACTTGATTGGATACCCTGGGGAGCCTGACCAATCTTTTGTAATGACAAATACTTAGTTCCTGAGCCAGGTCAGATGCTCATCCTAGTCGTACACAGACAGGTTTTGTGAATGAAAAGACGATGGGGAGGCTTTTCCATTTTACTTTGACCTTGCAGAGGAAACATTTGGTCAGTTTGGGAGCCAAAATGGCTCCAGGGCCGCCCTCCTGTGCTGCCTCAGACATGTGGCCCATATATTTATGTACCTGTTTGCCCGGCACATCCATGAACATTTATTATATATATAAGACCTTTATTTTTATTTATTTCAACAGCCTTACTGCTATTTTTCTGGAAAAAGAGGTGCTGGAACTCACCGTGAACACCTCCCTCGTCTTTTTTGGAATAGCAATGGTGCCCATCTGAGAGGTGCTGGAACTCAGTTCCTGTGGGTTCTCTGATTAGTGCGGAAAGGCACCAATCCACGAGTGGGATTTGCAATAAAAGTGTTGCATTATGGAATACTCCTACTCCCTCTTCCAGGCAGGGAGCCAGGCAGCCACCCAACCATGTCCTTCTCCAAATATTCAATTCCATTCTTTCTCCCACCTGTTTTTTCTGCTCCCCGCCCCCTCCACCAACAACAGCGAGTCCTCATGAAGCTGTCGACTCTTGTGTGTGGCAGCTATTAAAAAGCGAAATTCTATGCTAGGTGTCATTCAGAAAGGAACTGAAAACGAAACCACTGATATCGTAATGATGGTGCAACTGCCTTTGGAATACCGCATGGAGTTCTGGATATTATGGGGTTCAAAAAAGGGCAACCAGGGGGTGGAGTCACTCCCTTACAAAGAAAGGTCACAGCGTCTGGGAGTTTTTTATTTTTTTAAAAGTAGAGTAAGAGGTGACATGTTAGAAGCTTATGGAATTATGCACGGCATAATTTCCATCTTGCTGTAGGTTTTGATTCATTTTTAAAAATATATTTTTATTTTATAGTTTATTAAAAGGTAAAGGACCCCTGACAATTAAGTCCAGTTGTGGATGACTCGGGTTGTGGCACTCATCTTACTTTACTGGCCGAGGGAGCCGGCGTACAGCTTCCGGGTCATGTGGCCAGCAGGACTAAGCCGCTTCTGGTGAAACCAGAGCAGCACGCGGAAACACTGTTTAACTTCCCGCTGGAGTGGTACCTATTTATCTACTTGCACTTTTGGCGTGCTTTCGAACTGCTAGGATGGCAGGAGCAGGGACCGAGCAACGGGAGCTCACTCCATTGCGGGGATTCGAACCGCCGACCTTCCGACTGGCAAGCCCAGAGGCTCAGTGGTTTACACCACAGCGCCACCCATGTTATTGTTCATATTTTTGAATTATATATGGGGCACCAAAATCTTTTAAGCGCTTAGGGCACCTAAAGGCCTTGATCTGGCCCTGCCTTTAGAGGTTTTTCCCCTAAAGATATTTGGGGGGGAATGATACTTCTTCAAAACTCAGTGTTCCCTTGACTCTGCTGATAACATTCCTTTTGGGCATGTGAATGGTGCCATTTTCACCACATAAGCAACGACACTCAACACATGAACACCAGAAATGATTTGTATATTTGAACACTCCCTAAATTTTGATCATGCTGATCCTAAATATATTTATTCAAAAACTAAGTCTTCTTATGGAAGTGAGAGCTGGACCATAAAGAAGGCTGAGCGCCGAAGAATTGATGCTTTTGAATTCTGGTGTTGGAAGAGACTCTTGAGAGTCCCATGGACTGCAAGAAGATCAAACCTATCCATTCTGGAGGAAATCAGCCCTGAGTGCTCACTGGAAGGACAGATCCTGAAGCTGAGACTCTAGTACTTTGGCCACCTCATGAGAAGAGAAGACTCCTTGGAAAAGACCCTGATGTTGGGAAAGATGGAGGGCACAAGGAGAAGGGGACGACAGAGGACAAGATGGTGGGACAGTGTTCTCGAAGCGACCAGCATGAGTCTGACCAAACTGCGGGAGGCAGTGGAAGACAGGAGTGCCTGGCGTGCTCTGGTCCATGGGGTCACGAAGAGTCAGACACAACTAAACGACTAAACAACAACAACAGCAACAACAAGTCTTCTTTATTATTTCCTTGGTGCTTTCTTCCAGGCAAGCATGTATAGAATTGCAGCCAACATAGGCAACTCTGTCAAAGCCAACCAGATTTTTAAAGTCTTCGCGGTGGTAGAAAGAAACGAGGGATCAGAAATTTATTCTGAGCATGTCAACATTTCACTGAGAGGCTTAGGGAAGGAAAAAAATTGCCCAAGGCACTTGTTCTCTCCAGATGTACTGAGTGCACATGAAATAAAAACCTCAGAGAGGAAAAGGTTTGATGAGGTTGGGAGGGGGAACGTGCTTCACCCGCAATCTCAAAACACAGAGATAACACTGATGCTGCTCTTGTTTGACGTCTGGTCACAGAGAGCCCTTGTTAGAAGTTTAACTTGTCAATGCACTGAAATGTAGGATATGAAAACTAGTCATTTCATGATCACCAGTTCAGTTTCTGGGTGCTCCTCCTCCTCCCTTCTCTCATTACAGGGTCAGTGCTTCAGTGGGGCTGTCGCTTGGTAAAAAAACTCCGAGCCAGTTCATTCGATGATTAAATTTGCCAGCATATAAGGTAAAGGTAAAGGGACCCCTGATCTTTAGGTCCAGTCATGGATGACTCTGGGGTTGCAGCGCTCATCTCGCTTTACTGGCCGAGGGAGCCAGCGTACAGCTTCCGGGTCATGTGGCCAGCATGACTAAGCCGCTTCTGGCGAACCAGAGCAGCGCATGGAAACGCCCTTTACCTTCCCGCCGGAGTGGTACTTATTTATCTACTTGCACTTTGACGTGCTTTCGAACTGCTAGGTTGGCAGGAGCAGGGACCGAGAAACGGGAGCTCACCCCGTCGCGGGGATTCGAACCGCCGACCTTCTGATCCGCAAGTCCTAGGCTCTGTGGTTTAACCCACAGTGCCACTCGCCACCCTTTATACACAGAGCTAATACCAAGAGTTTTAGTGCAAGGATTCCCCCCCCCCCCCGGTAGACGATGTACGCAACTGCGGCAGCATGCATCATCGTAACAGAATCAGTCTTCCAGGATTTGAAAGATGGGCTAATGCCCCCTTTAAGATGGTGTGCGAAATATGACAGTTTTGGAAATACTGTCCATATACAATATTGTTGTCTCTCTTTTCAGACAAGGGCTGCCTTTCAATGCAGCTTACATCAGTTTTAAAAGCAGAGAGAAATAGAGGCACCTGCCCCCTGGCTTACAAAAACCCACAAGGGAAGTGGAGGAAAAAGGTGAGAATGGTGTGATGAGCTCTAAGTCAGAAGTTATATCCTGTTTAGGTCAGGCCAGGCTGATCTCCCCTTGCTGGTTTCCTAGCTTGAATAGCAATTGGTGGTGCTTGATCTTTTGGCCAGGAATGGGGCCAAGATATTCTTTCCCCTTGTGGCTGCAGCCACACGTTGCAGCAGAGTGGCAAGGAGTGACCCTAGGATTTCCCAGATAGGCCATTTTTTCCACAATTACTGGAATCTTAGAACTGCACTTTAAATATGCAAGATCACTTCCATCCCATAGCTGTCAACTTACAGATTTGAAAATAAGGGACCAGCAGCCTCAAAAATAAGGGATCAGCAACCAAAATAAGGAATTTTACTCAACCATCTGAAATACGAAGTTAAAAGGAACTAGATAATTTTGGAGAGCAGCGCCAGTTTTTAGCCCTTCGTTTCCAGAGGTTGCTGCTCAAGACACCAGCTGATGAAACACTGCAATTAAATAACTACAAGCAGCAACCACTTTTCGCGCAAAATGAAGTCCAAGCTACGAAGATGCTGCTGCAGTTCTGTATCTTTTCTCTCGGGCTTCATTTGCAGCTCTCAGTTCCATCAGGTGGGGCGGGAGCAAGGGGGGGGGAATAGCGCCCGAAGTAAACCCGCAGATCAGACCATCTATGCTAGTCTACCACTACAGATCTATGGGAGAAGCGCTTGCGGTCCTTCCTCCGTTTCCCCCCTCTATGGTTAGCCCTTGGAACACCTGCCCGTGCCTCCGCCTCCTCCTCCTCTCTCTGAACTGCTTTCTCTATGGTTGCCCTCGCTCTCCTCTCAAGGCTCCTCATCAATTCATAGACCATGCCAGGCTGCCCATCTCATTCGGGTCCTTCGGCAGCACAGCCACAGTACAGCCTAGCGGGAGTGGGAACGGCGGTGACGGGCAGAGGGGAGGCCCCAAGCAGAGACGCTCAGTTCAGCGGCCACGAGGAGGATGGCGGCGGAAGGGCCCGAGGCTCCGCCAGTCCCGGCGGGAAGGGGCTCCCGGGGGCGAGGCTGGTGAGAGGAGGCCGGAGGGGGGCGGGCCGGGCAGCCAAGCAACACAGTTGGAGCCTCCCTCCTCCCTGGCCGGCAGGGATGGAGGGAGGGAGAGGAGCTGCTTCCTTTGAAACCCAGGAAATTTAAGGGATATCATCAATAAGGGACAGCAGTGGGACACGGCGCTGGGATAAGGGAGTTTCCCGCCAAATAAGGGACGGTTGACAGCTATGTTCTGTCCTAAGAGTTTGTCCGCTCTCTGCCAATCTCATTCCAAAGCTTTGGGGTTTATGACTGCTGATTCTAGGACAATACAAAAGCAGGGTATACAATCCTTATTGGTTGATAAGGAAAATTTGGACAGTGTTCAAATTTGGTAAGCAGGGTGAGGCCTGGTGCCAATGGTTAAAAGTCCCCTGCAAGCCCCAAACTCCGCTTTCCTCCAAAATGAAACAAACTGTAAAATTGCCCTGGAACTTCCTGCTTGTCTTTAGAGCATGAAGCAATTTCACAAATCCCATTATCGCTCCTCCACCTCTAGTGACATTTACCAATTGGGAAAGTATTCCTGTTGGCTCTCAGGGTTAAAGATACTGTATGCTGGTTGCATTAAAAAACCAGATGAACAGCGTCTGATGTGAGTTGGAGGCTCTGGTAGGGTTGGGGGGGGGCAGGTGTCTTCTGAGACATGTCACCGACACAATAATAGCGCATTCGTTCTAGATTTATACTGTTCTGTTCACACATCATTCTGTGTTATTAGTTGTCCTATGATACTTCCCCAGTGTTACTGTGTCATCTTTATAGCAGGTGAATGAACTGATGGTAGTATCCAACTAAACTGTACTCAAGAGTTGACCCACCGAAATGAATGCATTTACATTACTTCATCCATTTCTGTGGGTTTACTCTGAATATTTCAGGCATGGGTCATCACTTTATCTTCTACTGCAGGCCCCCTCCACATTGGTGGTGTTATGTACTAAGGTGAATCCTAGAACAATAAGATCCAGAACGCAGCAGTATGATTGGTCCGCAGGAGCCACCCAATCTAGCTCCAGGTGGAAGGGAATCAGCGACCTGATTGGCCTGCAGGAGCAGCCAATCAGGCTGCTGGATGAAGGGAATCAGCGACCTGATTGGCCTGCAGGAGCAGCCTGGAATTAGCCAATCACGTGAGCCCATTGTGTAAATAATGTACATATAGCAGACATTTTGGGGAAAGATTCATTCATTGCTACTACAAGCTGAATAAAGAGCATGAAATTCACACTTGGCTCTGAGTATATTTCAGGTGGGTTTGTGGTGTGTGTTTTTTTGCAGGTGTTTTCTGCAACATGTCGTGACATCATAATAGCACATTACTTCTGTATATAGTGGACCCTCCACAAATCATTCTGCCATACAGTGGTACCTCAGGTTAAATACCGTACTTAATTCGTTCTGGAGGTCTGTTCTTAACCTGAAGCACCACTTTAGCTAATGGGGCCTCCCGCTGCTCCTGCCGCGCTGCTGGAGAACAATTTTTGTTCTCATCCTCAAGCAAAGTTCTTACCCTGAAGCACTATTTCTGGGTTAGCGGAGTGTGTAGCCTGAAGCATCTGTAATCTGAAGTGTATGTAACCCGAGGTACCACTGTATTAGCTTCCCCAATGCTGCCATCTCAGGGGGCTCTTTGGCGCTATAGGGCAACTAAAGAGGGATGATCCTTCGTCTTGTGGAACATTGGTACTATTAAAGGTTACAGGATTTCAGCAGGAAACTCCAGGGCATGCAACGACCAGGGAAAGAGCAGTATGTTTGCCCCCAAACTGAACTGAAAGCAGGATTGCATATAACCATCAAGAGCATAACAATCGTGAATGCACACTAAAAGGGACATCTGGATATTTTGGCCCTCAAGAGAGCTGCTGTACAGCAATGTGATGGGCTTAGTAATGCAATGCAAAGTGATTCTTTTCTTTCACAAAATGGCATGGGAAGCTCACAACGGCTCCTGTTTTAAGAATACTTACTGGGATATAAGTTCCATTGAACTCAGTGGGATTTATTCCAGAATACACAGGTTTAGGATTTGGCTGCAAAGCAAGCAAGCGCGCACGCACACACATATACATCGCCATTTATTTTCTTCTCCTGGAGACATCTCAGGAGAGAATTCCCTTGAGTGGTTCCTCCCACAAACCAACAAATGCCTTCTTTCGCATCATGGAAAAAGTTACAGTCAACTTGTCAACTCCCACCATTGAAAGTATTATAATTCACCGACTTCAGTGGTTCCCCATCAGCACCCCCTTCCTTCCTCCTCTCTCCCCTCCAGGAGGGCCTGATAAAGAAACCAGATGACCTTTGCCCCAGTGTAATATGAATTAGGAATGTGGAGTCCTTAACTCTTGCAGTTGATGTCAGCTTCTTTCATAGAGTGAGACCGCAGAAGGCAAAATCTTACAGTGTTGTGTCACAATAACTTAAACAATTGTTCCTTCCCATTCCATAGGATAGGGATATGATTGAATCTACACAGTACTTAGTCTTAGTTTAATACTAGTTACAGGTAGGTAGCCGTGTTGGTCTGCCGTAGTCAAAACAAAATTTAAAAATTCCTTCGCATGCACACGACAGTTCATACAAATAACAAACTTAGTTGGTCTCTAAGGTGCTACTGGAAGGAATTTTTTTATTTTGTTTAATAATGAATGAATTAACGCTGTTCCATCTATGATTTTTTTCTTATCTTCATTAAGATATAATTGTTTTAGTTTATGTAATTTATTAATAATTCTGCTTTTCCTCTTTCTTTTCTTTTTTTCCTTTTTTTGTTCTTTGTAACCTGTTAAAATATTTTTTCTTCTTTTCACGTTTAAAAGTTTTGATTTGTATGTATTTGCAATATAATTCAATAATAATAATAAAAAGAATCTACACAGTGCTCCCGGTACCCGTCTCACTGAGTTGGTTCAACAGAAAGCCATTGTCACATATCCTCCAACATTTTTTTCAATGAAAGTAAAGGTAAAGGGACCCCTGACCATTAGGTCCAGTCGTGGCCGATTCTGGGGTTGCAGCGCTCATCTTACTTTACTGGCCGAGGGAGCCGGCATACAGCTTCCGGGTCATGTGACCAGTACTAAGCCGCTTCTGGCGAACCAGAGCAGCACACGGAAACACCGTTTACCTTCCCACTGGAGTGGTACCTATTTATCTACTTGCACTTTGACGTGCTTTTGAACTGCTAGGTTGGCAGGAGCAGGGACCGAGCAACGGGAGCTCACCCCGTCACGGGGATTCGAACCGCAGACATTCTGATCAGCAAGTCCTAGGCTCTGTGGTTTAACCCACAGCGCCACCCGTGTCCCTGCGCCAAAATAGGGACAACCTATTTAATGATGATGATTTTATTATTTATACCCCACCCATTTGACTGGGTTGCCTGAACCAGAACTTCCCTACGCAGGGCTGCCTTCAGACTTATTCTAAAGGTTTATAGTTACTTATCTCCTTGGCTCGCGGGTCGCACAACTCCATACACTCCAACATTTCTCCAATGAAAATAGGGATGTCCTACCATACCAAGCAACATTCCTGAGATGAAAATAGGGACATCCTAAGGGAAAGCATTATGTTCCTGGATCAAATCAGAAACCAGACGGCTTCTGTTAATCCGGTACTGTCCCTGGAAAATGGGGGCACTTGGAGGGTCTGTTGTCAATGATATCAAAAGGCACTGAGAAAACATATATGAATGACAGGGTTGTACACCATTTACCTTCCCGCCGGAGCGGTACCTATTTATCTGCTTGCACTTTGACGTTCTTTCGAACTGCTAGGTTAGCAGGAGCTGGGACCGAGCAATGGGAGCTCACCCCATCGCGGGGATTCAAACTGCCAACCTTCTGATCGGCAAGCCCAGGAGGCTCAGTTGTTTAGACCACAGCACCACCGGCGTCCCTCTGCACCAAAAGTACATAAATATCTCCTTAGATTGACTGTGTGGGGAAGCTAGTCAGGAAATAATCCCTGGGAACAGCTGAGACGTCCTGTCCTTGCAGGAAAATAATGGATGGACAGTACTTTTCTTCCCTCAAATCTCTGCAACTTGCACTAGCCACAGGTCGATCGCACACCACACCCTTGTTGCTGCTGGGGCACCCTCCTGGCATTAGAAGCCACTGTGTGGTTGCAAATCCTTGGCTGGAGTACAGATGATGAAAAGAATCAGGGACCTTTACTCTCCTGCGTTAAGCCTAGGGCTCAAAAAGCTTGGAGGATGCACACAGACTGCTTGTGAATCCTCCAAGTGGCCAGAAGACAACCACTTTGCAGCTTTAAAGGATTTGTTTGGAGAATAATTTCTCCCTTCCAAAAGGGAGGGGGACTTACCCTTTGACATTCCATGAATGTGGGGTTGGGTTTTGGAGGACGCTGTACCTTTGAGCCTCCCCAAACTTACACTTAATTCATTAATCAATTCATCATAATCCTGAAAGAGCTGAAAGTCATGCCAGGAGAGGCCTTGAATGTAGATCACATATGCTAAGGGCACAATGCACATCTCTTTTCTCCCCTGCTGTTATTTGCAAAAGTGATCTGTTCAAAAGTCAGCAATACCCAAATTTAAAAGAGACAGAATGAAAACAAACGATGAGCAAATTTGGAACAACCTAGAAGAACTGGGGTGGGGAACAGGGGACTTGACCCTTCCAGCTTTTCCTAGACCCTTTGAGGGAGATTCTTCCTGGAACTCCCCTTTCCATCTCTGAGCACACTCCCCAAGGCAGAAGTCAGGTTGAGCTGCCGCAGCTCACAAGGGAATGATGCTCGCTTGAGACACAGAGCTAAATAAATACATACCTTCTTCCAGCAGAGAGAAGGGGGGCAGGGAGGAGTAAAAAATTCTGGGGGTTGTAGGGTGGGAACTAGGGCCTGCATGCCTGAAATCAAAGACACGCAAGGGCGATGGAGGAATTCATTCCCAGAAGTGGAGGAGTCTACAGAGAAAATACAGTCATAAACAGCTGGAATGAGAAAACCTTAAGAATGCAGTTCGTAAACCACTTACTTGCAAGTGTTCTCACTGAAGCTATGCTTGGGTTGGTAAAATTATATTACTCATCATAATTTGTAATATTTTATTTTTTGGATAGAAATCATACTTCAGCTAGAATCCCAGCTGATGGGAGTTGTAGTCCAACAACACCTGGAGGGCACCAGGTTGGAGAAGGCTGATCTGCATGAACCATACTTGGGGGACAAATGATTTCCAGCTTCACTGCTACATTGTGGGCTGCTGACCAGTCGCAAAGCGTGCAAGCAGGAGGCAGGGAAGGGAGAGGAGGGAGTGTGATGGAACAGTCTGTAAGGATGGACAGGACTTTTGTGTGAATAAATGTTCGGTGGTAGCAGCAGCCACTGGGCAGGAGCATGGCAGAACATGGGCCCTGCACCCTGCACTCAGTCAGTGTTGGAAGCTGGCCCATAACATGCATCCTAAATACTGTAGCCTTACAATGAAGCAAGCAATTGATCCAGACCACATCACAGCTCTTGATACTGGGCGACTTCAAAGAGCTGTTGGCTGAAATGCCATGAAGTGATAAATTGGCTTTTTCATGTCCTCAATCGCGCTTTTAGATTTGCACAAGTACATGGGCTATTGCAATGGGCAAACCATGATTTATCTGACTGGCAACAGAACTCTTCCTAGCAAGCTTTGCCTTCAGCTACCCGGCAGAAAAGGCTGCTGATAAAAAACTATGTCAGCCTTGAAAGACAGCTTTGTTGCATTAATCAATTTGTATTGATCTTCTTTTCTTAAAATAAAGACGTTCAGAGTGCAATGAATGAGCGGATCTGAAGGACGGTTAACAAAATTCACTCAGGCTTTCAAGCGGAGCTGCGGCGGCTTTTGCATGCGTGAAACGATGTTTCTTCACTCTTGCACAGATATTGATCCAATGTCTGTTTTCACTGGGGCCATGCCTGCCGAAAGTTACAATCCTTACATATGGATGCCACAGACAGCGAACGGCTCTACTCACTCAGGCAGAGTAACACCAGGATTTGGTATCAGGGCCTAGCATAAGAATACGCTTTCAGATTTAAAAAAGAAAAAGAAGAAAATAAAATGCTTTAAATGAAGGGCTCAGGGTCATAGAATCATAGAATTGGAAGGGACATAGGGACCATCTATTCTATTCCAACTCCGTGCAATACAGTAAATATTTTCCCAACGTGGGGCTCAAACCCCCAACCCTGAGATTAAGTGTCTTATGCTCTAGTACTGACTGAGCTACGGGCTGAAGCAGAAGTGGGACCTGCAACAAAATGTGTTCCTGGTCAGAGTTCCAGCCAGCCTTTTCCAGAATACTCCATACTGCCACCACCCCAGTTTTCAACCAGTTCCCCAGACTTTCACTCAGGATTTCCCCATGCTCACGCAGCATGCTCAGTTTTTATTGGCAATTTCTGGGGTGTCACCCCATTAGTTTATTTTCCTCTATAGTGAGAGAGAGGGGGGGTGGGCTTCTGCAAACCTCTGGCTTCCCTTGACCACGCTGGTATCTCCCTCTTCAGCATGGATGGTGCTGTTTTGGCTACACCAAAAGGGCTGGCACTCAGAGAACTGAATCACTATTGGCTTAAACAAGTGGGCCCTGGAAAAAAATGTTGCTGTGCATCCCTGATGTGCATGTATTATATTACCTGAGCCCTGTGGCTGAGGGGCTTAGTCAGACTGAATGACAGGAGTCTAGGCTTTAACTTCATGCGTGAAATTTAGTTTCTGAACATTTTAAAACTAACTGCATGCATGTCAAATGAGCACGAGGCTTCTGAATGCAACTGGGCTGTGTGATTTGGAGGAAGTCTGATGAGGCAATTTGAGTAAATTGACCTTTTCTGCAACCCACAGACTCCTCCACCCTGCAGTTTGGACAATAAACTGCATTTGTTTTAGAATTTGCTGCAGCAGGTTTATAGTGAGCTGGAAAGTTAGAACTAAGTTACAAAGAGCAGGAACAATTATTTCTTGTGGCTGATTTTAGGGGTAGTGTAGCTGTAGTGGGATTTCCACTCTTCCATTCCTGACACTCTTAACCACAATGGCATAAATTAGCATATAGATGTGAAAGGTGAACATGATTAAAAAAGAGGTAATGGAAAGACTGTAGCATATTTTATTAAACTTCAGAATTCTATTATATGCTTATTCTCTGATGTATTTGCATAGACAGGAAGCCATTATTACTTTTTGCACTTCTTTTTAAAATCCAAAACTTGATTTCCACTCCTGTAGGCAGGTGTTTTAGCCATCTCAGCATACTGAGTACTGTTCTTGAGGGTGTAAATTTGGCTTTTATCAGGCCAGCTGTTTGACTTTAGCATTTTGGTTCAGCAATGGACTGAAAATTTGGAAATTAAAAAACAAAGCACAGCTAGGATCTGGGGGATACCAAACTTATTTTATTCGGCAAACACCCACACTTTATAGATCAGAAAGTTTCCAAAATTGCACAGACAGGTTTTTCCCCTTCTTTTTTGAAGTTCGGAGAGGCTGAGAGTTGGGTCTCCTTGGAATACGTTGATATACCTATATCAGTTCTGAACTTCCCTGCCGTTAATATAAAGCTGAAAATTATATGGTTTCGCAACACCTCAGGTATTTCTGCCATTTTGTGGAATTTATGCGCACGAGTTATTAGACAGCTTTGAAGAACTCACATTATTTGGGGGCGGGATATCCCCCAATTTATTTGTTTGTTTGTTAAATAAATCACATGTGCATTTGCTCGGATGGGTGAATTCTATGAATTCCAAATTGTTGTTATTTTAAAGAGGCAGTTGCTATATATCCAGATCATCTCTTCTCGCTCTGCCTTTGATTTTTGTGGTGGCTTGAGAGTTACTGAGCGTCTGTTGGATCCCTTCTTGCAACGTGCATTTAAACACCACGGCATGATGGCATTTCCTTTTAATTTCGCCCAAGCCCCTCACGGCGAGGAGGAAAGCAGCTACGTGTGCGAATCCCCCCCTCACTTCGCTTAACTGTCCCCCTACATTAAGCCCTCGCCGCAATGTTAGAGGGCGTGAAGGACAGCGGTGGCAGGAGGGGAGGAAAGGCCCTGACCGTTGCCAGGGAGACAGAAGCCCCAACTTGCCCTTGGCAACAGTCTTGTCAGGCTCGGCTTCGTCCCATGATGCTCAGCGGCCTCCTTTCCCCCGCCCCGCCCGCGCGCAACCAACCCTCGTGTCCGGCAAGCTTGACAGTTGCGCTCCCACCTCGCGCGCTCTCTCAATCCCCTGCCGGCGCGAGCGGAGGCCGGGTGGGCGGGGCCTCAACCGACAGAAAGAAAGAGAGGAAAAGAAAAAAGAAAGACTCCGCGTGGGTGTGGCTTAGGGAGGCCTGTGCTCAGCTACGCCCAATCAGCGACGCGGCTGCTGCACTTCGCCTTCCCCTCAGCTCTTCCTTTTCCACAGGAGCGCCGCCCACCCTTCGCTTGGCCACGCCCACCTCTAGTTGTGGGGGGTTTTTTTATTGCCGGCTCGAGCGCGGCGGCCCCTCCCCCCTCTAGGGCCAAGTTGTGAGGGGAAGTGGAGCGCGCGCGCCTCCTTTCCCTCAGGAGGGGGGGGGAGCAGGGAAGAAAGCGAGGCGGGAGCGCGCACCAGCTCGCTCTCTTTCCCTCCCCCCCCAACAATCGTCCCCCCCCTCTCTCTTTCTCTTCGCCCGACCCCCCCCACCCCCTTCACACAACTCATGAAGAGAAAGACGCGGAGTGCGACCGTGTGGAGCCAGCGCTCCGGCCGCGCTCCTCATGAAGCGCAGGTAAGAGAGAGGGGGAGAGAGAGAGATGGGCAGGCAGGCAGAATAAACAAACAAAACAATTCTTTTAATTTTTTTTTTTAAAAAACCTCCGCTTTCTATTTATACATCTTACAAGGCTATCAATAATATCACCACCCCTTTATTCCCTTCTTCTTCTTCCGTGGTCGACGGCGACCTCTTTCTCTGCCCTGAGGCGATTTTCTCTGTAATTTGGGGGGTGGGGTGGTGGTTGTTGTTTCCTTAATTAGCCTCAAGCGCTCTACAAAAACTTGCTTTTTTCATTTTATTTCTTTTAAAAAACGCGCCGTCCCCACTTCTGAACCGCATTGGGTTGCGCTCCCGCTCGCGATACTTTTTTCCTCCTTCTCTTTTATTTCTAGGAAAAGTATGTTTTGAAAGACCTGGCAACTCGGTCGCCTCGGGTCTCTTCTGCGTGTATTTGTTTATGGCGCGCAGCGGCGCGTTTTCAAAGTCTCCCATTAACCTAGTTCCCTGTAGGGAGATCTTTGCGTTTTTCTTGGTGGGGGGGGGGGGAAGGACTTTTCACACACACCCCACACCACTACCACACACCCCTTCTCTCTAGATAGTGTGGGGTGAGATACACACACACACACACATATATATATATATATATACACACACACACACACATACATACATACATACATACATACTATGGATGGGGTTTCCTTTGGGGGACAGCAGAGAAGAGAAATTGACCTTTGGGGGGCAGTTGAATGAGGGCATCGGGTTCCCTTCTCCCCCCTCCTCCTGCCCCACCTCTCCTAATTGAAGGCAAAGGATACTCGTTTCGCCCCCCCTCCCTCTCTGTCATGGATTTTAGCCCCCCCCAACCCCTCGCTCGCCCGCCCAATGGGAGGTTCGTGGGGGCCGCGCGTCCTCCTTGCGCGCGGCGCACGCACGCTGTGCCTGTTCCCTGAGATATGCTGGAAGGGCAGCTGGGTAAAATCCCAGCTGGAGGGTGGGACGTGGTTGGGGGGGCGGTTTTGCTGAGATGACTTTCCCACCCCCCTGTGTGTGGAAGGGGCATGGAGCTCCTCTGATCTTCCTTCACCTCGGGACATGATGCCTTATTTGGGGCTAGGTGGGTGGATAGATGGGGGACAGCTCTGTGACTGGCAGGGTTTAACCCCCCTCCCTGCTTCTCTCCCACCCCCTCTCTCCTCCTCTTCTCCCCCCACCCCACCCCTCCCTCTAACCTCCAAAAGGGGAATTTTCCAGCTGGTAATTTCTGCTGCGTCAACACCCAGCTCAAGGGAGTGGAGAGGAGACAAGGGGGCATTTTAACAGCAGCTCCACTTCGTGAAATAGCAAGCCTTTCCATTCTGGTTTGATAATTTTATTTGAAAAGCAAACAAAAACCACCCCACAGCGTTTAAAAATAAGCATCTGTGCAAGTTGGACCCAAGAGCTTGACAAGAGAGAGTGGCTCAAAACTGCTTGGAAGAAAGGGATGAGGTAATAATACTGGTGAAACATGTTGTATATTTCTCCTTCGCTTGCTTTCTCTTTCTGCCTCTCTAAAGCCAGGCCTGTTTGGGGTTATTGTCTCCCCCTGAAGTCAGGCACCGATCGGCTGGCCTTTCCTCCATTTTAATTGCAAGCTGAAATATTGGTAGTGACCCTGTATATTTTTAAGAACCCAGTCTTCAGAATAATGCTTTCCCTGCCTAAAGCTGGAGGACTACTTATGCTAAGTGATAAGTAAGGGAATTGATTTGAAAATGTTGCATACAGGTAGGGAACATTTTATGAAGGGGGTGTCAACACCCCAAAAGAATAATTTGTAGGGAGAGTAAAAGGTTTCCTTTAAAAAGCAACAACAACCTAAAGGTGATGGTAGAAGTTTTTAAGTTGTAGATTGCCTTTTTGTGTCTGTAAATAGGTTGTCAGTTCTGTAAAAGTCATGCAAGTAGCATCTGATAACTTAAAACCCAGACGACAAATAAGGAATTAACCAGATTTCCAGGACTGTTAACAGTGGGAGATTCCTTCAATTTAAAGACAGCTCCTTATTGCTTGCTGTACTGCTGGAGAGCCAGAAATAGATATAATAGAACTATTGTGTTCAGTAATGTATTTTTGATGTGTCAAGAAATATAGAAACAAAGGGCAGTTTTACTAGGAGATATTTCTTAAAATTAGCTTTCTCTGTATTCAGTCAAGGTATTTATTTAGCATGGATTAGAGACAAGGTTATTATCAGCACTGTTTATATATATATGCTAATAAGGAAGTGTGTTTTGCAAACAGTGTTTTGCAGGCACCTGTACTGAAGTTATTGTATGCATTTTAATACTTGAGTCATTTCAAATGTTTAGTTGCATTTTCTAAATATATGTTGTACACTAGCATTTTAAGTACCAGTACATATACTGTAACTTGGTTCCCTACTTTTACTGCTTCTATTTTAAGGGGTTTTCTTTGAGAAGAGTATTCTATTTTGGTAAAAGGGAAAGCTAGACACGGCTTTCTTGCCACGAGACAGACAAAAGCTGCAGTTTTACACAAACTTTGGAAATTGCACGATATCCTCCCCCCCCCCCCCGCAAGCTCGGTGAACTAAAGTTTGGCAGTTTATACTGTGTCACTTTAAATACAGTAGTATTTCAGGAATAAAGGGAACCACTCTTAGCATTTGACAGCCAATTCTGTTTTATTGATTGGCTGTGCTGAACTGAATTAATAGCAGTTGAATGCAGCTATTGCTTGTCAAGTTCTCAGTCTTGTAGTCCTTTCATGATATGGGGTGTGTATGCATTTAGAGTCTTAGACTTTAGAGCTTGCTGTTAACTATAGTTTTCCACATAGTGAAAAATTATCCTCTGGTGTATTACAAGTTAACAAAGGAGAGCCTTATGGGACAGACAGGATCTACAAAACAGTCTCCAGGTCTTGATTAACTAGAACTTGCATTTCTCCATCCTGAAAATAATGAGCAAATCTGACAGTGAAATCCTAATGCATGTTTACTTGGAAGTAAGTTTTGCTGTGTTCAGTTAAGCTTACTCCCTAGTAAGTGTGTTTAGGCTTGCGGTATGAGATACTAGTGTCGATTGTTATTTAAATGGATGATGAAAAGCTAATTTTGCTGTTAGTAGACTACTTATTGGAATCATATTGTTACACCTTTTGATTAGGCTATGATGTCCTGTTTACTCCATGAAGCCATATCTAAATAAGTGAGAATGATACAATTATGCATTGTAAATTAATTGGATCTGTTTCTTCTCTTTCATATGACATTATTTGCTAATTAAACAGACATAATAACTATTTTAATAAATGATGTATGGCAATATACAGGTCAGATTTTGGAATTTCAGAGAACAGAGGAAATGGGCCACATTGTCCCTATGGCTTGTGTTTTCTAGGACATCCATACAGTAGAGCCTATGTCCTTCTCTTCCAGGTTGTATATTAGAAAAGCTTTCTGAGTAGCTTACAGAAACAACCTTGGCATACTTTATTGGGTGGATAGCCTAAGCGAAGTGAGGCTTCAAACCTAACCTGAGTACCTGGGAGTAAACCTCATTGAATTGAATGAGACTTACTTTTGAGTAGACACTGCTAGGATTGCAGCCTTAATTACAAACCGTAGGTGCCTGCTTGGTCTGGTATTGTTTTGATATTGGCTCAACATACTCTAAAATACATTTCTTCTTGCCTTTACTTCCTCATGAAAGCTTTTGCTGTTCATTGCAATATTCACCGTTCCTTCAAGGTTTTATTAATACAAGTACAGTATGCATATTTTTTGTTTCATAACTTTTTGCCTTTCTAGCTTCTTAAACCAAAATTATTTTCATGAACAGCCCACATCTCCTGAGCAGTGATCCTTTTTTCAACTGAGTTCTGTTTGCTTCTTTTAGCAACATGGCTTTCCTGCATTATTTGTAGTGTGAACTAATCCTTGTTACTATATTCTTAATTTAATTGGTAAATAAAAGGATAAAAGGGGCTTAGTTTAAATCTCAAAAGGCTCCCTGAAATTCAAATAGTTATCCTTTACACTTATAATTCCCTGAACTCTGAAGCTTTGTACCTATGCCAGAAAACTTTGACACCCTGCACAATAGGATTAGCTGAATATTTGTTGTGTACTCAAATGGTTGTTGTCTTATCTTAAACTAGGCAGTTTAAAGGTAAGACATAGTAGGCTTCCCAATCAATTGATCAGTTTCCCCCCTCCCCCCCCCCGAAATGGAAAGAATGCAAAATTAAATTCTTAAGAAAGTATGTAGTAATTCACAGAAGCTAGCATAATGGATTTGCCAATAATAAATCCTGCTAAACTAATATTATCTCTATCCTGTATTACTTTACTAGAAAACTTAGCAGACACTGGGAATTATGTGGATGCAGTTTAGCTTGATTTCAGCAAAGCATTCGACAAAGGTCTCTGTGATATTTTGGTTAGCACATTGGTTCAGTGAAAGCTGCACAATGATACTGTCAGATTCACAGCTGGTTGCAAAACAGTATTTGAAGTGGAAAGGGATCTCAACACAATTGTTCCCAAGTGCCTTCTCAGACAGACACTATGGAGCTTACAGATCTTCATAGTCTTCTGGGGAGTGGTGGGCAATGAAACAGGATGGACTATGGTGTAGCACAAGTTGGGTAAATCCTGAAACACATATGACTGAACACAGCTAATGAGCATACAGTTGTGGTTACTATATGGCAGTGATGAGCTTCACTTCTGCCACCATTGCAGCTTGCAGTAGGCATCCAAAAGCTTATACACACAGTGAAGGGGGCATTTGTATCTGTCCCGATGAAGGAGATGATTGGAGACATTCTGTGACAAATTTGCTAAGCACTTTGAAGATAAAATTGCTTGAATCCATACAGAATTAGATACTGTAGTTATGACTAGTCTTGTGGATGTGTCCAGAACACCATCTGGTTAAGTTTTATTGAATCAGTTTCAGTTATTATGGCCTGAGGATGTGGGCAAGCTTAAAGGGATTCAGCCTACTGCATGTCTCCTTTGCTAATAAAAGCTAATGTTGAGGGCTGAGAAGGTGCCAGTGGCTTTAAAAGAGGCACTTTAAACCTGTAGTTGTTAAATAAATACCGCTCCTTGGGCAAGGTGCTTAAGAAATTGATGGTGGTGCACCACCAATTTCAATCCCATTCAGTCCTGTCTGAATCAGGAGAAATAGTGCAGGTGCTGACCTGATAATTTCAAGGTGGTAATGGGCTAGGTATGGGTCAGTAAACTGAATCCAGACATAATGGAGATGCTATGGGTGGGCTTTTATGGGGTTTGGTAAGACAGCCTGTCCTGGATGGGATAGTCCTGGGTATGTGTACACTTCCGGAGTCATCTTTGTCACTTGAAAGTCAGGTGGCTTCATGATTAGAAGTGATTGTTCCCAGTTATTGATGGTTCACTAGACAAAGCCTTTCCTGGACAGGGATAGCTCTGATAGTTTTCAGATTGGACTATTATATTGCCATGCATTCTTATGTGGAGTTGCCCTTCAGTGGTCTGGAATTTGCAACTGGGAAGTGCCAATGGTTGCTCACACCTATTTTGAAATACTTGCACTAGCTGCCAGTTGTCTTTCAGGTGCTTATGATGACATTTAAAGCCCTGAATGGCCTGGGTCCCAAATATCTGAAAAACCACCTCCTCCCATACCCTGCTCTGTGATTTGCAGATCAAATTATTTTGGTGGTTCCTAAACCTAATGTCCACGGTGTAGGTGCTTGTGGCAGGACATTCTCTGAAGTGGATCCACACCAATGGAATGAACTATCCTTCCATACCTCAGCCTTACTTGCTTTCCACTGGTAGTTGAAGATGTACCGGTACTTCTTTGTCTAGTGGGGCAGGGGTAGTGTTGAGATTCACTGTAGAACTGGGTATAAGTGTTTTTGTTTGTTTGTTTTTTGCTGTTGCCTGCAATTTTTTACTGTAAATTTAATTGGTGAATTTCATTTTGTTTCTACAATGTTAAGTTTTGGGCTATTTTTTTTCTTATACATATTCTGCTCTGGCATCTTTGAGAGAAGGAGGTATATAAATTACATATTGTTAGAATAAATTTAAAATAAATAGTATTATTAGATAAGTACAATTAAGGGGCAGGATTCTCCTAACAAGCCTTATCGGGGAAGTGCGATGCAAGGACTTCCACAAAAGTGCTTTCCCCCACACCAGAAATAGCTTCGGGAGGGGCATTGAGAGAACCTCCAGAACCGTTCATGGGCAGAGGATCATTCTGTCTGCTAAGCTGAATTGCTTGTGCAGATGGAATGTTTGTCATAGGGCAATGTTGAGTTCCACTCAGGGTTTTTTGACTAAACCCCAGCATTCACTTTCATATCCACATGGAAGTGTCCAGCAAAAATATTTTGACCGGTGTGTGGCATGATAAATCTAGGCTGCTTCCATCGAGAGCCATAAATAAATTCTTAGATCTGCAGTAATTTGCTATCTACTCATGGGCAAAATTGTTGGTGTTTGACATGTCTGCTAGAGGTTTATACTCATCTTTCTTTTATGTGGTCTTGGGTTCCACAGAGACACAAATTGTACATTGGGCATTTAGCAAGAAGCTGGTCCTGACTGTTGAAACTCCTGGCCGTGGGGTGGGGGGGATCTGAGAAATCACAAGCCGATTAGCGTAACATCTGTTCCATAAAACTTGGTGGAAAACATTATTAAAGAAGCATATAGAGGAAGAAGCCTTGCTGCATAAGGACCAGTGTGGCTTCCACAAGGGCACATCGTGACTAACCTTTTAGAGTTCTTGGAGAGTCTTAATAAGTAGTTAATTTAATTCTCATCTGACCCATGCCTGATCTATTGGCCTTTACAGTCTCTGGCCATGGTTGAGGCAGAGCTTGGGGACATCAGTTAGAGCTCAGATTAACTAAGGCAGAGAATAGTTGGTTGGTAGGCCATTTTGAATAGGAGAAACTTGCTAGTTACTGTTGAAGTTGGTTCTCCTGTGGTCATGCATTCTTGGGTTATGTCCCTGGCATTTTAATCTTCAGATTGTAGTTTAGAGCAGCCACAGTCTTTCAGACAACTTTTGTGAGAAGGCTGAGACCTCTTTCAGATTGCTACATCTCAATGGTTACTACAGTAGCAAACATGGTTTTTTGTATGCACATCTGGTGGTGGAAGTTAATGTAGAATGTGGTGGTTGGGGTTTGCTGACAAAGTCAGCTTCTATGACTCCATTCCTCTACATGCCAAAACTTAAGATTTGATTTACTGTATCTCCCATTTCTGTCCTCCAATGTTTTCTGTTGCATTTGCTTGGAGTACCATTCTCCCCCAACAGCTTCATGGGCCTTTCCTGTCTGATTAATCTCTTGCATTCACCTATCATTTTGTGTCAAATTTCATTTCCATAATTGTGTTGAAATCAGCGATGCTTTATACCAGGGGTCTGCAACCTAAAAAGAGCCACTTGGACCGAAGAAAAAAACACCTGGTAGCCGCAAAACCATTGTGACATTTAAAACAGTGGGGAGTGTCGGGGCACACAATGCGCCTCCTCCCCTTGCTAGTATCCGCCCCGGAGCCGCGGCAAAGGTGTAAAAGAGCCGCATGCTGCTCCGGAGCCGCGGGTTGCTGACCCCTGCCTTATACAGACAACTACCGGTAAGTGTGGCAATTGGCAAGACAACTACAAAGAAGTTGACACACTGGGACCTGCATGCATTATGAACTGCTATCTACTTTTTCTTGCACTGCCAAAGAAATAATCTTTGTGTGACTGTGCTTTCTGTGAACCAAAAGCTCACAGCAAAAGTATGCAGGATGAAGTACTGAAACTTCGGTTATCAGAATTTTACCAGAATTGTAGGTCAGGTCACCAACCTAAGGCCCATGGGCCAGAAGCAGCCCGTGGAGGTCGTTTGACTGGTCCACGAGCTGCCCCTGAACTGAGCTGCCCACTCGCACGCTGTGCTAAACCAGCATGGCACGGGGACTCGCATCCGCGGCACCGGAAATTGTGTCTGCGCACTTGCAGATTCCAAAAATCACATCTGTGCAGAACTGAAAATCATAGGCGCGCGTGGAAGATCCGGCCCACAGAGGGATCTTCCACAGGAAGATAAACCTTGCTGACCACTGTTGTAGGTGGACTGGGTATTTAATGAGTAGGGAGGATACCAGAACTCTTTTGCTGGTTTTGTAGTATCTTAACTTTTTTTTTTTTTGCTTTATGATAATATTCTTTATTAAAGTGCAAGGAAGATAAGAAATCCAAATACTTCCCATTTTAAGTCTCATTTCTGTGAAGTGTAGGAATGTGGGAAGCTGCTTTATATCAAGTCAGATCCTTAATCCAGCTGGCTTAGTATTGTTGACAGTGACTGGCAGCCATTCTCCAGAGTTTCAGACAGGAGCCCTTCCCAGTCCTATCTGAAGACACGAGGGATTGAACTTGGAAGCTTTTGCATGCAATGTTAGTTCCCCTGCTGCAAACCTAACCACACTCACTTTGATGGAGTGCATACTGCCAAATAATCACATAGCTTAAAGTAAGCTAGTATCTTTGGCTAGCTTCTATTTTTAATTTTTAGTAATGGTTTAACAAATCTAATTCATCTCAAATATCAGGGGGAGGTGGGGAAGAAAGGAGCATTGACTTCCATAATTGAATGTTGTTGTGCTTTGTCCAGATGTCTAATGGAACTTAGAAGACGTGGGTTGACTGTATCTGGACATCTTGTGATCTCTCTTTCTCTCCCCCCACTTCTCTTTCTGAAAGACTGTTGCAGAATAGCTTTTGCACATAAATTCATTAACAAAATTCACTGTTACAGTTTTATTGTGTGATACCTATCCATCCATCCAGGGGTCTGCCTGCTTTTTACATATCCAGAAACTGTAGAAAGTACACTTGTAGTGGATGGAGAAAAATGAAAAATAATCAAAGCAGAGATGTAGAAATTTTCTGACTACAGACACCTATACTGCAGTTATATCATGTTCTATTGTTGCTCTGGCTTTAAAAGTTTCACACATTGCCAATTGATCTGTTTAAACATATCATATTTCTACTAGAGATAAATTTGATTTGTGATGAGAAAAAAAGTTGTGTTTATAAAACTGGAATATACAAAATGGAATAATTGAACTTGAAATAAATTTTGATGAACTATTGCTAGCTTGGCAGGGAAACTAGATGTTACTGCAGCTAACATTTGTGTCAGAACCCATGTAACTGATTTCCTTGTTTAAAAACGTAGGGGTGTTGAAAGTAAAGCATGAGTGGGGGAATAGTGCTGAAACTTCCACTCATGTTTTGTTCTCCATGCTCACAGTATGGTTCTTTGAAGAGAACTAACACCCACCTGTAGGGGAAGAAGCAATTTTTTTAGGGGAGGGAATATATATGTTGAAAGGGTTCAGGACATCCTCTTTCTGTTTGCATGCTTGCTTGTTTTAAATTGTACACTTCTTCACTCTAGGAAATTCATACAACCCACTTTATGACACATACTTTTGCCATCATAATCCCCTTATAAAGGTGCATATCCACTTTAAATCCATAGCTACATTGTTAAGTTCTTTGTTTGTGATACAGTTAATCATGGTCAACATTTCAATATGAAATAATAAATAATTCTATGGAGTTTCCTAATTGTGTTTTTAGCCGTATGAGTAACAACTTTACTGTACCTTGTTAAAGGTTCCTCCTTGTGATATCAGCTAGTATTAAGATTAGGTGTCCTAAAAGTAAGGTGCCTCTTTCATATTAGGGGTAAGAACCAGAAAATTTGACCTGCAGAAGTTGATAGTCCATGCCTGAGAATTTTTTGGGATTGCATTTTTCAAGACCTGTTCTTTCTCTTCATTAATTTAATTGCAGAACTGTAATTAAATTGTAACTATATCTCTTCAGTTCTATAGAGTTGAAGTTGTTTCTCAACGTTTGATTGACCTACAAAGAGTCAATCAAACGTTGAGAAACGTTTGAAAAGAACTACATTCTTTTGCATGCACCACACTGCACAATTCAGTAGTTCTGTTATTATGGCATTTTGTAGCATGGAGTGCAGCATATTGAAGAGAAAGGAATTCATAAAAAGATGAGCTGTGTTTGAATAGAATGTTGGGATGAAGTGGAAGTCCTACATTCTCTCATTACCACGCTGGAAGGCATTGCTGTGGATTCTGATTTCACAAAAAGCCTGACACTTGATGTACATTTGGCTACTGATATCAGCAAATACTATTGAATGGGACACAGAACACCTGTTAAAACATTTTTCTTTTTCAGCCGGCCCTCTGTTTTTCTCATATAGTATTTAGAAACTTCTGCTAAGTGGTGGCAGTCTAGTCTTCTGTTTGGTATTCCCACACAGATTATGTTCTTAATTGTGGTGAGAGATACCTTTTGTTTTCAGTTGCATTTTTACACTTTTCTGCAGTTTTGCAGAAAATGGGACAGTTCACTTAAACATGAAGGCAACTATCTTTCCATTATCACTGTAAAACAGATAACATGCGAAGTGTGCTTAGTTTCCAAGCATAGTGAAAAGCTCATTTGCTGAACCTCATTTCTTTGGATGCTCCCAAGTTCTGAAAATTCATAGTGGTCATTTATGGTTAGATGTTTTCCTTTAGGACTTCATCTGTCTGGGAAGCAATAGTATGAAGAACACTGTGCTGCTACTGTCTATGAAGATGTCATTGGGAGACATTTTAAGCTTTAGTCTGCAGATTAAAAATTGTTGCCTAATCTGTGGGGTTGACACTAAGCAAAAACTCGGGGATTCAGGATTCTGGAAGGTCTGTCACCTTTCTAGCTGCACAGAAATGCTTGCTTCCTCATCCCTGAATCACATTTAACTGCTCGTTTGTAATCTATGTATATACAGTTTGTAAAATCTGGACCGTCCACAGTACTGATGGAATTTGAATTTATTCCTTTGTGAAGTGATTGTAGTTGGGAATATTCTATACATAAGATTACTAAATTGATATTTTTCTAATGGGTGTTTACTTAAAAAGTTAATAGATAGATTGATAGAAGTGATCTCATGTTGCCTGAATACCCTCGAAGGCATTTATGAAATATAATGTACACATTTATTTAAATTCAATTAAAAGCCAGGTTAGGGACGCGGGTGGCGCTGTGGGTTAAAGCCTCAGCGCCTAGGACTTGCCGATCGAAAGGTCGGCGGTTCGAATCCCCGCGGCGGGGTGCGCTCCCGCTGCTCGGTCCCAGCGCCTGCCAACCTAGCAGTTCGAAAGCACCCTCGGATGCAAGTAGATAAATAGGGACCGCTTTCTAGCGGGAAGGTAAACGGCGTTTCCGTGTGCAGCTCTGGCTCGCCAGAGCAGCGATGTCATGCTGGCCATGTGACCCGGAAGTGTCTCCGGACAGCGCTGGCCCCTGGCCTCTTGAGTGAGATGGGCGCACAACCCCAGAGTCTGGCAAGACTGGCCCGTACGGGCAGGGGTACCTTTACCTTTACCTTTTAAAAGCCAGGTTATCAAAAATATTGTTTTTATTACTAAAGTGAAGGATGTAAATTAAGTTTATAGTATTGTGTCATTTGCATAAATTATTCCCTTTTGCGGATATTGAGCTACTTTGGTGCAAGAATTGAGTTTTTAGCATAGAATCAAAGAACCTGGCCCTAATCCAAGGAAATTTAGTGACACTTGTAAGTCTCAGTAGGTCAACCTAGCAATGACTCGTCTCTTATTTTTCATGTTGGCTAATTGGGAAAGGAATAATTATTATAGAAGAAAAGTAAATATAACCAAATGTAGAATAGATAGCTGAAGCAGCCAACACGCACTGATATACACTTTCTCAGCTAAAGGACATTCAATTATGCTTACCAGTAACTGTGAACCAGATGTGGTTAAAGCTGGTAAATACCTGGGGGTGGGTGATTGCATTGTGTGATTAGCTGACTTTGTGTTTCCAAGAGAAATTATCTAGTGCTAGGGAAGGAGAGGGAGACTAAGATAATGAGTATAATGTCAACAAAGAATTATCTGAAGACATTGGAAGGACACTTCTCGCATGGAAGCTGAATTAATAACAAGCTTAACTCATGACAGTGTAATAGAAAAATAAATTGGATCATAAAGTCATATTGTGTGAAAGCTACTTAACTGCATTCACATGTGTGATTAGGTGTTGGAAAGTTGGCAGCAATTTGCTGCTTGTGCATGTACTCTTATTCCTAAGAAGTATACAGAATAGATAATAACTTCAGCAGAAAATGCATTTTAGTCAGACTTTCTTATACAATGGTCCACCAGTGGGGTTCTGCTGTTGTGCTGGAATTTCTGTTTCCTATGCTCCCCCTGTGTGCCCCTAATATCTCCTCAGCTGATTTTGAGAGCATGTGGGAACTGAAGTTCTGTTGCGTGCATGGGAGTCTGTTGTGCCAGTGGAGCTGCTGCATTGGAATATGGCCCACATAATTTTTTTATTTTTTATTTACTATGGATATGGTTTTGGCTAGAGATTTCTGTAGACAGTTTATCCAAAAGTTTAAAATCTACAAGGCATAGTACAGGTAGGAAAAGGAGAATGTAAAATTTCATTGAAGGAAATTCATTAGAATGGGTGCATTTTAGTAGCTTTTTAAAACAATGGAAAAGTATAAACAGCAGATATCAACTGAGCACAGAAAGTACATGGTATAAAATGGTTCTGTAAGTAACTTGATAAATTTAAAAGAAAATGGAATGACTAGTGTCTTATAAAGCTATAATTAATCTGTACACTCCAGCCTTTTGGGGCTGATGAACACATCTGGAATTTTGAAGTGCTGTGGGCACCAGTCAGAAATGGCAGCTGTTAAGTACATGGCACAACACAAAATGGCTGCCACATCTAAAAGAGCAGAAAAAGGATCACAAAAAGTGGGCCTACTCCCATCAGCCCCCTCCAAATCAGCCACTTTGCTTTCTTGCATTTCCTTTTCATTGGGATGGTTTTCGTTGCTGCCTCCTGTATAATGTTACGAGCTTCCATCCATAGTTCTTCAGGCACTCTGTCCACCAAATCTAAATCCTTAAACCTGTTCTTCACTTCCACTGTGTATTCATAAGGGATTTGATTTAGATTGTATCTTACCCGGCCCAGTGGTTTTTCCTACTTTCTTTAATTTAAGCTTGAATTTTGCTATAAGAAGCTGATGATCTGAGCCACAGTCAGCTCTAGGTCTTGTTTTTGCTGACTGTATAGAGCTTCTCCATCTTTGGCTGCAGATAATATAATCAATCTGATTTCGATGCTGCCCATCTGGTGATATCCATGTGTAGAGTCGTCTCTTGTGTTGTTGGAAAAGAGTGTTTGTGATGACCAGCTTGTTCTCTTGTGTAGAGTCGTCTCTTGTGTTGTTGGAAAAGAGTGTTTGTGATGACCAGCTTGTTCTCTTGGCAGAACTCTATTAGCCTTTGCCCTGCTTCGTTTTGAACTCTTCATTTAATTCTGACATCTGCCTGGTTTTCTCTCCCTTCCCAACAATCACCGTAATCTGTGGGCACTGACCACCCTTAGCCCTAGCTGAGGTTGACATGCAGGATCTAGTAACTTCTTTCCTGAGGAGTTTCTGCTATAGGATGCTTTGCCTCTACAAACATAATTATCAACACTAGCTTGCTAGGATCTTAAAATTTGATACCTTAACACAGGAAGCTTATCTCTTTTTCTCTGTAGTTGTGGTAAATACATCATACTTTCTCTTGATTAGTTTTGAAAGGTTAATATCCTGGCATGCTATCTTCAAAGCTTCAAGAATATTCAAAGCTATTGAATATTGATGGTCCAAGTTTACATATTCAGTGCAGGCTATTCTCTTGGGCCAAGCCAGATAGGACCTCAAGTGCTTCTTTAAATTTAATGTGCAGGTTTTTAAAAGCACAAATAGCATTAGTTGAAGGGGTAATAATTATTGTGTTTACAGCAAGCTGGTAGGGGGAATTTAACTCTTTATTCCCTTGCTGTGTGCCTGAGAAAATCCATTATCTGAAGCTGGTATTTGCATGGCCAGAAAATCCCCCCATTGCTGCTAAAATGAGGGATCTTCCTCAGGATTTCAGCAGTGGAAGAATGGGTTAAATCATTCCTCCCAGCTGCTGTAATTCCAATAATTACCAACTCCCCCCACCTGACATTAGCATTTCTAAAAACCTGCCTATTAAATGCAAATCCAATATTAAAGTCAAGCAATAAACTCTCTGTTCTAAGTATAATGCCTTAATTATTGTTGTCTTCAAACTTGGAAAGATAGCTAAATGCCTCTCTGAATTTTTGTGGTGATTTAAATAGTATGACAGCCCCTTTAATGTGATAATGCCTCTCTATTTCTCCCTTACAGACCTGTGTGAAAGCAGTAGCACAAATATTTCTAAATGAATAATCGAAAGGAAGACATGGAAATTGCCTCCCATTATCGTCATCTGCTTCAAGAACTCAATGAACAAAGACAGCATGGCATCCTCTGTGATGCTTGCATTATAGTGGAGGGAAAGATTTTCAAGGCTCACAAAAACATTTTACTTGGGAGCAGTCGCTACTTCAAGACACTGTACTGCCAGGTGCAGAAGACTTCTGACCAGGCAACGGTCACTCATTTAGATATTGTAACAGCCCAGGGGTTTAAAGCAATCATTGACTTCATGTACTCTGCACACCTTGCATTGACCAGCAGGAATGTTATTGAGGTGATGTCAGCTGCTAGCTATCTCCAGATGACTGATATTGTTCAAGCTTGTCACAATTTCATAAAGGCTGCTCTTGACATAAGCATTAAGTCTGATGCATCAGATGATTTTATTGATTATGAACTTGGAGCAACCTCCAGCAGTAGTACAGATGCTTTGATTTCAGCAGTGGTGGCTGGTAGGAGCATATCTCCCTGGCTAGCTCGGCGGACAAGTCCTGCAAACTCCTCTGGTGATTCAGCCATTGCTAGTTGTCATGAAGGAGGAAGCACATATGGAAAAGAGGATCAAGAACAAAAAATGGATAGTCATGATGACATTTCATCCCAATCTCTCTGGTCTAGTGATATGGGGTATGGATCCTTGCGTATCAAAGAGGAACAGAGCTCTCCATCTCATTATGGAGGAAATGAGTTGCAGTCTGCCAAAGATAGTACAATGCAGAATACTTTTTCAGAACAAGGCGCTGCAGATGGATGGCAGCCTACTGGGCGCAGAAAGAACAGAAAAAACAAAGATACTGTGCGCCATATTACACAGCAACTGGGAGATGACAGCAGAACAAGCTCTCCAGTACCACCTTTTCTATCTGCCCAAGGATGGCCATACAGTAGTCGTGAAATAAGTAAGATTTTTTTTTCCTTTCTGTCTCTGTAGAATCATATCATGTGATATGTATAATCATTCATGTGAATGCATAATCATTTGTGGCATACTAGTTAAAAGGCCATAAACTTTAATGGTTCGATTACTTTTATAGTAGCGTAAAGGATATGTCTTGCTTTTCACTTGAGATCCAGCTCCGAGGGCCTTCTGGCAGTTCCCTCATTGCAAGAAGTGAGAGTACAGGGAACCAGACAGGAGGCCTTCTCGGTAGCCGCACCCGCCCTCTGGAATGCTCTCCCATCAGATGCTTAGTAAATAACAACTATTTTACCTTTAGAAGACATCTGAAGGCAGCCCCTCCCAAGCTGCTATATATCTCAATGCCAGTAACTGAATTTGTTAATGAAAACTTGTGAAAAATAATTATATTAGGCCCTAAATAGATAAATTAACAAGAGAAACACAAATATTTCTGTACCAGGAAAAAAAAAGCTTTTAAAAGCTGCATAACATGTTCTCTAAAGTAGCAGTGGTACAAAGTATCTTTGAAAATGGAAATCCATTTATGTAAAATAACGAACACATTTCCTGTTATATAATAGTCAACATCTCAGTTTCTTGAAGATTTTATTCAAATTCTGTGTATTGTACTTGTGTCTTTTTATGCAGCAGTGCCATCTTGGGAAACTTTCAAGCTTACAAATGTTGTTTCATATACAACATGAAGCATAACCATGTAAATTATGTGTTAAATGTTTTCCTGTGGCTTTACACTGGCTCTTAGAAAATAAAATGATTACTTCCAGTCTGAATTTTGAAGAAGGTAGATGTAACCCCTTTGGTAACTGTCCAGGGTTGTGTGTAGGGCCTGCATTACTGCCCAAATCAGTCACATCAAAGCACGGCATACCTACAGTGGAATTACTGACTGTGTTGTCAGTTAACCTTGGAATATCAGCTCAGTTCAAATTTTAGGTCTCTGTCAACCTCCTTCAGTCTTGGTGGTTGATGAAAAACAGCCAGTCAGCTGCAGCAGTTTACATTAAGGAAGTACAGTATGAGACTGTTTCCAAGCTCAGTGTGTATTAGCTTTTAGTCCATCACTGCAACCAGATGTAAGGCAAGCCTATGTGGTAGCATGCTATAAACTAATTCACACTGAGCATTGCACACACCAGCAGTTGACAGAAGACTACCTGCATACGTACTTTTGGGGCTAGAACTCTGTGTTGTATAATGACAGTCTGCACTGGAAGTGGTGCAATATATGGAGCACCAGTTAAAGATTCAATAAAAAATCCTACCATTTTGCAGTTTTGATCCTGTTTGAATAGATTTCATACAGATTAATCTAAAAGCCACAGAAGGGTTATCTCTTAATTAGGATGAATCACAATTTCATAAAATGTGGGTGATAGACTCCCATAGTGACATTACTGCTATTTCCCTCTCATACAGTTCTTACCCAAATAGTCTCAACCTACCTTTCATGCTTCAGATCATGGCTTTCCTCACTGGTGTACACATCTTTTACATATAATGCTCCTCCTCTCTTCCTGTTTGGTCTATTGCTTTTGAATAAGTTATTCCCCTCAATTACTGCTTTCCCAGTCATGAGTCTCATTCCACCACGTTTCAACAATGCCTTTTATATCATTTTTACCATCCTGTATTAAGTGCTCAAGTTCATCTTATTTCTCGTGCTCTGTACATTAGTATAGAGACAACTGAACATCATTCTTGGGGATATATGAGTAAGGATAATGTTAGCTGCTGTTATTGTTGTTACTTCTCCGTGATTATTTTAACTGGCCTATATTTTTTAATTTGTTTTTTATTGGTGGGTACCTTTGGTGGTTCTACCTTTGTTATATCAGTTTAGATTGCTGCTTTATTATGGTGTAAGCTTCCTTCAGGGAGCTGGGCCCCAAAAGGCAACCATATAAAAATATATACATAAATTAAGAAGCACGGAAAAATACATTGTTTTCATTGGTCTCCTTAACAAAATTTGTAAGCCAATGCATAGTGCAGATTTTCTTCATATCAGTAGTTGAGAATCAAATGAAGGATTTAGCTGGCTTATTTTTAATCTTTTCAGTCTGCTTTTCAGTGCTAATATAGGCAGAAAACTATCTTTCTAAATTATTGATATGCATGAAAACAAGGATTTTTTTGAATTGCTGAAAGAGTAGCATTATTATTTTCCTATTGGGTCATTCACATATATTAGGGATATAGTTTTATAGGATTAAGTAAATACAAAACCACTGGGCTGTAGGATTTTGTGGTATTAAAGTTTGGCACTGTAGAGGTCAATTACCTTCACAGGAAGAATGGGAACAGTTGAAATCTGAAGAAGTGTGCATGCACACAAAAGCTTACACCCAGAACAAACTTAGTTGGTCACTAAGGTGCTACTGGACAATTTTGTATTTATTTCAACTGCGTCAGACCAACACAGCTACTTACCTGAAAGTTGAAATATAGTTGTGTGTTAACTATTCTGCTTTTTTCTGGCATGTTCCTTTCTTTCCTTTCCTTTGAATACTCAAACATTACCTAATCTATGTATTATTAAAAAGAAAGTAGATTGCTTTGGGAATTGACATCTACAAACACTCCCACCTGCACCTTTTTTGAAATGTTTTTGTATCTATAAGCTTATGCAATATTGATTTTCAGATGACATTAGATGGTATCTGACTAAGTCATCACAGGAGTAGATCTACTGAAATCAGAGGACGTCACTTGATTTCAATGCCCTGTTCAGCCTGTGACTTAGTTAAGCATCACCCAGGAAGCCTGTGATTGTTAATCCACAAAAAGGAAGACCCTACTTTGGTGTGCCCATAGATGGAAGTTCATATACACACTGTGTTCCTAGCTGGGCTTCCTGGGCAGATTTTAATGTGGATGCAGATGTTCCTTTTGAGCAGGGATAGTGGCTTTACTTTGTTGTCCTGTCACACTGTTAGTATTCAAGAAAGAGTAATGTGAACTGGGCTCTAAAGGAAACAAAAATGTAGTAGTACTAGTCAGGACAGAAAACATACTTTATTTCAGATAATAAGGTTTATTGAAGTAAACATTTTGTTAGTTTATTTTAAAAAATCAAGCCCTGCACAGGGCTATATTTTAGTATAATGCAGCTGGCTAATTCTTACCACACAAACAGAATGCTCTTCTGAATGCCCTTGTCATATGGATGATACATTGGTGATATTATCAAGGGAACATTCTTGGGCCTGATTCGGATGTTATTTAAAGGTTTATTAACCCACTACATGGCTGTCCCTTCCACATACCGAGCCAAATGTGCAAAGCAACATTCTGCCTCCCTCCACTCCGCTGCACACATAGGCCAGAGTGAAATCTCTTGTATATTACACTATTCTCTTTTTAGTTTAGTTTAAGTTTATATTGCAGTATTAATTTTTGTTTTTAATTTGATGGCACAAAGCAGAAATATAATTTTCAGAATGGCCCATCTTAAAAAGAGAGCTTTATTTTAAGGTTATTAAATCTGAGTTTCCAGTTAATAACTGCCCTGACTCCTTACAGTACCAGATGGAGGAGGGTTTTCAATTCGTATTCCTGCCATGTCTCAGGTACAGCTCCCACAATTTAATTAAGTTTTTCATTTATCTGTGTCAACTTCTATCAGCATTGTATCATAGTTCATGGACTTGCCCTTCTTCATATTGCAGCAGTAAATTTAATCTTGGACAGTACAGTTCTTGGTTCATCAGCTCCATGATGTGGGTGTGGAAGAAGAATGCTGAGGCAGGATAACTAAAAACAATTTTTCTGCCCAACCACCATGATAGGTTGCTGTTTACTATGTACTTGAAAACTGTTTGCCTTCTACCTGCTAAGAAAGGAGGTTGGGAGAATAGTAGTGGGGTGGTTCAGGGATTATTGAATGAAACTGATTTCTTAGATCTGGAATGTGAAATCTCAGGCCTAGAGGCCTCTCTGTTTTGCCCTCAGGATTCTCCTTAGGCTATGCCCCTCTATAGGCCACACTTTGATTGAGTGCTTTTGTCTGGTTCAGTGTGTTTGTGAACTGTGATAATGCCTCTTGGATACCTGGGAGGAGGGTGGATATGTGGTATATGTGTATGTGTAGAAGCCTCAAATTTTTGCATAGCTGGAATGGAATCTCTTGTAAAAAGGTAGAATTCTCATCCATTGCTCAGCCCATTTTTGCATCTGACCCTGCCTACCACTGCTATGTGGATCTTAGAAGGTAGGCCATGAAGGAATATGGATCTTGGGCTGAACGAGGTTCTGCTTCCCTAACCTAGATCCTTTAAAAAATCTGGGTCTGGATTCAGTTAGCCTGGCACATTCGTGGCAACCAGTACAAGGACTCCTGCTAATGCAAGGGGGGCTCTCCTCCCCCCATTAAGCCACCACAGCTCCCCCAAATCCTTTCTGGATGGTTAGGAGACTCAGAACTGTGCTTGGAGGGAGGAGCAGAATTGTTCCATTTGGCAAGTAGAAATGCATTAATTAACAGAACAATCAGAAGACCATGATGTGATGTTGGAGTCCTCCCCTGTTTCCCAGCCTGGTTCTAGGGCTGAGGTGGCCTTGCTTTCCTGCTGAATGACTGTCACCTCTTGGAACCAGAGCAGGCAAGAGTTTTGTTAGACCTCAGTGACTTTTAGTAATATTGAATATGATGTTATTCTGGTCTGTGTGATAGATACAGGGCTTGCCAACAATGTTTTATGTTGGTTCTGATCTCTTTTTTTAGGATACAGTGGTGCTGACAAGCTTCTTCTTGTCTCCATGGCATGCAGTTTGCAGGGTTCCAATTTGTTCCAATGCTGTTATAATCTACATGGAAACACTAGGAAACTTTGTCTGGAGATTTGAGCTGGGCAGTCACTAGGTGTGCTGATTACATCCAGCTTCTTCTGATTCTAGGAAAGATGTTGAGATTTTGACTCATTTTCTAGGTGATTGTAGGATGAGACCTGACGATAGTTCAGTTGGTAGATCATGCGACTCTTAACCTCAGGTTTTTGGGTTTGAGCCCCAAGTTGGGCAAAAGATTCCTGCACTGGAGAGGGTTAAATCATATGACCCTCATGGTCCCTTCCAACTCTACAATTCTGTGATTCTATGAAACTAATAAAGTGAAACATAAATCGGATGAGATGGATATTATGTTGGTTAGCAAACTTGATGATGTCAAAATTGTTGCCCAGGCTCTTCTGAATGAGACTGTGCTGAACGAGGTGTGTGTGTAGCTTGGGAGTGCTTCCAAATCTGACATTACTCCTGGATATCTCTAAGGTGACTGTGGCCAGGATTGTATAATCTTACAAACTCACTATTGTACAACTTCACTGTCTCGCAGTTTGTTTCCAGGCCCAGTTCGCAGTACTATCTTCTTTGTCCTTGAAGCTGTTTGGGGCTAAGCTAACATTTATAAAAGATCACCTCCTCTCATTTGAGCCCACCCACCTTCACAGTTATCAGGGGAGACTTGTTTTTTGTTCCTTCTATATCTGATGTGTGACCAGTGGTAGGTGGCAGCACTCAAACTGCCCAGGAGGCTTGATTAATCTCCACTCTATCTGCAAGGCTAAAACAATGATGTGAGTGTATATTTTGCATTAAAACAATTGTGTGGGTGTACTGGTTCTTGGGGAATCTGATCAATATCTGCCCTGGTATCTTACAACTGTTTAGAAGATTGCTTTTGATTTTTCTTTCAGATTATTTTGGTGGTGATTTTTTGTTTTTCAGAGAGAAGTAGTGTATAGATATTTAAATAAAATAAATGAATAGGGCAAGATGGGTCTAAAACAAGCTTTCTGAGGCTTCTCTATATTCCGTGCATAGTGTGTTGAGACATGCACACTGTTTGAAGCATGTACTAGTCCCTTGTACAGTGGTATCTCGGGTTACATACGCTTCAGGTTACAGACTCCGCTAACCCAGAAATAGTACCTCAGGTTAAGAACTTTGCTCCAGCATGAGAACAAAAATTGTGCTGCGGTGGCAGTGGTAGGCCCCATTAGCTAAAGTGGTGCTTCAGGTTAAGAATAGTTTCAGGTTAAGAACGGACCTCCGGAACGAATTAAGTACTTAACCCGAGGTACCACTGTATTCATAATGTTGTGAAGTTGCAATATGCTGTTGGAATAATTGCAACTGAGCAAGTATAAAGGGGGCATTAAGGTTCTGTTTGTCCATAATGATATTGCACTATTGAGTGTGGTATAGAGTGTCTTCAGCAGCAGCCACATTTCCCCAGGTGTTACTGCTACTATTTTAACAGCACGAGAGTTTATTTTGCAAAATGAGTGCATAACTTTGCAAAAGTGTGTACTGCACAAATATAGCAACAGTTGTATTATAGCATCAGATGAAGGTATCATAAAACTGGGGAAAAGACAAAGTAATCTCAGCTCCTTCATTTTAAGCAGGCTTATTGATTCTGATGCTGTGGAATGGTGGATGGAGGAAGTGCTACAAATGTACATATGGCTGAGAGGACTCTATTGTGATATGTTTACTAATGTTGGGTTTTTCTTCCACTTAGGTGTGGATCTGACAGGGGCAGAATCCAGCAACTCTGACAGCCGAATAGAGAGAGTGGACCTTTATGCAAATGTCGAGGAAGCACTCCTAGGAGGTGAAGCTGGTTATCTCTCTCAGCCTCTTACTCCAGAGAAGGAAGATGCCCTCCAGGCTGTAGCAGTTGCTAATCTGCGGGCAGCCCTTATGAGCAAGAACAGCTTGTTGTCCCTGAAAGCTGACATGCTGGGAGAGGAAAGTTCTCTGCTGTTCGAATACTTACCCAAAGGCACACATTCACTGTCTTGTAAGTTGCTGTTCCTTTGTACACTACTTAAAAGTAAAAAGCATTCATAAAGGAGTTATTTAAATGTGTGGTGCATCCCAAAGTAATGCAACCTTAATTATTTTGAGTGCTATGCATGTAGAGTTTTAACAAGGTGATACTTGGGCCTAGCTCCCACAAACAGCAGATAAGTGGAAAACCTATGCCTTAATTATACCATTTCATATTGATGGGCTTGCACAATTAAGTGTTGCTCCATACAGAAAAATACCCTGCGTGTAGAAGAGTTATAGCCTTGCCTTCCTCCTGAAATACTAACTTTCTATTCTTAGGTATCTTTTTCATGTGAGGCAGAGTAATTCAGTCATGCAAGATCCTGATCTGAAAAGGTAGCTAGACACAGGTTTTTACTATGTTACCAGCAGATTTGTGACAGGTGGCCCTTGGTCTGTCGAAAGTTGCTGGTCAGATAGTGGCATTTGTAGGTAGATGATAATTGGAATATGCTCCCTATCTGCCTCATGAAGGGTAATCTTAAATTGGCAAGCATATATACACATGATTCGTAGAGGGTTGAGGTGAGAGGAAAGTGAAATGCAAGAAGAAGAAATAGAAAGCAGAACAGTTGAAAGCAGAACCTGAAAGCAGAACAGACAATAAGGCAACTGGTAAGCTAATTCACACATCCCACTGGAGTTTTCTTTAGTTCCCTTGTTGAAGTATGGCCACCTTAAGATCACTTAGAGTGCTCTGTTTGGTTGAAATGGTCTCCTATTAATTTTGGGATATTAACATTCTGAGCACAGTTATGTCAATTTATTTGTTTTGTGTAGCCACTGATCTACATAGAATGCAGAAGGGCAGTGCTGACAACAAATGACATATATTAAAGCTTGTGCCTTAATAAATTTGTAGTGGTTAAGGTGCCACAAGACTATTTGTTTTTACTTAATAATGTGAATCCATAATCTAGGCTATGAATCTAGGATGGTTGGCAGTTTTTATTGGTGTGTTGCTGCTCATCTTGTTAGCCAATCAAATGCATATTTGTTTACCAAGCAGATAGGAAAAGGCATCCCTTTTTAAAGCCTTGCTCCATAATAAATCCTCTTGATATGGGATCAAAAACTAACAGATGGGGCTAAAGACACAATTAAGATGACTGTGTGTTCAGTATTTCCTAAATGACAGAAACATAAGGTCTTAAGTAAACATCATTTAATTTCTTTCACTATGGTACAAGTTTGGAGGTGGCAAAGAAGACAGTATGTGTGGGCCAAAAACACAGCGTGTTTGTTATCCAGCTAAGTCACACTCAGTCATGAAACAACTTCACTGTATTGTTGTGCTCCCTGAATTTCACTTCTACTGAATACCATGTTCTGCCATTACCAGGAGGAATGGGGAGAGAGATGAGGTAACCTAAATGGGATATCAAATGCAACTAAGCTACGAAGCCCCCCACCAATATATATTCAGCAGGAACTGTTGCCTAGCACAAATAGGGTAAAACTGTCAGTTTTTGTTTTGTAGCTTTGAAACTACCGTATGGCAGGCAGAATAACACTGTGATCTCGTGTCATTTGAAGTGTTTCTCAAGTGTTTATTGCATTGTAGATTCATCGAGTATGCTGAGCAACTTTTTAATTTGTATTTCTCTTGCAATCCCAACATTTTAAATGTTTCCTGCTGCTTTGATATGACCACTCAGGAACTTGATGTGGAAAGGATGCCATGGCAGTGATTTAGTCTGTGACACAATGGAAAGCAAAATGTAGAACTTGAACCTTTGACGTAGAAGGGATAAATATATGGGTTTCTTGATATTGGTGCCACAAATAAACTAAGGAGGTATTTGGCAGATAGTTTTGTTTAATTTTAGAAGAAGAAAAAGTGTTGGGTGGTTTTTATTTTATTGATTCATGGTCTCTGACGAGTACTGTTGCACTCATGTCTTGCATGTGGGTTTTCTATAGACATCTGATTGGCCACTGTGAGCACAGACTTCTAGAATGGATAGATAGGCCCTTGGCCTGATCTAGCAGGGTTCTCTGAATATTCTTGAAAACAGGTAAAACTTAATGCAATGTAGCTTTGGGTGATATCTTGAGTAATGTTTGAGTTTTGCTTATTTGCTGAAATTTAATATGCTGAAATTGTATATATTTTGATAATTTAATCCACTGGAACACATTAAGGTTGCAATCATAAGTAACTATGAGTAAGTCAGTGAAACTTGCTTCCAAGTACATATGCAGTGAATCCAAGCTCATCTCTTGTATTTTTTAGATTTATTTTTATTTATGTATTTTATAGAAACATTCCAAAATTTTGAAACAGTAAATTAACACCTCCACTACCCAAAAACCTGATTTTTTTTAAACGTCTCTTGTAAGAGGGCAACAGAAAAGAGGCTTTGAACTATTTCAAAAATACTTTGCTATTTATTGTCAGTATATGGAAACATCCCCGCTGCAGACAGCCAGTTTGTTGACATCACATGATGCACCATGGAGGGGGCTTGCAAACCAACATTTATCAGTTGAGGTAGTCTTTGGAGACTCCTCTCCAGATGTGTCCATCAATTGAGGTACAGTGAGTGGCGACCAGGGAGAGGCTTCTCAGGGACAGCGCCTTGATGGAATGAGACTTGCCTTGCACCTACACTTTTTTGGTGTCAGTTTAATTTCCCAGGCTTTAAAAACTATTTCATCCCTAACTGATTTGATCTGATGCTGCCATTACCTCCTGCATTTAATTTTGCTGTATTGTGTATTTTTTGTAAGTCAGATTCTGTTTGGAAGGCAGTATGTTCATTAAAATAAGATTTCCTTACCTCCTCTAGGAGGAGGTTCAACAGTTTGGGGGCTTTTGCAAACAAAAGGCTTGTATTTAGAATAGGTTTCTACTAACTAGGGCAATTAAACACTTGAGGGACTTCAAAATATTAAACTTTAATGGTGTTATTGTTTTATTTTATAGTGGAATCTGTGTAATGATATTTAGGTATTTATCAATCATTTTAATACCCTGTAATAATAAAATATCATTGGGACTTTATGGGAAGTCAGCAGTGGGCCCAGTATTTGATAACATGACATGAAAAAGCATTATTAAAATACGCAAATAAATTAAAAGCACCAAAATAAGTTCTTTATATGAGGCTGAAAGTGAAATGTGTCAAATTGCTTCCAAATCAATGCATTTGCAATACACTGTTCAAGATTAAAACATGTGGAAATTACATGTCTGGAAACCTTTTGAAATAATATATATAATCTGCTGTGAACCCAAGGAATAGAGTGTAAGACTTGAAACTTTTGTTACTTCATCCTTGCTGAGTGGCTTTTCAATGGAATGAATAATCTTGTATATAAATTGGGTGTTTGGATGAATGTGGTATGGAAACACTGTTGCTAATCCTTTGGCTCAGATGTGTTCTTAAACATTTTCTCTCTTATTATTTATGATAGCTTTTTGATATGTCTTAAGTTTAGTACCTCATGTTATTTTTTATGTCATCTCAAACTATTTATAGTAGCAACTTATGCATCAGGTTACATGTACATTTGACCTTAGGTTCTATAAATCAAGTGACAGTCAATGCATAAAAACCTTCAAAAGCTAAAGAAAAATGTTTGTGTTGTGGTCATTTTTCAAAAGTACTTTTTATAGAACATGTTTCTTGCTATACATTAATTTTAACAAGATTTAAAACATATATTCTGTTGCTCTGATACTGCTATTTCATTCTATGCCTTCAATAGGATTGTGCTTCTTCTTGCTTTTGCAGTTCAGGATAAAAGTTCTTTATAGCCACCATTTATAATCAGAATTTAAATAGTTTTGTGGTGTGTGTATAATGCTATTTGATAGCTTAATCATCACACAGTTTATTTTGATACATACACAGTTTTCTAAATACATTATTGGTAAGAAAAAGTTCAATTAACTAGTTAATCATACCGTAGTACTGGTCTGGTAGCCTCACACAGGTTCAGAGTGTGCCTAACACAGGTTCCTCTGTGTTACTCACCTTATTGCTACCATTTCAAGTCGTTCTATCATGTATGATTAACTTAAATTCTGCAAATATTTGAAAATAAATTGCTACACATACTTCACGTTTTGTGTGAATAGTGATGTCTTGTGTCCCCAGCATATTGTACTACAGTGCCCTCAACACAAAAATATACAGTATCTGTACCTTGCGTATTTGATTGTGAGATTATGTTTGAGGCTGTATTTCATTAGTGGTCCCAGAACTCTGTGAATTAACTCAGAAAAAATAAGACTTTTTGTACCATAATGCATTATTTTTGTGGGCTGTCTTTAAGCTGGATGTGTGTTGTTTTTGTATTACTTTCTCTAACAGCAACAATGCTAGTTATGACTAACTTAAACATGCTAGTCATTATTAGAGTCTGATGTGTGCATGGGTCTCCCAATGCTGGCTGCAGCAGAGCTCCATAAATTCCTTTTCTGATTGCATAATTGCTAATGAGATGACTTGTTATGACAGTAAGAACATCCTTGTCCTTTTTATGTTGAAAATATTTTTTTGAAGTTTTAAAGAAATGGCATTGAATTAGTCACATACAAAGAATGGATCATTGTATCTTTTGAAAGTTGTTCTCATTTTTGTGCTGCCTTGTGTTCTTTTTCTTGTTTTGACTTCCTTTAGTGACCATTATGCTGCTGTGTGATATAATTCCCACCACACTTTTGGGTGGGGAGGCTATTTAAAACAGTCAATGGGCCTGGAATCTCTGTGGCACTTCGTTCACTCCCACTGACAGAAGATTAAGCTACAGCTGTTCATTCCCTGCCTTTTGTAAAACCACCAGCTGGTGCTAGTTCATGTGGGTGAGACTCGTTTCCTGTGTTCCTCAGGGTCTGGCACCAACTTGAATCGTTCAAGGGGTGAATGTGATGGCAAAGTGGAAGCATCAAGTCCTCCTCTGCTGCCTTCATCACACCTTGCCACTCAGAGCCCCACTACCATCATCCCCTCTTCTGGTGAAATATCACCAGATACTGTGAAAAGAGTGATGCCTTCAACTCAGGTAATATTATAGTTATCTGGGGGTAATGCTAGTTTTTAAGTGTTATAAAACTTACAACTGAAATTGTGTCATGATGCTCAGTTTGCTATTCTTAATGTATCTTAGAATTTGGAATTATTCAAATTTGTAACAGACCTAGGCTATTTGTATTGTCCGTAATGTGGTACTCTCCTTTACCTTTACTGCTTTGTGAAATTCTATCAAAATACAAAAAATGCACACAGTAATTTGTTCCTTCTGTTCCAATCAGCAGTGTGTTTACGGAAATATGTAATACTAGCTCTTTCAACACACTTAATGGTTTTGATCTTCAGATCCCTATATTAGAGAAATACTTTCCTGAACTTTTTAAAGGAAACATAAAGGCCGGACTAGAAAAAATACTTCAGTCTAGCAACCAGAATCAAGCATGTACAGAATTGAGAGCTTCCTAAGGACCATTTATCCACTGTTTAAAAACTTGGGCAATAATTATTCTAAATATCAAAAAGCATGGCAGGAATAATTATTCTTCCTGTAAATGTATCTGGTCTTGTAAAATATATCATATATTATTATTATGATTATTATTATTATTAGTTAAACAACTGTTTCCTGATTTTACAAAAAATGAAAGAAAACTCATCATCACAGACAACTTGATGAAAGTCTTCAGTAGTAATTACATCTCCACCCCACCTCAATTAAATCACCCATTATGTCTCATAGGGAAGTACTGTGTAGCATACAAGTAATATTATGCAAATAACTCAAAACTTGAAAATATCCAGTCATTAATCCTTTTAAATTAAACAATACTAAAATGTAGTTAAGGATGGAGGTGGATAAAGGAAACTGGAGCAGATAGTTCTGGTTGGGGATAGTTAAACATTTTTTTTTTTTGAAATGCCAGAATTTAACAGTTTGGTGCTAAGGATCAATTAATGTTGGTATACAAATTGCCCTTCTGGGTCTCACTTAACAAGGTCTCTCATAACATATCATGGCCTACTTCTTGGCTTCATAGCCTTTCCTTCATGGTAGTGCTTCAAAATAGAAAAGTATATGCTCGCCTGGCACCATCATTCTATATCATTCTATCGTTCTATATTCTAGGCACCAAACAGTCACTTTCCTCTTTAACCAGGTCTTTAGCCTCTACAGTCATACCTCAGGATGAATACGCTTTGGGTTAGGCAAATTCGGGTTGCGCTCCGCGGCGACCCAGAAATAACGGAGCGCGTTACTTCTGGGTTTCGCCACGCGCGCATGCGCAGACCGTCAAAATGATGTAACGTGCATGCGCAGAAGCGCCGAAATGTGACATGCGCAGACGCGCAGACACGGGTTACATTCGCTTCAAGATGCTCCGGAACGGATCCTGTTCGCATCCCGAGGTACCACTGTAACTATATTTGGCCTCTTAGGGTGGGTGGGGTGTTTTAAATGTATTTTAAATGTCTTAATGCTTTTTTGTGCATCTAAGTGGGTTTTTGTTTGTAAATTGCTTTGAGTTACCTTTGGCAAGAAAAAGCAACCAATAAATGTAATAAATGATGATGATGACATGGCATACCTGTGAAGCTCTCATTTCTGTACAGAATCTACTGAACACAGATTTTTTGAGATCACAAAATGAACAAATATACAGATACTTAACAGTTCGTATTAGCAGTTTGGGTTTATATTGGTTATATATTTTGAGCATACTTTTAGGTATGAAATGAAACATTGATTTGAGTAACTAAATATTTGTAATGAAGATTTGCAGAAGGAGCAGAATTACAGCGAGTTTTAGTAATTTACAGGTGTTAAAGTACTTGATGTTCTCTGTGTGATCATTAACATAATTGCACTTTTCTTTTGCAGGTCACCTATGATGGATTTCTAACACTGTGGCAGTTAGATAGTTCTGAAACAGGTAAATGGAAAGAAGGAAGACTGTATATTAATGATTCAAAGTATAAAACTTAAAATTTAATTTTTTGCATTTCCTTTTTTTTAAAGATATAAATGCATCACAATCTGAAGATGTGGACTTAGTCCACGAGGGTTTGTTCTTGGATTCTTCTGGCCACAAGAGGCTGAGCTGTGCTTTCTGCAGAAGATTTTTTGAATGTGTGGAGAAGCTGAAGGAACACATTAAGGAACACACTTTCCCCATGATTGTCCCTTTTGATGTAGTGGACTACTCTAGGCCAGTACTGGCTAACCTTTCTGAGCACATATCTCCAGGGCAATTTGCCCGTTTCCAGTGTCCAAAGTGTCCTGCTAGCTTCACACTAAAATCCAACATGGATCGTCATGAAAAAACAATCCACTTCAACAGGAAGAAGATGCAATGCCCTTGCTGCCTGAAACTGTTCCGAGACAAGACAGACTTAAACCGGCATCTTATGTCTGTGCACTCCAGCGAACGTTCGTTTATGTGTCTTTTTTGTGGCAAGGGCTTTGGTACCCAGAAAAACCTCAGTACTCATATGAAAGTTTGCTATCTGGGTTCTACACAGCCAGTATCTGAAGAGTTTCTGAATCATATTGATCAAAATCAGGAATCTGACGATGAGTAAGCAAACTGTTGGGCAATGGAGAGAGTGAGATTAAACTCTTAGAAGTGTATTTCTTAGCTTCTTGACTGGGTAGTGCATTCTGCTTTGTCGGCAGTCTCAGTGCTCAGTACAGTGTGAATGCTGAATCAATGGCCAGGTAATGAAACAAAGTTGTAAACCTCTTTATCCCCAGGTTCTATGGTCAGGATTCAAAGAGACATAAATCTAGGAGATGCTTCAGACTTAAAGAACAAATATAATTTTGTTATTCAGCAGTAATAATCTTAAGAGAAAATGTTAAAGAAAACACTTTTGTAGTCTAAACAAGATTATTCTTACAGACAGCATCCCATAGTCCCAGGGTAGTTCTGCCTGAGTTGCAGTGTCTTCTGGGTAGATATTCACTTTTAGATTTTAACAGTAGGTTCAAAGGATCAAAAGGTTTTCCATTCATTTTCTCAGCACATTATTTATTAAAAACGTTTCTCTACCTCCTCCCCACATTATCTGAATGCAGTATACAGCAATATTAAAATATATATCAAAAATACAGGGAGAAAATGCAACTGAATTAGTAGGACAGTTATAATGTACTTGGCAAAGTTCTGGCAGCACAGATGTGGTAGAACATCTGCCTTGCATGCAGAAGGCCTCTGGCTCAATCTGCAGTATCTCTGGGTAGGGCTGGATGAAACCCCTGCCTGAGACTCTGGAGAATTGCTGCTAGTCGGTTTAGACAACACTGAGCTAGATGAACCAAAGATGTGACAATGTGAGGCAGTTTCCTATGTTTTCAAAAGGCATCTTTTAAATGCCTTTTTAAAAAAGCAGGATTGAAGTCACCTGCTGCTGAAGCCTGCTGGATTGGTTGCACAATTCAAATATCGGCAAATGAATATCACATTCAAATGATGTGTCATGCAGTGATCAAGAGTAAATGTTTTGTGATATGCAGATTTCATGTTTATTGTAGCAGATTAAGAATGCATTATGCCTTTTTTTTTAAAAAAAGATCCAGTTATCTCATTTGCATAACTTAGAGAAGCAGGACTTAAAAGGAGCATCGCTTTTCTTGACTCCTAGCTTCACACCTGTATATATGAGGATGTATATGAGGGGTGGAATGCTAGAAAGAGTAAAGTGGGGAGACCAAAAACAAAGAACAGCATCCCCTTAAATTAATTGTGATGTCAGGTGGTTGATAGGTGACATCTTTGCCCTGACAGGGGTCAAGAAGATAGTGATCTGGCCCACTAGCCAAAAGAGGTTCCCCACCCCTGTACTAAATGGGCCACAGTATTTTCAAATACCTTTACCATCTGTGAATTGTATTCAGTTGTAATGAGTGTTGTAATACAGCTAGATGAAAGTGGATTTGGACAGTTAGCTCCCATAGAAATACTTCAAAAATGTAAAAACAACAACAACAACCCAATTTCTCTAAAATCTGTTGTTTCTTCAATTGGGTAGGCTACACTTCTTTTGAATCCTAGAAATCAGGACAGTATAAATGAGAGACAGCCATGAAAATACTAACTTGTTTTTGGTGTAGCTAAAAGATGGACCTGGGTACAGAACCACCTTGTGATAACAAGCACAAATCTTGGGCCATCTAGAACACACCTAAAACTGAAAACTTGCCAGCAAGTGTTATGATCCAAGGAGAAATGTTTCCCATTAATAGTTGCTTGAGAGGAATATTATATAGAAGCTTGGAGGAGGTGTCCAGAAATGGCCTGAAGACTAATAGTGAATAACTGGTGGGTAGAAAAGGGAAGCCCTCAAAGGAAAAATGATTTTGAACATTACTTATCTATAATTCTCCTTGTGAAAAGAACTACAACTTGCTCCACAATGTCAGATTTTTAGTCTTCAGGACAAAGGTATTTAGAATTTATTAAACTAGTTTCCCATCTTTGTCTATTGTTGGTACCAGTTCTCCTTTAATGGCTGTATAAAAATATTTCAAGGTGCTTCAATATTTTTTTTCTTAAGTGTTCAAAAGGAAGGCAGGCATTCATTTCTCACGATAATAAGAATCCTGTCCTCCTAAGGCTATGTTATTTCCAATTACAATTCTGGATTTTTTTAAACTTAAAATTATTACCTGTTCTCTGCTTGATTATTAGCTTACTGACTTTGCTTTGAACAACTGTAGAGGCTTCTCCCTCTTAATGTTGTTTTTTGTTATGCTGCTGCTATTGTTGGTGGCGTTGGTTTTGCTTTTCATTTTTTGTTAGTCCTGTAAAAATGTCCTCTAGTAAAATCATTTTAAAAGTACTTTTCACACCCTAGTCTTGTTAGGAAGTCCCGCTCTTGGGGAAAGTCGTCATTTTCTTTCTTGCTGCCTGTCTTCCTCTTTTGCTTCTCCTCTTGGAGAACAGACCTACAGATATGTTAAGAACCAAATCCCTATCATTTGTAGAATAGAATATTGAGCAAAAGTATGTGATATGTGCATAGAAGCACCAGTGATTGGTAGAAATGACTTCTAGTTTCATTTACCTTAGTCTTAGCTTCAGGTGCAAACTGACTACCAAGGAGATAAAGGTAAAGGGTAAAGGGACCCCTGACCATTAGGTCCAGTCGTGACCGACTCTGGGGTTGCACGCTCATCTCACTCTATAGGCCAAGGGAACCGGCGTTTGTCCGCAGACAGCTTTCAGGTCATGTGGCCAGCATGACTAAGCCGCTTCTGGCAAACCAGAGCAGCACACGGAAATGACGTTTTACCTTCCCGCCGGAGCAGTACCTATTTATCTCCTTGCATTTTGACGTGCTTTCGAACTGCTAGCTTGGCAGGAACCAAGGAGATAAGTTACTACTAATTCCTCAAAATTGGTTTCTAGAGGTTCCTTAATCTCTCCAGTCCAGAGATTATGTTGGGTGACACTAGAAATACAATTTCTTGCTGGGGGTGGGGGGCAAAAATCCAAAGCCAGTTGGGGGAAAAAGCTGTATTTGGACCTTTTGCCTTTTGAATAACAAAACCCTTCTTGCCATCTCTTTCTTGACTAGCAAAAATTTGTGTTTGGCAGGGGATGAGCGTGCAAGCAAATACTTTTTCTCTTCCAATTAGCACAACTAGCCTGCCATTTTACCGTCTGGCAACTGCTGAATAATTTACTTTGCTCTTTGACAAACAGTAGGTCATGAGAGAAGAAAGCACAGCAGGGCAGACAGAGATCAGCACACAGGAGTTGAGAGGGAAAAAAGGGAAAGCTCTGTGTCTCTGAAGGAATAGCTCTTGTTTATTTGCTTGCATGATGCTTATTTTTTGCTAGTAAGGAGACAATGTACAGTATAAAGTGTTGAGGCTAAAACAGAATAGCTACCCATGAAAGTCTCCTGCGTGTATCCCACTGAGTGCAGCACATCTTGGATGTGTGTAAGATGTTCCTAATGGGTAGTTCCTACTAGGATTTAATGTCTTCAAAAGACTGGGTGGCCATTGCATGTACTCAATCCAGACAGGAGCAGTATCGTAATATTTGCATTATGACCACCACCATCAAAAAAAGCATAAATCTGTGAGCTGGCTTTCTGTGCTTCAGTGTTAAACAATATTAAACAAAACAAAGACATAGAAATGGCAGGTTGCTGCCTTAAGATTCAGCATAGCCTTTACCCAGAATAAAAGACTTCAGGTGGCATCAAAACATGGAAACTTTTGGAAAGTGGCAAACACCATCTTGTCTAACAGTGCCCTGATTGATGACCATTCAGACGCTACATACTGGATTATGACCCCCTAACAGCCACACACACACCCCGGCCAACTAGTCTTTTTTTAAGCATTAAGCTTGAAGGAAAAAGCTGAAATTCAGAAGCTAGCTGAGTTTTTCATTAATTCTAAGAAGGGTATTATGATACTGTTTCGTTTAGATTGACACTACTTGGTTTTGTTGTCGTCATTATTTATTAGTCACTTTTCTCAGAAAAAAGAACTCCAAGTGACTTCCAAAGAACAAGTATAAAAACAGAATAAAACAAACTTAAGTACACAAGTATTATCTATGCACAGATCGAACTCAATCCCTCCCCCACTAAAAGATGAGCAGGAAATTAAGATTTAAAAGCCTGGGAGAAAAGGAATATTTTTGCCTGGCACCTAAAGACACCTAATGTTGCTGCCAGGCATGCCTCCCTGGGGAGAGAATTCTGTAAACGGGGAGCCCACCATTCTGAAGGCCTGTTCTTACATGTATCATAAAACTCTGCCTATGTTTAGTGAACCAAATAATCACTAGCCATCCTGGTTCCTCTTAAAGACTGTCATGTTATAAACTGAATCCACTGCTTGAATTTATAATCCTGTTTATGAAAAATATTCAGTGTATAGCAGACAGCGTATTGCTACAGTAGACTTGCTGATTCATGTTTGATGATTGGTGTGTTCATTTTATACTAGAAGATTGGATGAATTTTTATGATGTATATGATTGTAGGGATTACTCTATTGCAGGCATAGGCAAACTCGGCCCTCCAGATGTTTTTTGGGACTACCAACTCCCATGATCCCTAGCTAACAGGACCAGTGGTCAGGGAAGATGGGAATTGTAGTCCCATTGGAGAGCCGAGTTTGCCTATGCCTGCTCTATTGGAAAGGGTTAGCTAAGAGATTATAGGGGGAAAGTGCTATTTCACAGCAGTAAATCAGCTGAGGAGAGAGCCCAGTTTCTTTTTTGACAGTTAGAAAGACAAGTACATGCCTACTAGCAAATCAAACACTGCTTCAACAGTGAGCCTTTCTTCTTCTTCCATTCATTCCTGTTTTACACCACGACACCCATTTTTATTTTCTAAAGCACTGGTTGCATCTGACCATCGCATCATCTTAAACATTTTAAAAATAGCTTTTATTAGAGCACAAAACTGGTCAGGGGATAGAAGTGGTATTTCTTGGTGACATGAAGGACACCAGCCAGTCAATGCTGTTTACAGATCGCTTCTCGGCCCTCCAGACGTTTTTTGGGACTACCAACTCCCATGATCCCTAGCTAACAGGACCAGTGGTCAGGGAAGATGGGAATTGTAGTCCCATTGGAGAGCCGAGTTTGCCTATGCCTGCTCTATTGGAAAGGGTTAGCTAAGAGATTATAGGGGGAAAGTGCTATTTCACAGCAGTAAATCCAATGAAATTTGGTACATGCTTTGCTCAGTCAGTTAATCAGGCGTGCATTAAGGGCAGCAGCATAGTGAACATTCCTGCTCCATTATACATTATAATAAATGTATATTTTAAAACATCTTAACATTTAGTTCTGCTATGGTCCTGATTGTGCAAATCAAATTTAATTCATTAGGGCTGTGCTGTTAGGCCCTCTTGAGGATAAAGGAGGCAATTTTAACTTTCTGAGAGTGGTCATCATGTTGCAAATGAAGTAAAAGTTTATTATTACTGGTAGTAAGAAACTTGCGTGAATAGTAAGTAAGACTTCAGTCCTAATCCATTTACCTGAGAATCAGCCCCAATAGTGCTTACTTATGAGTATACATGGTTAGGGTTGTACTTTAAATTGTAATAAAGCTCCAATCTAGTGTGCTACAATTATTCTACCAAAGAGGTTTTCTATTTTTTAAAAAGCAAAGCCATAAAAAGTACCTCAGAAACAATACTTGAACTTATAAGAACACTGTATGTTTTGATAACAATAACACTTTTGAGATGCAAAAGTATGCATTTTGTGGGAATGAATGAATGAATATATTTGCAAAGTGAATGACTTCTGAAACCTTTTAAAGGTTAACAGCATTACTTGTAAATAAATGTTCATTATTATGGTGCTATTTACAGAGTGTTGCTCTATCATTATTTTGTCCTTGGTGACACTGATAATGACTCTTATAATCTAATTGGGATGCAGTGCAGCAGCATCTTTTCTTAACGCAAACCCAAATGAAATGAATTATTCTTTTGCACAAATCCAGTGCTTGCAAAAGTAACGATGGATAAAAGAAAGGTGCAATGGGTGGAGGAGTTCTTGATACCCCCCCTTCAGCTGAGGAGTGAGCCCAGTTTCTTTTTTGACAGTTAGAAAGACAAGTACATGCCTACTAGCAAATCAAACACTGCTTCAACAGTGAGCCTTTCTTCCTCTTCCATTCATTCCTGTTTTACACCACGACACCCATTTTTATTTTCTAAAGCACTGGTTGCATCTGACCATCGCATCATCTTAAACATTTTAAAAATAGCTTTTATTAGAGCACAAAACTGGTCAGGGGATAGAAGTGGTATTTCTTGGTGACATGAAGGACACCAGCCAGTCAATGCTGTTTACAGATCGCTTCTCTTGCAAATCTCTTGTATATTTTAATTGTGTTCATTAGACAAAAAGTATGCTATAAATGCCTGTACTATAGCACCTTTACTAAACTATTAAATACTTCCAGATATGTTTATTGTCACTACTGTGAAATTCAGAAATAAGCTGTGGGATGAATGTAATTTCTAGTGGTGCTCTTGTTTTACAGAGCTAGACATAGGTGCATATTTGAAATGGGGATTGTTTTAAATAAAATTTTAATTGAAAAATGTATTAACTGTTGCCTCTCCTTGACCAATGCATTGCCAAAGTTTGCTTGAGGAGGAAAGTTCTTTTTGCTGACAAAGAAATTATAAAACTTTAAGCACCTAGCCCAATAAAATACCAGTAGTACATAGTAAAGAATTCTCTAGTCTAGTTTGCTGGTCCCATCTGCCTTTCAAAAATGTAAATTGCTATATTGTATTTTTCATTTGGTTGTGCATATCTTGTGTTTTATAGAAAAGATAAAACAAGGTTTGTAAATAAATTAATACAGCAAACTGAACTTTCTTCCCTGGATTCTGCTGTGCTGCATTGTGGAGAAACCTGCTTTGGATTTTAACTTGTCAGTTAAGGCTGCAGTCGTATGCACACTTACCTGACAGTAAGTCTCATTGCAATTATAACTTTTGAGCAGACATGTATAGCATTGCACTACAACCATGTCTAATAATGCTCACTTGAAATGCAACTGCATGCAAGCTGCTCCCAATGGCAAGATTAACTTCCCATGTAATATAATGTTTGTGTATTTCTATTTTCTGTGAGCCATCTCACAGACATGCAAATACAGTAAGTAAGTAAGTAAGTAAGTAAGTAAGTAAGTAAGTCGGTAATAGTTGGTGCATCTGACTTGTGATACATTTTCACCATATCTAGCTTAGCATGGATTGCCAGCATGGTTCTCTCCAGGTGCTGTTGGCCTTCAACTCCTGTCAGCCTCAGCCCACAAGGCCAGTGGTTAGGGATGATGGGAGTTGTAATCCAGCAAAATATAAAGATCCACACGTTCCCTACACCCACTCTCCCAACATTAAACCAGCCATGGGAGAAAGCTGTCTGACCAAGCTCATTTCTGTGGTATATGGAGGTTATGAGCAGCATTAAAAGCAAGCACTATCTTCATAGTTCCAACATGAATTATAAAAAAAAAAACACAGTTCCAGCTGTTCCAGACTTTACAAATGTAGGGTGCACACACAGAGATTCTATTTCAATCAGAATTTTGGCCCAGTTTCAGCACAGAAACTGCCTTGGTTGCCCTCAGTCAGAAGCAAAATGGGAAATGTGTCCCTATTAATTCTCCTTGATCTTTCAACAGCTTTTGATACCACTGACTATGCTATCCTTCTGGAGCAGCTGTCCCAGTTAGGGGTAGGTGACACTGCTTTGCCCTACATGGATGATCGTTTCCAGAGGGTGATGCTTGGCAAGTGGTCTTTGGCCCCTAGAGCCTTCAGGGTGGAGTTCCTCAGGGTTCAATGTTCTCCCCTTTGGTGTTTAACATCTGCAGGAAACTGTAGATGTCAAACTGTTGTCAGCAATATGCTGATAACACAGAGCCAACAAACTGAAGCTCAGTTCATATGAGACTAGGCACTGTTAGTGGGTGGTTCCGTAGACCAGATGGGAGGGAATTTGCTTGCTCTTGATGGGGTAACACTCTCTCTGAAAGAGTGGGTATATAGTTTGGGAGTGCTCCTGGATCTGTTGCTGTTGCTTGAGGCTCAGGTGGCCTCCGCATGGAGTGCTTTCCATCAGCTCAGCTGGTGGCCCAGCTGCACCCCTATCTGGACAGGGATAGCCTAACTTCTGTCATCTATACACATTCTAGGTTAGATTACTGCAATGTGTTATGCGTAGGGCTGCCTCTGAAGAAGGTTCGGAAACTTCAGCTGTTGCTGAATTCAGCGGCCAGGTTGCTCAATGGAGCATGAGTTTGAGCATATTATACTGATCCTGGCCCAACTGCACTGGCTGCCAATTAATGTATTTTTTGCTCTATAAGACTCACTTTTTCCCTCCTAAAAAGTAAGGGGAAATGTGTGTGCGTCTTATGGAGCGAATGCAGGCTGCACAGCTATCCCAGAAACCAGAACAGCAAGAGGGATTGCTGCTTTCATTGTGCAGCGATCCCTCTTGCTGTTCTGGCTTCTGAGATTCAGAATATATTTTTTTCTTGTTTTCCTCCTCCAAAAACTAGGTGCGTCTTGTGGTCTGGTGCGTCTTATAGAGCGAAAAATACGGTAGTTTCTAGGCCCAATTCAAATTCTGAATTTGACCTATAAAGCCTTAAACATCTCAGGACCTCAATACCTCCAGGACCGCCTCTACCCATATGAACTGACCCAGACTCCGATATCACCCACCACCTGAGGCCCTTCGTCATGTGCATCCTCCATGAGAAATCTGGAGGGTGGCAACACGAGAATGGGCCTTTTCTGCAGTGGAATGCCCTCCCCAGGGAGACTCGCCTAGCGCCTTCACTGTACATCTTTAGGCGCCAGGCAAAAAAGTTCCTCTTCAACCAGACCTTTTCCCCAATTAACATTATGTGTCCTTTTAAATGTGTTGTGGAAGCAAGGTGGTTATTGTTTTGTTCTTGTTTTTATTAAGTATTTTGTATTTGTATGCTGTGAACTACCCTGAGTTCTTTGAATGAAGGATGGTATACAAATTTAATAAATAAAATATATAAACAGTAGCTTTGAGAGTTGTTGAAGATGGTATGATTTCAGTAGCCATTGGAATGATTCCCTTGCACATGGTGCGTTCACTCACACACTTACAGGTGGTTTTTTTTGAAAGAATACCAAAACCTAAAAAGCCTATGAATAGAGATTATAATCGGATGAGATATCCAAGTCTTAGCAGGCAGATTTCTGTTATACTACCTTCTGCTCTCGGTTGTCTTAATGAAGCTTTGAGAAATTAACCAATTACATGGCTGTCACTTTCTTTGTAAAGTTGCTTGTTCTGTGTCTGAATGGTTTTTAAAATAGTGAAGTTGAAGTGCAGGCTGTAGTTAACCCTCTGTGACCTTTACTTGAACGGCATATAGTTTGCTCATTTTGTCTAGACTTTTTAGTAACTGGTTTATTATGAAACTATCTAATACAAGCCATTTATTTTGTCTAGTCCACTGCTAGTGAAGAGGGGCAATTGGAGAAGGGTATCACTATAACTTGATCCCGTTTGCTGATCACTACCTTATAAGAATAATATTTGGATATTAAGAAGACAGGTTGTATTGTCAAAGTGAGATGAATCTCTTAAACATCGAATAAGAGCAGACTAAGAATTAGAATGCAGTTAGATTAACTCTTAGACTTTGGTATAGAATTATAAATCCTTGAAGTATTTATTTTGACTGATAACGGGTGTTTAGGTGTGATAATATTGTACATCTATTTCAAATTGTGCTTGCAGTACTGCTAGATTAAAGAATACAATCTTAACTTTATGCTCCCTCTGTTGTGTGAATGGTCTGCTGTTGCGGAAACTGATTTACTCAACTGGGCTGAAATTTAGTGGTTCCTGAGTGTATATAAATTAAGAAAAACCAAGCATCTACCTTTGAAAGGAAGTGTATGATCATTCAGTATTATTTTATTCAATTTACTTGAGATTTAACAGCCAAGGTGCTAAAAGCATCAGTTCTGCTCTCTCGCTCTCTATTTTGTAATCATGACTCTTTAATTTCTACCTAGTTTAGTTTCCCTTGTTTCCATCTGAAGCTTGTGGTGACTCACTTAATTTGACAATTAGCAAATGGTCGGTTTAGGGGGAAATTTGACATTAAATGTGTTGCTCCTGTGAACTCACATCTCTCAGGTCCATGTTTGATGCTAATTAATGAACTTCCTTGTAGCCTACAGAGTTGGCATGAACAGTAACTACATCACCTTCCTGACACATGGCACCTCTGTTCAAATATTATTTGAATAGAATGAAACCATTGGGAGCATAAGATAAGAAACCATGAACATTAGTACAGTATTTGAAGTAGGCATATGTGCTAATCATGAAGGCGTTCCAACTGAAGATGGTCTCTGTATGACATTCAGTGTGTATTGTGTGTAGCAGCCCTGAGACTCTCCCATGGTGACTGTTCTCTGTTCCCCTGTTGTAACTGTTCATCCCTTAGTCTCCATACCTTTATCTTCATTCTCTCTTGCCTCCCTTCTTTTGCCAAGAAACTCCCACCTCTTGTAAGGTGGACTATTTGCAATTGTATGTGCAAATTTACATTCTTTGTATGAGTCTTTCATTGGGATTCCTTTTTATAAAAGGAAGAATCATCAGAATGCATACAGTCTGCGTATTGATCACAATATTGTTAGTTTCTTCTGTGTTAGATGCATTTTTCCTCCCATTATCTGTAGTGTAATCATCCTATGGGCCGTGTCCAGAAAGTGGTGTTGGGGGATGAGTGTTCAGACCCCTGGGCTCTCACTTGTGGGGGTGTCTCAGGGTTCTGTCCTCTCCCCCATACTTTTTAATATCTACATGAAGTCGCTGGGAGAGATCATCAGGGGGTTTGGGCTGGGTGTTCATCAGTATGCAGATGACACCCAGCTCTACCTCTCTTTTAAATCAGAACCAGTGAAGGCGGTGAATGTCCTGTGTGAGTGCCTGGAGGGGGTTGGAGGATGGATGGCGGCTAACAGTTTGGGGTTGAATCCTGACAGGACAGAAGTACTGTTTGGGGGGGACAGGGGGCAGGTGGGTGTGGGGGGTCTCCCTGGTCCTGAATGGGATAACTGTGCCCCTGAAAGACCAGGTGCACAGCCTGGGAGTCATTTTGGACTCACAGCTGTCCATGGAGACGCAGGTTAATTCTGTGTCCAGGGCAGCTGTCTACCAGCTCCATCAGGTACGCAGGCTGAGACCCTACTTGCCCATCACATGTCAAGGAAATATGCAGCTATCCTACTTTTAAAAGACATCTGAAGGCAGCCCTGTTTAGGGAGGTTTTTAATATTTAATGTTGTATAGTTTTTAACACTCGATTGGGAGCCGCCCAGAGTGTCTGGGGAAACTCAGCCAGATGGGCGGGGTATAAATAATAAATAATTATAATTATTATTTTGTTTGCCACCTTGATTTTTCCTGCAGACTCCCTAACTTGAGCATTAGGACCCAAATATTTGGTACTAGCAAAATTCGTTTAGTAAAATTCATCATTTTTATTTGTAAAAACAACCACGCTCTGTTGTTTGTCCTGTAACTCCAGCTTAAAGTAATAATTTCCTAAAGTAATAAATGTTAAGAACAAAATCATAAGTAAAACAAATAATAGCATAAAATCAGCCTTTCACTTTCCTGAATTTAAGCGTCCCACTACCTTAAAAAGCCTGATGAAAAGACAAGTCTTCAGCTGGTGCCTAAAACTGGATAATATTGGTTCCAACTAAACCTCTAGAGGGGAGCATGTTCCCCTGCAGGGGTGCTATTATGGAGAAGGCCATCTGGGTTTAATCAAGGTTTACCATCATCATTTAGTATGTGATATTTTAAGATAAAGCAGTAGAGAAGAGAGTGAATATTTAGATAAAAAGAATATTGTGATATCTTAAAGACTAATAAATTTAGTATGGGATTATGCCATAATAATTTTTTTTAGTATTTAAGGACTTTGTTGTTTTTGCTGTTGCAGACTTACATGGCTATCCCTCTGGAAGTTGTTAATTTAAATAGATGATTACCTTTCAACAAATAAGATTCAAGCTGCTGTTTTCACCTGTTTAGTTAGTGCATATTCCACTTCCAATCTTATTTGGCGGGGGAAGCATTTACCCAGCTGCTCTGTAGAGTTTGTTGGCAAATTAGACCCCGAGGCTCTCGTTACTGCAGTTTCCCTAGAGTCTATCTGAGTGCACATCTCTTCTAAAAGCAGGACAACAAGGAGAAGCACTACTGATAGTCCAAAAAATTATGTGAATTTTTCATCCAAAATATTCAAAAAGTCACAAAGGGGAGTACTATAATCCCAATATTTAATTGGGATTGTGAGCTATATCGTGTATAGAAAAATAATTTAACACAATATATTGTTTGCTGTTGCTGGTACACTCTCTCCGTTTGCAGCAGTGAAAATGATTTATAGGTGGCTGTGATTAGATAAGTGTGCAACCCTTTTCTTGTTTTTTTGGTCAACGTGCAATTCTGCATTTGAAAGGTTAATAGTGATGTTACCCCACAAGCGCCATTTCACTTTGGGGCTAGTCCAGGATTGTAAAATGAGGTCCCGCATGCAGTCGTTGGTGTGTTGCATTTACGGTTCACTGGCTCACAGCAAGTTATTTCTGGCCTGATTCCAAGCATCAGGGTATTGTTGCTAAGGCGAGCTCTGCCTGAACACCAGACACCTGCACATAGGACAAGTAACAGAGGATGTGCTTTAGAAAATAGTTACTTCTCTTTCTTGGTGTTTCATCAGACCTTGGTGATACAGTACTGACAATCTTCAGCTACAGCAAAGTATTTGACAGTCCCACCAGAAAAACCTTTCTGATGAAGCTACTTCTTGTTTCTGCACTGACACAGTGATAGCTGTATGGGTCTCTAACCAGTACAAAGGTGTTGCAGCTTAAATCAATACATTTGCTTGTACAGAATTTCAGACCTTGAGACTATCCTGTCCTAATAGGAAGCATCTGCTGTTGAGATTTTTTTGCTAATTCCCCTGCTGTTGAGAAATGTTTGCTAATTCCCGCTATCGGGTGTTAGTACACACCACAGCAAAATATTATTGGGTATATGCTTGCTTCATTCTTGGAAATGGCCAGGCCTTCTGGGCTTCACTATAGCCTAGCATGCACTGAGAGGGCAACCCTAGGCTAGAACATACCCAGTATTTTTCCATGGTTGTATGTTACAGGGGAATATTAGTAATGTAGGTAAAGATTGATTTGGGGAAATTCATCTGCTTCCAAAGGCATTTATTTATATTTTTAAAAACAGTATGCCCTCTCTTTGAATTAGTGTAAATCATTTCAAGCCAACAGTCTTCTCCCTGGTAAATCTTGGAAGCTTATTGGGCTTCCCAATATATTGTGTTATGAAACTGTGCAGATTGATTGAGATGAATCTCTGTGGCGGAATGGGTCGGTGCATCTGGCTGTTAACCCGAAGGTTGGTGGTTGGAGCTCACCCAGAGACAGTGTTCGAAACATCCGTTGTTCTAGGCGCATTTTGCGACCAGGAATTTCATTAGTGCAAGCAGTTTCTGAGCTCTGGGCACAGTACTGTGCCTAAGATTTCAGATTAAAACTTCAGAGTAGAAAGAAAGGAGGACCTTTTTCTGCCTCCCTACTTCCAGCTACTCTCTGAAGACTAGAAAAGAGACCCTCTTAAGAATATTAGGGGAGTGGGCTGGGGAAGGACTATACCATGTTAAAAATGAACATAATATTTTAGCTGCAGTTCATTCATTTTGTATTTTTGTTAAAAAAAAGCACCCTTTGTATTTTTGTTTAAAAAAAGCACCCTTAGACATTCCATTGTTGTGCCCATAACCTAGGTTTAAGGTGCCATTTCACTCCTAGCTTTCATATCTCAGTTTCTAACGCTGCCCAAGGATGGTTGTGGGCAGAATTCCTGTATTGCAGGGGGTTGGACTAGATCACCCTTGGGATCCCTTCCAACTCTTCCTTTCTATGATTCTGTGAGTACCATTTTTGTGAGAGCCTTCCTGTACCCATGAAATAAAGGTAAACGGACCCCTGACCATTAGGTCCAGTCGTGACCGACTCTGGGGTTGTGGCGCTCATCTCACTTTATTGGCCGAGGGAGCCGGCGTACAGCTTCTGGGTCATGTGGCCAGCATGACTAAGCCACTTCTGGCGAACCAGAGCAGCGCATGGAAACACCGTTTACCTTCCCGCCAGAGTGGTACCTATTTATCTACTTGCACTTTGATGTGCTTTCGAACTGCTAGGTTGGCAGGAGCAGGGACCGAGCAATTGGAGCTTCTAATCGGCAAGTCCTAGGCTCTGTGGTTTAACTCACAGCTCCACCTGTGTCCCATACCCATGAAATACACACCCATTAAACAGAAGAGCACAGCTTGTCTTTATAAGAGTTGGCCAACTTTCCATGAGGAAAGACAATGAACCTTAACTTAGTCTATTTATAAAGGGTTACGTCTCTATAGGAACACTTCAGTGATATACAACAACAACAAAAGGAACAACAATTAAGATGCCCAGTGCATACTTCCTGCTCTGTCACATCATTCTGTTCCATGTGGAGCAGTTTTTCTGTGATTCATCATTGTGATAGTTGTATCTGTCTTTATAATTGTATATTTTATTCTTGTAACCCACCATGGGGCATTATGGTGAAGGGTGGGTAAGAAATCTTATAAATCAATAAATAAATGGAATTCTAGTTAAATATGGGAATGGGCCTGTAAGTATGGGAATGGCGTGTAAGTCTATAAGGTTACAGCAAGAATACTAAAAACCCTGCTACAAAAGAAGTTTCTGAAGCTTTGCCCTTTGTGCCCTTGATTCCCATTAGAAGAGTTTTTCTGTTGGTCTGTTGGATAAGCAGTTAGTTGTGTGTCTGCTGAAGAACAGGACTGTGCTAGAGTTGTAACCTGCACTGTGTTGTGTTTCTCTTCCAGTAAACGAATTCACGGTGATCAGAAAGAAGTTCAAATGCCCCTACTGCAGTTTCTCAGCCATGCACCAGTGCATCCTGAAGAGGCATATGCGATCCCACACTGGAGAACGACCCTACCCTTGTGAAATTTGTGGGAAGAAATTCACCCGCCGGGAGCACATGAAACGGCATACCTTGGTAAGTTTGGCGCCTTTGGAGTTGCTCCGAAGGGCAGGGTCCAGGTGGAAAACGCAGGAGTGGTTTGCGGTTGAGAACATGAAAGGTTGGTGTTTTATGTGCACATGTTCCTTTGTCTGTCTGTGAAAGGAAGAGAAAGTGAAAGTGAACTTTCAAGGCTTTGTTCCTCCCATTTTGTGGTCATTGCATGGAAAGAAGGAATCAGCTGATTGGGGAGCCCATATGGTTCTAAGGAAGAAGACATGTTTTAATTCAGGGAGATGGGATGGGTCAGTTGACACTGGGTCTCTTACAACAATTCTGTGTTTGGACACAGTCCATATGAAAGAGTTTGTTTGTTTGTTTTATAATTATATTTTATTGGTTTTCCATACAATCGTACCACATTACAATTTCTGTTAAACTTTTCAGTTTTTGACTTCCTTTGGCTTCTCTGCCAATCATTCAAATTCTAATTTCTTTAAGTAAACATTTCCAAATTTTGGTATTGCCTTTATACCTACCCCCTCTTATATTTTGCTTTTTTACAATATTTCTTATTTTATTACAGAGCTTCTCTAAATGCCACTAACATTATTCCGTTATCATTTATACATTCCCAGTATTCTGTTAATTTTCCCCAGTCCTCGATGAATTTTTGATTTCGTTGATATCTGATCTTCCCAGTCAGTTTATCAAGTTCTGCATAGTCCATCAGCTTCGTTCTCCATTTCTCCAACGTTGGTATTTGTTCTTGTTTCCATTTCTGAGCCAGTAATATTCTTGCCGCTGTTACTGCATATTGGAAAATTTTGTGGTCCTTTCTATTTATTTCATTACCAGCAATTCCTAAGAGAAAAGCCTCTGGTTTCTTAACAAATGTATATTTCAACATTTTTTTCAACTCATTATATATCAACTCCCAGAAGCTTTTCACTTTCTTACATTCCCACCACATATGGGAAAATGTACCATCTTTTTCTTTACATTTCCAACACTTCTTACATGTTTTGTACATTTTTGCAAGTTTTACTGGTGTAATATACCATCTATATATCATTTTCATAACATTTTCCTTTAGTGCAGTACATGCAGTAAATTTAATACTTTCATTCCATAGTCATATGAAAGAATTTGATACCAATCATAGAAATGTAAGCCAGATCTTTCTCGCTGCATTGCTGCTATGCTTGTTAACCCTTGAGCCAAATGCATGATGGATTTTCTCACTATGAGATGTCTTGAAGGGAGGTGTATGTATATGTTGTCCTGCTTTTTCTTATGGGCTGTTGGGCCCAAGAAATTGTCATGACAGATGACAGTGATGTTTGTTAAAAGTCTGTAAGGATGTAAAGGAACATCATTGTCAAGCTACATATCGATCAGCTGGCAATCAAAATGCTTTTTAAGAGGCTGCATTTTGACCATCCACATATCCTAAAAAAGAAGGCGACTTCATATATTTCTGTGTGGACCTTATTCTTGCTCTTAATGTATTTCAGTACTGTGTGCTCCTGCCCCTCCCACAGCTGAACCGCACATCTCCTGTGTTAGAACTAGCAGTTAACACACACACACACTCTTACATTATTTGGGTGCAGTATATTGTACTGTTATCCTCAGCTGCACTAATGCCACCTTAACATTCAGCAGATTTCCCCACCTTCTAGAAAGGCATTGGCTAATATGGGCTCCGGTCAAGTTAGTGGTTCCATAATTTGCTGTCTGAAGTCCAAGTGAAATTTGGATTCTCTTGTTATCAGAAATACAGACCGAACTGTCTCTTTGGTAGAGCTGGTCTTTAAACATTTTTTTACACCTTTCGGTAGGAGGATTGAAGGATAGAAGCCATGTACTTGAGTAGCTAAGCTTTTGGTTGTGAAGGGAAAATACCCACTTCCTTCTGTGCCGTGTCCAAAATATACATCAGGCTGTACTTTCTGCAGACAACCTGTCTTTCTCCCAGCTCCCTCCTGATAGGACTTTCTTTTCCCCTTCGAGGGGAGAGTTTGTTATATAGTCAGCTGATACACCTCTGGCTGCCTAAGGCAGGTGCGAATGCTGCATCTTAGTTTGCCAAATGGCGGCATTTATAGACAAGATGGGCAGCTAGCCTGCACTGCTGAAGCAGCAATATTGAAGGGGCTCCTGTTATCTGTTGCCATAGTACCCAAAACCCCACTGCCTTCTCCTTCCTTCCGTGAATGCTTGTCCATTCGGATGAGTGCCCAGCCATCTGGTCGTGGGACTGGTTGCTCCCTGAGATGCCCCTTGATTTGCATCCTTTGGGCTGGAGTTAGTCATATGCCACTCAGTAGCCCCAGAGCTTCATCCAGCTACTCTTTCTTTCTTTCTTTCTTTCTTTCTTTCTCTCTCTCTCTCTCTCTCTCTCTCTCTCTCTCTCTCTCTCTCTCTCTCTCTCTCTCTCTCCAAGGCCTGTTCTCCTGGACTCCTTTTATTTGTGTCGTTTCAAATGTTATTTTATTTAATTTGTAGGTTGCCTTGCCTTACGAGACTCAGGGCAAATAATAACCATTACATTTGAAAACAAAATACAATTAAATTAAAATAATCTCCCCTAGTTTAACCCTAGACACTGAATCCTAGCTCAGAACAAACATTGATACGGTACTTCTTCAAGATTATAAAATCAAACCTCCACTTTTTAGTCACTTTTGGCAGCATGAGTCTGTGAGTGATACATATAAAGGGGCACACAGACGGGAGATTGTCCATTTTGAATTTTTGTTATGACCCTTCCAGTGTTAAAATGAGCATTGCCTGGCCATCCTAATCTGTGCAAGGGTAACTAAAATGTGCCTTCTGAAACTCATAGCCTTGTTTAGAGGCAACACAGCGGCATGTTCTGCTTTTATGCTTTCAAGGTTTCCTGCATCTATTCCTGATTGCTGGCAGACGAAATCATGTTAGAACAAAATGAAGAAATTAGAGACAGCTGCTCTAAAAAGAAAAACAAAAAACTTCACTATTTGTTGCAATGTGATCTAGCTGCCATTACACCATAAAGTCTCTTACTTGCAGACCCACCTGCCTTAACTTTGTCTTTCCTCCCTGCTCCCCTTATCAAGGTCCACAGCAAAGACAAAAAATACGTCTGCAAAGTGTGCAACCGAGTGTTTATGTCTGCAGCCAGCGTGGGGATTAAGCACGGTTCCCGCCGCCATGGCATTTGCACAGATTGTTCTGGCCAAGGCATGGCCAGCCACTTGGATGCCAGCGGAGGAGATGGCTCCCCTGACGAATTGTACGGCACAGAAGAAGGCCCATATATGGAAGATCCTGACGACCTCAAAGCAGAAGGAGATGAAGACATGGGGGGTGACGATGACATCAAATGGAAAGATGACATAGAGATTTCACAAGACGACGTGATTTTGGAAGATGACAAAGATGACATTGACTCTCCACAGGAGAATGAAAACTCTGAGGATACCGACAAGGATTTCAGTTGGATTTCTTAGGGATTTTTCTTCTGCTCAATCTGTTTGGGATGGGGCAGGGAAGAGGAAGGTTGTGTTGGGAAAGCTCAAGTAGCCTTGCTAATGTCCTTGTGTACAAAAATGTCTTGTGTGTGGAGCATTTTTTCCCCCTCAAGCAAACAAGCTCTTTATTTGTTCCCTCCAGATACTGTATCAGCAAACATTTCCCCTGAAACGTTTCCACTTTCTTGCCTGTTGTCCTTCACATGGTCCTGAAATGCTTAGAATCATGTCCTTGTCTTTCAGTGAGAGCCAACCAGATTGTATGCAGGCCCCATGGAGCTTCCCCCCTCAAATTTTCCTCTACTGTCAGCTTGAAATATGGAGGACTCTTACTTCTCAAACAATAATTACCAAAACATTTTGAAACAACTCTGCTTCCAGCAGCCAGGGATTCGTGACAAGTTTACCCATGGTAAAGTCCGGGACGCGGGTGGTGCTGTGGTCTAAACCCCTGAGCCTCTTGGGCTTGCCGATTGGAACAAGCGTCCCCAACCTGCGGCCCTCCAGATGTTTTGGCCTACAACTCCCATGATCCCTAGCTAACAGGACCAGTGGTCAGGGATGATGGGAACTGTAGTCCAAAACATCTGGAGGGCCCGAAGGTTGGGGATGCCTTGATTGCAAGGTCCGTGGTTCGAATTCCCGCAACGGGGTGAGCTCCTGTTGCTCTGTCCCAGCTCCTGCCAACCTAGCAGTTGGGAAGCATGCTGGTGCAAGTAGATAAATAGGTACCACTGCGGCAGGAAGGCAAACGGCATTTCCGTGCTCTCTGGTTTCCGTCACGGTGTTCCACTGCTCCAGAAGTGGTTTAGTCATGCTGGCCACATGACCCGGAAAGCTGTCTGCGGACAAACGGCAGCTCCCTTGGCCTGAAAGTGAGATGAGCACCGCAATCCCATACGCCTTTGACTGGACTTAACCGTCCAGGGGTCCTTTAACTTTTTTTACCTTCCCCATGGTAAACAGAGCAGTGTGAGCATTTCAGGACTTTTCCCTTTAATAATGCAACTCTTTCAGTAAGCCAGAGAGATCAATAGCCTTTCAGGTCTATAGTCTGCACTAGAACTGGGACACTTGCCCTCAGGTCAATTGAGCAAAGGATTCAGTTGCCCATTGGCATTTGTAATATAAAGATACCCTCCTCTGAGGTTTGATTTGTGATGCTGTATGATGCAGGGATATTTGCTGCAAAAGTGTCCCCTAGTGGCCAAGTCTTGTAAATGCACTTTTCTTCTGGTGTGGCTGTCTTTCTCTCTTGTTCAGTGACATATGGCAATATTCAGCGTACCACCTTCTTTGCCAAGTTCTTCCAAGCTCTGTTAGGACGTGCCCATGTGGGGTATTTTTTGTCAGGTCTTGGACGCATTAATTTTTCGCAGCAAGTGTACCAATCCCTGCTATCCCACATGTTTGTGTCATAGTTCCCTTAGATGAATCAGGGATTGCTCTGCCAGGTGGAAAGGTAAATTGTCCATCACCAGTGGCAGACCTCTGGGTGCCAGTAAGGACAGCAGAGTGGGAAATAGGAGGTGTGCCACAATGCACCCAGAAGTTACCCTGTGACCGCCTCATTTGAAATTGAGAGGAACTGCACAAGAAATATGAAAGACTGAGGTGAGCATTGAAAAGGGTAGATTTCAGATTTCTTTGGCAGCCCCGAGAGAATGGCACAAACTCCCCAAATGACCTGAGTTCTTCCTTCTTTGGCTACTGCTTCTGTGCTTCAAGTTTAATGCCAGACAGTTCGTCATGGGTGCATCTATGTCCCTGAATCTGGAAAAGTGGACTATGCTTTTCTAAGCATCTATGCAGATCTTCCGCATCTTGTCTACCGGTTGTGGCCGCAGGCTTGTACCCTGCAGGCTTGTACCCTGAAGTGTCTAGGGTCATGATCCTAAGAACTGGCGAGTTGTATATTTCATGGTTGGCTACTGCTGCTTTTCTGGTGCCGCCTTGAAATAGTAAACTGGCCTGTACATTTTATCCTTGGAACAGATTTTTATGCAGAATAATGTGATTGTGCTTGAAACCGGCCACAGGAAGCAGCCTTCAGAGCAAGGAAATTGAATATTAAAGGTGCTATTATTGTTGTATTTTTGTGCAGCAAGGACAACAGGCTTCTGAGATTGTGTGCAGATGATCATTTCTAAAGAGCAATGGAAGTGTCTTCTCTGCACTGGAGTTCACTGGAGGGGCAAAATCTTAACTAATGCCTAACATTTACTTCCAATTGCAGCTACTTCTCCATATAAGACAATGAAGGGCATGGGACCGACTAGATCAGAATGAAAAAGCACCTGGTTTTCATCAGCTAACTCCCAAATGAAACCTTGAATAGCAGGCCATTGCTGTGAAAGACAGGGAGCAGATTCCACTTCCTGTTTTTTTATTTTTACTTTTTCTTGTAAAGAGAGTGTATAAGCATATTATTTAACGTATATATATATTAAAACACACACATTGCAATTGATTTCAGAACTGTTCCACGGATGATCACTAGTGTTCCTTGTCATGGGCACTATCACACTAGGTGCTAAGGAAGGTCACACGCCTTATGGCAGCAGTTGTCAATCATGCTGCTTAGTGCTCATCTTGGCCTTCAAACATACACTTCTTGAAGTACTACAGAAATCTGCAAACATATTCATAGAGAATTTTTTTAAAAAGGAATAACAAAAAAAAAAATAGCTGGACAGCAATTGCTAAGCCTGTACAGTATGGCTTCAAATTCTCTGCAGGGCTATCATCTGTACACAGCCTGAGGACAGAGCTTGCAAAAAATAATAGTCCCAAAACAAAACCCTACCACCATGCATGTTTCTCCTCTGGAAGAACATCAAAGCCAGTTTTTCTGAATCCAAGGAAGACAAACCCCATTGGTGACAACCTTTCGATGTTAAAATGCCTTTCACGGAAGATACTTACCGTTCACTGAAATGTTTAATGCAAGAATTTCCATCTGGTCTTGCACTAATGAACAGCTTCCTTTAAAGAGCTTTGCTGGTGTAAACCACACCATTTCATTGACTTGTTTCAGTGCTTTATTAATGGGTCATATCACTGTGTTAATGTTTCAGCTTCCTTTGCTTGGATAAATCTCAGGCTAATAAAGAGAACTGAGAGGGGAATTCACTCATTTTATTTTTCTATGCACTTCTTTTCTTCCTCTCCACCCGTTGTCACTCCCCACCATTTCACAAGACCACATTCACTGGTGTGTTTTAGGCTGTCTTGCTGAAGTTACTCCATGTTCTTAGTGCTTAACTAGCTCAAAGAAAAGTTTTATTATGTGAATGTGGATTGCTCTGCTGCTAGACAAGGGTACAGAATTGTTTTTATTTAGCCAGGGAAACATGGCCAATAACCAAATACTTTAATATACTCAAGGGAGGTTGCAGGGCAGGGGCTAGAATCCAAGACTCTTCTTGCATTTGAGCTTATTATATTTCAACTGGAAGACAAATGTTTTAATACTGGACTTTCATAAACACGTTTCTAAACGCCGTAGAAAACAAGCTATGCACAATGGAGGCCTTGTCTGTCCAAATGACAGAATCCCAATGGATTAATAGCAGTTCTAGAAAATGCTGGAGATTTGAGTTCCTCTTGACTCCCTTTTCATTGCCATCATCTTGTATGGAACCAAGGACATCAGGATTTGAGGAGTCCTAGTGTTTGGCATGAATAAAGCTTTTTTGTTTGGGGGGCACACTCCAGAAGACATTCCATTTTCCTCCCACCTTGACTTGAAAGTTGGATTTCACACACAAACCAACCCTTGCTGGCCATATCTGCAAAGTGGTTCCCTGTGTACTCAGTTTGGCTTGTTAATACCTAAACCAAAAGTGCAGGAAAACTTCCATGGAAGTAATTTTCACTTTCCCTTGAACTTTCCTGTCTCCTACCTTGGGAACTTTGGTTATGTAGACTGCCAATTCCATGTTGCTGTCTTTATTGGTTCATATGTGGTGTGGTGATAGAATAGGGACAAAGGACCTTCATACATGGTGCATCATCTTCTTCTTCGGCAATCACTCGTAGTCGAGTAAGATTGTCTTCCATAAACACGTTTTTAACAGTGAGTCCGTAAGTGACTGTGGAGGCCAATTCTGGATCCACACGTCCTTCCACAGTGATGGTGCATCTATACCTAGATGATTCTCTAAAACACTAGGGTGTTATGAAAGCATCACTCACCCTGAATTGACTTTCCGTGTTGCCTTTCCCTCTTCTTGGTTAAACTTGATTTTGTATTCATTTTCCTCCTCCCCCTAGTGCTTGCTTCATTTAAAATGGTTTTCTTTCTCTCTTTAAACAGGAGCCACTTATCTTTTTTGCATTTTATTAGTGTCATTTCTGTGCTATTTTGACTAAGTGGAAGCAACAAGACGCATGAAATGTGAATGTTTCAGCTTTCTCAGATGTACACTGTGTTGCGATCTCAGAAAAACTGCAAAGATCTTGGGAACTTATTTTAAACACAGTTTTCAAGAAGCCTGAGCAGTTTTGGGTTTTTGTACGAGTTTGGTTCACTTCACTAGGTTTTGCTCAGGATCCGTTCCTGATGGTCTGTGCCCTCTTGTTGCTTTGCTAGTCAAGGAGTGTTATCTGGAAGTGGACAGTGTCTCCAACCCTGCAGGTAGGCACTTAATTACTGTGTGCTGTGTGCTTGTCTTTAAACAAAGCCTACATGGCTTGTGATTCACCAAACCACATTTCTGCACTCACCTGTAGGCTGCTAGAACAGGATCAAGGTCATGCTGGGCTGCTTTCATGCTGGGTAGGTGTGATTAAACATCAAAGAAGACCTTTCTGAGGGAAAGAGCTGTTTGACAGCGTAACAGACTCCTGCAGAAGGTGGTGGACTCTCCTTCCCGGGAGGCAATCCATCGGGGATGCTTTCGTTGAGATCCTTGCATTTCAGGGGGGTTGGACTAGAGGACCCTCAGAATCCCTTCCAATTCTACAATTCTATGAATTAGATCAGTGCTTTGTTCTGCCAAGAAAATACAGCAAACCCATTTGGGGTCTAGCAACCACTGTAAACTGAAGATGATGCTGGCAAGGCTGCAAAGTATCAGCCGATTGGAGATGATTGATAGGTTTGGTGGTGTCTCTTAGACTGCCTATAGCAGGCATGCCCAAACTCTGGCCCTCCAGGTGTTTTGGGATTACAATTCCCATCATCCCCGACCACTGGTCCTGTTAGCAAGGGATGGTGGGAGTTGTAGTCCCAAAACATCTGGAGGGCCAAGTTTAGCCATGCCTGGCCTATAGCACAGGCATAGGCAAACTCCGGCCCTCCGGATGTTTCGGGACTACAATTCCCATCATCCTTGGCCACTGGTCCTGTTAGCTAGGGGTGATGGGAATTGTAGTTCCAAACATCTGGAGGGCCGGCGTTTGCCTATGACTGCTATAGAGGATGTGACTCAGATGAGGTGATCGGCTGCAGTTACTTTTCTATGGTCTTTCCCCCACATTAGACTTTGGTAGGTTTGTGACTTGGAAGCTGTAAAGCTGCTATAAAAATCTTGCACCCTAGTATTAGAAATCAATTTCATTGATTTTAAGCATTTCATATGCATTTAAGATTCTGTGGTAAGCACGTTGCAATTAAGAATCTGAGCAGTGTTGCTATATATATATATTGTTTTAACCATATCGAGCTCCTAATCATTTCATCTTTCTGTTATTATTTTGCTTGTACCTTTTTTAATTGATTCATGCTGCTTTGATCATGATGTTGAGCTGGTCGGTGTGTTGTCCACTGAGTCCAGCATTGTTTCTTTGACTGGCAGCAGCCCTCCAAGACTACAGGCAGCAGTCTTCCCTTTGGCTCTGTTTAACTAGCATTACCAGGAATTGAACTCAGGACTTTTGCAAGCAAAAAATATACATCTACCAGGAGGGAGGAGTGGCATTCTTTTCCCTGACGAATCCTAATCCTGAGATTCCAAGTTTCATTTTTTAAGAACAAGAAGTTTCTAGCATTTATAGAACCTGAGCTGTGAAACAAAACATGCATTCAGGGTGCTATGCTCATTTTAAGATTGGCGTTTTGTGTTACCAAAAAAGAAGAAATGGAATTGTTCTGCGCACATGTGTATTTTAATCAGGGATTAACTTCCTTGTAGAATGCCGCCCTGCATTTCAAAGAGGCTTGTGCAGGAGAACATCCCCCTACAGCAGGGGGAACAAAAAGGTCGATTGGGCTCTTCTCATCTCAGGCCATTGATCGTACAACTCAATGGGCAGTGTAATTTCTGCAGGCTGGGTAACATGATTTGTTATGTATTTTTGGGTTTATACCCGGAAGCTCTCCTGCATACATGTGTCTGAATTAAATGGAAGACATTCAGGAGTGTGACTCCCATCCTTCTTAATGAGGTAAGCACAGGAGAGATACCCCTGACTTGTGCCCAAAATTGGTATGTTTTGATTCCCTCTGAATTTGGCATATCTGGCCAAAAAGCTTGGCTACCTTCAGATAAGGCTTATGCTTCCAATGTTACACATCTTTCCCCCCCCCCCCCACACACTTTTAAGTAAAAAGAGAGAAGCTCTAATAAAGAAGTTCAGTAACTGGAAACTTTGCAATATGATTGAAGATAATCTACTTTTAGTTCATTCTGTGACATGTGCAACTCTTAAGCCATACTGAACTGGGTTTTTATTTTATTTATTAAGGTTCTCTGTCGTATGGTTTGAATTTCTGCCTTGTTTATTTTTAAAGAATTCCTTCATAGGAAGGGATGCCATGTGTGTGTGTGTATGTGTGGGGGTGTGCTTTCATATATATATAAATATAAATATATTTATTTTTCAGCGTGCTTAAACCTGTCTACTAAAATGTAACTAAAGCAAACAAAAAAGGGCAGTGTTTGAACATTGTTGATTATTTTTTTTGCTGGGAATATTCTATATTATACTGACTTTATATATTATTATAAACCTGTGTTTGTATTGCCGATGTTTAATATTTTGAGGGTGGGATATGGGGAGATTTTAGGACCCAGAAGTCAGTTGGGAAACGAGTGTGTGTTTGTACTGATTTTCTGTCATTGTAGTTCAGGTAACTATGACCTTATTTTCTAGATGATCTCACACTTTCCTGTCTGTCTAGGCAAGTGCCAGAGGTCTGCCAAGCCGATTATATTTACTTTGTCATGAGATTAACTTAGACATACTTGCAAAAATCAGTCTGTTTCAATAAACTGGGATATTGCTGCTAAAAGTATCGCTTTCTATTTTTAAGTTTCAACACGTTTCTTACAATTTCCTGTTCTTGACCTGAGCTATTTGCAGATAGGGCAGGTGGAGTGTATGGGGACCTACTCCTATAGCAGAAAAGAATGTGGTGTGTGATCAAAATGAATACCGTATTTTTTGCTCTATTGGACGCACCGGGCCACAGGACGCACCTAGTTTTTAGAGGGGGAAATCAAGGCTGGAGAGGCGCGCAAGGCTCAAGAGGAAGCCAGGGCAGCGAGCGGGATGGATCTCACTCGCTGCCCTGGCTTCCTCTTTAGCCTTGCGCAGCCTCCCCCCAGCCAGTCAGTCCCTTCTCCCTCCTGGGGAAAAGCCCGCAAGAGCCGCGCGAAGCTTGTATGTGGCTCTTGGGGGCTTTTCCTTCCTGCCTCCCCCTGCATTCACTCCATAGGATGCACAGACTCCCCCCCCCCCTAGTTTTTAAGATGGAAAAAGTGCGTCCTATGGAGCGAAAAATATGGTACTTGATTCCCCTGCAAGCCCCAAAACTGACAGATGGAGTTGTGCACATACATTTTCCCCCCTACTGTCAACAGGGAGAAGCTTGCAGCCATGATCCCTTGACCACTTGGTTCTTGAGCTCATGGTGACCAACCAAAAAAAGAGGATCTTAGTGTCATAGTGGGTAACTCAGTGAACATGTTGCAGCAGCTGTGAAAAATGTGAATTCCATCTTACAAGTCATTTGGAAAAGGGGTGGAAATAACAACCTGCAATATCAACATAGTCGTATGCCATGTAGATTTGTGGAAAATGGGGAAACTGTTGTGTGATTTAGCAGTCTCTAGCACATTTGATACGCACACCAAAATATGTATCTGGAGCTAGATCATGTTCAAAGGGATCCTACGTGTTTTAATAAATAAGAGACCCAATACCTTGAAGTCTCTTTAAGTGTTAGAATCCCCCTTTTCTACCCTGGCTGTTGGGGAGAATTTGGTTTGAAAACTCACATGCAGCACTGAAAACATGGGTGTAACAGTGCTATTCCCTGCCCAGTGCTGAACATCCCCCACCTTGGCATGTTTGAGAACTGAGAGCTGTGCCCATGAAGTAGCTTCCCATAGCTTCTCTCCCTGCACAATGAATCAAATATGGCTGTGAAATATAGTCAATACAGGGTGCGAGGGAGAGACCCATTGTGGGATATTTCAAGTGTATTTTGCTATGTAAGCTGTCGTGGTGGTGTGAAAAGAACTTGCACAAAAAGCAAGCTGCTGATTATGAAGGATTTGTAAAGCATTTTCTTCCACTTCCTTAGGAATAAGTCAAAAATATTTTAAGAGTAAGGAATTTACCTGATTTTTAAAAATATGACCCCACCACACCAACCTAGGTGTAAAGGATACATGATGCTTTCTTTCTACTAGCCTTATTTTAGAAGGCTGAACCTCATTTCAGAAGGCTTGACTGCACCAAGGTTTCAGTAAGGTGGTGCAATGTAGGCCTGTTGTTTAGTCGTGTCCGACTCTTTGTGACCCCCTGGAACAGAGCACACCAGGGACTCCTGTCTTCCACTGCCTCCCGCAGTTTGGTCAAACTCAGGCTGGTACCTTCGAGAACACTATCCCACCATCTCGTCCTCTGTTGTCCCCTTCTCCTTGTGCCCTCCATCTTTCCCAACATCAGGGTCTTTTCCAGGGAGTCTTCTCTTCTCATGAGGTGGCCAAGGTATTGGAGCCTCAGCTTCACGGGCCTAGGTATCCTATACTACTGGAATAAGATGCCCACCCCCTTTACGCAAAACAAACCTATATATAGAAAAGTGTCAGGGAGAAAGCTAGAACACTTGTTCCTGATGTGCTAGCTTTCTATGTGCAGGGAGCACTGTTGACCCAGAGGAGCAGCTCATCATTCCCATACTCTTAAAACAGTTCTAGTACATGTTTACGTCAGAGAAGTGCACTAATCCACTGTCAATTACCAACTCCCCGACTGTATGCACACAGCCCTTCTGTCTGCTTCCAGATGCACATCTAAACCTTTGCTGCTAGGGGGAGACAGATGTTCAGCAGAACTTCCTTCTGCAACGTGTGCCGATTGTGCAAACTAAGCAAACGTTCGCCCTGCTTGCGCTGCAGTATTTTGCTTCTGCAAAACCGCAGGAGGGGTGAAGCAAATTGAGGCAAGCCTGAGTGCTGGCAGTACGGTACACAGCGAATCTCTCCCAGTTGGCCCTTGTTGAGAGTGAGGCATGGCAAACACCAGCTTTCGCTAACTTGGCACGCAGATGTGCCGACTGGGGCAAATGGGTACTGTAATCCAAAATGGCTGGAGGGGCAGCAGGTTGGCAAAGGCTGGTTTTGACCTATGAAAAGCCTTAAAGCAGCTCAGGACTGCAATACCTTAAGGACAGACTCTCCGCATACGAACCAACCTGTGATCATGTGAAGACCTTCTGTTTATGCCTCCTCCCCAAGAAGTCCAGAGGGTGGCAACACGAGAACAGGCCTTTTCTGTGTTGGCTCCCCATTTATGGAATGCTCTCCCCAGGGAGGCTCACTAGGCACATTTGTTAAATATCTTGAGGCTCCTGGCAAAATCATTCTTCTTCTCCCAGGCCTTTGCCTAGTTAAACGATCCATGGCCTTTTTAAACTATGCATGGGGACATGTGTGTTATTGTTTGTTACTATGCTACATATTGTTATGAAGGGACGCAGGTGGCACTGTGGTCTAAACCGCTGAGCCTCTTAGGCTAGCCGATCAGAAGGTTGGCAGTTTGAATTCCCACGACGGGGTGAGCTCCCATTGCTCTGTCCCAGCTCCTGCCAACCTAGCAGTTCGAAAGCATGCCAGTGCAAGTAGATAAACAGGTACCACTGTGGCAGGAAGGTAAACGTTTCTGTGAGCTCTGGTTTCCATCAGTGTTTTGTTGCGCGAGAAGCAGTTTAGTCCTGCTGGCCACATGACCCGGAAAGCTGTCTGTGGACAAACGCCAGCTCCCTCGGCCTGAAAGCAAGATGGGCGCCGCAACCCCATAGTCACCTTTGACTGGACTTAACTGTGCAGAGATCCTTTACCTTTTAATATTGTTATATTGTAAATTGCCCTGTGGTCTTTGGATGAAAGGTGGTATAGAAGTTTAATAAATAATAGCATCTTTGTGTTAACTGAATTAGGATGTCTTGCCTATGTCCACCTGGGAATGGCCTCGGCCCAGTATACCTGAAGGAGCGTCTCCACCCCCATCATTCTTTTCAGACGCTGAGGTCCAGCACTGAGGGCCTTCTGGCAGTTCCCTCACTGTGAGAAGTCAAGTTACAGGGAACCAGGCAGAGGGCCTTCTCAGTAGTGGCACCCGCCCTGTGGAACGCCTTCCCATCAGATGTCAAAGAGATAAACAACTACCTGACATTTAGAAGACATCTGAAGGCAGCCCTGTTTAGGGAAGTTTTTAATGTGTGACATTTTAATATATTTTTAATCTTTGTTGGAAGCCGCCCAGAGTGGCTGTGGAAACCCAGCCAGATGGGCAGGGTACAAATAATAAATTATTATTAATGGGACTAAACAAAGCAGACCTGATAGCTCTCCACTATTAGGAGGGCAGCACCCCTTACAGAGTCAACCTGGAGGCTGACTCCATTCTTTTTTCATTAGATATCTACCGATCTCTCCTCAATGCTGCTGATAGGATGATGCAGAAGTTGCTGGGTCCGAGCAAACACTTTTGAAAGTGATCTACATCCAAGAGCCCCACCTTCCCATAAAAGCCACCTGTTGTCTCCCACTTCAAAAGGGTCAGTGTGGTTTAGTGGTTGGACTGCTGGAATAGGGCCTGGGGTTCAAATCCCCACTTGGCCATGGAGCTCTTGGGCCAAATGCTGCCTCTCAGCTTAACGTACCTCGCAGGTTTGGTTTTGGGATTAAACGAAGGAGGGCAGAAAACCATATACATCACCTTGAGCTCCCTGGAGGAAAAGGCAGGCTATAAATGCAATAAATAACACCAAAACCCAGAAAGACCAAGACACAAGCATATTCTTGAAAAACAACAACTTTTTTCCTCTCTGAATATCTGATAAAAGTCTCAATTTGATTGGCACGCTTCCTCTGATAGCAAAGGTCACCTGAGCACAGCACAGCACACACAAACAGACATACACGCAAACACACAGTCAGTACAAGAAACGCCACCTCCACACTTCGAACATCCTGAAAGAAAAGGTTCCTTAAGGGGGCAGGGAAAGATAAGAACTGTTTGTCGCATTCTGGGCTGTGTAAATATCCTTCCAACCGTAGCAAAACAAAAATCCTAGTTTGGTTTCTTCCTCTTCTCTTGGCTTGTTTTTTTAAAAGCTTTTCAAAATACATTTCTTGCTGTGGCAGCACTTAGGAATGTTTTAGCTTGCTATTTTTATATACACACAACAAGAAGTGTTTGTGTTTTGCTAATAGCGCCATAGCTCTCCTAGCTGAGTTGTGTGTCACAGGTGGGAGATTCTTGAGCTAGAAAAGGATTTGTTTGCCTGTGGCCCTAAAAAAAAAACAGTCGTCAAAACATGGGGAAGATACATTCAATGTCAAAAGTACACACTCTCCATAAATGCAGATGCCCCAGCTACAAAAAGGAAGTGCCAATTTAATCTCAGAGCCTTGCAACCTCCGAGGGGGGTTTGGGATACTATGGGAAAATCAGTTCCTCACCTTCTGGCCATTCTCTGAAAAGCAGAATAAAGCAATAACGCTTAACACCCACAAACGGCTTCTGAAGCCGGCTGCCTCTGATCTGAGATCATGATGAAGCTGACACACTGTCCAATCCTCATTTACAGACAGTCTAGCCCTGCCAGGGATGATTCCCAGAACCAACAGGCATGTTCCACATTCCACTGATGCAAGGCCCAGCCGGCAATTTGACCCAATTTTGTTGCACCTGCCAACAGTGAGCTGTCCCACTTTTTAATGTGTTGTTTTGCTTTGCCAGATTGATATTCAAAGCAATGTAGAGAACAGACAAGGCCATAAATATGAATCAAGTTAAAAGCATCTTTATGCTGGGGAATTTTCACATGCATTCTCTGCTGCTTGCAGTTGCTAATGGCAAAGAAACTGTTCAGGCAGGTTGTGGAATGGCCACCTTTCCTCAAATAAGCCAGAGTCCCTCACAAAAAAGAGGGTAGGGGAACATCCCAGGCACTGCAAGCTCTGTGTTGACCTCCAATTGGAAACTACCAGCCACCCTCCTTGTCTCCCCACTAAGGGCCTAATCTAACCCAACAGCTCTTGGTCAGTAAGAAGAGGGCATTTCTGGCTGGCACAGTCTTGGCCAGACCAGTCTGGCCATTAAAATGGCATTTATAGAATCATAAAAGCCCTGGATGGATGCTAGACTTAGCCTACACAAGCAGCAGCAGCAGCAGCTTGTAAAAACCGGAGTTGAATGCACCCCTTCGTAAAACAACTCCCTGGAAGTGGAAATTCAGCATATTGAGAAGGGATCTCACGTAGCTCTATGCTGTGCTAGCTTTCTACCTGCAGGGAGTTTTTAACGGATAGGATGCCAGTCAAAAACCTGCCAGTCAAAAACCTACCAAAAACCTACCAACCTACTCCCCCAAGTCCCTTTTATTCTGTTTTATCTGACCGCCCTTAAACATTGCATGTTTGAGGATTTAGTTAATGGCTATAATCCCACTCAAATGTTAAAAGGTCCAAAAGATATGCACAGGGCAGAACCTAATTCTGGGAATTCAAGTGGGGAAACAGGTATTTACTTCACCAACTGTATCTGGCATTGTCAAGATCCAACAAATATTGGCCACTTACTGCAAAAAAAAATGGGGCTTGAGATTTGTGCAAACTCTCTTGAAAGTGATCTAATACACGGCAACAAGCCCGACTTGGGAATCCGATAGTTGGTCACATCACTGCCAAGAGCTAGAGATTATTCTCCCAGCATGTTTGACTGCCTTTTCTAACTGCCGGCAGCACAGGGGGTGTATACAAAGTAGAACTAAGGAACTTGCTCCATCAGCGCACAGCAATTTCAACTAGTGCAATAGATTCCCCACCCACCCAATGCTCTCTCCTAAATATGCTCTGGGTTCCCACCACCACCAACCACCCAGAGAAAATTTAGGATCGTGTGCCGGGAGGGTGTGTAGAGGAGGGCAGTCTAGTGCAGAAGTTTAAATCTTTGCACAGATGCAACGTTAGCTGGATATCACTGCTGGGCACTGCAAATTTTACTTGAAGAAAGGGCAACCACTGATCTTTCCCACCCCTCTTTTTATTACTTGCACGAGTTTTTCTATCTCTTTTTTTAAGGCTTACGGTGATTTAGAAGCAATGGCGTTTTAGCACAGGGCTAGCTAAAATGCCACCGGATAAATATTTAAGGTAAGATTTCAAACTGTGAATATCCCAGTTGAAATGTAAACACCAACTGAGTGCACGAGGCGTCTCGGCTGCGTTTTGAAAGTGTTTTGCTTCTGCTGAAACTTCTGAGGACAAAAAGCCCTCCCTCCAGGGGTGTTGTTAAGACGGGGTGGCCCAGGAGGCCCTAGCCTTTTGCATCTGACCGGGGGACTCCTATCTTATCCCCCAATCTGAAAGTCAGCATGTCTGTGCTCCTATACATATTAACTATCACATGCAAATTTCATGCAACTGTGCCAGGGCTTGTCTACACTTGAGCTTCTCCAATGCCTAGGACACATGGTTCTGAGCCATTTCCACCACTGTCCTGCTCCTTTCCCTGGGAAAAACACAACCAACAGCAAACTGCATAAAACCCAATTGCATTTTGCTCAATTGAATACTAGAGCGCGGTTTCCGGGGGGGGGGGAGCAACCGGGGGGGGGGAGAGGAAGCGCAGATAAGCCCTCATCTCAGTTGGCTTCTTGCGGCATGAACAACTGCAAGGAAACCACTGATTTAACCCAATACCATAAGAAACTAGCCTCTTAGGCTGTCAATACTCTTTTAATATTTTCTTTTGCCGTTTGAAGTTAAAGCAGAGGCTTGCTGGTTTAAATAAGTGGGACGGGGAGGAAGAAAATGGAGTAAGGTTGCCAACTTAAAAAAAGAAATCTTCCCTTTACTTCTACTAGCAAGTATTCCCTCCAGTCTGGGAAAAGGTTCACCTACTGAGGATCAAATAAATGTTTGCAAGGGACAGAGTCGTCTACTTCTCCCCTTGGCAGCCAACAGTCTTAAAGCACATTCTGGCTTCCATCCAGTTTTGGTTTGCATTTTAAATGTCAGGAAATATGCAGGGCAGGCCAGAGAGGAAAGGTGCCCCTCTCTGAGGAAGGCGGATCTGAACCCTCAAAAGCCCCGATTCTACCGGAAAGATTCAAATACCACAGCCCACTTTGCAGCTTCTGAGACCTAGATGGCATGGCGTACACACCAGATCCTTTGTTTCACTTCCTTGCCTTTGGCAACGTTCTAGGCAGCCTTTCTCAACGTTAGGTCCCCCTACGCTACATTGCTGGACTACAACTCCCATCATTCCTACCTAGCAGGACCAGAAGGCAAGGATGGTGGGGAGTTCCAGTCCAACATCTGGAGACCCAACACTGAAAAAGGTTACTCAAGGGCAGGCTTCCTCAAACTTGGCCCTCCAGCTGTTTTGAGACTACAACTCCCATCATCCCTGACCACTGGTCCTGCTAGCTAGGGATCATTGGAGTTGTAGGCCAAAAAACATCTGGAGGGCCAAGTTTGAGGAAGCCTGCTCTAGGGCAAATGTCATTGGGACCAAAGTACCACTTGACCTCCAGCCACAAGGTGGCAGTCTATTTAACAGAGAAGGGTGGGGGCTCATCCCTGGTCAAGCCAAGTCATGTGACTAGGATTCTTTTCAGTCTTCTGCTGCTGGCGCTTATAGTGGCTTGCTACTGCAGGCAGTGGAAGTTGCTGCTGTTCCAGGTTAGAAAAATCCCTGGATACACAAAACAAGCACATGAGAAAGATTCTAACTTCACATTTACTCTGCCATGCTTTTAAAAATTCCCATGTGCATGGATATTATATATATATATTGGAGAGGTACCAGCAACACCTCCAATTTATACTCTTGGAACGGTACAGTCCAGGAACAGATGTTCCATGTGCCTCTCTTGAACATCTATGGTTGGTCTCATGTTCTAACCATGTTTACTCAGAGGTAAGTCCCATTCACTTCAGCTGGGTTCACATGCAAGTGCTTCCAAGCAAGTCTCAGACCCCTGGAGCGCAATCCTACCCACGCTTACTCAGAAGTAAGTCTACATTCAATGGAGAGCTGCCGCTCTAATATGTCTCCAAGGTGGGGGCACCCGAGATTTCATACAATAAAATAATCTGAACTTTTTAACAGATTCCAAAGCTGCTTTTATATATATTTATATATAAAATAAAGCTTCCTGAACACACACACATACACACAAACACACACACAGTTGCTTGCCATGCAGCACAATCTGACTGCTTACTCAGAAGCAAGTCCCTCAAGAGGGCGTACTGCTACATAAGCACACAAAGGACCGCAGCCTTCGTCTAGAAAAGGCCACTTTGAATAGGGGTGATGGGGAAAGGGCTGATTATCTTCCAACAGTTAACAACAATTGTGGCCGACTCGGGAGGACTTTGTCCGTTCCACTGCAGGCAAGAGACTGCACAGCAAAGCTTTTTTAAAAAATGGGGGGCGGGAAGAGAGAAAAACTACCTCTCTCACTAGCCAGTGCAGTTTTGCTTAACGTGAGAGGGAGGGAGAAAGCTGCAGGTTGGGGAGTGAGGTTCATTCCCTCTACAAAAATGGAAGCCAGACTTTTGGAAAGTTAACAGGATAACCTCCCCAACCACCTAACCTTCACCTTGTGTATTTGCAGGCCTTAAAAATGCAAACTTTGCTACCATTCGATTTCTTAAAGAACATCATACCCCCCCCCCAAAACCCTCAAATCCTTGTGCAGTTTGGTGTAGTGCAAAGAGTGGCGATCGAATGAGGCATTTCCCGGCAGTCTGGTTCCCAAAGCTGATCGTCCTCATTTTCAAAGGATAACAGGTCCAGGCACCTTGGAAATGTGCAACACATGTGCAAATGCCGCTGAAATAAGGCAGCGGCGCAAGAATGGAGACGCACTCCTGCCGCCGCTTGTCGTTTCAGCGCGGTTCCCTCTGGGTACATTTTGGCTAAAAGCAGATTTTATCTGAGGACCATGGATTCCCATTAATAGCTACCCAACTTTACAAGGCCTGTCTTTCAGACAAGTAGCTATTTTAGCTACAAGAAACATCTCAGGGGTTGAAGTGTGGCACGAAAATAATAATAATAATTAAAAAAAACAAAGGGCGAAACATTTAAAACCTTAACGGGATTGGTTTGGTTATAAAGACCTGGCTCCTAAAACAAAACAAAAAAGGGGGGGGGGAATTCTAACAGCCTAGCTAAATATTTATGGAGGTGGATGAAATTTGGGTAAGAATATCAACATGTTTTACAGGTGCGATACTTGAGAAAAAATAAAAATCAATGTTCACTTTCCCAAATTAAAAAAAAAAGGTTTGGGAAACAGCTGCAATGCGGACTTCCACTGCACATGTGACCGCTCCCCACCCAAATGAAAGGGAGACCCAAGACACTGCTTGAAGTGGGGGGCTGGAAAGGTCATGCCTTTGCACTGTGTGTCCAGTGACACAGGTGCATTGGACTAATTCCATTTAAAGCACATCATCTGGTGCATTTAAGTGCAAGCAAGCTCACCACTGCTTGGTTCGGACCCCACCCCACCCCAAGAACAGCTACAAAATGGCAATTGCTCCCCCCCAAAATAAGCCGCAGCAGTTCAGAAGGTGGAAAAACAGACAGACCAAAATGAAACCTCAATGTTCGACATTTGGCAAGTTTCCTCCGAATACGAAACGCAGAAAATCCTGATTCCAAAATTCAAATTCGAGCCAGAATTGTCGGGTGGGAGGGAGCTGCGAGTCTTGTCACTGAAATTTCAACTTTGCCACCCACATCTGGCACCCGAGTCAAAACCTGCCGCAGATCCATTTCCTGATTTCCTGACGGCACACACAAAATTCGAGAGAGTCTGGGATTGCACGTACGGAAGTTGAAGTGTTCCTTTGTGTGGTCAGAGTAACTTGTAATGCAAATTCATTCTGGCTCTTGGGGGGGGGGGGAGAGCAGGCTGCCTTTCCCTGTGCATAGCTTATTTCTTGCAAGAGACCAAGGTTTTCAAATCCCCCATGGGACCATTCTTAAGCCAGGTTGCAAAAGTTCGGACGTTTCTTATAATACAGCCTTCTTCTCCGTGCCTTGGAGGGTGGAGGTGGAAGGGAGAAGGCAGGTAGTGAATGAAGACGCGGAGATAAAACTTCTCAGGCTCCGAGGACACCCTACAGATTCACACACACACCCCAGCAACTGCATCAGAGTCCTAGATTAGACTCGCTACCTTCACAACCTATACAAAAACAGACAAAAACACCTTTCTGTTTCTGAAAATTGTGTTGCAACCAATACGTGAAAACAGCTGAAGGTGCTGGAGACTGGGGCATTTTCCTTTCTGTCGAATGCCTGATTCACCAAAGCAAAATAATGAAACAGAAAATGCACGAGGAGAAGAGGAGGACAGCCCAGGTGCAAAAGTCTCTGTTCTCCGTTAGCCATGGGATAAAAACTTGTTCTCCTTTCCGCTGGAGGGCAGGAAGAGCTACCATTGGCTCAGCCTGCCTCGAATTGGCTCTTTGGGTTCGGCAGCTGTCTCACAGGGCACTGCTGGCTGCCCCCCCTCGCCTCAGACCCTAGAGAGCAGGGGTGGGGGACCCTCTCCAAGGACTGCTGGACTCCAACTCCCATCAGCCCCGGCGAGGGATGTTGGGAGCTGCAGCTGAGCATCTTCTGGGAGGCTACAGGTTCCTCACCCCTGATCTTAAGGCTACAAAGGGGAGGAGGCAAGGATACGGGGAGAAGGAAAAGAAATAGCTTATTTCAAACAGAAACACGCCCCCCCCCAACAGAAAAAAGGCTCGATCTTCACATGTGCGGATGTGGAAAAAGCTGCCATTTGGCCAAGGAAGGTTGGTGGCAGGTATCTTTTTTTAAAAAAAGGTTAGGGGGGAAAGCACCAAAGTGTTCCTATTGTGGGGGGTCGAGAGAGCCTGCCTGGGCCGTGCACATCTTGGGAAAGGCAGAGGTTCCTTCCTTGCAAAGCTACACTGCCACTGTCTGCAGCAGACTCTCCTTTTTCCTGAGCCAAGGCACAGATGTGAGTCCCCACCTTGGGTGGGGGCCGGGGGGCGGGGAGAGGGAGGTGCTGCCAGGAAGGGGGGCGGACGGCCAGGGAGGTCAGGCTGGAAGGCACAGAAGTGCAAATCGCGCGACGAGGAGGGGGAAGAGCCCAGGCGGGCAGGTGGGCAGGAGGGCGGCCTCCCCGGAGCTGGGCCGCAGGGGGACTTGGCTCAGTCGACAAACCGCTGGCAGGCCTTCTTCCAGCGACAGGCCGTGCACCACATGTTGCGGTTCTCCATCCCGTACACCTTGCGGCACTTCTTGGCCTCGCCACGAGGCTTCCTGCAAAGAGGCAGAGAGGAAAAGGCCGTTGAGCGAGAGGGAGAGAGGAGGAGCTGCCGCCTGTGCGGACAGGTTGATACGATACGATTATTGTCATTGTCCCATACAGAACAACGAAATTGAAAAAATCGACATCAGACATTCAAAACCAACAAGCCTGCTATCCCAGCTTGCTTACCCCCCCAAAAAACTCTGATACCCCATAATTAAATACAATATACTCCGGTGCTGCGGGTAAAACCACAGAGCCTAGGACTTGCCGATCAGAAGGTTGGCGGTTTGAATCCCTGCGACGGGGTGAGCTCCCGTTGCTCAGTCCCTGCTCCTGCCAACCTAGCAGTTCGAAAGCACGTCAAAGTGCAAGTAGATAAATAGGTACCACTCCGGAAGGAAGGTAAACGGCGTTTCCATGTGTTGCTCTGGTTCACCAGAAGCGGCTTCGTCATGCTGGCCACATGACCTGGAAGCTGTATGCCGGCTCCCTCAGCCAATAGAGCGAGATGAACGCCGCAACCCCAGAGTCGGCCACGACTGGATCTAATGGTCAGGGGTCCTTTTTCCTTTACTCCCATAGAGACTACCTCACACTGCGTTTAAAACCAAAATCACGTTTGGATAGAAACTGTTTCTCAGGCGGCTAGTCCTAGTCTTTATAACCCTGTACCTTCTTCCAGAAGGCAGAAGCTGAAAGGGATCATTTCCGGGGTGCACACTATCCTGCGCTATCTCTGCAGCTTTCTTATGGCACCTGGAAGCATAGATTTGATCCAAGGTGGGAATAGTGCACCCAATTATTCTCTCTGCAGTCTTTACAACCCTGGACAGCACTGTTTTTTCCCTGACCGTGCAGCTCCCAAACCACACACACAGACCATAAGTTAGGTCGAACAGCCGCCGGTTTAGAGCACAGGAAGCAGGAGAGGTCGAGCCTTGGCAAAACACCCACTTCTCTAAGGTAGGAGATCCTAGGGCCAACCCCAGGCAACTTCAGCTTAGAGGAAGGATCAGTTAGCAAGTGATGTAGGAAGGCCACACTCCAATATATATTATTATTATTTCTACCCCACCCATCTGACTGGGTTCTGCCAGCCACTCTGGGCAGCTTTCAACAGAACATTGGGAAAAAAATAAAACTTCAAAACATTTAAAACTTCCCTAAACAGGGCTGCCTTCAGATGTCTTCTAAAAGTCAGATAGTTGTTTATTTCCTTGATATCTGGTGGGAGGGCGTCCCACAGGGCGGGTGCCACTACCGAGAAGGCCCTCTGCCTGTTTCCCTGCAATCTCACTTCTTGCAAGGAGGGAACTGCCAGAAGGCTCTCTGAGCTGGACCTGTAAAGGTAAAGGTAAAGGTACCCCTGCCCGTACGGGCCAGTCTTGACAGACTCTGGGGTTGTGCACCCATCTCACTTAAGAGGCCAGGGGCCAGCGCTGTCCGGAGACACTTCCGGGTCACATGGCCAGTGTGACATCGCTGCTCTGGCGAGCCAGAGCTGCACACGGAAACGCCGTTTACCTTCCCGCTGGTAAGCGGTCCCTATTTATCTACTTGCACCCGGAGGTGCTTTCGAACTGCTAGGTTGGCAGGCGCTGGGACCGAGCAGCGGGAGCGCACCCCGCCGCAGGGATTCGAACCGCCAACCTTTCGATCAGCAAGTACTAGGCACTGAGGCTTTAACCCACAGCGCCACCTGTGTCCCGAGTTGGAGCTAAATGGACAAATTGGCTAGCCTGTTCATTCCCAACATCTCTCCATCCAAGGGCAAGCAGAGAGACACAGATGGTGGGACATAACAGAGAAGAGAATGTGCTTCTGTTTGGCCAAGGTGAGATGTGATCCTTATAGATCTATCTATCCAAGAAGCAAAACCGAAAAGCATTCAAGGATGCATCTAGAAGGGACATCTACAGTGGAAGAGACTGGCTTTGTTCACTTTTTAAATTTTATTTTACAGGACATCTGCAAGCAAAGCATGCTCCTCTCCTGTTTTGCCTTCTGGTTTTCTCCAGAACGCAGAAAATCAGCCCTTTCCCTCACCTATGACACTCTCTAGTTTAAAAAACACATAATGGAATAGCTGAGCACTTTTTGGCAGCAGAAGATGGCAAGTGGCCTGTTTCCTCTCTCTAGGAATCGACTCCATCACTTTAACCCTTCACTGTCCAAACAGCGCTGCTTTTATTGCAGGTTTCTTTTCACACACACACACAAACTGCATCACGGGGCGCATGGTCATAAGCGCAGGATGGAGTGAGAGGGGTTGGCGTGGGTGGGTGTCCAGAAGTATTTAACCCTTTCCTCCCACCCCATAGCCCCAATGAAAACCCCACCATCACCAGCACATTTGGGGATAGGAAAAGGTGGACTACCTAAAGGAGTTTATGTGGGTCCTCCAAGCCTGGAAGGAAAGTTGCTATTTCACGGGCAGCTTAAAGCAGAACAGACCTCAGTTGGGCATGGCTCAACTTTCTCTCTCTGGAAGCACCTCAAATGGTGCTCATTCTACTCCAGAGGCACACCTGCAAGTTTCAATGTACAGTATGCAAGAAACAACTCCTTCCCCTTAAACGCATGCACACCCTAGATTTCAAAATGAGGCAGAGCCTGAACAGACTAGTGTGAAAACCAAAACCTTTTAAGAGGCTAAGGGGGAGAGATGCAAATTTCCGTTCTATTTTCAAAACAGAGACACCAAATGGTGGGTGGAGACGTAAGCAAGAGCACCAGCTGGCCAACTCACCTTGTGCCCGTGGCAGGCTTTGGCATGGAAGAGGGCACTGATGGGTGCCCCTTGGCAGCGGGCACAGGAGGGACCTGTGGGCGCTTTTCTCCTATGTCAGCAGGCCGGATAGGGGTTAGGCAGCCCTGGGGGGAGGGAAAGGAGAAAAAATATTACTTTTGTGCATCATGCCCTAAATGTGCAGCAATCGGAGCAGCAGCGATACAACTCTGGGCCCCGGGGGGGGGGGGGGGAGAGCAGCAGCAGCAGAGGAGACAGCTATTGAAGGCTGCTAGTCCTGATAGCTATGCTCTGCCTCCACAGTCAGAGACAGCAATGCTTCTGAATAAAAGTTGCTGGAAACCACCGGAGAGGAGAGGGCTTGTGTTCGAATCCTGCTTGCAGCTTTCCCACAGGCCTGTGGTCGGCCACTGTGAGAAGAGGATGCTGGATTAGATGGGCCACCGGCCTCATCCTGCAGCGTTCGTCTTATGTTCAGAAACCAACATGGGACAGCTGCATCTTCTGTTGCCAAAGACATACCCACCCACCCACGAGAGGCATCTTAGAGGTAATAATAATAATAATAATAATAATAATAATAATAATAATAATAATAATAACAATTTATTATGTATACCCCACCCATCTGGCTGGTTTTCCCCAGCCACTCTGGGCGGCTTCCAACAAAGTATTAAAATACTGTAGTCTGTTAAACATTAAAAGCTTCCCTACAGAGGGGTGCCTTCAGATATCTTCTAAAAGTCTGGTAGTTGTTATTTTGTTTGACATCAGGTGGGAGGGCGTTCCACAGGGCGGGTGCCAATACCGAGAAGGCCCTCTGCCCGGTTGCCTGTAACTTGGCTTCTCACAGTGAGGGAACCGCCAGAAGGCCTTCGGCGCTGGATCTCAGTGTCCGGGCTGAACGATGGGGGTGGAGACGCTCCTTCAGGTATACTGGACCAAGGCCATTTAGGGCTTTAAAGGTCAGCATCAACACTTTGAATTGTAAAAGAAGAGATGTAGGTCTTTCAAGACCGGTGTTATGTGGTCTCGGCGGTCGCTCCCAGTCACCAGTCTAGCTGCCGCATTCTGGATTAGTTGTAGTTTCCGGGCCCCTTCTAAGGTAGCCCCACGTAGAGCGCATTGCAGTAGTCCAAGCAGGAGATAACTAGAGCATGCACCACTCTGGCGAGACAGTCTGCGGGCAGGTAGTGTCTCATCCTGCGTACCAGATGGAGTTGGTAAACAGCTGCCCTGGACACAGAATGGACCTGGGCCTCCATGGACAGCTGTGAGTCCAAAATGACTCCCAGGCTGCGCACCTGGTCCTTCAGGGGCACAGTTACCCCATCCAAGATAGGGGGGGTCCTCCACGCCAGCCCGCCCTCTGTCCCCAAAAAACAGTACTTCTGTCTTGTCAGTATTCAACCTCAATCAATGATGGGCAGTGACTAAACCAATGGATCTCTGTAGCCAGCAGCCGCATTTATTTATTTCAAATAATTTTGGGGTTGGAAGGGCACCCAAGGGTAATCTAGCCCAACCCCCTGCCATGCAGGAATCTCAGCTAAAGCATCCAGGACAGGTAGCCGTCCCTTTATATTTATTACCTTCATATACCACCTGTTCTTCTATAATAATAATTTATTATTTATACCCCGCCCATCTGGCTGGGCCTCCCTGGGCGGCTTCCATAAAAACCAAAAATACAGTAAAATATCACACGTTAAAAACTTCCCTGAACAGGGCTGCCTTAAGATGTCTTCTGAATGTCAGGTAGTTGTTTATCGCTTTGACATCTGCTGGAAGGGCGTTCCACATGGCGGGCGCCACTACCGAGAAGGCCCTCTGCCTGGTTCCCTGTAGCTTTGCTTCTCGCAATGAGGGAACCGCCAGAAGGCCCTCGGCACTGGACCTCAGCCTCCAGGCAGAACGATGGAGGTGGAGATGCTCCTTCAGTTATACTGGACTGAGGCCGTTTAGGGCTTTAAAGGTCAGCACCAACACTTTGAATTGTGCTCGGAAACGTACTGGGAACCACTGTAGGTCTTTCGAGACCAGTGTTATATGGTCTCGGCGGCCGCTCCCAGTCACCAGTCTAGCTGCCGCATTCTGGATTAGTTGTAGTTTCTGGGTCACCTTCAAAGGTAGCCCCACGTAGAGCGCATTGCAGTAGTCCAAGCGGGAGATAACCAGAGCATGCACCACTCTGGCGAGACAGTCCGCAGGCAGATAGGGGCTCAGCCTACATACCAGATGGAGCTGGTAAACAGCTGCCCTGGACACTGATTTGAACTTCTAAGGAGTTCAAAGCGGTGTACACGGTTTCCCCCCGCCCATCACAACGACGACCCTAAGAGGTAGGTTCGGCTGAGAGGTAACAACGGCCAGCGAGAGCTTCATGGCTGAGCAGGGGATTCGAACCCTGATCTCCCAGGTCATCATAGTACAAGACTCTAACCGCTACACAACACTGGCAGAGGGGAGGGGAGGAGGCAAGCGTGGCCCTCTGGGTTACTTACCGGGGGGCTTTTAAAAAGGACAGGGGGCAGAGGTGGAAAAAAAGTTGGCTGCTGCCATGATATGCTGATTTCCATTCCAGTGGGTGGCGCTTTCAGATCGGCCAGCACGCCAGCAGGACCCGTCGCCTGCAAATCAAAGCAAAGTGGCATTTCTTGTTTTGTTTTTAGAAACCAGCAGGTCACCAATTTTGAGGGTTGGGGGGGACACAGGAAAACCTGGTTCATCCTTATTCGGTGAGCATTTCCCCCAGCGATTCATATCCCACCCCCACTAAACCAGGGGTGGGCCACGTCCGGCCTGGGTGGGCCAATTGCTGCCCTTTCCCCTCCCCAGGGGGAGCCACAACCTGAGTGCTTAATGCATTGTTGACAGCCAGTGGTGGCAGCGTAGTGGTTAGAGTACTGGCCTAGGACCCTGGGAGGCCTGGGTTTGAATCCCCACTCAGCCATGAAGCTCGCTGGGTGGCCTTGGGCCATTCGCTCACTCCCAGCCTAGCCTACCTCGCAGGGTTGTTGTTTTGAGGGTAAAACGTGGGAAGAGTATGCAGGCCGCCTTGAGCAAAGGTGAGATACAATTGCAATAAATACCGTATTTTTTGTTCTATAAGACGCACCAGACCACAAGACGCACCTAGTTTTTGGAGGAGGAAAACACGAAAAACAATATTCTGAAACTCAGAAGCCAGAACAACAAGAGGGATCGCTGCGCAGTGAAAGCAGCAATCCCTCTTGCTGTTCTGGCTTCTGGGATAGCTGTGCTTCATAAGACGCACACACATTTCCCCTTGCTTTTTAGGAGGGAAAAAGTGAGTCTTATAGAGCAAAAAAAACGGCAATCCTGCTTGCCTGAAAGCATTATAGAGAGACGTGTTTCACGTAGAAGCCTCTGACTTTTGCACAGCTGGAACATAATCTATGGTGCAACGCTAAGAGTGCTATTCATTACTCTGTCCTGCTTTGCCTCTCTGGGCAAGCGGTCCCCGGAAGGTTGCGCATGAGTTGATGCAGACCCCAAACTGAAAAAGGCTCCTCGCCCCTGCCCCAAGCTCCAGACAGCGCTCCAATGCGGAGAGCCCACCTGGTACGCATGGTCGGCTTGAATGTGGCAGACGCTCGTGGGCGCCGATTGGCTGAGAATTGCCATGTGCGTCGGCGGGCTCAGGTGGGGCGCCGCAGAAATGTCTGGACTGAACGAAGGAGGCCCCGGCGCTGGCTGCAGCTCCTCCAAGGAGGGAAATGCCGGGGGCACGGAGGAGGTGGGGGAGACGGGGGTCAGGCTGGACAGGCCGTCCGTCAAGGAGTCCATATTGACGTCCAGCTCCGTGTAGTAGAAGTCTTCCTCCCCATCGCTCTGATCCAGGTCAGCTTTCCTCCTGGCGGAAGTAAAAAATAAAATAAAAAATGGAGGGAGGCTATCAGCAGCCACTGGAATTGAAGAAAGATTATTTCCTTCTTCTTGTTGTTGTTTAGTCGTGTCAGACTCTTTGTGACCCCATGGGTTAAACCACAGAGCCTAGGGCTTGCCAATCAGAAGGTCGGCGGTTCAAATCACTGCGACAGGGTGAGCTACCGTTGCTCTGTCCCAGCTCCTGCACACCTAGCAGTGGTACCTCGGGTACGTCAAAATAGGTACCACTCTGGATAAATAGATAAATAGGTACCACTCTGGCAGGAAGGGGCACAGCGTTTCCGTGTGCTGCTCTGGTTTCGCCAGAAGTGGCTTTGTCATGCTGGCCACACGACCCGGAAGCTGTACGCCGGCTCCCTCGCCCAATAAAGCAAGATGAGCGCCGCAGCCCCAGAGTCGGTCACGACTGGACCTAATGGTCAGGGGTCCCTTTACCTTTACACACATAACATTTTCCCTCTTCATCTTCCCACTTCCAAAAATGGGTTTAAGCATACAACATGTCAACATTTCTCCCCACTGCAATCCCAACCTGCCCAGGGTGCCAGCAACTGAACGGGCCCACCAGGCCCGACCAGGGTGCCCAAACCTACCCCAGGTGGATGGTCCTGATGTGTTTCTGCATCCCAGAGGAACTGCTCAACACCTTCCCACAGTTCTTCCACAAGCACTTGAACATCACCTTGGTGGAGTTCTGTAAGAAACGGGAGAAAGGACCATTTTTAGGACCATCTTGGAGTCTCAACGCCTATCTTGGGGACCAGGAACCTGTACAGCCCTGGAAGATTTCGGCTAACAGGCTACCAAAGCAGAGACTTGTACAATCACAGATTAAAAGGCTTATTATTTTCCATTGGGGGTTGAGCTCAACAAGCCAGACAAAAAGAGATGTTCAGCCGTGGAACGGTCACCCTCGGGAGGTTATGGACTCTCCTTCCTTGAAGAAGAAGAAGAAGAAGAAGAAGAAGAAGAAGAAGAAGAAGAAGAAGAAGAAGAGTTTGGATTTGATATCCCGCCTTTCACTCCCCTTCAGGAGTCTCAAAGCGGCTAACATTCTCCTTTCCCTTCCTCCCCCACAACAAACACTCTGTGAGGTGAGTGAGGCTGAGAGACTTCAGAGAAGTGTGACTGGCCCAAAGTCACCCAGCAGCTGCATGTGCAGGAGCGGAGACTCGAACCCGGTTCCCCAGATTAGGAGTCTATCGCTCTTAACCACTACACCACACTGGCTCCCAGGTCTTTCAGCCGACGTTGGGTGACCACCTGTCAGGAACTCTTTAGCTGAGATTCCTGCACTGCAGTGGGTTGGACCGGGTGACCTTTGGGTTCCTCCCTTTGCCCCCCAATTTTTTTTTATTCATTTTATAACACAAACAAACAACACAGAAAAACAAACAATACAAACAAATTCTTATCTTATCCTTATTTTTTCTAAACATTGTTCGTTGGGCTTCCCCAAGTCCCTACTATCAGATTTTCATTTTACCTCATCTTTAGCAGTTTACATATATCACTTTAACCATAAAAATCTTCACATTTTATCACTTGCAAATAATACTGTTTTAAAATACACTATCTTCTACTTCTAACCCTACAGCCTATATTCACTTCCGAAGCTATTCTAAGATTTAAATATTAACATATTTTTTTCAAATATTCCTTAACCTTCTTCCGATCTTCTTCCACCATCTCTTCTCTCTGGTCCTGGAGTCTCCCAGTCAGTTCGGCAAGTTCCATATACAGTGGTACCTCGGGTTAAGAACTTAAACCTGAAACTGTTCTTAACCTGAAGCACTACTTTAGCTAATAGGGCCTCCCGCTGCCGCTGTGCCGCCACCGCGCAATTTCTGTTCTCATCCTGAAACAGAGTTCTTAATCCAGGGTACTATTTCTGGGTTAGCGGAGTCTGCAACCTGAAGCGTATGTAACCCGAGGTACCACTGTAATGTATTTTTCGCTCCATAAAACACACTTTTTCCCTCCTAAAAAAGTAATGGGAAATGTGTGTACGTCTTATGGAGCGAATGCAGGCGGGAGGCTCTGCTCAGCGCTCCCTTTAAAGAGCCGCGCTGGCTTTTCCAGGAGGAGGGAGAAGGAACTGACGGGATGCCCTTACAAAATTTGATTCAGAGTATTTCCCCCCCCTTGTTTTCCTCCTCTAAAAACTAGGTGCGTCTTATGGTCGGATGTGTCTTATGCAGTGGTACCTCGGGATGCGAATGGGATCCGTTCTGGAGCCCCGTTTGCATCCTGAACGGAACGCAAGACGCGACGGTGCGTCTGCACGTGCCGCGTTTCACCACTGCCGCGCATGCGTGTAACGTCATTTTGAGCGTCTGCGCATGCGCGAGCAGCGAAACCTGGAAGTAATGCACTCCATTGTTTCTGGGTTGCCACGGAGCGCAACTTGAACACGCAACTCGAGGTATGACCGTAGAGCGAAAAATATGGTAGTCCTTTGGGGTCCCTTCCAATTCTACGATTCTTTCCCAAGATGCCCACCCCTTGCCCCACTCTCTCACCTTCCGCTTCCGGGGGATGGGGTCACCAAACAGGAAGTGTGTCGCCTCGGTCTCCTCCAGCTCCGACTGCAGCGAGGGAAGGAAGCTGGTGGGAGCCTCCGTGGACAGCGGTGGAGACGGCGTCGAGGGGGTGGAGAGGTCACTGGGAGGGTCCCAGCTCCAGTCGCCGCTGTTGTTACTGCTGCTGCTGCAGCTGGAGGACATGGCCGGGACTTCCTTCCAAACATCACCGTTGGTTTCTGCCGCGGGGTAGAAAAAAAGACGTCAGAACTGCACACCACCCCAAGCATGCCTAAAACACCTTGGAGCACCAAAAACAAACCAGATGTCAGAACTATTTTCATTCCAAGGGCCACAGCCCCTTGTACGGGACCTTCCAAGGGCCGGGTGCCAGCAGGGCCAGAGTGACGAGCAAGCAGGGCAGTCAATGAAGCAGGTTTCGTTCCAACCATGCAAAAGTCAGAGCTACGCACACCTCTTTCCATGCTCTATCCCAGTACATTTCCAAGCACAATTCAAAGTGTTGGTGCTGATCTTTAAAGCCCTAAATGGCCTTGGTCTAGTGTACCTGAAGGAGCATCTCCACCCCCATCGTTCAGCCCAGACACTGAGGTCCAGCTCCGAGGGCCTTCTGGCGGTTCCTGCGAGAAGTGAATTTACAGGGAACCAGGCAGAGGGCCTTCTCGGTAGTGGCACCCACCCTGTGGAACGCCCTCCCAACAGATGTCCAGGAAATAAACAACTATCTGACTTTTAGAAGACATCTGAAGGCAGCCCTGTTTAGGGAGGTTTTAAATGTTTGATGTTTTATCGTGTTTTTAATATTCTGTTGGGAGCTACCCAGAGTGGTTGGGGAAACCCAGCCAGATGGGCGGGGTATAAATAAGAATTTATTATTGTTATTGTTATTATGCAAATAGAGACCCTGGTGAACAAGGCTAAGCTAGGGGTGCAAAGAGCTTGGCATGGAACAGGGCTTCCTGCCAGACACCCCAAATGTTCCCGTGGCAGCTTAAACAGTAAAAAATAATAATAAAAAAATTGCTACGCAAGCTGCAAGTATTGCAGAATGCTGCAGCCCAATTGCTGACAGAAGTGAGGCCTTGTCAGCATATAACACTTGGACTCAGAGATCTGTACTGCTAGCCGATTTGCTACCAGGCTAGGATCAAGGTATACAAAGCCTTGTTTGACAACTTGTATTGTATTGTATTGTATTGTTGCGATTCCTTTGGACCCCATCAGCAAGGCCAGGAGGGGAACTGCTCAGGCTTTGCGCTCCAGGGAGGTCGTTTTGATGCTGCTAAAGCAGCAATCTGACTTCACCCCCAGAGGTGCACTCCATTGTCTCTTAAGACAGATGGGTGTCAACAAGTGACAACTTGTTTGTCTACAAGATCGCCTTGCCCATACGCGCCCACTTGACCACTTATATCGAAGTTGGCACTGTTACAGGTGCATTTGTTACAACTCAGTCGTTTGGTATGGCAGCACCTAAACTTTAGGGTTCCCTAACTACTCTTTTTGGCACCTGCTATCTAGATGTTCGGAGGGATGCGGGTGGCGCTGTGGGTTAAACCACAGAGCCTAGGACTTGCAGATCAGAAGGTTGGCGGTTCGAATTCCCGTGAAGGGGTGAGCTCCCATTGCTCGGTTCCTGCTCCTGCCAACCTAGCAGTTCGAAAGCACATCAAAGTGCAAGTAGATAAATAGGTACAACTCCGGCGGGAAGGTAAACGGCGTTTCCATGCGCTGCTCTGGTTCGCCAGAAGCGGCTTAGTCGTGCTGGCCACATGACCCGGAAGCTGTACGCTGACTCCCTCAACCAATAAAGAGAGATGAGCGTCGCAACCCCAGAGTCGGTCACGACTGGACCTAATGGTCAGGGGTCCCTTTACCTTTACCGATCTAGATGTTCAGAAAGTTGATGCGAATTTTCATGTGTTTTTAGACTATTTAAGCTTTCTTCTGTTGTTACTTTTTCTTACTTACCATTTTATTGTTTTATCTTTTTTGCAAACTGATTTGAAGGTTTGTTTGTTTGTTTTACAATCAAGCAGTGAATGTATCTATATCTATAGTATTTTAAATATAAATCGTTTGGCAGACACGGCACAGTGGATCAAGAGAAAGTCGGCCACACATGTTCTGTAAACTGTAAAAAGTGACATGTTGCAGAAAGCCAAGCAGGGTAGAGACACCTTGTAAAATTATCCAGGACAATATTAGGAAGCAGGCATTGCCATTCTCAAAGCCCAACCTCCCGTCTTCTCCCAGTGTCTTTGCAATACCTGCGCTGAAACCGTTGGGTGGGTTGTTAAGCACAACCGGGCTGGTGGAGAGGCTCGTGAGGACTGCAGCCGCTATGACCTCGTCAATCCCCGCCTTTTCAGACAACTTTCTGCAGGACAGAGGGGAGGAAACACAACAACAACAAACACATTGTCAAGAAGAGCAACTTCCAGCATAAATTCCTGCACAGAACTTGCAACAGCTGCTCACTGCTGGGCAAAAGCTGCCTTAGAGCTATCTATGGTTTTCTGAACCGGGAAGGGTGGGGTATAAATACAAAATTATTATTATTATTATTATTATTATTATTATTATTATTATTATTATATTACAAATGCTCCTAGGAGTGGCCTTCATGCAAGTGAAAAACTGCTGTTCCTGGAATTAACACTTTTCTAGCCCTCAAGGATGATGTTTTCTGTATTATGGGATTTTTTAAATAAATAAATAAATAAATCACAAAACAATGTTTATACACAATACATATTTATCCTCCGGTTTATCAACCAACTGGTCCCTCCCTTTCAGCTTACAGAACAATTGCTTAAAAACAGAAATTCAACAAAACATTGATATGTTGAGATGTGCAAACAGCACAGGCAAAGGGATTAAGGCCGCAGGGACCAGCAAACCTTTTCAGCAGGGGGCCGGTCCACTGTCCCTCAGACCTTTTGGGGGGCCGGACTATAGTTGGGGAGGGGGAGAATGAACAAATTCCTATGCCCCACAAACAACCCAGACATGCATTTTAAATAAAATCACACATTTTGCTCATGTAAAAACACCAGGCAGGCCCCACAAATAACCCAGAGATGCATTTTAAATAAAAGGACACATTCTACTCATGTAAAAACACGCTGATTGCCGGACCGTCCGAGGTCCAGATTTAGAAGGCGATTGGGCCAGATCCGGCCCCCGGGCCTTAGTTTGCCTACCCGTGAATTACGTTCTCATGAGATTTTGCACTCTGCTGATTCCACCTCCCCCCCCCAAATCCCTTTGTTTTTATGTCCCGTCCCCACCACAACCTTGACCTTCCAGCTTTGACTTAGCCTCCTCTGAACAGGTCTCTCCCACAACACGCAATCCAAACAATCTAATTCCACATTTGCCTTTAGAAACAAGCACCACCTCCAGAGAAGGCACCTTAGCACTCTGGAAGCTGTTCAATCAAAGTTTCTAAGGCAGATTTTTTCTGTACCGCCATTTATCCCAAACGCATCATTGAGACTGGAGGCAAGTCTCCCTTCAATAGAAGTACTGACTTGGCAAAGAACTCTTAACTTCTGGCTTCACCTAAACTCAAATCCCCCCGGTTTACTATCCCTAGTACAGTGGTACCTCGCAAGACGAATGCCTCGCAAGACAAAAAACTCGCTAGACGAAAGGTTTTTCCGTTTTCGATTTGCCTCGCAAGACGAATTTCCCCTATGGGCTTGCTTCGCAAGACGAAAACGTCTCGCGACGTCTAAAAACAAAGACATGTTTTGTTTATAAAGTTAATTTATTTTCCCTTCAGTTTTTGAACTGCTCTTTACAGTATGTGTGACTTTAAAGAGCAGTTAATAAACTGTTGTTGTACCAAATTTGGCTTTGTTTAGACTTTTTTTGACCATAGGAACGCATTAATTGATTTTCAATGCATTCCTATGGGATTTCGTGCTTCGCAAGACGAAAAATTCGCTAGACGACAAAAATTGCGGAACGAATTAATTTCGTCTTGCGGGGCACCACTGTACGTCAAGACTCCCATAAAAGTGCCTGGCTTAAAACCATTTATCCAAAGCTTCCCTCTTGTGGCCTATCCCCACGACACCTACTCACTATGGGCCCCACTAAAGCAAACAGACTAATTGGTCAACGTCTAAAAGATATCGAGCACCAGAACAACCTGGCCGCTATAAGGAAATTCTGCCTTTGGTATGTTCAGTTTCCACCTCTCCATTTTGATTCTCTGGCCCCATATCTGCACAAACTTATCCCAAAATAGGTAAAGGTAAAGGAACCCCTGACCATTAGGACCAGTTGTGGTCGACTCGGGTTGCGGCGCTCATCTCGCTTTACTGGCCGAGGGAGCAGGTGTACAGCTTCCGGGTCATGTGGCCAGCATAGAATAGAATAGAATAGAATCATAGAGTTGGAAGAGACCACAAGGGCCATTGAGTCCAACCCCCTGCCAAGCAGGAAACACCATCAGAGCACTCCTGACATATGGTTGTCAAGCCTCTGCTTAAAGACCTCCAAAGAAGGAGACTCCACCACACTCCTTGGCATGACTAAGTCACTTCTGGCAAACCAGAGCAGTGCACGGAAATGCCGTTTACCTTCCCGCCAGAGTGGTACCTATTTATCTACTTGCACTTTGATGTACTTTCGAACTGCTAGGTTGGCAGGAGCAGGGACTGAGCAACGGGAGCTCACCCCATTGCGGGGATTCGAACCGCCAACCTGATCGGCAAGTCCTAGGCTCTGTGGTTTAACCCACAGCCCCACCCGCGTCCCATCCCAAAATACAGACGTGCTTTTACACATGCAAGACTAGATGTTTTGCCATCTGCGGTACTTGAGGGTCGATTCCAAAAGATTCCGCCTCAGAAACGTCTTTGCCCCTGTGGAGATGGCAGCACCGAAACCACAGCACATGTCCTCCTGTCCTGTACTCTCTACAAAGACCTGAGGAACGAGATCCTCACCCCACTCGTACTAACCATCCCAGGGCGCTCAGCCACTGCCACAATGTCCTTTCTTCTATCAGATCAAAATGAGCAGAGAACAGCAAAGGTTGCTAGGCGCATAGCAGGGGCAATCAGAATAAGGGCCACTAACTGACGGCTGATTCAGGACTTTAAATTGCGCTTTTATATCAAATTTCTTTTTCTGCGTATACTGCAATGTTTTACTGTTGCTATGGCCATTGGCTGATGCGAATGAAGTTTTATTTATCTTATCTCCAGAGAAGGAGAGGCACACATGAGGCTTAAAATGGAACACCCACATTTGTGCATGCTAGCACCCACCCCCTACGGTGATGTCACCAAATTTCCGAGAGTGGGGCGTGTGTGTTCCCTGGGAGAAGCTGGACTTCCTTCGTGAACAGTACAGGGAGCTCCGAACATAACATAAACAGGCGCCGCGGCCAAATTTGCCCCCCACTCCCCCTTCCACCCTCCAGCGTTCTCGCTTAACTGCAGGTCACGCCAATTGGCTGGCGAAGCGCCCACTCCGCCAACCGTGCCCACAAAAACAGCAACAGAGCCAAGCAGCTCTTCCTAAAGCAACTCCAAAATAACTTTTGCAGAGACTGGGAGGAATTGGCAGGCTGGAAGCCACATAAACACAGCCCCGGGGCGGGGAGGAGAAGCGGAAGGAGAGGATGCCTCCTGCAACAGGAGGGGGGTTTTTTCGGGGGGGGGGGACAGGTTCTGCACAAGCCCCAGCTGAAGAACAAAACGAAGCTGAACCCGGGATGTCTTTATAAATTACATGGAAAAAGAAGGCTGCCAGGGCATCGCTTGGCTTAGCGTAGACTAAATCCCACCGGCAATCAGAGTGTTTCTCCAAGACTTACCGCTAAATGCAGTTATCTGGAGAAAAAATGATTTACTAAGTACGTTCGTGGATAGCAGGAAGTCATGATTCGAATGAAGGAGTCAAGCCAAAGCTGTGTAAAGGCAGCTTGTACTCCCTATGTAGAAGTTAATTTGAAAATATTTGTTTTTTGAAGTTAGCTCTATTTTTTGTTTTTATTCTTTTTCTGTTTTTTCCCCTTTTTCTTTCTCTTTTCTTTTTCTTTTCATTTTATTTATGTGTAATGGATGTATCTATGTGTCTACAATAAAGTTTTTTTAAAAAAAACGAAGCCGAACCCATCACTAGCCAGGCAAGGACATGGGTAGGCAAACTAAGGGCTGGGGTCCGGATCCGGCCCAATCACCTTCTAAATCTGACCCACATATTTTTACATGAGTAGAATGTGTCCTTTTATTTAAAATGCATCTCTGGGTTATTTGTGGGGCATAGGAATTTGTTCATTTTTTCTTCAAAATATAGTCTGGCCCCCCACAAGGTCTGAGGGACAGTGGACCGGGCCCCCTGCTGAAAAAGCTTGCTGACCCCTGGGCAAGTAGGTGCACCTGCGCACAGGGCTGGCCTGCTTTTTAAGATCATTTCTGTAACACATTTCGCGAACAAGAAACCTCACATCAAAAATACAACTGCCACCAATTCAGTATTGGAAACTCAGATATATAAGTTAGGCCCTAAATGGCTCTGAAACGAGGGTTACAGCCGCTAAAACGGAATGTCTAGTTGCCATCTGGGGGCCAGGCAGCAAGAAACTTGCATCGCAGGTAGAATTCAACAAGGTGTGTGCAAAAAAAGGGGGGGCAAGATCCAGGGATCCCCAGACATGCACCTCCAGAGGGTGGAGGTGTCAAATGCCATCCTGGCGCCCGGGCATCTTCACTCGGTTGGAAGCGGCCGATAGCCAGGGGCAAAATGCGCCTGGCGAATTTCTAGCGCTGCCGCCAGTACCTCCTCCAAGACAAACAAGTGCAGAAAGCCATGAGCAGCACATGGTGCATTGGGAACATGAGAGGCATTTTGTTGGTCAGTACTAGAGTGTTAAGTTTGGCCATTGTACAGCGGTACCTCGGGTTAGGGACGCAGGAGGCGCTGTGGGTTGAACCACAGAGCCTAGGACTTGCTGATCAGAAGGTCAGCGGTTCAAATCCCTGTGACGGGGTGAGCGCCCCTTGCTCACTCCCAGCTCCTGCCATCCTAGCAGTTCGAAAGCACATCAAAGTGTAAGTAGATAAATAGGTACTGCTCCAGCGGGAAGGTAAACAGCGTTTCCGTGCGCTGCTCTGGTTCTCCAGAAGCGGCTTAGTCATGCTGGCCACATGACCTGGAAGCTGTATGCCGGCTCCCTCGGCCAATAAAGCGAGATGAGTGACACAACCCCAGAGTCGGTCACAACTGGACCTAATGGTCAGGGGTCCCTTTACCTTTACCTCGGGTTAAGAACTTAATTCGTTCTGGAGGTCCGTTCTTAACCTGAAATCTGGGAAAAGTAGATTGAGGGTTTTGCCCCTCTCATAATGAGAGAATCCAATGAAATTGAACTACAAGGTAAGTGGTTTGCCAAATGGCACGGCCGGCTCTCGAGCATGGGTCCCCGCTGCGGCCAGAAAGTATAGCGACAGATGCTGAAGTTACAAAGCCAGTTGCGGCGTTTCCTGTCTTGTGACATTTGCCGGAGAAACAGAAGCTTTTCTCTCTCTTACTGGTTTGACTTTACGGCTGGCTTGGCAGGTCATACAAGCAGCAGAACTGAATTATAGAGCTCCTTTTGCTTCTCTCCCCCCTCCCCCAACTCCCACCAGCTTAGAATGCGCATCTCACATTATATGGGGTGTTTTTATGCTTGAATGTTGGAAATGGCCGACATGACATCACGGTTGTTAGGCTTCTGCCTTTGCTGGTTTGGCTGCTAAATAACCACGGAGGATACCTTGCCTGCAAAAAAAATCAGTGTGGGGAGAGCTTGCTTGTTGGGCTGCTGAGCAGCCAAGTCACTCCAGGTGCTTCTGCAACAAGACAGCCAGACCTTCCACCAAACCACAAAGCTAGGAGGAAATGTGGAGGGGTGGGGGTGTTACTGTGCAACTTCGGTGGGGGTGGGGAGGCGGGGAAGGAAGCCTAGTCCGTTGCCACACTCCCCAGCACACTTGCTCTGGAGAGAGAAAATCTAGAAGCCGTCAAAATATATTATGCAAAGTGGGAGAAGCTATGCAAAACTAATTTCTGCCACTTGTAGAATTTGGCTGTGCTCAGCACAAAATCTGGATTGCCTGGGTGCAAATTTTAATTTTAATTTTTTAAAAAAAGTAGGCAACACCCTGCTCACACATTCCACGCTGCAGAAGCTGTCAAAAGCGTCTTGGGCTTGTGGAAAGGCCTGCTCCAGGAAGCTTTGCTCAGATAAGGGGTCAAAGGACTCCCCGGTGCACAAATGTAAACAACGGCACGAAGGCTCCTCCCTCCCAAAACTCACAGCCTATCGCCTCTCTCCTTCTGAGCCGCACCAGCCAATGGGAAGCCGGTGCCTGAGCGATTTTGACAGCCTAGTGCAAAATCTGGGCTCCCCTCCATCCCAGCGCTGGAGAACCTCTGCTCTCAACTCCCACATGACTTCCTGTAGCAGCAGCTCATGATCCCAGAAAGGACAAACAAATAATGCATTTCTCTTCCCTCCAAGCTGCGGGAAGCGGCTGCCAAACATCCAAGTTGGAGAAAGCAAAGGCCAGAGATGGAATGTCCTGTTTCCAGGCCTTTAGCAACCAAGTTGCAAAGTAAACCGTGCAGGTTTTTCACTTTAAAAGAGAAGCCCGTTTGCAACGGTTTCGTTTTGGGTCTTGCACCATTTGCCACGGCTCTTAAGACCTTATTGGAGGCTGCAGAATAAGTTATGGCCCTGCTATCCAAGCACGCTGGAAGACCCCAGCTGGTTAGATAATGCCAAGTCCACAGGATTTGGCCCATACAGGACGGCTGCATATTCCTGCATTGCTGGGGGTGGACTAGAGGATCCCTCAGGGTCCCTTGCAATCCTGTGATTCTATGCAGCTCTGCCGGATGAGGCCCATCTGGTCTAGCATCCTGTTCTCACAGGGGCAGCCAGATGCCTTTATGGCAGGTACATCCCAAATCCCTAATCCGGCGTGCCGGTCATTTTTATCCGGCCCCAGTGGCAGTTAATTTCCTGGGATAAAATTCTAAAAGAAGGTCAAGCATTTTAACCCTAAAAAAAGAGCTCAACAACTTTGGGGGGAAATCTCTAAAGGGAGGCAATTTAATCCTTATACTCTGGCACCTTCAGGGAGAAAAAGAGCGGGAAACTCCTCAGCTGGAGGGCAACTGCCATGTCTCTGCCCAAACGATTGCTCACATCCTTGTCTGTTCTGAGGAGAAAAGTGTCTCACTTTTCTCTGCAGAAATAAACATGGCACTCCAGAGGAGATCCCACAGAACTGCCACTTCAAGGAGATTCCTCACGCCTTTCTGAGGGGGGCGATAAGCGACACAGATCACTTAAAGCAGTCCAAAGTCCATTCTGGGGGCCCGTTGATTTATATTGGGGTCAAATCCTTAAAAAAGCTCAACAAGTTCAATCCTTTAAAAAGGTCAACTTTGGTCGGCCCTCACGCATGTTCACTTCATCAAATCTGGCCCTCTTTGAAAAAAGTTCGGACATCCCTGCTCTATGGGAACCCAGAAGCAGGATCCAAGCTTTATTTATTTATTTATTTATTTATTTATTTATTTATACCCCGCCCATCTGGCTGAGTTTCCCCAGCCACTCTGGGCGGCTCCCAATCGAGTGTTAAAACAATACAGCATTAAATATTAAAAACTTCCCTAAACAGGGCTGCCTTCAGATGTCTTTTACAGATAAGATAGCTGCTGCATTCTGGATTAATTGCAGTTTCCAGGTCACCTTCAAAGGTAGCCCCACACAGAGCGCATTGCAGTAGTCCATGTGTTGCAGCCTCCAACTGTGGCATGCAGCCATTGCTCTCCTCTCCTCCAGAAATTTGCCCTATCATCTTTCATAGCAATCTCAAGTTGGCAGCCACCACTGCCCTCCTTGCCAGAGGGGACTAACGATGGAGGGTTTTCCTTCTAATATTGTCTATAGCAGGTTAAAATGCAGTCTATATTCTCATCCCCCCTCCTCCTGCCTAGGGGGGGGGAGGTCGCTTTCAATGTCGGGTTGAGTTTAATCAAAAGCACTTTACATTTAAATGCAGCTTGGTTTTTCGTTGCTTGCTAGGTCATGCAGTTTCGGGAGGCAGACTTCCTTGATTTAATGCCTTGCCCGTTTTCAGCCAAATCAAGAATTTAATCCCGTCAATGTCTTAGAAGTTGTTCTTACTCACGGGTGTTGCTGTCGAATTGTAGTTTCAGGAAGGAATCGGCGCTCTCCGTCAATGGCGACGCGGCTTCACCCCGCGGGCTGGGTTGCGACTCTCAGCACCGTGCTCACACCCGATGCCGCTCCGGAGCCTTTAAAAAGGCTCTTTTGCAGTACCGGGGGGCGCAAAGGTGCCCACCGAGTCTCCTTGTTCACAGGCTTCCGCGCCTGTGATTTTAGGGGTCCCCCGCTCGCCGTAGCGGGTAAGACCCGAACTCGCGGAGCAGTCTCTCCTCGGAGCTCGAGGCTGAGACCGCCATTAGACGCTGGCGCCGACCGGAAGTCTCCATAGCAATCTCAAGTTGGCAGCCACCGCTGCCCTCCTGTGGCAGAGAGTTCCACAGTTCCACAACATGCTCCATGAAGAAATTCTTTTATCTGCCCTGAACGTTCCAACTTTCAGCTTCCCTGGCTGCCCACAAATCCTAGTGTTATGTGAGAGGGAGAAAAAAAGCCTACAGCTTAAACTGCAAATGGCAGAAGCTAGAAGCCTGATCACCTGCTGTGACACAGGGGCGATTTCTACTGCTTTGCAACTCCACAACAAGTGTTCTCATCGGTAAAGAGCTGTCCAAAAATGATTCAGGACCCGCAGACCAATCCTATGGCAAAGTTCAACGGAGCTTACTTCCATGTAAGCATGCACAGGAATGTAATCACAATCTAACCAAATTAATTGGAATTTCCACCCATCTATGTGATCATGCCCAGGAGATCTTGATAAGCCAAGATAACCTCTTATATGGGATGATGGACTATTCAGAGCTAGCCATCCTGACTGGAAGAGTCCGCGACCAGAAGGAGGAGGAGTACCAGAAGGAATGGATGAAATTCAAAGACTATTTAGTTAAATATGCTAAGACAACTTACTTGGGAAAACTTGCAAATACCAGATAGGCTTAGGATTTAAACAGGTGATGTTAAGAGAATAAAATGTTTAAAGTCAGAATGATGTTAAGTGATTAAGTCAATTTTATGAGAAATTTAGTTTGTTACGATGATGTACACTGAAATTCAGCCAGGGCGATTAGAGGAAGTCACCCAACAATGTTATGAAGACTGGATTAAGTACAGATAAGATTTATGTATGTTTGTTTGTTTTAAAATTTTGGAAAATCAATTTAAAAATTTGAGGGGGGGAAAGATAGCCTCTCATATGGGACACGGAGTAAGCTTTGGGATAGTCATAGAATTGGAGAGTTGGTTTGAAAACAGCAGCAATTACCAACGGTAGAAGAATGGCGGCAGAAGGTAATGGAATATGCAGAAATAGCCAAACTAACAGTGACAATTCGACAGCAGGGCAAGGAAACATTTCAAAAAGAATGGGGGAAATTTATGTTGTATATAGGAAAGATAAGATGAAACTGTAAAACCAGTAGAATTGGAAGCAAACCTCATAACAGGAAAGATTAAGAAAAGTGATGGATAATGAAAATAATAAGAAAACTAATAATAACAGCAGTTGTAAATGAATACATGTACAGACAGACAACAAGAACTGCATAAACATGAGGACTTATTTGTTTATGGATACACTATGGACAAATATGGAAAATGAATAACAATATATAAAATGGAATAATGCGATAAAATTAGATATGATATAAAAAAACAGAAGAAGGAAGGAGGGAAGTCAGCTCTGAAGAGCAAGTATAAATGTCAAATGTAATACAATATGTGTATGTGGAGTATCTAATTGAAAAACTAATGAAGATTATTTGAAGAAAAAAAGAATTGAAGAGTTGGAAGGGGTCCTAACGGTCATCTAGTCCAACCCCCTGCGATGCAGGAATATGCAGCTGTCCCGTACGGGGACCAAACCTGCAAACTAGAGAATCTTTTGAACCAAGGTGAGGCCACATTCGCACCGTACATTTAAAGCAACAGCATACCACTTTCAAGAGTCAGGGCTTGCTCCAAACAATTCTGGGAGCTGTAGCTTGCTGTGGGTGCTGAGAGTTGTTGACCCCTCTTCCCCTCCCAGAACTACAGTTCCCAGAGTTCCCTGGGAAGAGGGATGAACAGTTAAGCCACTCTGAGAATTGGAGCTCCTGAGCAGGTCTTGGACTGTAATAAAAAATTATTATTAATATTATTTTGTAGCTCAGGGAACGGGGTCCCCTAACAACTTTCAGCGCCCTTGAAACTATAACTCCCAGGATCATAACGCACATCTACTTAAGAAGCTCAGGGTATGTATCCATCGAATTAATGCCCACCCCTTATTTAACCTGAAAGGAATATATATATATATATATGGCACCATCCAATTACACGCCACTTTCACACAGGTCTCTGCCCCAAGGAACATACAAGTCTTCCATTCGACACAGGGGAAGACACAGTTCAGGGCAGTTGTTTGTTTATTAAATTGGTATACCGCTCTTCATCCTAAGAACTCAGGGTAGTTCACAGCATAAAAATACAAGATAAGAACTCAAAATACGTAATAAAAACAAGAACAAAACAGACCCATAACACCCTTGTCCTTCCAAGTTATGCGCACTTAGGCTTAGCTGTCGAATGTTTAGGAACTGAATGAATGAATTTTATTACTACAGTCACAGACCAGTTCAGACTCACTCACAGTATCAGGAAAATCATAGAACACAACAGGGATACATTGAATTGCAATTGGGTATAACAGAGAAAATTCAGATATAGCGGCAGTTATATATATATATATATATATATATATATATATATATATATATATATATATATATATATATATGTGCAGGTTTTGGTGTCCTCGGGTGTCTTCCCGTGTAAAAGTTGGGGTGTCTAGGCGACGTTTCGACGAGGTCTCACTCGTCATCTTCAGGCTGGTGCTTTCGGCTTCTTGTTACTGGAACAGAGCAGGATCTCAGTGTTTGAGTTCCTATAAATACTGTTGAGGGGGTGTGGTGTATAGCCTCCAATGTTCTGGGCAGAGAGGAAGTTCCCAGGCTAGTGTGCCTTTTCTTCTTTTGTTCCTTAATTACTTGAGGGATATCTTGAGTGATTTCTTGAGTGATATCCTGAGTACCACTTAGGTGGGTCATTAGGTGTGGATTAGTTGCTAAAGTCTTTGTGTCTTGACCTCTTGAACTTTGTGAAGAGTTTTTCTGAGAAGATGGCTGTACTGCACTTAGTTGTGCTCTGGCTTGGCTTCGTGTATAGGGGCGAGCTGTGGTTTTGTGGCCTGTGTCAGCCAGATCTGTGTAGGGATTGCAGGGGGGTGCAGCATCCGGAGGTGCCACCATGGTTTGGCTACTGGATGGTGTCTGTAATTTATCTGTGGAGAGGGTCTGGGTTTGGGTCTGGTGTGGTTGATTGGTGATAGCGTTCTGTGTGCCTCTGGATCTGGTGTCAGTTTTTGTGGGGAGGGCTAATTTCCAGATGTCTGGCAAGCGGGATGTGTCGTCACGCTTGTTCATGTTGTGAGGGTGTTTCTCTATCTCGATGGCTTCCATGATTATTCTCTTGTGGTGATGTTCCATGTTAAAGAGCAATTTGGAATCTGCAAAATTAATTTCGTGTCCTGTTTCTTTCATGTGTTGGAAAAGAGAGGAAGTTTTTTCTTCTTTTTTGACGGCATTCTTGTGTTCTGCGATACGTGCATTTATTCGTCTGTTTGTTTGTCCAATGTACGTGGCTGGGCAGACTTTGCAGGGTATTTCATAGACCCCTTGGTTTTCCAACTGGATTTTATCCTTGGGGTTTCTGAGGATATTGGCTATTTTTTGGTTGGTGCAAAAGGCTGTTTTGATATTGTGTTTATGGAGGATTTTGCTAATTTTATCTGTAGTGCCCTTGATATAAGGAAGGAGGGCCATGCCATTGTTTTCTTCTGTGTCTTGGTTTTTGGGGGGTGTTTCTTTTTGGATTAGCTTCGTAACCCTGTTTTGCTGGTATCCATTGGCAATTAACACATTTGAGAGATTCTGTAACTCAGTTGTCAAGTGGTCTTTGTCAGCCAGGCGTTTGGTTCTGGAGATGAGAGTCTTGGCTACGGAGTTTATTTGTGCAGGGTGGTGGTGTGATTGTGCATGTAAGTAGCGGTTGGTGTGTGTTTTTTTCCGGTAGATAGTGTGTCCTAGGGAGCCATCAGGTTTTTTGTAGATTAGGACGTCAAGGAAGGGAAGTTGGTTGTTGGCTTCTATTTCCATAGTGAATTGTATTTTGGGGTGTAGGCTGTTGAGATGTGTGAGGAAGCTATCCAGTTTTTCTTTCCCGTGTGGCCAAATTACAAAGGTGTCGTCAACATATCTGAGCCAAAGTTTGGGTTTGTGTTCTGACTTGTCTAAAGCATTGGTTTCAAAGTGTTCCATGTACAGGTTTGCGATGACCGGTGAGAGGAGTAATGCAGATTCCAAATTGCTCTTTAACATGGAACATCACCACAAGAGAATAATCATGGAAGCCATCGAGATAGAGAAACACCCTCACAACATGAACAAGCGTGACGACACATCCCGCTTGCCAGACATCTGGAAATTAGCCCTCCCCACAAAAACTGACACCAGATCCAGAGGCACACAGAACGCTATCACCAATCAACCACACCAGACCCAAACCCAGACCCTCTCCACAGATAAATTACAGACACCATCCAGTAGCCAAACCATGGTGGCACCTCCGGATGCTGCACCCCCCTGCAATCCCTACACAGATCTGGCTGACACAGGCCACAAAACCACAGCTCGCCCCTATACACGAAGCCAAGCCAGAGCACAACTAAGTGCAGTACAGCCATCTTCTCAGAAAAACTCTTCACAAAGTTCAAGAGGTCAAGACACAAAGACTTTAGCAACTAATCCACACCTAATGACCCACCTAAGTGGTACTCAGGATATCACTCAAGAAATCACTCAAGATATCCCTCAAGTAATTAAGGAACAAAAGAAGAAAAGGCACACTAGCCTGGGAACTTCCTCTCTGCCCAGAACATTGGAGGCTATACACCACACCCCCTCAACAGTATTTATAGGAACTCAAACACTGAGATCCTGCTCTGTTCCAGTAACAAGAAGCCGAAAGCACCAGCCTGAAGATGACGAGTGAGACCTCGTCGAAACGTCGCCTAGACACCCCAACTTTTACACGGGAAGACACCCGAGGACACCAAAACCTGCATTCCTGTACCCGTGAAAATCTACGAAAGCATATATATATATATATATATATATATATATATATATATATATATATATAAATAAAATCTTGATCACTAAAAGATAACCTGGAATTGTCATTTAAAACCTTTTTGGTAGTACAGCTTGTTCCCTAAGTTTAATGGCAGTCGCACAGAATTTGGCCACCCTTAGTGTGATCTCTAGATCCTTGTCCTCTACCAGGAGTTTTAGACATTGAAGTTTGGCCCCATTTGGAGATTTTTGTATAACAGGAGTGATAAATACCGAGTGTAGATCCCCGTAGAAACGGCAGTGTAACAAGACATGAGAGACAGTTTCTACCTCCATCAAGCTGCAGGGGCAGACTCGTTCCACGTACGGTTTAGCCTCGAATCTGCCCTGCAATAAGGCAGGTGGCAGCACGGTGAATCTAGCGTATTTGGGTATTTGCAATTCTGACCAATAATTTGCCAGAGTAATTCCTCTCCCCTTATCTTTTATTACTGGGTGTTTATTCATCTCACTCACGTGGCATTGCAGTTCCACATATGTTTAGGAACTTTGGAGTTAAGGATTTATAGAAAAGGTGGATGGGGGGGGCGGGATTTGCAGTGGAGGGAAAGAGAGAATAAATTGCTTCCTTCCCCACCCCAAACCCTCCAGGCACACAAAAGGAAAATGAGCCTGCACACCCAGTGAGCAAACACGCCCAGCGCACCAGGCGGGAGCAGGGAGACAGAGGGAGCCAAGTGGGCCAGGGGCCAAGCTGAGCTGTTTACTACCACACAGCAATGCCTTAACAGGTCTCTCCAGACCGCTCTGCATTGCAGGAGCCCAGAGGCAACCCTCTGGGATGAACAGCACTCCGGGATGGCCAAGTATCAAGTTACCCAGTCCTTGGAAGGGAGGGTTCAGTCCTTCCGCCCTGCACTGGTGGGCACATGTACACACAGAAAGAGAGAGAGGGGGGGGGATATGCGCAGCTCTCTTAGGAGCTTCCACAAGCCTACAGACACACACTCCTCAGCCAAAGTCCGGGATGGGGGTGGAGAGGAGAGGGAGGAAGGGAACAGAGGACGTTTTGCAACCGGGTAGTTTTGGCCCAGAGGCTGCTTCCTTCCTGCAAAAGCTTGTGTGGTGCGCAGCTCCACCGCCTCCACCGTTCAACAAGCCCTACACGTAAACATAAGAATGGCATCACTTTCATGGAACCTATGGAGGGGACCCCAACGGTCATCTAGTCCAACCCGCCCGCAAGGCAGGAATTTCTTAACTAAAGCATCGCGGAGAAATGCGAACACACACAAACACAACCTCTGCTTAAAAGCTCCACCACCTTCCAAGGGAGACCGTTCCACTGCTGAAAAGCTCTTGCCATCAGAAACTACTTCCTGATGTTTAGTCGGAATCTCCTTTTTGGTAACTGGAAGCCACGGGTTCGAGTCCTACCCTCCGGAGCAGGAGAAAACAAACTTGAGTTAGGTCTGGATTACCATATACAGTCATACCTTGGGTTACAGACACTTCAGGTTTTTCATTTTTTCGGGTCATGGACGCGCCGAAACCCATAAGTATCGGAACGGGTTACTTCCGGGTTTCGGCCGTCACACATGCGCATAAGTGCTAAAACGTGCTTTGCGCATGTGCAGAAATGTCGAATAGCAACCCACATGTGCACAGACGCGCCGCTGCGGGTTGCAAACACTGCAGGTTGCGAACATGCCTCCCGCACGGATCACACGTGCAACCCGAGCATCCACTGTACTATTCTTTATAAAGCTGAGTTGTAATTCAAAATAAAAACATCTCCTTAAAGACTTGAAAGCTGAAGTGTTCTCGCAACGCACCCACACTGCAGGAACCAGCAAGCAGGACCAGAGTCACAACTTTTTCCAGCAACCGGGAAACGGAAGCATTGCTTGCTGCAGAGTGCAACATGTGCAGAGCGCCCATCCTGATGCCAGCAGAGTGTGCCAAAAGAACAGAGAAATGCCAAACAGTTGTAGTAGGAAGAGACGGGTGCTTTAGCGACAGTGTAATGCAGTTTCAAGGGACGCGGGTGGCGCTGTGGGTTAAACCACAGAGCCTAGGACTTGCTGATCAGAAGGTTGGCGGTTCGAATCCCCGCGACGGGGTGAGCTCCCATTGCTCGGTCCCTGCTCCTGCCAACCTAGCAGTTCGAAAGCATGTCAAAGTGCAAGTAGATAAATAGGTACCACTCCAGCGGAAAGGTAAACGGCGTTTCCGTGCACTCCTCTGGTTCGCCAGAAGCGGCTTAGTCATGCTGGCCGCATGTGCGCCGGCTCCCTCGGCCAATAAAGCAAGATGAGCGCTACAACCCCAGAGTCGGCCACAACTGGACCTAAGGGTCAGGGGTTCCTTTACCTTTACCTAATGCAGTTTCAGTTACAGTCTCCTTTCAGCATACAGACTAAGAGCAAACCATAAACACAACAGCATAAACCTAAGCCATTGGTGCCTGAAAACTCACTTCCCAACTTGCGAAGTTGGCTTTTCAACCTGTCTGCTTAAAACACGGCCAAGATCCGGACGTGTGCAATGCATCGAACACAGCAAACTACCAATTGCAGATTGATATGCTCCGGCATCTACACAATCTGTCCCTCCCCCGCTTCTGTTTTTTGGAAATCATGGAAGTTTGTGCATTCCTGCTGTTGGCCGTTCCAAAATTCTCCAACGAAACTCTCTTAACTCCAGCTGCGGAGGCAGGGCATCACCATCCCACCAGGTGGCGCTCCAGCCACGGCCGCCTTGCTTACCAGCTGTCCACACACACACACACACACACACACACACACACACCCCGCGGGCAGAGGAAGTGGCGTCCTGCCGCTCTCGGCTCCGGCAGACAGCAAAGCAAGGCAGCGCCTCCCCTGCCTGTAATCCAAGAAGATTAAACACACACATAATTTGTTGCCTGCTTTAAGGCCTATTTTTAGCCCAGGTGCTTCCCCCGGCACGGAAAGTGACGCGGCCTGCCAGCGTGCACCGCTGGGCACGGCCTGCACAGGCCTGCTGCAGCCCAGAGTGCCCGCCACAAGTGTGGGGCTGACACCTTATACAGGAGGGGCAAAGAAAGGGGGAGGTCAGAGACCTGGAGGCCTTGGGAACCTGAACGTGGAGATCAGGGTGGACAAAAATCAAAGATTTTTTATAAATAAAATTGGATATTTTTAAATTTAAATTTGATTTTAAAAATTCCTTAAATCTTTCTAAAGACTTTTTTTAAAATTTAACTTACATTAGACTCCAAAGGCTATTCATCAGGAAATAAGGATTTGTTTTAAGTTTTTCAAGTTTTTTTTTAATTGTTTGACCGCATCTGTTAATGAACATGTACACAATATAATGTTATTGTTGCAGTTAAATAAATTGTTTACATTAAGGAAATGATGGTTTTTCTCCTTCCAGTAAAGAACAGCAGAAAAGTTGTCCAAATAGAAACAGTTAACTTATTAAACCTCACAATAATGTGTCATAATTATCGGTCTATGTATTTCTAATGGTATAACCAAATCAGTAATTTTGTAAAATCAGTAATTTTGTAAAAACTACTCTGAAAATTTATTATTCCAAAAATGAAACCTTCATCTGGTTGTGAATATTAAGATTATACCAGCAAGAATGAGTCTTTCTTTAAAAAAAATAAAAAATATATTTAAATCAAGTCTTACTGACAAGTGATTTAAATCGTGATTTAAATCAAATCCACCCTGGCCTCAAACAACATCCTTTCAACAAAAGACTGAAGCTGATGTTTACTGCACCCAAAGCATATGCTCTACAGATGACCTGCAGCCCGTCACTCTTGAGCGATCCACCTAACTCTGCTCAAATTGCCGGCGGTTCTTCAGGGTATCAGTCATAGCCTTGTTCCCCCGAGATGTCAGCATTCGAACTCGGCTCCCTCCACCATTCCAGCACTCAGTTATGCCAGCCCAGCCCCATTAAACTGAAAACTCTGAAGGCAGAGAACTCAAGGTGCAGAATAATCTGGGAGATACATGGGAGTATGAAATGGGATTGTCTGCAGGAGAAGAACTGCAGGAGAAGAACAGCAGCCACCCCTCAGGAACCCAAATTCTGCAAGCAGAAAAGCGGGATTCTGCAACCCCCAGAACACCACACAAGCTGAACAAGTTTGCAAGACGTCTTCTCCTGCGTATACTTTTCATTTAATTAATCAAAATGTTTACTTATCAGCCTTTCAGCTCAAGGCAGCTCACAATCGCAAGATAACACAAAATGCCACGTGGCAATAAGAGGAAACCACAGCCAGGCACACTCACAGTATGAAGCGGGGGGGGGGGGGGGGAGGAAAATATTCATAAAACACTTGGCAAACGGGGGGGAAAGCCTTCACAATGTACCAGAATGCTATTTGACCTGGGGTCAGCTGGGCACACTGAGGCAGGGAGTTCTACAATCTGGGAGCCACAGCAGTGAAGGCCCTGTACCAGGTCCCAGACAATCAAGCCTTCAATGGACAGAGGGAAATCTACCCTGTTCCCATTAGTCTTAGGAAGAGACAGGCACTGCTGCCAAACCCTCTGGCGCCCAGGATTTCAACAAAAATGTCATCCACTTACTTTCAAGTGCAGCTTCATGGCCATAAATCAACATATCCAAGCCCTAGATTGCTTTGGAAATTACAGTGGTGCCCCGCAAGACGAACGCCTCGCAAGACGAAAAACCCGCTAGACGAAAGGGTTTTCCGTCTTGGAGGCGCTTCGAAAAAAGAATTCCCCTATGGGGTTGCTTCGCAAGACGAAAAAAATATTGCATCCCCCTGCGGGTTTTTTTCGCTTTTTTCGCCCTTTTCTTAAGCTGCTAAGCCGCTTATCAGCTGTTCCGCTGATAAGCCACTTAACAGCTGATCGCTGGAAGCCGCTTGACAGCTGTAGCGCTAATCCGCTAAGCTGTCAATGGGCTTGCTTCGCAAGACGAAAAAACCGCTATACGAAGAGCCTCACGGAACGGATTAATTTCGTCTTGCGAGGCACCACTGTACGGGGGGTCACATCTTTAAAGTTGTTAAATGTTACAAATATTATGCATAAATGTATCCTTTCGACTTGACAGCTCAGGGAAGTTACCTACCTTTAACAATCATGTAAAATCAACTCCTTTGCCAGTTTCCTCTGTGTAAAGGGACCCCTGACCATTAGGTCCAGTCATGGCCGACTCTGGGGTTGCGGCGCTCATCTCGCTTTATTGGCCGAAGGAGCCGGCGTACAGCTGTGTACATGTGGCCAGCATGACTAAGCCGCTTCTGGTGAACCAGAGCAGTGCATGGAAACACCGTTTACCTTCCTGCCGGTGTGGTACCTATTTATATACTTGCACTTTTGTGCTTTCGAACTGCTAGGTTGGGAGGAGCTGGGACCGAGCAACGGGAGCTCACCCCGTCGTGGGGATTCGAACCGCCGACCTTCTGATCGGCAAGTCCTAGGCTCTGTGGTTTAACCCACAGTGCCACCCAGGTCCCCTTTTCCTCCATGTATACACACCTCCTACCTCAGGAAGTGCCCGGAGGTGACAATTGCTGAGCTGATTGTTGGCCAAGGAAAGCCTAATCCCATCACCGGACTTACCAAGGGGTCCAGACATGCAAAGGAAGTCCTATTGTACTTTGGGTGGTGGGACTTCAGAGGTGTTTGCCTATGCTAATCTTATACCTGGGTTTTGCCCTGACATGCCTGCTTATGCTAATCATGTACCAAGGACTTGTCTGGACATGTTTGCCCAGGTTAAACTAGTGTAACCCCGGCCTACCTCTCCCCTTTTGTGACATGTCAGTGATGTAGCAATGATGTGTCAATGATGCTGAAATATATACTCGGAGTTGAGAATGGATTTCATGCTCTTTATTCAGTTCATAGTAGTGAGGAATGGAAGTTCCCCCAGAATGTCTACTTTATATACATTATTTACACAATGGGCTCCACGTGATTGGCTAATTCCGGGATTCACCTGTAGGCCAATCAGGTTGCGGATTCACTTCCACCTGGAGCTGGATTGGGTGGCTCCTGTGGACCAATCAGACTGCTGCATTCTGGACCCTATTGTTCTAGGACCAATCAGACAGCTGCATTCGGGACCCTATTCTAGGACCAATCAGACTGCTGCATTCGGGACCCTATTGTTCTAGGACCAATCAGCCTTTTGGATCCTATTCAACTCAATACATAACAGATGCTGTACAAACTGTATTCTGGGATACGGTGGGAAACTTTTAAAAGTCCTTGCCACCCCATCCTCAGGGTTCAAAATTCGTCTTTCAACCTGCTGTGCAATAACTTTGGTCTACAGCCAGTGGCTGGACTCCTTCCTTTATTCCGCAGGGACCCACGGGGATGTGATAGGAATTTTGAGGTCTTAAGATATATGCTAAATGTCCATAAGTGTACCATCCAAGCACATACATAGATCAGCACAGGAAGACCGACCTGAAGCCATTTTGATTCCTAAACTGAGCACATGATTTCTCTGCAAGGTCAAAGTGGGAAACCTCCCCATTGTCTCTTTCCTCACAAATCCTGTCCTAAGGGCACATTTGGGATATGAATAGAGTGTGAGGCTGTGACCTGACTCAGGAACTAAGTATTTATCATTACAAAAGACCTGCCAGGCTCCCCAGGCAATCCAATCAAGTGACCATTAAACAGGTAACCTGGAAGACAGGAGGTAAACAAAGCACTCGGATTTCTGCTGTAGACCACCTTCTCTGTGGTGTAGGTATGATTTATCTTGGGGGGGGTGGTCTTGAGCTACACCCCTTCTCTGATGTATGTATGTTTCTGGGGGTGGTCTTGATCCACAGGGTGGCAATTTCAAAAGTCTATATAAGGCCTTGCGCACCATTGTTCGGGGTTCCTCCTCCCTCCTGCGTGTGGTGAGTGAGGACCCTGTTGCAACAGATCAATAAAGATCAGGCTTACTAGCTGCTTTGCTTCTCAATATTCTCTGGTTGGCCTCTGTTATTTTCTCCTACCAATAGGGAACCTACGTAAGGACCCTACATGGGCTCTTGGATACCCCATAAGGGGAAAAGGGTAGATTTTTGTTTTACAAGACATCCCAGTCCCCTGGAAGTTCAGAATCAAAATACTTTGGACGCTGACTAACGGAGTTGCACTCACATTTTCCAAGGATAAATCTGGGCCTTTCCAGAGCCCCTCGTGCAACAGACTTCTGCTTGCACAACAGAACTTCCCCTTCTGTGCACCCTCAAAACCTTCCCCAAAGCTTTGGGGGGGAGGTCCCTAAGGGGAGGGGAAGTCCCATTCCGCAAGGGGAACTTCGCTCACAAAGCCCAGGATCCAACGCGTTATTTTCCGGGGTGGAGTAGAACATCAACAAAGCAAAACCTTTGTGTAAATTAACCAAGGAGCAGGAATACACTGTGAATATTCAGCTGAGCTTTCTAGTAAGGTTTTGCATCTCACTGGTGTCATTACGCACAGGCGACAGTGCTCTGCTTTTAAGAGGGCCAGATTTGATGAAGTGAATATGCGTGAGGGCCGACCAAAGTTGATGCGCTTTTAATAGTCCAAAGTTTCTTTTTTTTTTTGCTGACTGAAATATGAGATACTACTATGTTTTTTACTCTATTCATACTTTTATTCCTCTTTCTTTTCTCCCTCCCCCCTTTTCTATTTTGCTTTACTGTATTTTTGTTATTTGGTATGCATACTCTCAAAAATTTCTATGTTTGTTTGCTGGTACTGCATGTATTTTAAGACTTTGCTTGGTCAATAAAAAAATTATATTAAAAAGAAGAAATAGAAGTTGTTGTTGAGCTTTTTTTAGCGTTTAAGCTGTTGAGTTTTTGGGGGAATTTTCTTTTTTTAGGATTTGACTACAATAAATAAACTGCCACAGGGGCTGCAAAAAACCGACCGGGGGGCTGGATTGGGCCCCCAAAACGGACTTTGGACATGCCTGAACTTGGTGGAACTTGCTCCCGAGTAAACATGGAAACTGCGGCAAAAACCAGCTATTCTGAATGTAGGCCACATTCTCATCATGAATTTAAAGCACTGTGATTACACTTTAAGCAGTCATGGCTCCCCTCTCGCAAAGAATTCTGGGGAGTGTAGTTTGTTATTCCTCTCCCAGATATATAATTCTCAGAGTGGTTTAGCAGTCAATCCCTCTTCCCTACAAACTCTGGGAAATGTAGCTTTGGAAGAGGATGAAGAGTCTCCTAACAACTCACAGCATCCTGAACAAACTACAGTTCCCAGAATTCTTTTAGGAAAGCCATGATTATATATATATACGGTGTCAATGCATCCTTAGTTATTTTCCATCTCTGCATTCTTACATACTGTTTCTAAGCCCAGGTAACCCTTTCTTTCTTTTTCCTTTTTCATGGAAACGTTCATCATTTCTGTTTTTCCTACTGGCAAGAACTAAGATATACTTAGAGCAGCAACCTGCAGTTTCATCTCGGACATGTGATAAATTTAGAATTATTGTTTCAGTAAGACAACGGCTGCAACTCTTTCCACACCTGCCTGGAAATAAGCCCCACAGAGCCCAGAAAGTCTAACTTCCTTCCATCTGGAGTTTATGTATTGTACTAAAGTGTATTGCAAGCTGTCTCGATGATCATTCCATCAATAGTCAGGATATAAATTTTCTAAATAAATAAATAAAAATATGCAAGATTTAAAAATTCAATAAATATGCCATTCAGTACAACCGTAGAGGCTGGCTCAAGTTATTCACCATACACCAAATGTTAAGAGGAAATTTAGGTATTATAAGAAAGGATATATTTGCATAAAGTCATTTTCCCTTCCAAAATCTGATTCTCCAACCCACGGGTTTTTTCATATGTCCAGAAATATTATATATCTTCTTCTACATTCCAGGGTGCTTCTTAAGAACCCAACAAGTTAATTATTTACTATTACTTTACTTATTCAATGTCTACACCACCCTTAATCAAAGGATCACAGAGCGGTTTACAACATAAAATCACAAAACTGCGCAGCATATTAATAAACAAACACACACACACCCCACACACCCGTACAAGTTTAAAAAGCCGCAGGTGTTAAAGTGTGGGGTGCACTTTGACCATTAAGGGTGTTTCTTCATATTATTACATCAGCGGAGGAAAAAATATCAGCTGTGGCATGAAGCCGATTGGCATGGCCACGAGACTGGCAGATATTGATAAGGGGGCAAATTTCAACACAGAGGTATGGTCTCCAGAAAGTAATTTCATCCTACCCTGGCTGAAGATAGCATCCCCACCGTCCTCGATTCTGCAAAACTCAGCTGCTCCAGGTAAGCAAAGGTAGGATTCTAAGAGTGACTAGTGGGGTGCCCCAGGGTTCTGTCTTGGGCCCGGTCTTATTCAACATCTTTATCAACGACTTGGATGATGGACTCAAGGGCATCCTGATCAAATTTGCAGATGACACCAAACTGGGAGGCACAAATACAAGATGGGTGACACCTGGCTTGAGAGCAGAACATGTGAAAAGGATCTAGGAGTCTTGGTTGACCACAAACTTGACATGAGCCAGCAGTGTGACGCGGCAGCTAAAAAAGCCAATGCAATTCTGGGCTGCATCAATAGGAGTATAGCATCTAGATCAAGGGAAGTAATAGTGCCACTGTATTCTGCTCTGGTCAGACCTCACCTGGAGTACTGTGCCCAGTTCTGGGCACCACAGTTCAAGAAGGACACTGACAAACTGGAACGTGTCCAGAGGAGGGCAACCAAAATGGTCAAAGGCCTGGAAACGATGCCTTATGAGGAACGGCGAAGGGAGCTGGGCATGTTTAGCCTGGAGAAGAGGAGGTTAAGGGGTGATATGATAGCCATGTTCAAATATATAAAAGGATGTCACATAGAGGAGGGAGAAAGGTTGTTTTCTGCTGCTCCAGAGAAGCAGACACGGAGCAATGGATCCAAACTACAAGAAAGAAGATTCCACCTAAACATTAGGAAGAACTTCCTGACAGTAAGAGCTGTTTGACAGTGGAATTTGCTGCCAAGGAGTGTGGTGGAGTCTCCTTCTTTGGAGGTCTTTAAGCAGAGGCTTGACAACCATATGTCAGGAGTGCTCTGATGGTGTTTCCTGCTTGGCAGGGGGTTGGACTCGATGGCCCTTGTGGTCTCTTCCAACTCTATGATTCTAAGGTGCCACCTCTAGGCAGGACAACTCTTCTACGCTCCATCAGAATAAAAACCACCACCTTCCAACAAATCATAGCAACAGTCTATGTACCTTAACCACAAATACAAAGAGAAAACTCCTTTTCAGACGCTGCAGACTGATGAGTGTGTTTGGTTCTGGTGAGCTGGGAGGGTGTGGAGTGCGAAGAGGGAATAGAAAACCGGGAGGGGGAACATAATGGAGCGTCCTGGAAAAGGCCATCCAGGATCCCGGAATGGAGAACTCGGTGTCGCAACACCTCTAGCCAGGTGTGAGGGCAAAGATGCTCTCCCAGGTCCCTGCTTCAACCAGGGGTTGAATGAGAGCATGGGTAGGTAAACTAAGGCCCGGGGGCCGGATCCGGCCCAATCACCTTCTAAATCCGGCCTGCTGACGGTCCGGGAATCAGCATGTTTTGACATGAGTAGATTGTGTCCTTTTATTTAAAATGCATCTCTGGGTTATTTGTGGGACCTGCCTGGTGTTTCTACATGAGCAGAATATGTGCTTTTATTTAAAATGCATCTCTGGGTTATTAGTGGGGCACAAGAATTTGTTCACTTTTTCCCCAAAATATAGTCCGGCCCCCCATAAGGTCTGAGGGATAGTGGACCAGCCCCCTGCTGAAAAAGTTTGCTGACTCCTGAATTAGAGCATGGGTACGTAAATTAAGGGTTGGGGGCCAGATCCGGCCCAATCGCCTTCTAAATCCGGCCCGCAGACGGTCCGGGAATCAGTGTGTGTTTACATGAGTAGAATGTGTGCTTTTATTTAAAATGCATCTCTGGGTTATTTGTGGGGCATAGGAATTCGTTCATTTTTTTTCTTTTTGCAAAATAGAGTCTGGCCCCCCACAAGGTCTGAGGAACAGTGGACCGGCCCCCTGCTGAAAAAGTTTGCTGACCCCTGGCACACACCAAAGACACTAAGAAGTTGAGAACAACAGAAGTGGCAGCTGCGTATAGTGGGGCCCCATCCTGATCAACATTTAACACAGGGGTCAGAAAACTTTTTCAGCAGGGGGCCGGTCCATTGTCCCTCAGACCTTGTGGGGGGCCGGACTATATTTTTTTTTGGGGGGGGGATGAATTCCTATGCCCCACAAATAACCCAGAGATGCATTTAAAATAAAAGGACACATTCTACTCATGTAAAAACACGCTGATTCCCAGACCGTCCATGAGCCAGATTTAGAAGGCGATTGGGCCGGATCCAGCCCCCATGCCTTAGTTTGCCTACCCACGGTTTAACAGAAGGGTGACAAAACCCTCCAGAGGAATGCAGCACCTAGCAAGCTGTCCTGAAAAGCAGGTGTCAATATGTTCGCAGTGGAGTTGGAGAAAGCAGTGCCCGCAGCAAAAACAAGCTGCGCTCCTCCGCTGCGGCCACCAAACTCGTTTTCAGGGAAATCCCCAGCGCTCAAGGCCAACGACATGGCCCGAAGGTTTTCCAAATGCAGCAAAGCAATCCACTGCGAGAGATGGATAAGATACCAGCCCTTCACTAAACCGGTGCATTTTCCTTCCAATTCCCACCATTCAATGAGCTTTGCAATAAATGAGACTCAGGAAGGAACTACCCCCTCTAGAAACCCAAAATAACTTTTCTCCAATGACCCTACCTTTGCCTGGGAACTGGGATGTAGGCTGAATGATGCAGGGGGCCCTGATCCAGCAGTCGGAGTGCCGCTGCCTCATCCTCCAGCCGCTTCAGCACCAAGGGATCGGACAGGTGCCTCGGCCTCCCGTTGATCAGCTCCGCTTCCGCCGGAAGCCCCTTCCCACTGCAGTGGGCAGGACTCTGGAAAAGGACACAGAGGCGTTTGATGCCGGACGCAGGTAGCAAATCAACAGCAACAGCTGGCCATAACCCTTGAGAGTGTTTGCCCAGCTCCTTTCAGCCCAATAGAATCGCTTGCCACCACATCCCGTCCTGTGGCGGTGAGTTCCACATATCAATGTCACACAGCACAGCGGGGTAGCGAAAGGTTGCTACCTTATTTTTGACATCCAGCTCTGGGCCCCAAGATAATTGTGATGAAAATATCTTTTTCTCTCTCTCTTCTTTTACAATTCAAAGTGTTGGTGCTGACCTTTGAAGCCCTAAACGGCCTCGGTCCAGTATACCTGAAGGAGCATCTCCACCCCCATCGTTCTGCCTTCTGGCGGTTCCCTCACTGCGAAAAGCAAAGCTACAGGGAACCAGGCAGAGGGCCTTTTCGGTGGTGGCACCCGCCCTGTGGAACTCAAGGTGTCAAAGATAAAAACAACTACCAGACTTTTAGAAGACATCTGAAGACAGCCCTGTTTAGGGAAGCTTTTAATGTTTAATAGGTTTTGTATTTTAATATTCTGCTGGAAGCCGCCCAGAGTGGCTGGGGAAACCCAGCCAGATGGGCGAGGTATAAATAAATTATTATTATTATTACACATGGCCTTGTATTATTTCTGTGGTTCTGCTTGTACAGTGGTACCTCAGGTTACATACGCTTCAGGTTACATACGCTTCAGGTTACAGACTCTGCTAACCCAGAAAAAGTGCTTCAAGTTAAGAACTTTGCTTCAGGATGAGAACAGAAATTGTGCTCCGGCAGCGCAGCGGCCCCATTAATTAAAGTGGTGCTTCAGGTTAAGAACAGTTTCAGGTTAAGAACGGACCTCTGGAACGAATTAAGTACTTAACCCGAGGTACCACTCTATTGGTGTTCTTTTTTAAAAAAGAACCCACCCACCCCCCACCCCCCCGGTCATGCATGTGAACAGCCAGGAAGGGCTTGGCTCTTGTTCTTAAAGCTCAGGAGCCCTTGGCTTTATCTTAGATAAACAGAGCAGGTGCAGACAAAAGCAGCAGCGAGCTTGGCCTTATTGCAACTGAAATCCAGGCTACCCCAGCCAGCAAAGCCCGTTCAGGATAGATAAGCGTGTTCTAACATGGAGGCCGATTCCTCTTCTGCACTCGCGCTAAAAATCTACGCACACCAGGCAGCAGGAGCACAGCTCAGAAACAAGGACGGGCAGTTCAGTTGCACCTCCGGGGTCTATCCATCTATCTTTATGTGGCTCGGCTTTTGAGCTCAGTAATCCTTTAGAAGACCTATCCACTTATGAAGTGGCTGACCAGGAAAGCCAGAGTCAGCTAAACTACAAACTGCTCCCTTTGCTGTGGCTTTTATGTTCTGGTTTGCAAGTCTAATAAATGCCACAAATATTGAGCAGCTTCGCTTTAAGGAACAGGGAGGAAAGAAGAGGGTAACCTGTGACAATCTGCTTTTGCAGAAAGTAGTAAGGATTAAGCCAACATATCAATGGGGGGAAAGAAAGGCCTGGGTGATAGATCACTATCTCATCCAAAACAGGTTTGAAGTCCATATTGTGATATAGTGGTACCGCGGGTTACATACGCTTCAGGTTACAGACTCCACTAACCCAGAAATAGTACCTCGGGTTAAGATCTTTGCTTCAGGATGGGAACAGAAATCGTGCTCCAGCAGTGCGGCAGCAGCAGGAGGAGGCCCCATTAGCTAAAGTGGTGCTTCAGGTTAAGAACAGTTTCAGGTTAAGAACAGACCTCCAGAACGAATTAAGTACTTAACCCGAGGTACCACTGTATTGGTTTCGCAATTTTGGGCCTGGCAATACATCGCAAATCATTGGGGGGGGATGCATGCAAAAATCAAAATGTGGGGGAAAACATGATGCCAGCCAATGCTTCTCCGATTCCTGCAGGTCCTGTTAACTGCGCCAGCTCAGCTCTTCCCTCTCTCCTGCAGGAGGCAGCAAATCACAAGAGCAGGCGCTGGCAAAAATCACGATGCAGGAAAAACTGTCCAGCCAGCCGGTGCCTCTGCCTAGCTCCACCCTTATTTCAGACATCGTGATACAGTCATACCGTGTGTTGTGTTTGCTTCAGGTTGAGCGTTTTCAGGTTGTGTCCCACGGCGACCCGGAAGTACCGGAAAGGATTACTTTCGGGTTTCGCCGCTCGCGCAGACGCTCAAAATGAGGTCACGCACATACACATACGCAGGTTGCGTTCTGCTCAGGTTGCGAACTGGGATCCGGAACAGATCCCATTTGCAACCAGAGGTACCACTGTACAGTGGTACCTTGGGTTACATACGCTTCAGGTTACATACGCTTCAGGTTAAAGACTCCACTAACCGCAGAAATAGTACCTCGGGTTAAGAACTTTGCTCCAGGATGAGAACAGAAATCGCGTGGCGGCAGCACAGCAGCCCCATTAGCTAAAGTGGTGCTTCAGGCCTCCGTAACAGACCTCCGTAACGAATTAAGTACTTAACCCGAGGTACCACTGTAGATCGTGGACGCTCAGGTTGCGAACGTGATCCGTGCGGAATGTACATTCGCAACCCGCAGCGTTCACAACCTGTGTCTGCGCATGTGTGGGTTGCAATTCAGTGCTTCTGTGCATGCGCAAAGCACGATTTAGCACTTCTGCGCATCCGCCGAAACCCAGAAGTAACCCGTTCCAGTACTTCTGGGTTTCGGTGGTCCGTAACCTGAAAAAACGCAACCTGAAGCGGCTGTAACCCGAGGTCTGACAGTATTGTGATGTTTAGCTTGTGGTACATCACGATGTTGAAAACCAGATATTTCCCAGACCTAGTAGGGAACCTCAGACCCTGCAGCTGAATGTGGCCCCCCAGGATGCCCTGTCCGGCCCTTGACACTCTCCACAGGCCACCCCCCACACCAGCCATTGAGGGCGACTGGGATGGGTCCCAGAAATCTTTTTTTAAAAAATCCCATTGGCCAGTATGTGTAGAAACTAGGCATTTAATTTGCATTCAATGCTCCACCCACTTCTCCCCCCCCCCCAGCCCTGCTCAACCCCAGCATGTGGCCCTCAGACATGGTCTGGAAGGCAATGCGGCCCTGGGGCAGAAAGGGATTCCCCATCCCTGATATCAGCCAACCAAAGTCAACAGGAAAGCCCTGGATTGCAGCAGTCTGAGAGCGAGGCTGCGAGAAATGATACACACTGGGCAAGCCAGCAATACCTGTCTGGGCAAGGGCCGCAGCAAAACGTTAGAGCACACACCTCGGATGCAAAAGGTCCCAGGTTCCATTCCCAGCGTCTCCCAGTAGGGCTGGGAGGACACCCCCCCCCCGTAACCTGCAGAAACTATTGCTATGTCACTTGGGGGCAGTTGCTCCATTTGTGGGAGAGCTGGGAAGCAAGGCTCCTTCCACCTGCTTTGCAAGAGATCCCACAGGCACATCCTGCACCTGGATATTAGAGGAACAACTGTTCAGATATTGTTGCCTGGGTTTTTGTTTTCCTCTTCCCTCCCTGATCCTCTCTCCTTGTGTGCTGCGGGTTTTTGGTTGTTTTTTTAAAGATTGTAAGTCTGCATTGCAATTGTTTTTACTATTTATTTTGTGCTTCTATCCTGTATTTTTATCTTGCGAACCGTCTCAAGATCTTTGGATGAAGGGCGGTATATAAAGTTTGCAGATGATGATGATGATGTAAGCTGCTCTGGGAGCCTTATTGGCTGAGGAGCAGGTTACAAATGCTATAAATATCCAAAAAATAAATGTACCTTCCCTCCCCCACCCCGGTCTTAATTCCTGTCCTTCTTAGCTTATCTCACTCCCCAGTAAGAGATTACTCGTAGAGGACACCAAATTGGAAAACTCTCCAACATTCGGCTGCCACCCTGCAGAGTCAAACTCAGACGAGCCCTTTGCTTGTTGACAGAGGGCATCTGCTGGTATGAACTCAATGCTGCAAGGAGTCAGCTTCCCAGAGAGATTTCTTTTTTTAAAACAGGAGAACTGAGCACGGCTGCATCTGTCTATAGAATCCGACCACTGCAGCAGACTGGACCTCTCTGGACCGACCTCAGCACCAATTCCAAAGTTCTGACCGGTGATGTAGGCAGTCGTACAATTCTAGAACCTCAGCTTTCGAAGAACCTCAACTCTAACAAAACAATTAAAAGCACACCACCAAGCTTCTAGACCTCATGACTACGAAGCTGGTGAAACCTGTTGCATGTCAGGTTAAGGCTGGAGAAAGGATACAAAGGCAAATTTCGAAGGAAGTGTGCATGACTCTGCCTCCAGCCTCACAGCCAATTATCCCACACCATCTTCCCACTTTTAAAAAAGCCCAGGGAGAAATTACCGTAGTTTTCCCACCATAGGGCACACCGCACCATAGGGCGCACCCAGTTTTTAGGGGGGGGATCAAGAAAAAAAACATTTCCCCCCCAGCCCCAAAGAGCAACGTACAGGCTCACACAACCTCTCCCTGCCGGAGAGGTTGCGCGCAGCTATGGAAGAAGGCAAGGCAGCGAGCGGGATGGATCCCGCTTGCTGTTTTGGCTTCCCCTTTAGCCCCATGCAGCCTCTCCCTGCCGGAGGGGTTGCGCGCGGCTATGGCACAAGCCTGCATTCGCTCCATAGGACGCACACACATTTCCCCTGAATTTTTGGAGGGGAAAAACTGCATCCTGAATTTTTGGAGGGGAAAAACTGCGTCCAATAGAGCGAAAAATACAGTATGTGTCCCAGGAGTGAATCACAGCAGCGTCCATCTAGTGGACATTCAGTGGTACTGTTGACCTGCTAAAATAGGAGCTAGAATCCCACTTCCATCTGCACCAGCAGGCAAGGGCAATATATTGTCCAAAACTGGTCCATATTGTGATATCGGTTTCATGATTTTAGACCCGGATATAAATTATGAATCATGGTGTGTGAGTGTGTGTTATGCTATGCAAAAATCACAATGCGGGGAAAACCGTGAAGCCTCCATCCTTATTTCAGACATTGTGATATATCGATATATTGTGATGTTTAGCTGGTGATGTATCACGATGCTGAAAAACATCGCCCAGCCCTACCAGGGAGGATGGAAATTAGGGGGCAAGAGGTTGAAAAAGTGACACCCCCCCCAACACACACACAAATTACTTTGGGGGCTGATGGAGAAAATCAGAAAAAGGGTATTTTGATGAAGGGCTGACCTTGAAATATTTCTACTAGTAGAATTGTAATGTTTTCAACAACACCCAGAGCACTACCAAATAAACGTTTGGCTTATAGTGTTATTATGTTTGGCATATTAGGACTGGCTTATTAAGGATTTAATAGGGGGGCTTATGTTTATAGGTGTGTGAGGATAAACACATGTACGTGTGTGTGTGTGTGTAATATTAATCATAGTAACTTTTTTTAAATTATGTTTTATTAATTTTCCATACATTCATACCACATTACAATTTCTATTAAACTTTTTGGTTTTTGACTTCCTTCGGCTTCTCTGCCAATCATCCAAATTCTAATTTCTTTAAATACACATTTCCAAATTTCAGTATTGCCTTTATGCATACCCCCCCACTTCTATTTTACTTTTTTACAATATTTCTTACGCTGTTACAGAGCTTCTCTAAATGCCACTAACGTTATTCCATTATCACTTATGCATTCCCAGTATTCAGCTAATTTTCCCCAGTCCTCGATGAATTTTTGATCTCGTAGATATCTAATCTTCAGTCAGTTTATCAAGTTCTGCATAGTCCATCAGCTTCATTCTCCATTCCTCCCACGTTGGTATTTGTTCTTGTTCATAGTAACTTTTTTGTTAGTTTCAGCCCAAAAGCATCTGAAAGGTAGCAGATTCTCCACTCTTGCTCGAAACCTTGCTGATTCTCAAGAGCACCCGGCCTCCACTCAAAAGGTAGCAAGGCTTGGGTGAAATCTACAGGCCATGGCTTCCATCGCACTAAATCACAGGGACCCAGCCCCAGCCTGGAAGCCCCAACGAATCGCACTGGGGCTGGCCTTGGGGGCCTGTTAAAACACCAGAGCCATCAGTCTCCCATCTCTGCTTGGAGACCCTGAGACACGACGGTTCCCTAAGAGAGCGCTTTCACCCATGAACTTTGCCCCTCACTTCTTCGGGGAGGGGTGGGCAACCATTCAGAGAGGGGTTGCACCTCAGTGACAGAGCACCTTGGCCTAACCCTGTCTACACACTGGTAACCTCTAGATTAGATTACTGCAATGCACTGTACGCAGGGCTGCCTCCGAAGAGGGTTTGGAAGTTTCAGCTGGTGAAGAGTTCAGCACACCGATCCTGGCCCGACTGTTACTGGCTGCCTATTAGTTTCTGGGCCCAATTCAAAGTGCGGGGTTTGACCTCCCCATATGCACCGATCCGGACACTGCGATCACCATCTGAGGCCCTTCTTCATGCGCCTCCTTCGTGAGAGGTCCACAAGGCGGCAACACGAGAACGGGGCCTTTTCTGCAGTGGCTTCCCGCCTGTGGAATGCTCTCCCCAGGGAGGCTCGCCTGGGACCATTATTATGATTATTATGATTATAATTATTATTATTATTTTCTATCCCACCAATCTCTGGGTTTCCCCAGCCACTCTGGGTGGCTTCCAACAAAAGATTAAAAATACATTAAAACATCAGTCATTAAAAACTTCCCTAAACACACATTAGGGACGCAGGTGGCGCTGTGGGTTAAACCACAGAGTCTATGACATGCAGATCAGAAGGTTGGCAGTTCGAATCCCCGCAACAGAGTGAGCTCCTGTTGCTCGGTCCCTGCTCCTGCCACCCTAGCAGTTCAAAGTGCAAGTCGATAAATAGGTACCACTCCGGCGGAAAGGTAAACGGCGTTTCCGTGCGCTGCTCTGGTTCGCCAGAAGCGGCTTAGTCATGCTGGCCACATGACCCAGAAGCTGTACGCCGGCACCCTCGGCCAGTAAAGCAAGATGAGCGCCGCAACCCCAGAGTCAGACACGACTGGACCTAATGGTTAGGGGTCCCTTTACCTTTAAACACACATTATATGTTTTTAGGTGCCAATCGAACATTTTCTTCTTCAACCAGGCCTTTGGCTGATAAATATTCTACAGTGCGTCTGTGGGAAGGGTGGAGGGTCTAAATTGTTTAGTTCTTTTTGTTTTAATTATTTACTTGTTTTTAACTTGTATTTTATTCCATGAACCGCCCTGAGATATTGTGGTGAAGCGTGGTATATAAATTTAATAAATTACTGCAAATAAAAAAAATAAAAAACTTCCAATCCAAAATCCTGGAGAGGTGCAAGCACACCGTGACCAGGAATGGGGCACCTCTGGCCCTCCAGATGTTACTGGACTCCAACTCCCATCAGCCCCAGCCTGCAGGGTCAACGGTCAAGGAATCGGACAAGTGTGGCCTATCAGCAGCTGGAGGGCCACACATTCCTCATCCATGGCATAGGGACCATGGAGATGAATGGACGAGTGATATGACTCTGCATAAAACAGATTCCTGGAACACGGTCAAGAAGGATTCCCAAGCAACATGGGATCCCCAGCTCACTGGAAAATCCCTCCCAGCCCCCTTTGGCTCTTGAAATTTGCCTAGACACTTTCAAGCCTGTTTTGACTTGTGCATGCCCCCCTACAAGTGATGTTCAGAGGCTGGAGACAAAGGAGAGGTCTTCTTGGTGGTGGCCCCCAATCTGCCTCATGTGAGAGAGAGTTCCACAGCTTAGCAATGCGCTGCTCAAAGGAGGATTGTCTTATCTGTCCTGAATTTTCCAACCTTCAGCTTCCTTTAATCGCCATGATTTATAGTGCAATGATGGGAGGAAAAAGTTCTTCTATTTCCACATTCTACATGAGGGCATACTTCCACACACCACTACCATATCCCCTCTTTTTCTCTAAACTAAAAAGTCCCAGACACTGGAACCTTTTCTCACTCCGCCAGCTCGGTCATTTCGCTCGCCCCTTTCCAACTCAACAACAATAATAATATAATATAATAATAATAATTTATTATTTATACCCCACCCATCTGGCTGAGTTTCCCCAGCCACTTTGGGTGGCTCCCAATCAAGTGTTAAAAACAATACAGCGTTAAATATTAAAAACTTCCCTAAACAGGGCTGCCCTCAGATGTCTTTTAAAAATAAGTTAGCTGCTTATTTCCTTTGACATCTGGTGGGAGGGTGTTCCACAGGACAGGAGCCACTACCAAGAAGGTCTCCGTCTGGTTTCCTATAACCTCACTTCTCGCAAGGAGGGAACCACTAGAAGGCCCTCTGCGCTGGATCTCAGTGTCCGGGCAGAATGATGGGGGTGGAGACGCTCCTTCAGGTATACAGAACCGAGGCCGTTTAGGGCTTTAAAGGTCAGCACCAACACTTTGAATTGAACGTACTGGGAGCCAATGCACATCTCTCAGGACCAGTGTTATGTGGTCCCAGCGGCTGCTCCCATCACCAATCTAGCTGCCACATTCTGGATTAATTGCAATTTCCCGGTCACCTTCAAAGGTAGCCCCACGAAGAGCGCATTGCAGTAGTCCAAGCGAGAGATAACTAGATCATGCACCACTCTGGCAAGACAGTCCGCAGGCAGGTAGGGCCTTTTGAGATGAGGTATTCCAAATGGGAGGGACGCGGGTGGCGCTGTGGGTTAAACCACAGAGCCTAGGACTTGCTGGTCAGAAGGTCGGTGGTTCGAATCCCCGTGACGGGGTGAGCTCAAATTGCTCGGTCCCTGCTCCTGCCCACCTTGCAGTTCAAAAGCACATCAAAGTGCAAATAGATAAATAGGTACTGCTCCAGCAGGAAGGTAAACGGCATTTCCGTGCGCTGCTCTGGTTCGCTAGAAGCGGCTTAGTCATGCTGCCCACATGACCCGGAAGCTGTACGCTGGCTCCCTCGGCCAATAAAGTGAGATGAGCGCCACAACCCCAGAGTCGGCCACGACTGGACCTAATGGTCAGGGGTCCCTTTACCTTTATTCCCAGTGGGTCACTGCAAACTGCAGGAGAGAAGGTGCTGGGCAAATTAGGCCACCGGCCTGGTTCAGCAGAACTTTTCCCACAAGGGACCACCAAAGCTCATCTAGTCCACCCCTCCCGCAACGCAGTCATAATCAAGGCCCAACATTTGCACCAGCCTTTGCCAAGCAGGTGCCCTGCAGATGTTCCGCCTCCAACTCCCACGAGCTCCAGATTCTGCCCGCCGCCGCCTGCGACTCAATTCGCCCTTTCGGACTCCCAGCAGAATCCAGAAGCGACGCCTCCCCGCCCCCTGCACGGCGCACGTGTGAATCCCCAGCGAAGCGCTCCGGAGGCGGGCGCTGCTGTTTCCCCCACCCACAAACCGAGGCCGAGCCCACCCACCCCGGAGGGCCCTCCCCTCCTGGCCCAGCGCGGCGCCTGTTCTGCAGAGTGATTGATGGCCCGTCCCTCCGAGCAGCTCGCGCCCCGCCATGCAGGGGTGGAGACCCGATGGGGCGGGGATGGGCTCGGGCGGAAAAGAGAGAGAGAGAAAAGGCGGCTCTCTGCAGCTCCGCTCCACGTCCCGGCCCATTGCTATTCCCTCCCCTCGATCAAAAACTTTCAGCGCAAGCAATGCAAGCAGAGAGAGGCGCCATCTTTTCGCGAAGGGGAATCAAACTTTCCGCCGGGGTTGCTGCAAGGCCGGGGAAGCCGGGCGCCTCCCGGGTTTGCCAGCTGGACCCGACGGCGCGCACGGTCTCTCTTTGCAAGCGCAGCGGGGCAGGGGCTCGGCGCTGGCACGGGCCCTTTTTGCTTCGGGGGCCTAGCGGAGTCTCCAGCTACTATTTAGAATTGACGGCCCAGTAAAGCGCTCCAAGGATCGCACTGCGCGGCTAGTTTGCGCTCTCCGAGCCTAGGCAAAAAGGGTGCGCGCGCGGCTGCCGTCTGCAAAGAAGCCGGGTCTGTCCAACCCACCCGGTATTTCTTTATTTTGCAAGCAATCGCGGCAGCTCTCGGTGGCTTCATGTAAGGGCCGCTCCTCCAGCCCACCCTCCCTATGCAACTTCCCGGTCCCACCCTCCAGCTGCCATGCATGGCTCTGGGTGGTTCCCCTCCCCCCCGTTTGCAAATATAATGCACCCCCCCCCCGCAACCGAAATCCGCCTCCAAGGCTCTAAGCAGTTTCTTGCCAAACGCGTCGGGGACTCTCCTTTTTCCGATCTCTGCAAAAATAATATTCCCTACACACGCCCCGCACTCCTGGCCTCCCCTGCGCAGGACGGCCGTATCTCTTTCTCCGCCCCAAAAGTCCACGAAGGAAGCAGCAGCGCCGCGAAGCCCACGGCCGTCGAGTCTTTGCAACTTCAGCTAGTCGCCTGCGTCTCTCGCCCGCCCTCCGTGCTCCTGTGCGCCATGGCGGGACACACCCACCCGCTTCTCCTTCGCCAGATCCGACAGCGCGGCCGAGGCCGGGAGCAGCAGCGACACGGGACGGGACCAGACGGGGCGGGAGAGCGAAGTTGCCGCCGCCGCCGACGCTTCTTACCTTTTGCAAAAGCTGCAGCCTGCCTTTGCTGCCGGCCGGGGAGCTCCTGCCGGCGCCGTCTTCGCAGCTCCTGCGCCGGGACCTCCTCCGGATCGACGCCGGATCTTCCACCAGCACCGTGTAGACGGCGTTGCTGGCTGCCTCGGAGGAGGAGGAGGAAGGGGGGTACGGGGAGGCGAGCGGCTTGCAGGAGGCGGAGATCACCCCGCAGCACAAGCCGGGCGCCGGGGGGCTGCCGTCGGGGCAGCAGGGTCCGGCGGACGTCAAGCCGGGCGGCGGGGAGCAGATCCTGCCGCCGGAGGAGGCGAGGCGTTTGAAAAGACGCGGCTTGGGCTCCATGATCGAGGGGGGG